>NC_092819.1:115954439-116554439 GCF_023375885.2 Dermacentor andersoni | reverse complement strand
TTCCTCCAGGTGGGTCAGCCTGGAGGTGCCGTCTGTGTGAAGCCGAGGCCGAAGAGGTGTGTTGCCTCCGCCGGGGGACCTTAAAGGTCCAAACACCCAGCATCGACTCAACCCGCAGGATCCCCTTTTCCCCAGACACGGCTAAACCGCGCACGGCTACACGCGGGTGGGTCCAACCCTCGTGTGCTCGGGTCCGTGGTGTCGCAACACACCAAACGCCTGCTGACGCAGACGCCCCTGCGGGGTATCGGTGATAGTGTACGCGCAGCACGGCAAGGAAAGGCCCTAGCGAGTACGGCACCTCGATCCTGCCTGCCTGCTCTATTATAACATAGCATAACCGTCGGAATAAAGTGATCGCAATCGCACCTATTGTGTAACACAATAAGAAAAAAAAGCTAGTGCCAACAGAGCTGCTATACGGAAGCTATCGACGTTTCACGTACCGTCAACACGCTAACTTAATTGTTGACGAAACATGATTTTACTACTAGCGCTGGCCAGACAGAAAGGATTGTCGGCCGCATATGCCAAACTCGGTCCAAGGATGCTCGGGGCGGCCAAGCAATTGCTGACTCGGGCCCGGGCCGGGCTTGGACCTGGGAGCGTCTGGCCGGGGAACATTCATTGGCGACAGACGGGAAGTCAGCGAGTCGTGGATAGTACTTACTCGAGCGAAACGCAAGCGAAATTAAAATATGTTACAATGTCCACTGTCTACAATCGGGCAGCGCGAAGCATTGGGCCGCGCAACAGCTACGCAGTTAATCTAAGAACCCTCGGGCTAATCACTGGTCACATATCGAACCCCGCGTCGTAAGAATGGGCTATTTTCCCATGCTGTTCACCTGCGGGGTGCCCTCACGCAGGGAGCGTACGTAGCATCCAAAAGTCAATCTATTATTGCCCGGCCGGCATCGCGTACGGCGGACGTGAGGTGGCACACAACGACGGGAGCTTTGCCGAAGCCGGATTAGCAAACGTTAAGAAACTGCCGTATTGTAATAAGCCGTATTTATCAGCGCGTGAAATGACAAGGAAGAGCTCAATCGTAACCTACGCTTATCCATGCCGGCCTGGTCGCAGGGGACGCGGATATAACACTATGTTACAGAAAAGTGTTCACAAACCATTAACAGCCCTGCTCGTGTATTTAATAACGTTTTCTACTCGTCGTACCTTTGCGCTAGCTGTTACCAAAACTAAGATAAATCCTAACCAATTCGCCCACCTAATAATATGACTGGTGAAAGTTATTCTAATGCATGCACATATATCGTATTCACATGTGCATATATTGATTGTTTACTTCAGCATGAAAAAAAAGGATGCTCCATCTGTATAATTTCACATAATTACATTTTCCTTCCTTTCTTTTTTTTTGTTTACTGTTGCAGTGGGTTGAGTACACTATGTACAAATCAAATATGTCACTTTCGCACTAGTCCATCACTTAGGAACAGCAAATCAGCAATCAGGATGACAGGTATTTTTAATTTACTATTAATTTTTTTTTTAATTTGTAGTCAGTATGAGACAGCTCACACTTACCTTGCTTGGTTTTTAACAAGCTCTTGGTCAACAACAACGCATATATTTGGGAGTCGGAAATAAACTGTGCAGTGCGTCTGTCTCAGCATGCTTTGGAATGACAAGCCAAACCTTCATCTTATGCAAGTGTGGAAACTGACAGCTTATGCAACCACACACCAATAACACGTCTACAAACCTGTCATTCTTATGCACAAGCGGTTGAAGTGTGATGTCAAAAGATATGTCACATTCATCACTCATTGATTCATACGTGACATCTCTTCTTGTACTAATCAAGACATGGCTAAACGATACCATCTCCTATAAAATTTTCCTTTCACATCTGCATACAACACATTTTGTTGTGAATGATGCAACCGCATAGAAGGTGGCACGCTCATAGCTATAAAAAATAATTTCTTGCAGTTGTAACTGGCATTCCTTCATTCCTAGAGCACATTTTCATTTCACTTCAATGCTCAAGCAGAACGTTCTCATAAGTGCATACTACTGCCCTCCGGATGTAAATTGTGCATTTTCAAGCGAGTTTCAAAACATTCTAAATGAAGTGCATATGTTATTTTGGCATTCTACTGTGATCATTTATGGCAATTTTAATTTCTCCGTTATTAACTGGACAACAGAATCTGTCACAGCTGCTCACACTCAATGGCATATTTTCCTTCATTCCTGTCTACACTTCATGTTACCTCAACTCTTTACTCTCCCAACCTGTTCATCGTGTACGCTGGCCAATATTCTAGATCTCATCAGAGGTAGAAAAAAATTAACATTCAAATATGCAAAGCCATCAAAACTGCCCTGGGCCTACCATCTACGGCTTTGACTACGAGACTTCTCAAGATGGGCATACACAACACGTGGCAAGAATTAGCCGAAGCTCATAAAGCCAGTCAGTTAGAATGACTTAAGCTCATGCCCACCGGGAGATCAGTGCTGCAACCGCTGAGCTGCAGCGAAACCTTTATATGCCACCACGGACCAAAAAGAAAGAATTCATCCAAACACCTGCAAATCCCTGTGCATAGCACCAATTACATGCAACATGCACCTCACGTACCAGAAGGAAAGAAGACGAGCCCGAGTGGATGCCCTACGGCAAAGACACAGGCAAGATCCGGATGCCAGATACACCGACACAGCCAAATACCCGCAAAGAGATGCTTAGACCCTGAACGTCACAGATTCTAAGGGCAGAGAGCTAGCGTCTGCCACAGTCCGTGCACAAAACTCTGAGACTGCAGAAGAGACGGCGATCGCCCTAGCAACTACCACGTGCATGGACGCAGCTGTAGTTTTTTCCGATTCTGAAGCAGCTGTCAGGAACTATGCTAAGGGTCTAGTGTCGACAGAAGCACTAAAGATATATAAGCACGACAGCGCTCCGTTCCGCTACACCTGCCTGACCTGGGTTCCTGGGCATGACGGGCTGGAGGGGAACGAATCAGCACACGCCATGGCCCGAGGCCACACCTGCCAGGCCAACCCTTCCTACTCTCAAGATGCCGGTCTGCGTCAGCAGGGGCAGAGACCATACCGATCACCTACTCAGCGATCCTTCAATATCACAGGCTGTAACGCAGGGTACACCCACCACCTCACCCAAAGCTCACCGAAGAAGAAAGTACCACACTCAGAAGACTACAGAGTAACACTTACACCCACGGAATACTCATGCACAGACTAAACCAAATGCTACAAGGAAATACTCATGCACAGACTATGCCCAATGCTACAAGGATACCACTGCCCACTGTGCGGCTTACCATACACCTGGCGCACCTGATCCTCGAGTGTCCATGGCATCTAGATACAGACGCATCGCCTTCACCGAAAGAACATAACGCCAGACAAGAAAGCGAAGACATCATTGAAACGTGAGAGGCCAAGCTCGTCTCCGAGGGCCTGGAGCAAGAATGACCCCTTGTCGCCAGGGCCAAGGAGGCAGCGAAGGCCAGATGGTTCCTGGAATGAGGAGACCTCCCACCTAGAGTAGAACTGGGGCTTAACCCGGGATACTGTTTCAAAAATAAATGTTTATTCCTCCTCCTCCTCATCTCGACCAGCGATCCTCTAATCTGTTCCGGCATTACTCACCTGGACGGGCTGTCTGATCATGCAGTTATAGCAGGTCTGCTTAACTTCTCTTTAACAAAAAAGAAAACACTACTAAACACATTAGCTGCTACAATAGAGCCAACATTACTTGGCATAATCGTTAATTAGCCACCTTTGCAGACACAGTCGAGCTATTGAAGAGAACTAGGTTATGTTTAGAGCCACCTTTGCAAATCTCATCAATATGTTAGTCCTTTTTCTCAGCATTAGATGCAACAAAACATTCAATAAACGCCTGTAGCGCCTCATAAATAAAATGAAACGCTCTATAGAATGGCAAATAAAAAGAAAATCCACGACATGGCAAAGATACATATTATGTGACAAAGAATGCTAGATGCTACTAAAATCCACACGTCAACCAGTTTACAGCTATGATTTATTATGGATAACAGTGATTACGGCACGTAATAAACCCCTATTCACAGCCTGACATAATCCTAATTCTGGTGGTGATGTAGTTCCTGAATTATAGTGTGTGCAGTTACTAAATGACATGTTTTGTTGAGTGTCCAAATGTGAAGACATCACTGCATGCCCTGACTTCCCCATGCAATCTGACAAGTCTGAAATTGTTATTAGTGGGTCGGGCATTTTTACCTTACTAAACAGATTAAAAACTTCATCTACAACAGGTCACAGCAAATTTAATAACAAGCTACTCAAGAATGTGTCCCAGCTAGTGTCGCAACATACCCCCTGGGTTCATTCTTAAGACTGGTGAGTGGCTAAAGTCATTCCATTCTACAAATCCAGCGAGTGTTTCTCACCCCTTAAGTACCAATGAATATCATTAACCAGTACAATTCGCAAACTTATGGAACCCATTATTAATTCACAAGTCATCGACTATTTCAAAGATCCCAGTTTAACATTGAACTACCAGCACAGGTTTTCATTTACATTACGACTTAGCATGAAACCACCACATTTACTCCATCTTTGCAGCAGCTCATCACTCTCTTGGCATCATCAAATGAAACCTAAAGCATGCTTTTGTCAACATACATAAACTTGCTTACACTACACTAATCCACACAAAGCTAGAATACGCATCGCTAATAGATCACTCTGGCAGGTAAGCATTGTTGACGAGATTGCATTTGTTGAAAACTGGGCTGCTCACCTTCATATTTTCCGACTATTCATCTTACACTTCCGTGTCATCATTAAAAGCACGTACTGATTTACAAGCACTATCCCTTCACAACAAATCAGTGCGTCTTTGCCTGCTTGACAAACTTTATAATCATGCTTCTCTTCACAATGATTTCTTTCAGTCACCACCTGTTGCCTTTTCATGCCGGGATCACCACCTCATATTCAAGCGAACACCATCTCACACGTTACAATATGCATGCTCCTTTATACCCTGCACCATCACTGAAGGGAACTGCTTTCCCTCTGATATTGCCACAGAATGTGACAGTAAAGTTTTACGACGTGCTACGCACTGTTAATTAGTTGCCTTTTTTTATTACATTCTTGTTTAGTTGTTTTTGTGAGTTACTAGTAAATACCTGTATTAATACCGTAGTTTGTATTAATAGTGCCTTGTTTGGGGAAATTCCAACTCTCCAATTTTCGGAATAATGACTTAAATAAACAACAAATCGGTTTACTACCTCTGTCCAAGCGGCGGGATTATAAATGCCTTAAGTTGTTGCATAGTTCAAATAATACCCCACACTACTCATTAAAGAACAACTATCTGTCTCCTGATAATTTGAAACCTACTAGGAATAGCCGCAAACTTAACCTTGCACCATTTCAACCGCATACTAAGCTGTTTAAATATAGCTTTCCTCATACAATTGAAAAACGGAACTTACTCCCAGGTGAAACTAGGTCACTGCCTTTAGTGAAATTTTTGTATTAATTTTACTTGATTCATGCTGTGTTTATTATACTGATTGTATCCTTTAGTTTGAAGTTATCATGTTTTTTAAGGCATTGAACTTGATTTGTGCAGAAAAATATTTTGTTATATGCAATGTAAAAACCCACTCCTTCGATAGCCCAATTGGACTACAGTATGTGAAAATAAAAACAAATAAAAAAATAAGTGATAAATCAGTTGATAGGGCATGAACAAAGACAGAGCAACAGCTATTCTCCTACTTCTGCATGCATTTCGCCAAGGCATTGCACATGACAGCTAGTCACCACCCTTAATTGCTCAACTAATTAAGATTCTTGGCACAGCTAGCATACTGTTTCATGAGTCAGATGAGTGTGGACTTACCTGTTCGTGAATTATTGAAGGTTCACCTCGGTTTCTTAGTTTACCAATTAATATTAATTTGTTTATTTTTGCATTGTGAGCACATCTACTTTTGCTATACCAAAGATGCATGTACTTTGTACACTTATGCAGTAAGCAGGTATGGAACCATTAAATATATTCTTGTAGTGCCCTGAGGTTCTAGGTCCTTTCGGCTCCCCTTATTACCACCGGTACCACTATAGCCGTTACCACCAGTGGTGCGGCCGGTATGTCAATCGATGCCGCCGGAATGCTTTATTGAGCGATATATGTGTGAACGTGACACGCGCGGCTTGCCCGTAAATTCATTTCACTTGCGCGTGCCGCATCAACAGAAACACGCCGCTTTTCTTCCGTTCTTTTTCTGGTGGAAATGGGGCACAACATCGAATAAACGAAGCTTTGCACAACACGTCTACAAACGGATAAACAAGAAATAACAACAACTCTGACTCATCGTTAACATGTCTAATTGACCAACGATTTGGCGACTGTCCATTGTATTTGTTAGGTTGTTAATTATGCTGTTTCTCACTGGTCAACCAAGCGAGACTGTACTAGTAATCATGCAAGCCGTTCGTTTTCTTGCATTTCGTGACTTGCCCGTCTGGCTCCATTTGCCGACGAAAAGCAGCCTATTTCTCACTTTATCCCCAGCAGCAATACTCTACAAAACGAAATATTGTCCCTTCATTTAAAGCCCATTCAACCAGGTTCAATGTCCTCAACATTGAGCCACAATATGTAAGGAATATCGTTTAAAGGCCGCAGGCCAGCTACAATGGACATAAATCGGAGGGGCCGAGGGGCCAAAAAAACTGAACTAAAACATCGTTTGCCGTGAGTATTTTCTAAACAGCATGTGCCCCATGTCTTTTATAAATAAACATAAAATAATCTAGACGGACATATGTTAGAACTTTGTTTCGTTTTGTCCATATTCAAACTCTTCTAGGTGGCGCCCCAAGAGCTCATCGAAATGCAGGCAGCGCGAATTCGAATCCACAGCGAGATTTGAGCGCGGGAAGCTGCTATGTGCCGGTATGCCGGGGTAGGCTTGACAACTCAAAATTTTCAATTTGTACTTACGAAGCAGCAGTATTTACAGAAAACAATAATACTTTGACGCTCTTCTCACGCCTACGAGCGAGGGCGGCGTGAGTAACAACACAGCGTAATGCGCAACGGTGAACGCCAACGAACTGCGTGCCGCCACCTACATGGACGAAGCATTTTGGTAAGCTCGTATTTTATTTGTTGTTTGCAAAGTTTATCGCAGGTGAACAATTTCTTTGTTTCTAGAAGGATCGCATTTGACTTCGCTATCCTGAGTCTCACGCCGTGAACTACGGCTTCTGCGATATCCAGAACGTATTGATGTGCTCAGTGCGCATGCATGATGTAAGACGATAGAATAAGCAGAACTGTGTAACCTCTATATTGTACCGGGGGGAGAAGGCGCGAAGATAATATGTCAGTTAAATAAAAAGGACACGTCTCGTTTGTACGCTACCTTTTGTTTTAGTTACTGTATTATTTGTTAATGTATCGTCATATGGTTTACCAGCCATGGCCGGACTTGGTGCTCTCGTTCTCGCGTGCAAATGTCCCAGTTGGCTGAGGTGGCACTGTGAAGAGCGCCAGACAGGGCGTGATTCCCCCGGTTCTTGAGCCCCTGGCCAAAACCTTATTTCTGGTATAGGAAAATTTTTCACAGCTGTGCACTGTACCCTCCGTGGTAGCTTAGGGGTTATGGTGTTGGGCTGCTAAGCACGAGGTCGTGTGATCGATTCCCGGCCACGGCGGCCGCATTTTGATGGGGGAAGAATGCGGAAACACCCTTGTACTTTGATTTAGGTGCACGTTAAAGAACCTCAGGTGGTCAAAATTATTTCGGAGTCCCCTCACTATGGCGTGCCTCATAATCAGATTGTAGTTTTGGCAAGTAAAACTCCATGATCTATTTTTTTACCTCTGCACTACGTGTTTTGAAATGTTCTCCCTTGTTTAAACGTGTTGGTACAAGCCTTTACCGTAGTTTTAGCTTTAAGATTTGACAATATTCTCTCGGTGCGTAATGCATTTATATACAACAACCGCGGATTGAAGCTGCGACTGTTTGAGATCGTAATGATTAGATGCGATTGGAAATGTGTAAGGTTGGAAATGCTTGTTTTCATCCTTCACATTCTAGAATACAAATTTATACTATGGTAATTAAAACGTGCAAAATGCTGTGTGAAAATTAATATAAACTTTATTTATTGAAAGAAAATAAACAATATTTTCAATGTCCCTTTATAATACCGTCATTGTGCACTGTGGAGGTGAACTGGTTCGAAGGCACAAACTGACTGAATGGATTCTTGTCTTGCTTTAGCATAACTCAGTTTGAGTATGCAAGAAAAAGTACAGGTGACAGGATGAGCACTAACTTCTAAATGGTCTTATTCCACGACCCTACTGCACATTATATGCGCCGCTCATAGCACACATAAGAAAAACAACTGAAACAACAACTTTACAGGAAGCAGATGACTGCAGTTCACTGAAAACGTGCCGACCAACTTAGAAAGTAAAGTTCCTTGCGTGATAAAGATAAGGAGAGTGTACTCACGCACACCCTAACGTATTTGGCAATGGCATTAGCCTGATCAGTAATCTTGCGCACCAGTTGAGTGTTACTGCATCCTATGATGACTCATTCTTTAAAAAAACTTGTTTGCATCCACAAGTCTTGCAATGCATGGCAAGGGGCCTACTTCGTTAACTTTTATGAAGCTTGTAACCATGCTTGCCCAAGCAATCATTGATACTGCATCAGAACGGCAAGTTGGGCCAGTTGGTTGGGATTCATACTAAGGTTTGTTACAGCGCAACCTAAGACAAGGACAACAGAAGGTACAAAACAGCGCCGTGTCGTCATTTTGTACCTTCTGTTGTCGTTGTCTTAGGTTGCGCTGTAACGAACCTTATTATGAATCATTGATACCCCTTCCCGTCTGTCTAATGTAGACGCCCTTGCACAGCAAGGGAAACTTGTATACCACAGCTCAAGTGTAATCAACATGCCCGTTCATGTCTTTTTTCCAACCAGTGTGTCAAAACAGATGTAAAATACTCGCAAACATGCAATGACCAGTACGTCACTTCACATTTATTCTGCGATATTCTGCTATCTCAACTGCAGGTTGCCAAGAATGAAAAATTACCAGAGGGTACTACTCGAACGGTGTTCACTGTATCTGATGAGTGTCTTGATTTACCTAATCGATGAGATGTCAGTGAAAAAGCTTTGTATAATGGTTAGAAATGGCCGGTAACAGCATTTAAGACAGCCTAGGATTTGTGAAGAGATGAAAATGAAAGCCCGTGAAATAAATAAAAGGTGAAAATAAACTGCCGTGACGATTACAATGCTTCTGCGCACCAACTATTGCATCAATCTTTACAAAAACTTTGTCAAATAGGGGCACTGGGAAAGAGCAGCTGCAGTTTTTTCTCGACATATCCGCAGTTTTTGGCGTGCAAGTACAGTCCCTACCAAATGCGAAGTAGCGCGATCTTGGTAACAGTTCGCTTTGCGAACCTTTACAAGACTGTGCCCCTGGTTTGCACATTCATAAGATATGCAGTGCACTGATGACACTGCTTGCGTCTGAGACCAATTATATTACTGATGCCGAGCGCATTGTCACGTGAATTTCTAAAGAAAAATTTCCTTGTTTTTTGTCGAAAAAAAAAAGATTTCACATGAACTGGGTCGTTGTAACGCTGTTATCGCTCATTTCTCGGCGTATTCCACAACCTTAGCATTGGCACCATATTCGATAAGTAAGGAAATAAACATTCATTACAAGTACATATTAATTGCTTGTTCACAATGCAAAAAAAAACTTGAGTAGCACAACCATAAACCTATCATCATAGAGCGGGTGATGTTCACGGAAACCACTCATAAATTTTTTTTCTTGGCCACAGTTAGTTGTCACATCCAGTACGTAATTTAATGGTGGTTTCCAAGAAACCTGTACAGGTCTCCTTCGTAGCTTCATGTTAAAGTAGGGTGGGTGAAAATTTTTCCCGTCATGAATTTTACTTGCCTTGCAGGCTTCCGCAGAACTGATCTGCCATAATCAAATAGTGCTCTGTAAAGTAAAATAAGGAACACCTTTTCTTCGTATACCTGTATTTCACTCATTGACCTTTACCAAGCTACTGATGTAAACATGTATTTACTGCTCCAAAACGGGCAATTCATGCTTCAGTGTGTGAAATTTGCCACCTTCCAGGGCTGCTCCAAAACTTCTTTGACTGCTTCCATCCCTGTATGAGTGACCCGTGTAATGTTTAATGAAATTATCACTGGCATCGAAGAAACCTCAACATTTAACATCCGTCTGCCAAAGTGCCTACATCTCAACGCTTCGGTTAGAACTGATCACTTTATTTGGTGCAGGACTGAAGCTGTCTTGATATCTACAATACATTGGACACTACATGCAGGATTATGAATGGATAACTGAACACTGCTTGAAGGAGCAAGCTCTACAGCGTCGCTTATGCTCCTTTCCATGGGTTGGCAAGAGGAACCGTGGCACGCAACTCTACAGGCACCTGTGCTCTTCACTACCTTCGGAGGAGAGATGCATTGGTATGCTGTACATATATTTGACTGCGGGTTCCAGCTGCATCTCTTGCATTGTCATTCGATGTGCAGGTAGAAGAGTTACCTATTGGGCGCACATGTTGGTTAACGATACAAAAAGGAAGGGGCTTCTTTGAACACCGATGAACCTGTCCTCCACTTATTTATTTAAATGTTCTTGTTACTTATTTTTGCTGATTATATAAAGGTCGCAGGCAATTAAGCCAAGAAAAGCGTTGGTGTAATTAGCTGTGGTTGAAATTGAAATGTAGAAAATATTGAAAGAAAGTCATGAAAGCAGATGAAAGGACCTTGTCTCTCGTGGTGACTGAACCCACAACCTTTGCAGTATACACGCGATGCACTACCAATTGTGCTAACTTGGGTATTTATGGTGTTTATGCCCTGGGAGTGTTAGCCAGCGCCATTTAGAGCCATGGTGGGCAGATGTGGAACATCTTTTTTTGCACGATGGTGTCGCGTAACACCTGAACTGAAGAGAGCAGGCATGTGGCTAATAAACCCATGCATGCTACCTAAAGGCATCAAGGCTGTGAGGTTTCAAATCCTCGCATGAATTAATGAGAAGGAAAACGGGCTTCATTTTTTTAAAAACCACGACCATATAAAGCCAGCAGACAATGAAGCCAAAAAAAGCATATGGGTAACTAGCCGTGGTTGAAACTGAAATGTTGAATTGGCTCTGCGGCCATATATCACATTTCACTGCAATGCATTATCATAACTGAATCGGCAGCACGTTTAAAAATTAAAATTCAGAAGACTGCCGGAATTTCAACAAATGAGCAGTTAGCAAGAATGATAGTGTATGCCCTTCTAATATTCTTCGTATTTATGGCACTTAGTCGTAACTTTTCCGCTGTGTTATACCAGTGTTTTAATTCGGACCAAAACTGTGCTATAATGAAGCAAAGAGGTCACGGTCTAGTGGCGTAAATGCGCATGTTAATAAGAGGGCAAATCGCCTTAACGTTAACTGAGAGTTGTTTAAACTTGGGAAGCCTTCCGAAATATACTTTTTTTGAAGTTGCTGTTCATTGAGTTACACTAGTGCACTGTGTCATGCGCGCTGCTGCAACGAGATGGCGCTATGTACACGGTCATATAAGATGCGGAACAATGCCTCTGGCAGAGCGGACCAGACCGTGTAAGCCGAGCTGGCATGTAGCCGTGCTTGTTTTGCATACACAACCTAGTAAGCAGTTCCCAGTTAACACTTACGTTTTGTCAATCACGTATGCTCGTCACCCGATTATGACATGGAGGCAACGGTGGGATACTCGACAACGGTGTGAGAAATGCACCACGCAAGTAGAAGTCTACACCTACAGCGCACTGTGGTGCATACGAAACTTTGCTACCCATGGCTTCACCTACAGTGTCCACAGGCCAGCACGCAGCTGCACTAAACTCGTTCGTCGTCAAACTGCCGGAAAAACTTGATTTTAGGCGGCCCGAGGATTAGAAACGGTGGTTCACGAGAAGGGAGTGCTATAGAGCTATCTCCAGACTAAAGAAGCAAGACGACGAGACGCAGGTGAACACACTCATTTATGCCATGGGTCGTGAAGCCAAAGACGTCCTAGCCTTGCTCAGGCTCTGTGATGCTGAGAAACTCGACTACAACGTAGTAATGCAACTGTTCATAAAAAATTTCCTGCCACGGATGAACATGATATACGAGTGTGCAAAGTTCAACAGCCAGAAGCAAGACGCGCATGAGACAGCCGATATCTTCATCACACTACTCTTCAGACTAGCTGAAGCCTCTGAGTACAGCCCCCAGAAAGAGGAACTGATCTGTGATAGACTCGGGGTCGGTCCCACAGACACGCAGGTAAGTGAGAAGCTGCAACTTAACGCTGAGCTTACTCTGGAAGCCGCTGTCAACACTGCTCGACGCATGGCAACAGTCAAACAGCAGCAAAAGGACCTACGGCCACGGCTACAATTACTTGAAGCTGTAGACTTCATGCACAGCTTCTCGAAGAGCAAAGGAAAGTCAAATAATTCTCGTAAAAACCAGCGTGACCAAACTGCGCTGCCATGCAAGTGGTATGGCTCAACAAGACACCTATGGTTCACCATCACACACTATGTGCACAGCGAATGGCAAAACATGCAGTGCCTGCAGTAAAAAGGAACACTGCCGCCATATGCTTTTCTGCTTCCAAAAAGCAGAACAAAAAGCACATACCAAGCTGTTTTGGAAGAGGTTTACTTGGACAATTAACTGACCAACAGGATCCTGGGCCATGAAAAATCAATGTGATGGTCAATGGCTTCAAGGTAGACACTGGCGCAGATGTGACTGCCATGCCAACAAGCCTCTACGACGAACAAGTCACGGGAAACCTGAAGCAAGCAAAAGAACAGCTGCTCGCACCCTTTAGGACAAAAAAGCAACGGTTAGACTGCTACCCTGTGCTGAAATGGCTGGTTGTGTCAAGAACAAATTTATGTAATGGACAAGCTGCATGACGCACTTTTTGACGTCCCCCAGCAATCAAATCCTTCACTGTCCAACCAAGTCTCCTAGAAGTAGCGGAGTCAACAGGCAAGGTCAGCGACCAAGCCAACATTTTATGCCACTACCTCTACCTGGCTACAGACCTGGGCCTGCCTTCTGAGGACCGATTACAAAATATAGCTACTCCCTGATGCCAAGCAGTGTGTTATAATGTACTCGGGGCGAGTACCTCTGCCCATGCTGCCGAGTGTCCAATGTGAGTTGGAGAGAACGGAGAGCCTGGGTGTCATCATAAAGGTCGAATAGACCACAGAGTGGCATGCACCTATGGTAGTGGCCAAAAATAAAGGAGGCGAGCTTTAAATCTGCAGTGACTTTGGAGGGTTGAAATAGAACATTCTGTGAGAATGAGTCTTAGCGCCCACCGTCAATGATTGCCTGGCCAAACTCACTGGAGCTGCCTGGTTTAGCAAACTTGATGCTATAGCCGGATATTTGTCACTGGTTACCCGAGTCCCAGAGGTACAACACATTCCTGACGCCAATTGGCCATTTTAAGTTCCTCCGATTGCGCTTCAGAATTTCCACAGCAACTGAATTTTTCCACAAGGAAATGCTAAGACTGCTAGAAGGCCTGGACGGCCAAGCATGTCTGCAAGACGACATAATAGTGTTTGGCAGCACGAAGGCACAACATGATGCACGACTGAACACAGTACTTCAGCACCTGCAAGAAGTTGGCATCACCCTAACCGCAGGAAAGTGTGTACTACACCAGCAGTAAAAAATCGGGCCCCTTGGTTAACCCCCTTCTCGTTCATTACATAACGAGGGTCTCGAATCTGGCAACATTGGTGCCTTCAGGCACTACGTGTGGGTTTATTGACCAGTTGCTTTCACCCAAAAATATCACATACTCGTGATGCCTGCGACAGAAAGGATGCTCTAGATCTACCGCCAAGGTTTGTGAGAGGTGGCACTGGCTAACAATCCCAGGGTTAGTTCAAGTAGTAACATAAGTACCCCAGAAAATATATGGGAAGACGTTGCTGTGGTAGCTCGATCGGTAGAGCATCACGCGCGTAATACGTAGATGTGGAATTGTTCCCCTCCTGCGGGAAGTTGTTTCTTCATCCACTTTCAGTTCCAGTAAGTTATAATTTTTTTATTACAATTAGTAAGTACAAGTAATTTTCCCTGTGTTGTCCTTGGTGCCTTTGCTTGTTGGCGTCTTATGATTAATAAAAATCGGGCCCCTCAGTTAACCTGCTTTCTTCTCGTTCATTACATAACAAGGGTCTCGATTCCGGCAACATTGATGCCTTCAATTGGCATGTGGGGCTTTATTGACCAGTTGCCTTCACCCAAGAAGATCACGTACTTGTGATGCCTGAAGCAGAAAGGATGTTCCACGTCCACCGGGTGTGTGCCATGTTTTCTAAGAAAGCAGCAACTATTCATATAATCTCTCTGGAAGTTCATAAAAGAGGGGGAGGGAGGAAAGATTGCAAAGAAGGGAACAGGGTCAAACAAATTGAGGTGTAGCAACCTGTGTAAACCGAAAGCAAAAAAACATTCATACACATACTTGTGAGAAACCGAAAAAAAATGAAAAATTACACAGTCATTCTTTGATATTAAGAGAGCTTCTGATATCAGTTTTCGACCCACCGTTGTTGCTCAGTGGCTATTGTGTTGGGCTGCTGAGCACGAGGTCGCGGGATCGAATCCCGGCCACGGCGGCCGCATTCCAATGGGGCGAAATGCGAAAACACCCGTGTGCTTAGATTTAGGTGCACGTTAAAGAACCCCAGGTGGTCTAAATTTCCGGAGTCCCCCACTGCGGCGTGCCTCATCATCAGAAAGTGGTTTTGGCACGTAAAACCCCATAATTTAATTTTTTCTTTTGATATCAGTTGTGAATTCATGTTTCTACTTCTGCCAAGAATATATTTCAAGTTGTGGATGACAAGTGCATGTGTTACAATGCTCACCTACATTGCTCTTACTTTGTTTTTATATTTTGCAAATGTTCTCTTGCCCTTTCATCAGTGCAGCGTCCAATTTGGCTTGTGTAGAGCTTTCCAGAAGTAAGAGGTTATTTGGTAAACCATTCCAATGGCACAATTCATGAACGCTGTTGCATGCCTTTTGTTAAAAGCAGCTGTATTTTTACACTCAAGCGTGGGAAAAAAGCTTAGATGGCTTCTTGAGAAGCAGCAGCACGAATGGGGCCCCATATTTGTCATTGACCTTCTTCAGTGAGTGCAACTGCTGTGCTCATGAGGCAGTGCCTCTGGCTGCTTCAAACTGCGCACTGTTACCTTTGCTGCTTTCTAGTGCTGAAGTTTTCGCAGTAGGGATTCTGAGATTCCGATGATGGGAGTGAGGGAGGCCAGCTGTTATGAACATGCCAACGTGAGCACAAAATCTATTGCATCATCATCATCATCTTCAGCCTGGTTACGCCTACTGCAGGGCAAAGGCCTCTCCCATACTTCTCCAACAACTCCGGTCATGTACTAACTGTGGCCATGCCGTCCCTGCAAACTTCTTAATCTCATCCGCCCACCTAACTTTCTGCCGCCCCCTGCTACGCTTCCCTTTCCTTGGGATCCAGTCCGTAACCCTTAATGACCATCGGTTATCTTCCCTCCTCATTACATGTCCTGCCCATGCCCATTTCTTTTTCTTGATTTCAACTAAGATGTCATTAACTCGCGTTTGTTCCCTCACCCAATCTGCTCTTTTCATAGCCCTTAACGTTATACCAACCATTCTTCTTTCCATAGCTCGCTGCGTCGTCCTCAATTTAAGTAGAACCCTTTTCGTAAGCCTCCAGGTTTCTGCCCCGTACGTGAGTACTGGTAAGACACAGCTGTTATAAACTTTTCTCTTGAGGGATAATGGCAACGTGCTGTTCATGATCTGAGAATGCCTGCCAAACGCACCCCAGCCCATTCTTATTCTTCTGATTATTTCTGTCTCATGATCCGGATCCGCCGTCTCTACCTGCCCTAAGTAGGTGTATTCCCTTACGACATCCAGTGTCTCGCTACCTATTGTAAATTGCTGTTCTCTTCCGAGACTGTTAAACGTTACTTTAGTTTTCTGCAGATTAATTTTTAGACCCACTCTTCTGCTTTGCCTCTCCAGGTCAGTGAGCATGCATTGCAATTGGTCCCCTGAGTTACTAAGGAAGGCAATATCATCACCGAATCGCAAGTTACTAAGGTATTCTCCAATAACTTTTATCCCCAATTCTTCCCAATCCAGGTCTCTGAATACCTCTTGTAAACACGCTGTGAATAGCATTGGAGAGGTCGTATCTCCCTGCCTGACGCCTTTTTTAGTGGGATTTTGTTCCTTGCTTTATGGAGGACCACAGTGGCTGTGGAGCCGCTATAGATATCTTTCAGTATTTTTACATACGGCTCGTCTACACCCTGATTCCGTAATGCCTCCATGACTGCTGAGGTTTCGACAGAGTCAAACGCTTTCTCGTAACCAATGAAAGCTATGTAAAAGGGTTGGTTATATTCCGCACATTTCTCTATCACCTGATTGATAGTGTGAATATGATCTATTGTTGAGTAGCCTTTACGGAATCCTGCCTGGTCCTTTGCTTTACAGAAGTCTAAGGTGTTCCTGATTCTATTTGCGATTACCTTAGCAAATACTTTGTAGGCAAGGGACAGTAAGCTGATCGGTCTGTAATTTTTCAAGTCTTTGGCGTCTCCTTTCTTATGAATTAGGATTATGTTAGCGTTCTTCCAAGATTCCGGTATGCTCGAGGTCATGAGGCATTGCGTATACAGGGTGGCCAGTTTCTCTAGAACAATCTGTCCACCATCCTTCAACAAATCTGCTGTTACCTGATCCTCCCCAGCTGCCTTCCCCCTTTGCATATCTCCCAAGGCTTTCTTTACTTCTTCCAGCGTTACCTTTGGGATTTCGAATTCCTCTAGACTATTTTCTCTTCCCTTATCGGCGTGGGTGCCACTGGTACTGTATAAATCTCTATAGAACTCCTCAGCCACTTGAACTATCTCATCCATCTATTGCGCCTTGTGTTAATACACATTTTTATAGCCTATTTAAGGCACATTGGGCAATAGTGGACTTAACATGGATTTAGGCTGGTTCATACAGTAGCTAACCTTTCTTTGCTCTTAGTTGGTAACTTCAGGAAACATGCGTTAGGGTGAGCATCAAATGTTTACCTAAGATACGCAGCATATTGTCAATGGGTTAATGAAGTTGAGTCTGACGAAGTCTTGTCCGGTTAGGAAGAGTCAAGGGAAAAAAACAGAACTGACACTGAACAAAGTGAAAAATTATTTAATGACACGTGGGAGTCTTGCTTACAATGCTTTCGCCATGCGTGTCTCATGTGTAAAGGTTAGTCCTTTTCCGTGCCCATTAAAAACATTTGAAATGTTATCTACCGTATTCTCATGTGTCATATTAGAGTTAGGTTGTAAAAGAGTTAAGATATCGATGTATGTAAAAACACTTAGAACCACGGCGTTGTCAAATATCTAGTGATGTAATGTCACAGAGCACAGGAGCATTGTGATTATCACATCTCAAAACCCCTACTGCAAAAGCTTAAATTCCAAATGCAATGAAATTTCACTTTGGCTATATTGGTAATAAATTAGTAGTAAATACTACTGTAGTGATATTTGCAAAGCTGCGGGGCTGGTATCTAATTTTCTTTTTGATATTCTTTCAATACTGTATTAGCAGACGACGCATGAACCTGGTGGCTATGACGAGAGTCCACATCGCCTCCAGGTTTTTATCACTGCAGGCAGCTGCAGGTGGTTCCTTATCTCCTAGGCCACACTAAGAAGCCCTGCAATCTGAGTCATGCCTCACTGCCAGTTACTGGTAATTGTGGCATTCATTTCAGTCTCGGTATTAAGATTGCTAGAATGCTGTTGTGTATTTGCACTATTTGAATCATTTTTTTATGCAGCCCTAACTTTTGTTGTAGTTGTGCTTTAAGGGTTGTAAAACAGCAAAATCCAGCAGTGCGCACACTTTAAAGCAGCTGAAGCAGCTGGAAGTACTTATCTGTGTACGTGTACTTATCTTTATCGGGCGACCACGTTTCGCCACCTAACAAATGTAATCGCACAGCGCGGGACGCGCCTGCATGTATCCGAAGTTTCTGGAAAGTTATCGATACTTCTACGCGGCTATCTGTTGTCGCCGAACGTTGTGTTATCTGATTTCATCGTGCGACGCGAATGGTGTAGAACTTTGTGGAAGGTACGCGGGTCCGAACGATTAGTCTGGAACATTCGACGACTGCTGTATAAAAGCCGACGCGCTTGACTCGCTGATCAGATTTCCGACGATCGCCGACCTTGTTCGCCGCTATCGTTGTGCTATAAGTGTAGCCTGTTTTTGTGGGCACACGTTTGCCCAATAAAAGCTAGTTTTGTATTCCACAGTATTGCTGCTTTTCTTCACCGTCACTACCACGTGACATCTGGTGGAGGTGCTTGTGCGTTCATGTACCGAACGCCCCCGCAAAGCCGCGATACAAGCCCGAAGCCCGAGGACAGAACCAACATCGCCCAAGACCAGCGTGCTAGCCGCAGATAGCAAGGACTGTCCCCAGAGCACGGACTTCTACCTGAGACGACAAAGAAGAACGTGGTCAAGACAACCCCAATGGCTGCCCCAGCGCCCCCGGTTATCCTACAACAACCTCGGCACCCACCAACCTTCCATGGAGCAGCGACTGAAGACCCGGAATCATGGCTGGAGACCTACGAACGAATCGCAACATTCAACAACTCGGACTCCGACGAGAAGCTGCGGCGTGTCTACTTCGCCTTAGAAGACACCGCCAGAACTTGGTTTGAGAACAGGGAATCAACCTTGACAACGTGGGACCTGTTCCGTAGCGGCTTCCTACGCACCTTTACAAGCGTCGTGCGCAAGGAAAGGGCTGAAGCTATGCTGGACGCCCGAGTGCAGCTACCAAACGAGAACGTTGCCATCTTCACTGAAGAAATGAGCCGTTTGTTCCGCCACGCCGACCCGGATATGGCCGAGGAGAAGAAAGTCCGCCTACTGATGCGTGGTGTAAAGGAGGAACTTTTCGCCGGGATGGTAAGAAGCCCACCGAAGACCGTCGAAGAGTTTCTTCGTGAGGCGACGAACATTGAGAAGACACTCGAGATCCGAAACCGGCAATTCGATCGCCGCACGAGCTCTACAAACTACGCCGGGGTTCAATCACAGGCTACCGACGATCTACGCGAGACAATCAGAGCAGTCGTACGAGAGGAGCTTCAGAAGATCTTCCCGTCGTCGCAGCCTCAAGTGGCCTCGATCGCTGACATCGTCAAAGATGAGGTTCAGCGGTCGCTTGGAGTTCCGGAGGTGCAACCTCAATTACCGCAACCCCAGCCCGAAGCGATGACCTACGCCGCCGTCGTACGCCGTCAAGGTCCTCCTCCACGACCGCGCCAGGGCCCTGTAACGCTGCAATTCCGTCGTCCACCACCGCCGCTGCCAGCGCGCCCACCCGTCGCCCAGCGCAGCTATGCGAGGAAGACGGACATTTGGCGAGCCCCCGACCACCGCCCGCTCTGCTACCACTGCGGCGAAGCCGGCCATGTATACCGCCGATGCCCATACCGCAACCTGGGATTACGAGGGTTCGCCGTCGATGCACCGCGCCCTCGGGAAGGTGAACGCCCTCATGACATCGCTGACTACCTCGCCGCTACTCAGTGGAGCTCTCGACAACCGTCGCGTTCGCCATCACCAGGCCGCTACCACTCGCCGCAGCGCCGACCATACACTGGCCCAGCCCGGGGCCGGTCAGCGAGCCCATATCCGGAAAACTAAAAGCAGCAACCGATGGAGGTGCGGTTGCTGTTCGTCGAACTGACGAAGATCCTCCGCCGCCGACGAAGACGCCGAAGAAACCATCTCGACGACATAATAACGACATGCCGCCGTCCCGAGGAAGTCAGGAAGCCAAGACTACACCGACGAAAGACGACTTGACGACGCGACGTACCAGCTTCAGTTCAACACGACGCAGCCGTGATCCGGCGCCAAGACCCAACTGCAACGCAAGACAAAGAACCACCGACCTCGACGTGCTTCTAGACGGCCACGCGGTCACCGCCTTAGTCGACACAGGCGCCGATTACTCAGTCCTGAGTGGACACATCGCCGTCCAGTTGAAGAAGGTTAAGACTGCATGGGAAGGCCCTCAAATTCGGACCGCTGGAGGACACCTGATTACGCCGACAGGAATGTGCACGGCAAGAATTACCATCCACGACCGGACTTACCCTGTCACCTTCGTTATCCTCCAACAGTCTTCACGAGACGTCATTCTCGGCATGGACTTCCTCAACGAACACGGCGCAGTCATCGACCTGAAGTCGAAGTCAATAACGCTGTCGGAAGATCATGCGATAAGGCCGGAGAGCCCTCGTAGTCACCACGCCTTGAGTGTGCTCGAACATCAAGTGAGCATCCCGCCTCGCTCCAGCATGTTTATTTCGGTCGGCACCGAAACACCCGCTGACGTAGAAGGCGTCATCGAAGGCGACCAACGTCTACTGCTGGACCGTGAAATTTGCGTCGCAAGAGGAATCGCTCGACTGCACGGAGGAAACACAAAGGTGTTGCTGACAAACTTCAGCCAGGAGTTCAAGCACATCAACAAGGGCACGACAATCGCAAACATCGAGGAAATTCAGGAAACCAGCGATGCGTTTGTCCTCTCGGATTCTGTCGCAGCTACCCCGACGACCGTAGTTCCCGAACCAGACTTCGACATAAATCCAAGTCTCCCAGCGATTAAGCAGCAACAGCTCAGAAGTCTGCTTCGACGATACAAAGGCTGTTTTTCGACGTCATCGAGGATTCGACAAACACCAGTCGCAAAGCATCGCATAATAACCGAAGAGTCCGCTCGACCACTACGCCAGAGCCCTTACCGAGTTTCGACGCGAGAACGTGAAGCTATAAGAGAACAAGTCGACGAAATGCTGCGCGACGACATCATCCAGCCGTCGAAAAGCCCGTGGGCATCCCCTGTTGTCCTGGTAAAGAAAAAGGACGGAACCCTACGTTTCTGTGTCGATTATCGTCGACTGAACAAGATCACGAAGAAGGATGTATACCCCCTCCCACGGATAGACGACGCATTGGATCGGCTCTGCAACGCTAAATACTTCTCGTCGATGGACCTCAAGTCTGGCTATTGGCGAATAGAAGTCGACGAATGAGATCGCGAAAAGACGGCCTTCATCACCCCAGACGGCCTCTACGAGTTTAAGGTTATGCCATTCGGGCTGTGCTCGGCGCCTGCAACGTTCCAGCGCGTGATGGACACGGTTTTAGCAGGATTGAAGTGGCAGACCTGTCTCGTTTACTTGGATGACGTCGTTGTCTTCGCCGGAAATTTCGACGATCACCTTAGGCGGCTTGCAACAGTACTCGAGGCCATCAAGTCATCAGGCCTCACTCTGAAGCCAGAAAAGTGCCGCTTCGCCTACGATGAGCTTCTGTTCCTAGGCCACGTCATCAGCAAGTCTGGAGTCCGCCCCGACCCGCAGAAGACAGCTGCCATCGCAAAGTTCCCGCAGCCCACCGACAAGAAGGCAGTTCGTAGATTTCTTGGCATGTGTGCCTACTACAGGCGCTTTGTCAAGGACTTTTCACGCATCGCGGAGCCGCTAACACATCTAAACAAATGTGATGTCGAGTTCAAGTGGGAAACGCCGCAGGCCAAGGCATTTCAAGAACTAAAACGACGCATGCAGTCACCGCCGATACTTGCACACTTCGACGAGGATGCCGATACCGAAATCCACACTGACGCCAGTAGCCTAGGCCTCGGTGCCGTCCTAGTCCAGAGGAAAGAAGGACTTGAACGGGTGATATCGTATGCTAGCCGGTCGCTGTCAAAAGCGGAAAGCAATTATTCTACGACTGAAAAGGAATGCCTCGCCATCATTTGGGCTACAGCTAAATTCCGCCCTTACCTCTATGGCAGGCCATTCAAAGTCGTCAGCGACCACCACGCGTTGTGTTGGCTAGCTAACTTAAAGGACCCTTCAGGACGGCTGGCGCGGTGGAGCCTCAGACTACAAGAATACGACGTCACGGTAATATACAAGTCCGGAAGAAAACACTCCGACGCCGACTGCTTATCACGCGCCCCCATCGATCCCCCCCCCCCCGCAAGACGACGAGGACGACGACGCCTTACTTGGGATAATAAGCGCGGAAGACTTCACTAAACAGCAACGAGCAGACCCGGAGCTAAAAGGCCTCGTCGAGTATTTGGAAGGAAACACCGACGTTGTCCCTAGGGCATTTAAGCGCGGGTTGTCTTCGTTCACGCTACAAAACAACCTGCTCGTGAAGAAGAACTTCTCACCAGTCCGCGCCAGCTACCTTCTTGTTGTACCGTCAGCGCTGCGTCCAGAAATACTGCACGCCCTACACGACGATTCAACCGCTGGGCACCTCGGGTTCTCCCGGACGTTGTCGCGAATACAGGAAAGGTATTACTGGCCGCGTCTGACCACCGACGTCGCCCGTTACGTCAAGACATGCCGAGACTGTCAACGACGCAAGACACCACCGACAAGGCCAGCAGGATTACTACAGCCGATCGAACCTCCTCGCCGACCATTCCAGCAGATTGGGATGGATTTGTTGGGGCCGTTTCCGATGTCAACATCCGGGAATAAGTGGATCGTCGTGGCGACGGACTATCTCACCCGCTTTCCTTAAACTAAAGCTCTACCAAAAGGCAGCGCAGCCGAAGTGGCGAAATTTTTCGTCGAGAACATCCTGCTGCGACATGGTGCTCCAGAAGTCCTCATCACCGACAGAGGAACGGCTTTTACAGCAGAGCTCACCCAGGCCATTCTGCAGTACAGCCAGACAAGCCACAGGAGGACAACTGCCTACCATCTGCAGACGAATGGCCTCACGGAGCGCCTGAACAAGACCCTCGCCGACATGCTAGCAATGTACGTTGACGTCGAGCACAAGGCGTGGGACGCGGTCCTGCCGTATGTAACCTTCGCTTGCAACACGGCGGTGCAAGAAACAACACAGACCACGCCGTTTAAGCTGGTTTACGGCAGGAACCCGACGACGATGCTCGACGCCATGCTGCCCCACGTCACTGACGAAGAGAATGTTGACGTCGCTAGCTATCTCCAGCGCGCCGAAGAAGCCCGACAGCTCGCCCGCCTGCGGATCAAGAACCAACAGAGGACCGAGAGCCGACACTACAACCTCCGACGACGCTTCGTCGCGTACCAGCCCGGCGACCGTGTTTGGGTTTGGACACCGATACGCCGACGAGGACTGAGTGAGAAACTATTGCGCCGCTATTTCGGACCCTACAAGGTCATTCGACGTATTGGCGCACTGGACTATGAGGTCGTACCAGACGGAATTTCGCATTCACAGCGGCGCCGCGCACGATCTGAAGTGGTCCACGTGGTGCGTCCGAAACCCTTTTACGGACGCTGACGAACTTCCTTATTGTGTTGTTTTCTTTGCTACGGGTGTTTTTCCTTATTTCGTTTGTATGCAGCATCGGGTCGATGCTTTTTTAAGAGGGGGGTATTGACACGTGTACTTATCTTTATCGGGCGACCACGTTTCGCCACCTAACAAATGTAATCGCACAGCGCGGGACGCGCCTGCATGTATCCGAAGTTTCTGGGAAGTTATCGATACTTCTACCCGGCTATCTGTTGTCGCCGAACGTTGTGTTATCTGATTTCATCGTGTGACGCGAATGGTGTAGAACTTTGTGGAAGGTACACGGGTCCGAACGATTAGTCCGGAACATTCGACGACTGCTGTATAAAAGCCGACGCGCTTGACTCGCTGATCAGATTTCCGACGATCGCCGACCTTGTTCGCCGCTATCGTTGTGCTATAAGTGTAGCCTGTTTTTGTGGGCACAGGTTCGCCCAATAAAAGCTAGTTTTGTATTCCACCGTATTGCTGCTTTTCTTCACCGTCACTACCACGTGACAGCCTCATGAGCACCAAGTGATGCACTCACTGCAGAAGGCTGCTGAGAAGCATGGGCTCTGAGTTGGGCTGTTTGATGTTGCGCTGGCAAGCCAGATGGTGGATGATCAATTGTAGCTGTGGCAGCTGCATTTTGATAGGTGTGAAATGCAAAAATGCATGTGTGTTTTGCACTGTATGCACAGTAGAGTAACCAAGGGGGTCAAAATTATTCCGGAATCCCTCGTACTTCATGCCTCATAATCATATTGTGGTTTTGGCAAATAAAACTACAGAATTGGGTTCAATATATTAGTTGGTGCCCTTTGATGTTCCAGTTCTCTAATTTTCTTGCTCATAAAAGCTCTCTTCTTGTTATAAATGATGTATTTGTTATTACAGATGGCTAACCTTTAATCTAACTTAACTCATTAATTTCCTTTAGTGTCCCTTTTCCATGCATTAAAAGCATGGAACACTAATACTTTTGCATTTATTTATATTTGACTCGTGCTCAGCAGCTAGACGTCACAGAAGATGAACTACTACCGTGGGCTTCAAGTTTATAGGTTGCCGTATAAAAGCATGTCTTTTCTTTTAGAGATAAAAACACCTGAGCCTAGTTTTCTGTCTTTATATAGACTATTGAGTTAGGAAAACACCACTTGCATAATAGATTAGTGATTAGTTATGTGTTCAGTTTTTGCCCCCGCCACAAAAAAAGAAAGTGAACTTGTGGGATTGTTCTCCACCTGTGGCAATTTGTTTTTTCATCCACTTTCATTTCGAATAATTTATAATTTCGTTATATCATTTATTAAGCTCAATTAATTTCCCCTGTGTTTTCCTTGGTGTTTGTTGGCTGCTCATGATATTACTAGTAAAAATTGGGCCCTCGGTTAACCCTCTTTCTTCTAGTTTATTACATAACGAGTGTCTCGAATCAGGCAACATTGATGCCTTCAGGTAGCATGTGTGGGTTTATTGACCGGTTGCCTTCACTCAAAAAAGATCACGTTCCCGTGACGCCTGCGGCAGAAAGGATGTTCCACGTCCGCCACCAAGGTCTGTGAGTGGTAACGCTGGCTAGCACTGCCAGGGTTCTACAAGGAAACATAAATACCCAAGAAAGTGGATCGGTAAACGGCGCCGCGGTAGCGCAATTGGTAGAGAATTGCAAGGGAAATGCGAAGGTTGTGGGATCGTTTCCCACCTGCGGCAGGTTGTTTTTTCATCAGCTTTCATTTCCATTAATTTATCGCTTCATTATTTCATTTATTAAGCTCAAGTAATTTCCCCTATGTTGTCCTTGGTGTCAGTGTTTGTTGGCTTCTTATGATATGACTAATAAAAATTGGGCCCCTCGGTTAACCCTCTTCTCGTTTATAACATAACGAGGGACTCGAACCCGGTAACATGGCTGCCTTCAGGTAGCATGTGTGGGCTTATTGACCGGTTGCCTTCATACAAAAAAGATAACATTCTCGTGACGCCTGTGACAGAAAGGATGTTCTACGCCCGTCGTCAAGGTATGCGAGTGGTGGCACTGGCTAACACTCCCAAGTTCTACAAAGAAACATAAATACCCAAGAATGTGGAAGGTGAAACGGCACCGCGGTAGCTGAATTGGTAGAGCGTCGCATGCAAAATGCGAAGGTTGTGGGATCGTTCCCCACCTGCGGCGGGTTTTTTTTTTCATCCACTTTTATTTCCATTAGTTTATCGTTTCATTATTTCATTTATTAAGCTCAAGTAATTTCCCCTACGTTGTCCTTGGTGTCAGTGTTTGCTGGCTTCTTATGATATGGCTAATAAAAATCGGGGCCCTCGGTTAACCACCTTTCTTCCTACAATAACATGTTTCATAGAGGATAACAAAAGCACGCTTGACTTTCTTAAAAAATATGCTTTATGTAGACAGTTTCTGCGTCCTTGTTTGTTTGCAACCTAAAAACATGAAAAAGAGGTAGTAAAAGGCAGCAGAAAATTTTAAACGAACTGCTGATATTGCAGTAATGAAAACTCTTCACAAAGAATAGCTAATAAAAATATTTTAGAAATTTCAGTGGTTTTCTGAAAATAAAATTGGCATGGAAAAGGTTAATCTTGTATGGGGCACTAAGAACAGTAGCGAAACAAATTAGTCACCTAACGCAATCTCTGTAATGAATTGAGGATAAGTGCTCTATAAAAAATTACATGTTTTTGATGAGAGATGGTGATTATTTTCCGACACATGTCGATCTTTATTTGCTAATGTGGAAAACCACAATCACTTCCCTCTCAGCTCTCTCAGGGCTCTTTGCAACTAACCTCATGTTCTGGAAGATAGGGAAACACCCACGGCTCATATGTTCAGCCATGTGACTACTGTAGTTATTCTTTGTGCAAGTTCTGGGTTCACCCACTCCCTCATTGAAACATTGATAATGATTACGGTTACTAATACTCATTTCCATCCAGGAGCAAAATCAGCTTGTAGTTGATGCTAGTCCTGTTGACAGGTTTTTATCCTTGTTTCTTCATGCTGTCATACTTCTAAGAATAAATAATCTTGCATACTATTGCTGAAAGTTGGGAGAGTTGGTTACTGGCCTTAGGAAACATAGTTACTACACTATAAGATGAAACACATGAAATGCACAGGATGAGCACTGCACATGAACTTCTTTTAGTACATGAGTGCGATTATATGCATGCATGAAAGGGTCACATTTGCAGCAAAATTCGACTATACGTGACATATAAGATACATCACTCATTCTATTTTGCATGTATTGTACATCAGTTTCAAGTAATCAATTTTTATATTCGAGATTTCAATAGAAGGTGTGCTAATGCATTTATCGGTTTGTCTGGGAAGGCCCTTATATATCAGTGGGCAATTTTAGCCTTACATTTTCTGAGTATTTTGTGCTGTTGTATTTTGCCATGTATTGACATCTTTTACAATGTCTTGGAAATTTTTCAGGCCTTGCTAACACGCTAACCTGCGCCGAATGCTCAGCCTGTCTTTGAGGCACCTTTGAGTGCCTTTAATGCCTTAAGCAGCAAGTGTTATACCCCAGTCACACGAGCATGCCAAAGGTCCTTTGAAGTTAAGGTGCATTGAGCTTTCAAAGACATTAGTTCAACGGATATATGTCGGTGCTACATGGTCTCCGTTGGTAGCCTCCGTTGAAGCTTTTAACAGAAACCGCAATGTATCCTTAGCGCTACCACCACCTCGAAAGTAATAAAAAAAATATGGCCCAATGCGTCCTATAATAAACTTGTCACATTTTATTCAGCAACATTTATTTTTGCTAATACATAGAAACATCAAAACAAAATGCACACGTAGTAAAGGCATTACTTTATCACAAACAGATGTATTTATTGTAATGATGGCCACCATGTGTACCGCTTCGTACACCGCACGTTGGCGTCGATTATTCATTGTTGCCTTTGCTTCAGCTGCTTTGTTTCGTTCGTTGTGGCTAGGTAGCGGTAGGTACACGTAAACGCTGAAAAAACTACAAAACAAAAGTGACAAGGAAAGAAGATGTGCTGAAAAAAGCCAAGGAGACTGGGATGCCTAGCAGTCACTAACAAAAGAACCAAATCGCACATGGCAACCATGTTGTGTCGATGTTGCTGCTGACGACAGGGCGTGCCGGTGTTGCTGTACCGGCGCTTTCATGATGGAGATTGCGGGTGTCCCGAAAGTGTTTAGTACTTAAGTAACAGTATTCAGTACTTATAAGCTCGTTCTGAAGAGGTAAAAATTGAACTTCCATATCTTTAGATTATTTTTTCTACTGTCAGACGCCCTCTAGGCGTGAGAGTATTCCTTTGAGGTTTCAAAGGACGAACGCTGACTCCTTTGACTCAAAGCCCCCTTCCAGTAGGGCTCCTTTGCTGTGCCTGTGTGACAGTGCACATTCTCCCTTGAAGTAAAGGATCTTTGGTTCAAAGGACTTTAAAAGTGCCCTTATGACTGGGGTATTATGTAGGATAGACCTCGATTTGTGGTAATGGCAGGCTGCAGGAGCATTGTGCACATATGCAGGTGGTAACAGCATCTGTATATCTCACAAAACATTGCAAAAGATGCCAAACTGTGCCAAAATGTGACTGTACACATGCACTTTGCAAATCTAAGGCAGGGAAGTGCAGATTTGTATACTAGGTCTTTTCCATCCAAGAAACCAATAACTACATTAACAAACCTTCTACAGGGGTCTTGAATAAAGAAGTTGGTTACTTGAACAATATGATGTCTGACATGGGTGCATCATGAATCACATAGCTTATATGTCACGTATTGTGAAATTTCCTGCGAATGTGTTGTTTTTATGTATGTAATCATTGTTTAGTGAGGTCGCTTGATGTCCAGCACCCTTTCTCTGCATATCATGCTGGTATCTTGTTTTGTCTTAGAACTGTAATTATGTTTCATAAAACCTTACATTGCTAAAATTAGACTTTGGCGCTGTTTGGTCTTTTCATTCACATT
The DNA here is from genome assembly GCF_023375885.2 of Dermacentor andersoni. Classification (NCBI taxonomy): domain Eukaryota; kingdom Metazoa; phylum Arthropoda; class Arachnida; order Ixodida; family Ixodidae; genus Dermacentor; species Dermacentor andersoni. The sequence goes on along the minus strand of NC_092819.1, from coordinate 116,525,827 downwards.
CTTGTTCTTGTCATTTCTCTTACCATGTAAGCATTTTTCTGGAGCACTTGCAGTATTTCGTCATGCTCTTGCGTTTACAAGCCATATGTCTGTCTCTGAACAGCTCAAACCACTTGTAGCATGCAAATCGGATGCATCCTCAGTAGAACTCCATAGTGAACGTATTGCTAAAAATATTTTTCAAGGGATGAAGCACTTCTGTAACTACCGAGTTTTGCAGCAATAAAGAAGCAGAATGCTTGCATCTGTGTAATCTATATATAATATTTTCTTTGTATCATCTTTTATCTGACTGTCTGTCAGCATGGTAACATCGCATATTATCTTCTTTCTTAACATTCATGAGTTCCAAATAGCTCCTATAATCTTTTTGTCCTCACATTTTCTGCAATATCCTTCACCGGAAGGGCAACTAGCAGTTCACCTGGTTTACCACTTACAGGCAACAAATTAACCATAATAGTAGTGTCTTGCCTATTCCTTAAAAGCTCCTAAACGATTTTGCACATCTGAAAGTTTCTTGAATTCATGCAAGCAGGTGCTGCTTATATGATGGCTGAATGCTCATGTGATTGGTTTTTAGGCCAATATGAAAGAAAAACCCCAGTACCTATGTGTTGCTTTATGATGTTGACCTGTATTTATTATTACGTTGGTGAACTGTGTGTGCACTCTGAAGATATGCGTATTACTGCTGGTGCTTTTTATAATCTGTGTTTAATAAAACAACATATTATATTATCAAGAACACATTGATTTTATTAGTGTTTGTAATGTGTTGTCATGATTTCCTTTCATTGTCAGTGCTGCAAGGCGTCCTAATACCTAATTAAAGAGCTTCTGCAGATATAAATTGTTGATTCAAAATTTCAGAAACTTTTAATCACTGCAGCTATATGTTTTTTTATTATAAGCTTTCTTCACCACAAAATGGGGGTTCCTAAATTGGTTATTTGCACCTATAAACCACCCGAGCTGGATGAACATACTTTTCCGAAATTGCTCGAAGGTCTATTATACCTAAGTCAGAACAAGAAGATACTCTTTGCAGATAAAAAACATTATGGTCTATCTCACATAATGAAACATTCTGGAAGGCCTTGTGGTCATTCGTAGAAACACTTGTTTGTAGCTTTGTCAATGCCGTGATGTTTCAACCTTAGCCTACAAGATAACGATACTCACACGATGTGAAATTTTCTCGAAGTATTCTGTTTGTGCATTCTGCGACTTAAAAGGAAGAGGTCCGGACACTGACCAAAATGGTTTAAAGTACTTATTTGGATTTTTGAAGTTACTTGAATTTATTTGAATTTGAAAACGTAAATAAGTATTTTAAACATCTTGGTCGGTGTCTGGACCTCTTCCTTTTAGTATGCATCATCCCGACCAGACGGGCTTTAGTCATACTCTCCCCTTCATCCAGTCTGCAACTGTACAATGGGCTGTAATTTTCCCTAATATCTGAGGTGACCAAGATGCACTAAGAGTGGTAGCATTGAATGGCCCAGCACTGTTGAATAATTGGTGATCCAATGTATAAATATTCATGCGGTGTCTGTTTGCAATACAATAGTACATAATCTATTTACGTTTGGTTTTTCAGAATGCTCCCTATCATGCACTGCTATCTCAGCAGTACCATGGTTTTTTGTGTGGATTCCTTCCCTTATAAGGCCACCACTGTTTGCACAGCATCAAAGCCTGCCTGCCTTGATCTTGCGGAAGAAGAAACTACAAAATGCCTATTTTTTGAAATGCATGCATGGCTCCATGCAACACCACCTGTCCTCGGGGTGTTAGGGCTTCTTGCAAAGAAAATGTATGTAATGATGCCTTATGTGTGCCCTGGTGGCTAAGTGTTTGCATCTCGGCCTGTGTAAAAATTTCACACTTATGGATACTGTTAAGGGTTCCTGTATCATATTTTCTTTCACATCCTAAGAAAGTTTTGGTTCATTATAAAACTAAAAATTATAGTTGAATTGCTGCTTTGTGCGATATACAATATTCAGCTGGAGGTGTTCAGCCGAGGTCAAACAAGTGTTATATTAGGTGGAGAAATTTTTTTCAGAAGTAGACTTCTCCATTAGGTTAACAACCGTTTTCTTTGGCAGTATTTATATAGTTCACTTTTCTCCACTCCATGGATATCCAGCAAAATGAGTGAGTGCATAGAGAAGGTGAAGTAAGTTTAAATGCTCAACATGGGGGTTTAGTTGGTATAGCAAGGTGTGTAGAAGTAGGGGAGTTTGGCAGGTTGCCGGCACCAATATCTATGAGTGATCTCGTTGTTTGTGTCTATGTCAGTTATAAAATGCGAGGCGTCTTCTGAGGCCAGAAATCTTGAAAAAAAACTCCTTACATTTGTGGAAATTCAGTATGTGCCCCTGGGGCTACTACGAGTACTTAGGGCCACTGGGGAGATGCAGCTCTTCAATGAACGTTTTTGACACAAACTTGTGTTTGTACACTGGGTGTGTGCCACTGCATATGTGCCACTCTTCAATGAACCTCTTTGATGCTGTCTTAGGTCATGGGGCATCACAACACGAACCTACGTAGTGACATCTGTGTATGCGTGTAAGTGTGAGCTGGAATTGTCTGCTTGGATTTTCTTTCCCTGAAGACAACTAGTCCCCTTGTTCAATTAACTTCAGCCTGAGATATCACCTGTTTGTCTACTGTTGTCACATTGTGCCCATTTTGCTGTGAACAAGTCATGTTCTCAAGATGGCAAGCTTGAGTTTCAGGCACTGCACGCTAAGGAAATTGATTCAGAGTGGGTAGTACCACCTCTGCTTCTTTTTCTTTGCAGCTGCGTGTTACATGAGAGAATAAGTTGTACGTAGATGTCTATTGGAAAGAGCATAGGTATTCAAAGATACTTTCATTATGTTCTAGGTCTTTGGTTCTGTCTGGCCTCCTTTGCATCATTTTTTGTAGCATGCTTGTTTACATGCAAAAACAAATGTGGCCTGTTCTAATGCATGCAAGGACTGCCCATAGCTCATGATGTATTGAGCCGCTGAATTTTAGTCCTGGCTGCACTTGTGGATTTTCAACTGTACTGAAGCTTGAAATATGCTTGAATTACCTGTCAAACTGGTTTTTTTGTTTGTATCCAATTTATTGAATTATTTCACTTTCATTATGCTAATAGTCATTGATTGTACTATCATGCTGGCACATTTGATTCTGGAAGTGCAATAAATTTCCAGACATTTTATTGCTTTTTCGTGGTTTTTGCACTGGTCAGACACAATCTACTAAACACAAACACAAAAAGAACTCCCTTCAACCTCGTAAAATTCCAAAAAGGTGCGTAATAAACTCCCAGACCTACCTGTAAAAGCTCTAATAAGGAGCTAAAATGCACTCCCAAAACATCTGTTTAAAACTCCCTTAGTAAAACAGCTCCCTAAAGCTGTAAAAATTCACTCCCAAACATTCTCCTATATGTTCGCATAAAAAGCAAAAATTGAACTCTCAAAACTATCCATAAGTGCTCCCTTAAGTAGAGCTCCCAAAATATGGGAACGGTTGCTCCCAGGTTAACACCTAAGCACTCTTACAAGGAGGTAAAATAATTTCCGAAAGGTATCCTTCAAAACGCCCTTAAGAAGCCAAACGTTTCCGAAAATATGTACGTAAGAACTCCCATCGCTTCTCCTATAAATTCCCATAAGAAGCAACATAAAATACCCAAGTCAACTTGCAAAAGCTCCCAAAGCTCCTCATAAGAACTTCCATAGTTCTGGTGTTGAAAAGAGGAATGAAAAACTCCCAACGTTCCCCATATAGACTCCTGCAACCACTCGGGGGTTGGTGTTCAAAGGAGAATTGAAAAACTCCCATAATTCTCCCTATAGACTCCTGCAACCACTCAGGGATTGGTGTTCAAAAGAGAATAAAAAACTCCCATAATTCCCCATAAAGACTCCTGCAACCACTCAGGGGTTGGTGTTCAAAGGAGAATTAAAAAACTCCCATAATTCCCAATAACACCACCAAACACAAGGGTGTGAAAAAAAACTCCGTTCGAATGGAGGATATTGTCCTCCCTTAAGGGCTGAACTTATGCAACGAGGCCAAAACTCCCTAAAAGGGTCAAACCTGTTTACAGTGTAGGGGATCTTCCGCAGCTCTTTGGTCCGCGCTAGCATCGCGACTTTGAAGAGAATCGGGGAGATTATCGCCCCTTGCGATGTTCCTTCATTCGGCACGTCGATCGTATCCGATCGAGTCTGGCCTATTCCGATGGCTGCCGTCCGGCCCGTCACGAACGATTTAACGTAATTACAGATGCACTCCCGCAGCTGATGTCGCTCAGTCCCTTGAGAATGGCCTCGTGAGAGATGTTATCGAAGGCCTCTTTTAGGTCGAGTGCGAGCAGGAGGTGTTCTCCTCCCTTCTGGGTGCCCTTGAGAACTTCTTCCCTTAGGATTAGGAACACATCTTGCGCAGAAAGTCTCGGCCCGAAGCTGAGAATGGTGTGCGGGAAGATGCCACCGTCCTGTATGTAATTTTGGAGGCGGGTTTCGATTACCCTCTCGTACAGCTTGCCGAGGCACGAAGTCAGCGAGATGGGACGCAGGGTGTCGATCTGAGGCTTCTTGCCGGGTTTCGGAATGGTCACGCTTTCCGCGTGTTTCCACTCGTTCGGTACGTGGCCCCTGCCACAGAGTTCCTCGTTTAAGTATTTGGTCAAGTCCTGGATGTGCATCGGGCTCAGGCTTGTAATCATGACATTGGTGATTTTGTCAACTCAGGGAGCAGTGTTGCGCTGTGAGGCTCGCGCCGCGGCATACACCTCTTCCTCCGTGATGGGAGCGTCCAGTTCTGGTCTTGGTTCCCCTTCATATTTTAGGAGGCTGGGTTGTATGGTGTCGCAACCCAGGTATCTGGTTTTTAGGGTGTAAATCAGATCCTGGTCGTTTCCGGGGAACTTGTGAGCGATTTTTAGAAGCGTCCGACTAGCTGTCAATTTCGCCTTATCGGGCTCGATCAGGCAACATAGGATGGCCCACGTTTGCGCTGTACTCAGAGCACCCTTGATCGAGATGCAGAACTGTAACCTATTGGGCAGCGTCAGCTCGTTTGCGTAATTTCTGGCTTCGTCTATTATTTTCTGGATTCGTAGACGTAGTTTCCGGTTTAACCGCTGTCGCTTCCACCGTTTGAGGAGGCCCTCACGGGCTTCCCACAGGTGTAAGAGCCAGCGGTCGACTTCGGGCGTCTCGACCGGGCGCTGGATGGTTTTAGTGGTTTGGATGTGGCCGTCCCGGAGGTGCTGCATCCATTCCGCTATGTCCGTTATATCGTATTCGGGCGGGGGTACTGCCTCAATGCCTCCCAGTCAGTAAGCCTAATTTCGCGAATTGTTCTCTTTAGTTTCGGCGTGGATACCGAGATGCTGAAGATGTAGTGATCGCTGCCCAATGTTTCGCCCAGGGGCGCCCATGAGAATTCCCTTACGTTTTTGACAAATGACAGGTCCGAAAACCTGTATCGACTTACACTGTCGCCTACTCGGGTTGGTTGCAGGAGGTTGTTTATCAATTCGAGGCCCATTTGGTCAACCGCATAGAAGAGAGACCTCCCCTTTTGCGTGTCTTGTTCGTAGCCCTAAGTCGTGCGTCTAGCGTTCATGTCTCCCACCACTACCGGCTGGTTGCAGCCAGCGGCTCTCACGCTGTCGTAAATGATGTTGCGGAAGTCGTCTTCCTGAACCGTCGGTGGACAATCCAAATTCAGGATGAAAGTGCTACGTCTACCCCTCTTCTGCGGGAGGACTTCTACTAGCACGTGATTAATGTCATGATGTTGATAATGTTGTCCCACGGCCGTCACCATTTTGTGAACTAAAATCGCAACCTTCGGTGATCCCGCGTGTTTAATTACGTAGTAACCCCGTAGCCTGATCGGCTGGTTCCCGTCCTTCTGAAGGCAGGTGACGTCGGGGGGTATAGGTGATAGGTGATTTTGGATGAAGAGTTGGAGTGAACTTGCCCTCTTGTTGAAAGAGCGACAATTTAACGGCCAGATCTCGAGGTGTTCGGGCGCGCTGTGTGTAGTGTTAGCCATTGCTGACGTTCATGCCAGCGCCGTCGCAGTTGTCGGCGTTCCTGACGTCACCCGTGTTGTTTATGCACCTGTACGCTTTGATGCGTGAGTTGCTGCTCTCGTCGTCGACCCGCTTGCGCGAGCCAAACTCAACCTTGCGTATTCTTCTTTCAAGGTCTTCATGGCTTAGTGTGTTCTCCTTGACTTTATTGTTTAATTCGCTCATCTGGTAAAGCATCTGTTGTATCGTAGCGTAAATGCCATCGAGGGTGACTGCACCTGACTGGCCTGCCGCTGCCGAGGCCGCACCGAGGCGCGATGAGGGCGTGGTGGTTCTTGAGGGGGGAGGAATGGAGATGGCGGGCTGGTGGCCTATCGTTCCGCTTTGCAGCCCTGCATGTGCGTTGTTGCTTGTTTGGCTTAGCAACGCTTCTAAGCGTTGCATGCGTTGGTTTAGCTCGTTAACCTGAGCCTTGAGTTTTTTTTATTTTCTTCCGAGATGTGCGTACATGCTGGGGAGCCTTTACTATTTTCATTGGTATTTTGAGCGGAGGAGGTACTAGACTGATTCCGGCTCACCTTGTTGTTGTTGGCTTGGTTCATCTTGCCCTATTGGTTCTTCTGCTTTGACGTGGATGTCGAGGTAGAAGGCTGCCGCTGCCTTTGCTTCTCTACTAGCTTTGGCCACTCCGAGCGGAATTGGGACCTGGACCTGGACTGGGACCGGGACCTTGACCTGCACTGGGCCCGGGACCTGATTCCAAGCTGAACCACCGCAGGCGGCTTCGCCTTGGCCTTCGTCCATCACTGTCGTCGTCTTCCTTCCTCCTTCCGGGTGGAGTATGCTTTTTGTTAGTAGTGCTGTTGTTTTTTAGCTTTTGCTTCCACTCGTAAGACCCCGTGGCGTGGGCTTCGCCGCAGACGGCGCACTTGAGCCAGCACTCGTGGTCGTCCGTCGGGTCGTGCGTCCCGCAAGCGAGACAGATCTTGATGTTCGGGGTAGGACAAACATCCGATCGGTGTATCATGCGCTGGCACACGTAGATTTGTTTTTTGGGCTTGTAGGGGTGGCACTCAGTCTCCCCTCCGTAGTAGTAGACGTATTGTGGAACTACGTGACAGCTGAACGTGATCACGGCCGTCTTGGTCTTTCCCAGCATGCGGGCCTGCACGAGTTCCACGCCTTGGGTCCTCACCCTTAGGTGAGTCATAAGCTCTTCCTGCGGGGTATCCGGGTCGATTCGATGAATGACGCCCCGGGCCACTCCGTCCGGTGCCGCAACGTTAGAGTTGACTTCGATAAGGTTGCCGCCCAGCACAATCCGCGTCATCTTGCGCACATTATCCGCGACCTCCTGATCTGGTGTACTAAGAATAATTATGTTGGAACCGGGTCTCAAGCCCACGATGAAATGCGAATCGTCAACTTTCCCTCCGAAAGCGGCCGAGACAGCTTTCGATAATAAGAAGCATCGACTCGATGCTGCACACAAACGAAAGTTTTAAACAAAAACAAAAACACCCCTAGCACAGAAACAACAAAATAAGGATGTTCGTCAGCGTGCGTAAAAGGGCTTAAGACGCACCACGTGGACCACTTAAGATCGTGCGCGGCGCCGCTGTGAATGCGAAATGCCGTCCGGCACGACCTCATAGTCTACTTCGCCAATACTTCGGATGACTTGTGGGGTCCGAAATACCGTCGCAATAGTTTCTCACTGAGTCCTGGTCGGCGTATCGCGGTCCAACCGCAAACATGCTCACCGGTATAGTATTAGACGTAGCGTCGTTGGAGGCTGTAGTGTCGGCTCTCGATACGCTGCTGGTTCTTGATCCGTAGGAAGGTGAGTTGTCGGCCTTCTTCGACGAGCTGAAGATAGGTGGTGATGTCAAGATTCTCTTCGGCAGTGACGTGCGGCAGCATGACGTCGAGAGCTGTCGTCGGGTTCTTGCCGTAAACCAGCTTGAAGGGCATGATCTGTGCTGTTTCTTGCAACGCTGTATTGTAAGCGTAAGCTACGCATGACGGGATGCCATCCCAGGTCTTAGGTTTGACGTCGATGTACACTGCTAGCATGTCGACGAGGGTCTTATACAGGCGCTCCGTAAGAGCATTCGTCTGTGGGTGGTAGGCAGTTGTCCTCCTGTGCCTTGTCTGACTGTAAAGCAGAATGCCTTGGGTTAGCTCCACTGTAAAAGCCGTTCTTCTGTCGGTGATGATGACTTCTGGGGTGCCATCGCGCAGCAGGATGTTCTCGACGAAGAATTTTGCCACTTCGCCTGCGCTACCTTTAAGCAGAGCTTTAGTTTCAGCGAAGCAAGTGAGGTGGTAGGTAGGTGAGGTAGTCCGTCGCCACGACGATCCACTTATTTCCGGTTGCTGATGTCGGAAATAGTCCGAACAATCCATCCTGAGCTGTTCAAATGGTCAGCAAGGAAGCTCGATGGGCTTTAGTAATCACACTGGCCTTGTCAGTGGTGTCTTGCGTCGCTGACAGTCTCAGCATGTCTTGACGTAATGGGCCACGTCGGCGATCAAGCGTGGCCAGTAATACCTTTCCTCATTGCGTCCGGGAGAATCCGAGGTGTCCAGCGGTCCGATCGTCATGCAGGGCGTGCAGTACTCCTGGACGCAGCGCTGAGGAAACAACAAGAAGGTAGGTGGCGTGGACTGGTGAGAAGTTCGTCTTGACAAGTAGGTTGCTTTGAAGTGGGAATGAAGATAATCCTAGCTTGAATGCCCTAGAGACAACGTCGGTGTGGCCTTCTAAATACTCGATGAGGCCTTTTAGCTCCAGGTCTGCTAGTTGCTCTTCAGCTAAGTCTTCCGCGCTTAATATTCCAAGGAAGGCGTCGTCATCCTCGTCATCTTCCGGTGGCGGCTCCATGGGAGCGCGTGATAGGCATTGAGCATCAGAGTGTTCACGTCCGGACTTGTAGGTTACAGTGATGTATTCTTGTAGTCTGGGGCTCCACTGCACCAGTCGTCCTAAAGGGTCCTTTAAATTCGCTAGCCAACACAACGCGTGATGGTCACTGACGACCTTGAATGGCTTGCCATATAGATAAGGGCGAAATATTGCTGTAGCCCAAACGATAGCGAGGCATTCCTTTTCGGTCGTAGAATAATTGCCTTCCGCTATTGACAGCGACCGGCTAGCGTGAGCGATCACCTGTTCAGCTAGGTTTTTCCTTTGTACTAGAAGGGCACCGAGGTATACGCTACTGGCGTCAGTATGGATTTCTGTATTGGCGAACTCGTCGAAGTGCGCAAGTACCGGTGGCGACTGCATGCGTCGTTTTCGTTTTTCAAATTCGTCGGCTTACGGCGTTTTCCACTTGAACTCGACATCAAATTTAGTTAGATGTGTCAACGGGTCTGCCATGCGTCAAAAATCCTTGGTGAGGCTAGCATATCACTGAGCGAGGGTGGGGGGGAAACTAAATATAGCCTTTTGGGCGAAATGCGAAAACACCCGTGTACTTAGATTTAGGTGCACGTTTAAGATCCCTAGGTGGTCAAAATTTCCGGAGTCCCCCACTACGGCGTGCCTCATATTGAGAAAGTGGTTTTGGCACCTAAAACCCCATAATTTAATTTTTTTAAATATAGTCTTTATAGCGGGGGCTAGAGCTTTGTGGAAAGAAATTTTTCCTTTTTACAATATTGTACAGGAAGTAGGATGGACGAAGTGATGGGACCTAGTTAAGCCTATTCGCGAATAATTGTGGGGCGCAAATTAAGAGGCCACAATGTGGAAGCTTTTGCGAGAATTCTGGTTTATTGCCACGTGAAAATTCAAGTGTCACAATTTAGACCCAATGACAACATCACATGCTAATTGGTTCGTTCATATCCTGTAGCTTTATTATTGTTAGATGTAGTATCGAGAATTTCAGAATATATAGCGAGAAATTTTTATTGGCAGTGGTATCAGGGATGACAGAGGATCAGCACAGTCTAGCTCATGCTTGAAAATATGCTTTATTTGGGAAACAGTGCTGACTTTGACATTTATTACGCTTCTCAGACGACAGACGTGCCTTCGGGTTGCCCGATAGGCGCATTAGGTGGCCCAACATCTTGTTCCGGCGCTGACTTCCTGGACGAAGCAAAAAAAGCAATGACCGCGAAAACTGCTATCATTGCGAGAGCTAGAGAAATGCCGATGATCATAGAGCTTAAATTGGAGGAATCATCACTCAAATCATTCGTCGAACTGCTTTCTGCCTGATGTTCGTCATTTTTGGCAGTGGTCGTCTTTACTTCTTCCTTCCGTGGAACTGAAGAAGTGCTCCGCTCCTTCGCTTTACTTTTGGTCGCTTTTCTTGGCGTAGTCGCCTGCGTAGTCGTAGTCGCCTGCGTAGTCGTAGTCGCCTGCGTAGCCGTAGTCATCACTCCCGGCGTCTCCTGTGTGCTGCTTGCTTCTTCAGTGGCGCTTGTCGCTGGCTCGCCAACCACCGCAGTCAACTGCGTTAGCGTTTGCCCCGTTGTCCCACCGCTCGCCGGCGTCGGCAGTGTTGGCAAAACGACACTGCTATACTGCTGTGGTTCCTTCAGAAACAAAAAAAACACTTGATTAGTTTTGCTGTCCACAACAAAGTTATCGGGAGAATATACCATGAATGAGTTTACCGCCTACTACACTGTGTAATATAAGAAGGCAGAGTTTTATACAATGGCGGTCGCTTTGGACTGAGCTGTCCGAACTAATTTTTTTCAAATATTATATGGCAATGTGTATGATCGACATCAGCAGCGTCATGAGCAGGAGGAGGAGAATGAGGAGCAGCAGATCTAACAGCGCCTATATTTAGACAAAATATTCGCTTACTTCAGGACTAATATACCTCGCATTGACATCCCTGACGTATTGCTGCAGTTACTTGTACCCAGCTTAGGGGAATACCTTAGTAGACCTATAATAGATGTGTAGATTTGCACTTACATAAATACATTTGCATAAATGTTCGCTTACTTCAGCACTAATACACCTCGTATTGATATCACTGACGGATTGCGGCAGCTACGTGTGCCTAGTTTAGGGGGATTCCTTGATAAACCTATAATAAATGTTAAGATGTATATTATGACGCAAAGGTCGAAAGGGTAGGGAGTGACTACAAACTATTTATTAAAATTTCTAGGCGATAAAAATGGAAGAGAGTGGAAAGGAGGTTTCCGTGGAAGGCTAGTGAGAGAAAAGGCAGAGAAAAAGTTGGAATAGCTCTAACGTATAGCGCCCCCTACCCAGGTTTAAATTAAAAACGATGGTGTTTCTTAGTAACTTAGTCACTGATTTATTGGTTCTCTGCTTATTTATTCGTTTTCCTAATAAAAGTTTTTCAACAAGTAGGTAATCAGTACTATTATTCTTCTAAGAAAGCCTCTGAAAAGCATAGAACGTCGGCAGAGGCGGTGTTCGGACGCATATTCTGCTTTTCAATATTGCACAATAACCCGCCGTGGTTGCTCAGTGGCTATGGTGTTAGGCTGCTGAGCACGAAGTCGCGGGATCGAATCCCGGCCACGGCGGCCGCATTTCGATGGGGGCGAAATGCGAAAACACCTGTGTACTTAGATTTAGGTGCACGTTAAAGAACCCCAGGTGGTCAAAATTTCCGGAGTCCCCCACTACGGCGTGCCTCATAATCAGAAAGTGGTTTTGGCACGTAAAACCCCATATATTATTAATATTGCACAATACACAGTGACACACAAATCCTAAATGACTTGCAACCAAGATATTCTTTTTTCAGAATAACACCGTACGCACTTGTGTAAGAGCAAGCACTGCTTTTCACAACGTGGGATTACGTACCCACAAACAGGAGAAAGCAAAAGTCGTGTAAATGTACCTTTTTATACATACCGCAGCCTCAGTGAAGTTATTGCAGGAGTGGGACGAACAACATAGAAACAATTTTGAACAAGCTTGAATTTTTTTAATCAAATAAGGGGGTCAAACAAGGGGCTCTATGTACTTAAGGGCACGTATAAAACTGTGCAAGACTTTTTATGTTGCCAACAGTTTAAGAAAGCAAATCGCAATAACATGCCTCTTGCGTAACAACATTCAGTTTTAGCTACCTCCATTTCGCTACTACTGAACAGTAGTTCCACAAGGAAGCCCTTTTTAGAATTACAGTATGTGGGTAATTTTGAACAAAAAAAAACGCTGATATAAGTAGTGAAAATGCGTTGCGCTTCGATACGGCAGTCGTCTACTGCGTGCATACGTTCATTAAATTTTATTTCCATCAGCATGTTTGTTATGTGTATTTCTGTTTGTCAAGTCCGATTCAGTTCCGCACCTAATGGATGTCAGTGTTTTCGAAAACAAGTAATCCGCCAAACAACAATGATCACAACACGTATAATAAATATAGTCAGTGCCTCTTCTATTTGAAAAGCGATCCAAGCAGCTCTCGGTAACCAAGCAGTATAGCCTCCCTGTAATGGAAAATTACACATAGGCTATATATTTTCCACCATAAAAACTATGAAAACCCCTCGTACGGTGGAAATCGGTGTTCTGCGAAGTATTTTAGAGGTATGCCGCAAAGCAGCACTGTTTGATGTTGTTCAAAGAGTTGCCGGATGAACCAACATATTTGGGTAGAACAAGCAGTTGCGTTTGACGTGCATCGGTGTGTGCCGACCGAAAAAAATAAGAAAGGCTACGACCACAATGCCAACCGTATGACGAAGACGGTAATACAGCTGTCTTAGCACGAATGTGGTTTATGCCTGGCTCCACCGAAAATGTGCCTCGTGTACGTATGTCGCGGAATCATCATGCAATTCTGTGAAAATGGCGTTACTTAGCCGTTTCGGCCTACATAATGATTAGGAAAGTATACAACAAAGGCTTGTTTTTATGCAATACTGCATCGTGGATGAAGTGCATACATTTCAGTGAGCATATTTGGGAAACAATTCTTTTATAACTCCCTAAATTTGTAGAACAACGACAGGCAGCCTAAACACCTATAATGGCGGTATAGATGGTAGTGCTTGGAAATGTCTCGCAGTCTAAGTCACTCGGCGGGAAAGCGCGACAGCAACTGTAACGCTTTTTAGAACGTGATTCTCGGCGACAAGAATCGCTAGGTGGCGCCGAGGCGGTTGACGCCGTTCTGGTCTTAGTACGCACTTGAGTACGGGCGTTAGCGCGCACTCCCACCGGCGCTCCAACGAAGTGCCTTCGTCAGATACCCGCTGAAGGCCGCGTCGGAAGCACCTAGGAATGCCCGATATCCTACTGGGGTGCTATATATGCATTCCAGTTACCACAGGCTTCGCGAGCTTCCCACCCCTGCTCATCCTTCGCGCTTCGAGTGAGAGTGTAGTTAACAAGAGACCGCCATAATATGTGGCCCATATTTGGGACTGTGCAACGAGGCTACCACTTCTTCGTACAATACACTTTTAACGCACTACCGCTGAGAGCCCGGTGTTGTGAAAAATCCGATGTCGACGTCATACGTAAATCGGCGAAAAATCATTCCGAAGCACAACCATGAAGACCCTCCGCATGGCAGGTACAGAAATGTTACTGAACTAATTCCTGAAAGTAAGGTGCGTGAGAAAAATTATAAAATACAATCTAGACACAACCTACAGACATGATAGTGCCGGATTGGTATTTGAGTATACCCAAAAACGTAATTCTGTTACGCAGAATCTCAAACATAAGCCCTTTTCTAGAGTTTCTACCATTCACAAAAGACTCGATTCTTTGCGACAACACCATCCAGATGGCGCTAGCCTCCACGGGCCACACGAGCGGCGGCGTTTCTACCAGAAAGCTCGCCCGCTCACCTTCCCGGTAAAGATTACGGTTACGTAAGCTGCCGTTACCAGGAAGCGTGAGAAAGAGTAAGGCATCTTCGAATTCTATCACCTTCCACTCTTAAAGGCGAAGCTTAAGCGCCCTCCAAATTTTTCACTTACGGGATATGAACCTTTTCTCTTAAAGAGGGATTTAAAATTGTTGATTATACCGGGTAGAAACGTTCGAACCTCTTCTGTTACGACCTACGACGACCCCAAGGACTGCAGTCCAACACAGCCTCTTGGAGTGCCTGCTGCGACGAGCGAAATATTGTAGAAGCTGGCACGCTCCCCCTCGGCCGCTATGGTAAGTCTATATATATATATATATCTATATGTATATATATATATATATATATATATATATATATATATATATATATATATATATATATATATATATATATATCTTTACACGAGTGGGAACTACCCCACACTCTATCTCATGCTACATAACGTAACACACGTGCAAGTCGTATCAAAACGTAGTTGGCATTGGCAGGTGAGATAGACGTTTGCGATTTTGGTGGAGTGGTTAAAGCATCGAGTTGTTCGATCCCGTCATCGGAAACGAGTTTTGTTTTTATCGAACGAAGTCAGACAGGAACCCCCCTACTGCCTATCGCGAAGTGCCTGGCCTCATCCAAAGAATGCTCCGTTACAAATTATTTAGGCGATTACGTGCTTATATAAAATATTTATACTTACAGGACACTATGACCAGAATGTGATTGAACGAAAAGACGTATTATGGCGAGAGCTTTAAGGAGAGCCCGCGTGGCAAAAAGTTTAGCGCCGGCGTGCCGCGCCAGCGTCCGGACGTCAATACAGGAAAAAAAAAAAACCTTTCGAACCACCCATACCCAGGACCTACATGTGATGCAAGAAATTTAGTGAACGAACTGAATTTCTCGAGCTAAAACACGTGCAACCACCGTACACTATGACTTACACACAACCTACATACATGATATCTCTGATATTGAATTGGGCCGTACGAGAAAACCCAATTATTTTACGCGAGAACTTAGACCCCTTTTCCAGCGTTTCTATCATTCACAGACCAGCCACGGCGCCCGCCATTTGCGCGATCTGGTGCGCGGGTCTTTTGGGGGCGACAGAGTGCTGCGCCCGGTTCCTTGCAATGCGTCGAGCTGGCGCTCGCCTCCGTCGCATCGTGGCTCACGCGAGAGGCTGCGTTTCTACTGCGAAGCCCGCCTTCATGCGTAGCGTTCGTGGCCAGCGCTTCCGGGTAAACATTGCGGTTACGTGGGCTGCAGTTGCCGCGAAGCGTGAGAAGCAGTCAGGGATTTTTGAATGCTATCGCGTTCCACTCTTAATGGGGAAGCTTAAGCGTCCTCCAAATTTTTATGGTACCTTTTTATGTTGTCTTATAATTTCCGCAGCTTCTCTACAAGGAGCAACTGAGGCACTCGTGATCACGTGGAATATTAATTCATAGATTTACTTCAACAGTGCTATCATGAAAATTGGCACATGAGAAAGGATGACGGTGTTTGTAGTAGTTCCTTTTCACATATCCGATCTACATTGCGAAGCCCTTGTCCGGAGCATGCAAGGCAACGAAATACATTGCTTATAATTGCATTCCATCTGACACATGGGTTATTTCCTTCGTCGCATTGGTTGAAGAGCTAGTTCGTTGCGTTTCACAAGAAAATTGCATTTCACACGAAACTGCTTTGCGGAATCCATGCTGATAAATGCTGAAGAAGGAATTGGACTCAAGAAATTCAATGAAGTGCGAGTATATTATATTCTCTAGGATTTTTACTGGAATGGATGTTAATGATATGGGGCGGTAATTATTGGGGGAATGTACATCACCAGATTTATGCACTGGGACCACCTTCCCTATCTTCCAATCAGAGGGCAGTGTAGACATCTGTAATGATTGTTGAAAAAGCTTTGACAATATCAGTGCAGAATAAACTTGTGTACACTTCAGCATTTTTGACGAAATAGAATCTGGACCGGCCGACGAATACACTTATAAATTGACAATCAGCCTTTCGACACCAACTGCATCATTAGCGATATAATCCATTGGGAAGAAGTTGGTTTTTGGTATATGCAGAAATACTGTGGGAGTGCTCTTATGAAAATGAGTAACAAACACATTGTTCAGAACATTGCAGCATTCGCTTTGAATTACTGGGACATCAGATTGGATTAACTGAATGTGTGTCCTTTTAGTACCGTTAATAATGCTCCAAAATTTGCGGGGATTAGAACGAAGTAGCAAAGGAATAGTTTTATCAAGGAATTCCTTCTTGGCTTTTGACAGCGCAGTATAGAATTCTCTGTTAAATTTTTGATAGCAAGACCAGTGGTCTATTCTGGCTGTGAATTTTGCGCGTCAAAATATCCGCTTCTTTTTGTTGCGCATGCGCTTTAACATGTTATTGAACCATGGTGAGGGGGTAAACTTTCCTTTTAGGTACAAAACGATCAATAAGAGACAACAGACAGACAGACAACGAACTTTATTTAATCCAGAGGAGCTACTGTCAGGACCTCCTAACGGGAGGCCATTGTAGCCGCTGGCCGCGCCCACGTAAAGGACAGAACGCCGTAACGCTCCGCTCTTTCCTGGGCCCTCTGGATAGCCTGGGCTTGCTTTCGGAGTACCGTGCTTCTGATGGCCTCCTCCCATTCGGCTTCGCTGGAGAGGAAGTCGTTAGGCAACGCGGGACATCGCCAGAGCATGTGAGCCATTGAGCAAAAGTTTTCAGTGCAGTCGGGACAACTAGGGTCCACATCCGAGTACATCCTACTGAGGAATCCCCGCGACGGGAAAGATCCCGTCTGCAGCATTCTAAGTGTAGCTGACTGACATCTACTGAGCTTCGGGTGAGGCAGAGGATAAATTCTCCGGCCAAGTTGGTAATGTTTGGTAATTTCATTAAATGTGAGGAGTGGATCGTTCTGCTGAGTCCCTTCCTGCCCCTCCGGAGCCTCCAGACCGTCGCGGCGCGTGAGTTCTCGCGCACGGTCGTGGGCAAGCTCGTTGAGGTTTGGGAAACCCTCGAGAACGTTCGTCCCCATGTGTGCGGGGAACCACGTGATATAATGAAAGCCGGGGCAAGTCCTTTTCTCTAAAATAGAGGCCGCTTCTCGTGCGAGGTTACCAGACTCAAAAGATCTGATTGCGTCTCTCGAGTCAGTGTAAGTGTAGGAACGCTCTGGGTCACACAAGGCCAGCGCAACCACAATTTGCTCTGCTATACTCGCGGTGGCCGCTCTGACCGAGGCCGAGGAGCGAAGCCCCCCCCCCCCCCCCCCCCCCCCCGCCCGTCTATAACCGACAACGCGAACACTCTCCTGTTCCCGTACTGCGCCGCATCGACAAAGACCGCGGAGTCTCTGTCATCTCTAACTTTCTTCAATATGGCTCGAGCACGGGCTTTACGTCTACCCTCGTTATGCTGCGGATGTACGTTCCGCGGGAAGGGCCTCGCTAGGTAGGTCGCCCTCGTTTCTGGTGTCAATGTTATACGCCGGTCCTCCATTATCCTAGGAGCCATGCCAACCTCGTCGAGAATTCACCTGCCAGCTTGGGTCGACGATAGCCTAACCACCTGGGCAGTGACCTGCGCCTCTATAATCTCGTCTATGCTATTGTGCATACCGAGTTGATCTAGCCAGTCGGAGCTCGTGGCAATAGGCAAGCCTAGCACTTTCTTGATGCTCTTGCGCATGAGTGTATTTAATTTGGTCTTTTCCGTTTTTGTCCACACTAGAGCTGACGCCACATAGTTAATATGGCTCATGAGGAACGCGTTGTACATCCGAAGGAGGTTGTCTTCACCTAACCCCTTCTTTAGGTTGGACACCCTAGCAATTAGCCGCAACATATTCTCCGTTTTGGCTGTAACGTGGGTAATTGTTCTGGCATTACAGCCCCTCGCGTCTATGAGCAGGCCTAGTATCTTAACTGAGTCGACTCTAGGAATTTTCTGCCCATCATTCGCGTATAATGCCACGGGTAGCTGGTTGAGGGGTGTCAGACCCCGAACCCCTTGCCTTGCGGGTCTGTAAAGCAACAGCTCCGATTAACTCGTAGACAGCTTGAGACCCGTGTCCGCGAGGTAAGGCTCCGCCTCGTCCAAGGCCGCTTGTAGAGCTTGCTCCATTTCAGCTAGGGAGCCCCCTGGGCACCAGATCGTGATGTTATCTGCGTAAAGTGCGTGACCTATGTCCAAGGCCGCTTGTAGAGCTTGCTCCATTTCAGCTAGGGAGCCCCCTGGGCACCAGATCGTGATGTCATCTGCGTAAAGTGCGTGACCTATGCCCTGGAGGCCGCCCAGCCTACCTGATAGACCCTTCATGACTATATTGAAGAGCAGTGGCGAGATGACTGATCCCTGAGGCGTACCCCGAGCTCCCAATCCGTATACGCTCGACCGAATCGGCCCCACCTGAATAGTAGCAGTTCTATTCATGAGAAAGGACCTTACAAAGGCCTGGAATTTGACTCCTAGACCTATCCCGGCCGTGGCTTGCAGAATGTATCTATGAAACACTGTGTCGAACGCCTTAGTGAGATCCAGGGCGAGAATCCCTCTCACGTCCCGGGTGCCGCTATCAAAGATTTGCTTCCTTAGCATTAGCATTACCTCCTGCGTCGAGAGGCCGGGCCGGAAACCAACCATATTATGAGGGAAGAGGTTTCTGCGCTCTATGTACCCGGAAACCCTGTTCAAGATCGCGTGCTCCGCTACCTTGCCTATGCAAGAGGTTAGTGATATTGGCCTCATGTTGTCGAAATGAAGGGGTTTTCGTGGTTTAGGGATGAGTGTCACTATAGCCGACCGCCATCCGTCAGGCACCTGTCCTGTCTCCCATACCCTGTTTACCTCCTTAGTTAGTAGTTCCACTGCTTTATCGTCCAGGTTTCGCAATAGCCTGTTAGAAATTTTATCCGGACCCGGAGCCGATCTGCTGTTTAAGTTGTAGATCACCGCCCTGATCTCCGATTCTGCGAAAGGCGCGTCCAGTTCCTCTACCGTCGCGCACTCGATCTGCGGATAATCCTCTTCCTGCGTCGGCCCTATAGGAAGGTATCTTCAGTATCTTAAGTGACTCTTCAGTACCTCCCTCCTGCTTGTGCCAGTGTATGACTTTACTAAGTGTTTGCCTTTGATTATGCTTTGTCTGTGCGTCGCCCAGGAGGTGCTTGAGGAGGTTCCACTTCCCTCCTGAGCGCATGGACCCGTCTACTGCCGCGCAGACCTCGTCCCATTGTAGCCTATTGAGCTCCGCGCAATATCTCTCGATCTCTCTATTAAGCTCCGCAACCTTTTTCCTCAGCCTACGATTTAACCTTTGTGTTTTCCACCTCATCAGAACTGACGGTTTCGCCTCCAACAGATGCGCTAGGTGCGGATCCATTCTTAGGACCTCCGCTTCTGTTTCTACTACCTTAGTAGCCCTCTCGACGTCCTCCGTTAGCGATTTGATAACCTCGTCAAACGAGGAAAATGTGCTCGTTCGCTCCTTCCTAAGTTTCCTGAACTCCTCCCAGTCCGTGACTCGAAATACCCTCGCCGGTCGGGCGACCACCGTTAATGTTACCGCTACTATGAAGTGGTCACTGCCAGGTTGTCCTGCTTATTGGCCCACATTACGTTACCTACGTTCCTTACACAGGCCAAATCAGGCGTTGTGTCTCGCGCAACTGACGTGCCCAGCCTAGTGGGGAACCTTGGGTCCGTGATTACCGAAAACGCAAGATCATCCAGGATGCTCGCCAGGTTCTCCTTTTACAGTCCGTCTGATGTAGCCCCATGCATTATGAGGGGCATTAAAGTCCCCAGCAACTATCGACGAGAGTGTTTGGCTATCGACGTTGCCTTCCTAAGCAGGGAGTTAAACGTCTGTCTCTGGTCTGACGGCGGGCTATAGACATTAAGCACAAAGACGCTCTGCTTGAGACGCCCGTGCGGTATAACCTCCACGAAAAGGGCCTCCATCTTACCCCGTCCAGATTGGATTGGAAGTTCAATAAAGGCTAGATTTTTTTTGATCATCGTAGCTAGTCCTCTGCCTCCCTCGTTCCTGACCGACACAGTGTTGAAGCCAGAGAGAATAGGGTCGTCACATAGTGTCTTCTGTAATAACAAAATCTCCGGTTTTTCCACCTCATTCGCCAAAAGTTGCCGTAACGGAGCCTTGCGCCTTTGAAAACTAGCGCAGTTCCACTGCCATATTACCAGCTCTTTATGATCGCCCGCCATGATGCTACAACAACATACCTTGCTCCAGCGCCGGAGCAACCTCGGAGTGATTCACTGCCTTGCTTTGCGCTCGGACCTTGGATTTGGCCTTAATCGCCGCCTTTTTTTCTAGTACAGTCACTCTTTGGATCAAAAGCTTTACGCTTTCCTGATTTTCTCTACTTATCCTAAGTAGTTCTTCCAACATCTTTCTTTGCTGGACCTCTCCCTCAGACGTTTCCGAGTCGCTCTCCTCGTTAGGAAGGGGGGCCTTACGCTTTGCTTTAGTGAGTCGTACGCGGGGTATATGTTCGACTACCTGTGGCGTCTGGTCGCTCGCCCCTATTTCAATGGACTTTGGGCTTGCCTTGGCGGCTTTGAGTCGGCGTACCTCCTCTCTAAGCTCCTTAACTTCCTTAAGTAATGCGTCCACGTGCGACCTACTACCATGCTCTGGCGAAGCCGACCGCGTTACCTCGGTGGGTCTCTGTGGCTCCTTCTTCTTCTTCCCTTTGACACGGTCCGCCCAGGTAGGCTCCTCCTGGATCCGCACGCTGGACACCGAGCGTCCTCTTGATCTGGAGCGCTGCCTGATTGCACTGCGCTTGTGCGCAGCTGGCGTGCGAGAGCGGCTTCTTTCGGTGCTGCGCTCCTGCACAGCTGGCGTACGCGAGCGGCTCCTGCCACCAGCCGTGATGACGTCGGTTCCCAGCTTCAGCTGCTGGGCGCGTCGACGCCGCCGCCGCCGTCTTCTTCTGACAATATATGGAACTTGAAATTTGTCCCTACACTCTTCGGCCGCTGTGGGGTGCGGGCCACCGCACAACGTGCATTGCGGATCGCACTGGTGATCTTCCACCGGCGATCGTTTGCCGCAGGTGCGACACCACTTGATTCCGGGGTTGGGACACACGTCAACCCGGTGTCCCAGTCCTCCGCAACCGTAGCAGACTTCCGTGTGGCGTCGGTAGAGCGTGCAGCGAAACATGCTCGCGCCGCATGCCACGTAGTTGGGCACCCTCATTCCCTCGAAAAGTACCACCACCGCTGTAGTGTTCTTGAACCGCCTGGCCTCCAAAGCGCCCGGATTCCGATTATTTACAATTCTCGCTCTGAGTTGAGCCTCACTGACTTCCACGTCGACTCCTCTTATGACTCCTCTACACGTATTCTCGGGTGGGGCCAGGTACGCCGCCACCCCAAACGTGCCTTCACCGAGCCTGATTTGCTGCACTCGGGCGTACGCGTCCGCGTTTTTCTCGTGAGGAGTACACACGACAAAAATGTTCTGAACTCCGTTGGGACACATCGTGTCCTCTTCGATTGCGGCTGGAGCCAAGGATGCCGCCATGGCCAAGGCTTGCTCAAAGCGTATTTTACTGACCTTGTTGACATTCAGGCCGTCGCGTGGTCTGACAATGATGCGAAAAGTGTCCCTCGGCAGTCGAGGCAGCCTCGAAGCAGCGGTGACGCGTCGTATCGCGTCGCGTGGTGCGGCGGTGCGGCCGCCGCACCACGCAAAGAATATTGTTCCCTGCGCCTGCCGGGCCGGCGGCCGTACGCCACCTTCCATCCCGCGTCGCATGCCTCTTCCTGAGTAATCTCTTCTCCTTCCACACCGTCCATCCTGGATTCAAAGTCCCACATGCGCGGGAGTAGGCCTAAGCCTACCCTCGCCGTGTTTCAAACGCTCGCAGAACGGCGAAATGTCCTCCCACCGACGAAAATCCGGTATCGGCAGGGTCCTCTTGACGTGCCACGTCGATTAAGGCATAACTCGCCCGGTTTCGCAGGGAGACTCACTCGAGAAAATTGATGAAAGCTGGAGCCGATGTCAAAGCGTCCGCACTAGTCGACTTCTTCTTTCTCCCCCTCCAATAAGAGACAAGAGTTTGTTTTTATAAAGCAACCAGTTGTCCTCAACCGATCGCTGCTCAAAACCGGCGAAAAACCGATCAGCAAAGACCTGAAATTCCCCATTCATTCCAGTTACGTCTGCTTTGCCGTAGTCTTGGATGACCCTAGTTTTTTTCTTCTTAGAAATCTTTGCCCGTAGAGTGAAGTGAATTATCGAGTGGTCGCTAATTCCCGGTGAATGAGTTAAGCCGGTAGCTAGGTCGGGTGTAGTGGTAAGTATTAGGTCTAGAATATTAGCGGAAGTGGAAGGTATGCGAGTGGGAAAGTGAACGAGCTTAGTTAAGTTGAAGTCGTGACAAAAAGTTAAGAATTCTTTGCTTTCAGCTGAGCTGTGTTTTAAGGAAACCAAGTCTCGTTCCCATCTGATGTCAAGAAAATTGAAGTCGCTAAGTAAGAAGAGGGGCGATTTTGGGTATCTGACGAATAGCTGACTGACAACATCGTGCAGTTCATTACAGAACGATAATGATGCAGTTGGTGGCCGATAACAGACACAAAAAATTATTTCGCGAGAATCAATGAGCACGCGCGCACACACAAGCTCAAGCGAGGATACAATTGGAATAACATGGGAAGCAAGACTATCGGTAACCGCCAGCAGAACACCACCACCAGACCGGTAATCACGATCACATCGGTAAAATTTGTAGCACTTTTCACAGTCCAAAATTTCTTCATTTTTAACTTTTGCAGAAAGCCAAGTCTCCGTTAGAACAACAATATCAGCAGAGCAGGAATCAATAGCGGAAGACAATTCTACGCGTTTATTCATAATACTCCGTATATTGGAAAGAAAAATAGAGGCGTCTTTTGCGCAGCATCTGAGCGGGCATCGCTATGATGCACTGGAAGTGCCAGCACGTGCAGTTACAGTACCAGCGCTATCTTGCGTGTCCACTGATCGTGCTGAAGCGATTTCGCGTACGCTGTCACTTACTGAGCAGTACACGTACGTTTTTTGTCCATGAACAGTTTATTCATGCGAAGAGAGTACGTCTTCCCGGCTACCTTTGCAAATTCTTTTAGTTTCCTCCTTGAGTTTCCCGTAGCTCTGCAATAATCTTCGCTAGCTGATACACCAGTCCCCTTGAGCTTCTATTTCTGCGCCCAGACTGCATCCCTGACTTTAGACGACGAAAACTTGATGATAATTGGCCGAGTCTTTTTATCTGTGTAGGATCCTAATCTGTGTGCTCGGGAAACTTCCGAGTCAGAAATTTGTATTTTAAGGTGACCAGACAAAACGTCTTGAACAAGGCCTTCTGACTGAGCCCATGTCTCAGTCGGGCAGTCCGGTATTCCAAAGAACAATATGTTATCTCGTCTCGACCTGTCTTCAAGATCGTCCAGTCGAGAATTGAGTGCCTGGCCTTCCATTCTGACAGCTTCGGTGATTAGACGTGGTGCATCATTAAGAGCTGCAGAACCGTCGAATGATTCAACAAAGGATTCAACCGCGCATAATCTTACTGATAGGTTAGCGACGGTCTGTACTAAGACCTCCTGCTTTGTCTTTAAGTCGTCGAGAGCTGCCTTGAGCTCAACGTGACGGTGGTCAACGTTTTCAGAAAGTTTAGTGATAGCATCAAGTATTTCTTTGTTAGTAGGACCAGGGTTGAGTTCAACGTCACCGCAACACATTAAGAGCTTCGTAACAAATACGCATTCGCACAAGCACTGAAAGAGCACATTTGGGCACGGTAGGAGCAGCAGGCAGACGTTGCTAGTCCGCTTACAATAGAGAGAGGGGGGTTTACTAACCTGCACAAAAAGCAAGATCGGGATTTTGAGCGACTGCATGGCTGCCGCTCCACCGTGCCCACTGAAGGGGCGTAGGATTTTCAGTGCTCTTATATCCTCCTGCGTCGCTGCAGCCGGCAGCAGTGTTGTCGACCCGCTGACCATGGAAGGGATGTGCCCGGTAAAGCAGAACTGATGACATGAGGACGCATTGTTGAAGATCGGGACCGTCAGCAACGCTGGTGATGGACAGCCGGTGATCGCTGGACCCGAAGGTTGTAGCCACGTGCCAGACCGAGCGATAAACTGTACAAAAAGCAAGATCGGGATTTTGAGCAACTGCATGGCTGCCGCTCCACCGTGCCCACTGAAGGGGCGTAGGATTTTCAGTGCTCTTATATCCTCCTGCGTCGCTGCAGCCGCCAGCAGTGTTGTCGACCCACTGACCATGGAAGGGATGTGCCCGGTAAAGCAGAACTGATGACAGGAGGACGCATTATTGAAGATCGGGACCGTCAGCAACGCTGGTGATGGACAGCCGGTGATCACTGGACCCGAAGGTTGTAGCCACATGCCAGACCGAGCGATAAACTGCACAAAAAGCAAGATCGGGATTTTCAGCGACTGCATGGCTGCCGCTCCACCATGCCCATTCAGGGGGTCATCTTAGCCGTCGTCCGAGGAGTACCTGAAACACGTTGCATCTTATTCGCAGTCGTCGCCGTCGTCGGCTATGGGCTCCGCCGACGGCGTCTGTAGGTCCAAGTTAAACGACATATCCACCTTCATGCCGTAGTACTTGTAGAGAGGTGTACTATCAAGTAGCTGGGCAACATAAACAAATCCACCTTCTTTACCATTCTCTGTCAGTTTACGGTCCTGTATATTCTCCAACGCTTGAAGTGTACATCGATCCGCGGTCAATCGCAAAAGGATTCCAGAGCATAGTGACAGTTTTGTCAACGTTAAAGGGAGCGTTCAATAGTGGCCGTTTGATAGCACATTATTCATGGTGTGATATAGCAATCTAAGGATCTGCATAAATAGGAAGCGGCGCGTCACTAACCTTGCAGAAATTTTATTGTCCTTCAGCAGGTACGATTGCTGCAGCGGGTAGCTGTAGCCTTCGACTAAGAGAAGTTCGGAACCTTTCCCTGCTTCACGTGCCACAATTCCGTCCAGCACAATGCGAAATTCTTTACATCCTCGCTGGGCAACTCCTTTGCAAAAGATTAAATCATCGTTCCGCAGCGGCTGTGGCGTCCGTTCTAAACCAGTCTATCACAAACATTGCAAACAATTTCCTACGAATGGTCTAGAAATTTTTTACGAATTCCTTCGTTGCCGCTGCGTACTTGGCGTTCCGGACTTGGCACAGTACCCACAGTTGTCGCCGCTGCTCCGCTTCTCACTGCATCCGCTGCCGCCTCGCTCGCTGCAACGCAGAGTTCGCCATTTGTCTGCTCGTTTTGTTTGTCGGAGGGGGGTCTACATTGCATCTCTGAGGCCGCTGCAGCTCGCCGGGTTCACTCCCGCAGCCGCTGGCTCTGGTTTTCGCATAGTCGGGGGCTTGAGTGGTGAACGTTCTTACGCTGCAGCAGCTCGCTCCACACGTTTGAGTGCGTTGCAATGTTTGCGTACTTCGTAGGCGTTGATCTGGCGCCTCCGCAAAGACTCTTCTCTGCTTTCTCGTTTCATGATGTAGACGCCAGCGATTCAACTTCGCACAATAACGACTCCATAGCGCAAAGAGTGCGCCACTCCTATTGTGGGCTATCTAGTGAATCGTCCATCAGGTTGAGTCAGACAATGTACATAGCCCGAAAAATATTCATCACTGTTGCCTGTTACAATGGTGGCGCATTGGAATGGTGGAGAAGTGGTTAGAGTTCTGGGCTACGAAGCGGTAGCAATGGCTGTGGACCAGAGGATTGAATCGTTGTAGTTCTTTTAGTTAGATCAAAATGATGTAATATTTGTGCCGTTATTGCGCCACGGCTTTCTGATGGCGGCAGGGTGGACTATGAGCTAAGTAATGCTCTCGTATCCATAGTGTGACGTAATTGAAGATGGTAGCGCTGTCTTACTTTCAAACACAAACACGAAATAGGCCCGGGCTTAATTTCGTTGCATGCGTGCAGTGGTAGCACAAAATAAATGAACACGATTGCATACATACTTGAAGTATGCTAAAGCAACCTACCTCTTCGTGACGCTTGTATCATTCATCATGTGCCTGTTTCTCGCATTTTATTTCATGGAGACAAGTAGCGATTCGAGTCGCTGTGTTATGCGTCAGTACCTTCGGTGTTCGGCATATATTCTTCAGTACGGCACTCACTCGTCGCAGCTAACGCTATGCGTATGCTGCGCGACATGCCACCGCCTTCATGATCCGCCAGGGTCGAACCGCTTTCTTTGCCACATTGTAAATGCCAGTGACGCTTTAATATCGGGCACATGGCATAGACATCACTATAATGTAAATGTATGCCACTAAGCCGTCGATGACGGCCATATCTGGGTTTCTCGGCATAAGCCACCATAACCCATGCAGAACCCGACACTAAGTTTCCCCAGAAAATTTACTGTTTGAAAACGTGGTGCTTCTGCCTACGGGAGGTGCAAGCATCGCGCTCCCACCAACGTGGGAATGGTAGTTGGTGCATGGATTTACCTAAATTTCTTCCTTCCGACTTTAACTGGCTTCATGCCCACGAAAATTAACAATTTTCTACCAATATTTGCGGTATAACAGCAACAACCTGCGAGCAATTACAGCTTGCGCCTATCTTCTTGCCTTCTACGTTTAGAAACAAGAGAGTGCGTGGAAATTTAGGTCTATAATGACAGACAAAGAGCCATGAATAAAGCCGCAAAGACTTTGGAAGCCACAAGCACAGAGCTCGGGCCAGTCCGTGTAGTAACTCTAACACCCGTGCTGCATGACCGACTTGAGTGCCAAGGTTCTTTCCTGTTTTTAGCCGGGAAAGGTATGTAAATGAAGCATGTGTGTGTCCCCAAATCATACGGAATCAAATGAGCAGAAATTATGTCATCACCATCACATTATTGATATTGCATTGCTCATCGTGTTTCTGCTGCCGTCACAAAGATCCTCGCGTTACATACACAATTTATGCAAACACGTGTAGCCCCTTGGCAAATCTTTTCAGAGCGTCAAACGGAACTGAATACCGAGAATTCTGCAAAACTGTTCGTGTAAAACCATTTCACAAAATTCGCATGATCTCCATATATTTTTCGTCGTTTCTAATGCATTCGCAAATCCAGTAAGATAACTCTCATTCCTCATCCTTTGCTTATGTACGATTACTTTACCCTATCGAAAACGAATTGCCGCGCTTGCGTAGTTCTCATTAAGATAGTGTTCCACGTACATTGCGTCGTTCGTTCTTTCTCGATGACGCCACATTTCAGCACGATAACGCGACTTTGGCGAGCCTTGACAGTAGTTTTTCGGAGCGGTGCTCTACATGCATATTCTTTTGTGGCCTTGTCAGCCCCGCCAATGTGCAACACGTAAAGACCAGCGTTCCTAGTAGTTTAGCTCACAAAATTCACATACAACGGCATCAACTATGATGCGGCCATGCTCAGTTCAATCAGGCAAGGGCTCCTTGTGCGAAATCTGGCAGTGGTTGCTGGAATCTAGACTTGCCTTTCAGAAGCCCTAGGAGATTGCGTGCAGGTTCTCACGCACCTAAGAATTATCACTAAGCAGCCCTACTTGCTACGCTACAGGCAAGTGGGCACTGCTCTGGCTCAGCATTCTTGCTTTATAGGCTGTGATTTCCGCTAGTGATTCGTAACGAGGCGGTATTTGCCGCGGTGCACCGTAGCTTAAGTAATAGTGCGCGGGCTAGTAACAACATCAAACTATTAAATAGAAACAGTGCGACTTGCAAATAAAAAGAAGCATTTGT
Source organism: Dermacentor andersoni (assembly GCF_023375885.2). Taxonomy (NCBI): domain Eukaryota; kingdom Metazoa; phylum Arthropoda; class Arachnida; order Ixodida; family Ixodidae; genus Dermacentor; species Dermacentor andersoni. The sequence goes on along the minus strand of NC_092819.1, from coordinate 116,498,081 downwards.
CTGCACATAAATTTCGTAAATCGAAATTTTCTGCCAATAAATTTATTTGCTACATGTACATATCCACCAAATGTGCTGTGAAGTGTTCAGTCTATTTAGCGGTCTCACTTTTCAGGTTTCTCAGAGTATAGTTTGCGCTGGAAATTGATACGGTGTACGATAACAAATCTGGTTTTGCGACAATTAAAGTATTACACCGTCCCACCTCTGCTTTCATTCTCTTCATTCGATAGCTCCTGTTTCTGTGCGGCGAAGTTTCCAACCCAAGCCGATCAGTCAAAAGTAATTGGTGAATTTCAAAGGCCGGCTATTAGAGAAACAAAGGCATGCCTGTTTCACAGAAATCACTGTATGTGTCGTCACAGGTAGCAGAGTTGTACAGTCAATTTATTTTTTCTGCGGCCGATGTTTTTGTTTGCTGTGTGATGGAGGTTTTTCTGTAAAGCGTAATTTGAATTTATGTCTAAGCAGCACACTTTAGATTCACGTTGATTTAAGAGGCGACATATGGTTGAACATCGGACAGTTTGTCTCGGTCTGAATATTTAGTAAAAACAAATACGTTTGTAAACTTCTGATTTCCCTCCTCATATTTATTGGTGTCGATATATTTCCATATTTAGCGCCTGCATTGACTTTCTGGTGTACCATTCGAAGTCTGCTCGCGACTTGTCTACGTCACCCTTCGCCTTCCGTGTTCATGACAAATCAACCAGCCGGATCAGAGTTCTGTTGCTAATACTGCCACTCAAACATGCCATGTAGCCAATGTGGCATTCTTTCAATTCAGTGTTCGTAGAATCGTTTTTATGTCTCCGTAATCCAAAAGCCACGTCGGGTTCATGCGCCGGTCTACCTTATCGGCAAACGTGAGACATGAATGATAGCTAACCTATTTGTGTGGCGCATTTCAAGTCATTACTTTTGTCTCATGCCTGCTTTATTTGCAGATCTGAAGCATCAATGCGCAAGATACGCTACAACCCGTACCACACCTTCATTACCGACATTTGGCAAGCGCCGCTGCAGAAGAAAAGCAGAGGCCGTGCGGCCGTTCGCATGCCAAGTAGCCTTACTGGGCTGCACCTCGGTAAGGCAGCCGTGCATCAATACGAGTTCCTGTTCTTGGAGCTTCCTGCCTCGAAGTCCTAAAACCACTACCTACCTTCAAAGGACGCGCAAGCATTCAGTAGCGGCTGTTCCGGCACACCTGACAGGTCAGGAACTGTAGGCGCCAGGCGCTGACCTAACAGCGAAATTCAATTCTGAGGTTTTGCCGTTCCAGAAACACGATACGATTATGCGGCACATAATAGTGGTAAACTCTGGAATAACGCTGACACCACGAGGTTCTTAAATTCTTAAATATGTGCATAAATCTAAGTCTGCGGCCGCTATTGCATTTGGCCCCTGCGGAATTGTCTGTCTTCCCGGGCATCGATAGACACAATGTTGCAGTATCAATTCAATACTTGACCTCTTGTTCACCCGATGTGTCTTTATTTCTCGGTTTTATAACATGCTCAATTGTTTAACCTGAAGCTGTTGGACTCCCGTTGTCTTTATTTTACTGCATTATTCGTGCTTTGTTTCATTGAATTAGGAGAAACGTTGCTCGTCTGGTCAAAAAAGGCTTTGAGAAAACTGCGAAACTTAAGACGGACACCAGCTGAGGCAACCCACGAAAATAAACTTCTTGCTTATAAATGTATTTGATATCACTACTAGAGTATGCGTCGGCTGTCCGTGACCCGCACACAAAAGTTAACATAGATGAACTGAATAAGTACAAAGAAAACTTGGATTTATAGTCAATGCCTACCATGGCGGCACATATCTAAGTGCTCTTTTGTAAGGCACAAAACTTGAAATTTAGGTTCAGACGGTAGCGTGAGAAAATGAAGCTATTTTATCCTATATATAATGACAAGTTCGCAATAGACCAAAGTAGATACATCAAATCAATCTTGGCACCGAGAAAAGTGTTCGTCTCAGCATAAAAACGTTAAAACCTCTGCCATACTAACTTCTACATTTATTCTTTCGTTCCTCGTACAATTATTGACTGGAATAATTTTCCAACCGAGGTTTTCAAAATCGCCGATTTGAAATGGTTCGTTCGTGCGTTGCCTGCACTGTCTCACTGATAATTCTACTTCGATTTATTTTTAGAGTGTACTTGCTGTGACCCCCTGCACTAAGATTGACTGCTTTAATTTCTATTTCAGTTGTTTTCGCTTTTCTAATTAATACTTGCTCCCATCTACTTATGTTAGGGCCCTTGGCATGGATGGATGGATGGATGGATGGATGGATAAATGGATGTTATGAGCGTCCCCTTTGGAACGGGGTGGCGGGTTGCACCAGCAAACTCTTGCTATTATACAGCCTAATGTCTTACCTAGGTTAAAAAAGAAAAAAGAAGAAGAAAAAAAAAAGAACCCCACGACGAACTCCGTTAACCAAATTTTCTGACCCCTTATTGTGAACTTTGCTCTTGTACCTGTCTGTTTTTCGTCGTTTCCCTACTTTCTCCCGCCGCATCATTTGCATTATGGGTGGGCTCTAGCGTCGTTTTTGTTTGAAATCAAGTTGTCCTTTCATTTCGCATTACGTATTTCTACCGTATCTTTATCTGTTTGGCCGTTATTATTACGTAACGTATGTAGCAATTACTGCTACTGTGTTGCTTATGTGATGATAGCTGATATTAAATAAAATTATTTTGACGTTTTGATCACTTGGGCTTTCATTCTACGCGATTCATACCTTTTTACCGTACGTTCTGCTCTACATTTCTTTGTTTCCTTTTTTACTTCTGTGTTTTCTGTGTTTTCTTAATTCCAGTCCATCACTCGCGCCTGCCTAAAGTCTGGTATTCAGACTAGTAGTATTTTCTTCAATAAATGACAACAGGTAGCCACGTATTTCCAATTTACAGCAGGTCGAGCTGTGGCCTCAAGCAGCCTCTACATTTCCCGAAAATATTATTTAGTTTTGTGAAAAACAAGCAATATTACATGTATACCCTTATTATATTATTACATTATTATTGTATTATTATACCCCTTATGTAATACCCCGTCACGGGGTATTTAAGGAATAAATACGAAATGATAATTACACGAAACGGAATTCGGTATTGATGTGCTAAACGAGATTGCGTCTGCATCGTACTAATTCTATAAAAGTGCGTCGATTGACCTTATTTTTCTGAGGCATTTAGCTAAACTGAGTGGCATACAAACTTGCAAAAGCCCGCTGCCAACAGATTATAATGAAAACAGTTGGGCAGATTTAAGTGTTCTTGAAAGCTACATAATGGGACAACTAGGCAGGCCTAATTGTAATTTACATCTACATAACGGGACAAATAGGCAGACTTAAGTGTAGTTGATATTGTCACGTAGTAGTGACGGCTAAGAAGGCAGAAAAACTGATTATAGAAACAAGCGTTTATTGGGTGAACTTGCGCCCTCAAAAGCAGGCTACACTCAAAGAACAACGGTAGCGGCGAACACACTCGGCGATCGTTGATAATATGATCAACGGGTTAAGCGCGTAGGCTTTTATAGATCAGTCGTCGAATATTCCAGAGTAACCGCTGGGACTCGCGTGTCTTCCGCAAAGTTCTACACTATTCGTGTCGCGCGTACATGCAATCAGATTACACAAGGTGCGGTGACAGACAGCGCATGGAACGATCGATAATATTCCAGAAAATTCATTTACATGCAGGTGCGTCGTGCGCTGTGCCATAACATTTGTTAGGCGGAGAAAAGTGGTCGCCCAATAAAAATAAAGAAGCAGACGTGTCATTACCCCCGTCTTAAAAAGCACGGTCCCGATGCTACAAATATAAGAGAGCGAAACACAAAAGGATACTTATTAAACAAAGGTAACGAAACAACGAAAAGGAACAAAGTCCAGCGGTCAGTTACGCGAAGTGCCAAAGTTCATTCATGCTGGTAGTGCGGCTTGAGTCGCACAACGTGCACTATTTGAGGTTGTGAGCGGTGCCGCTGTGATTGCGAAATTCCGACTGTCACGACCTCATAGTCCAGTGCGCCAATACGTCGGATGATCTTGTACGGTCCGAAATAGCGACACAAAAGCTTCTCGCTCAGTCCTCGTCAGCTTATAGGGGTCCAAACCCAAACACGGTCACCAGGCTGGTACTCGACGAAGCGTCGTTGGAGGTTGTAGTGTCGGCTGTCGGCGCACTGCTGGTTCTTGATCCGTAGGCAAGCGAGCTTTCGGGCTTCTTTGGCGCGCTGGAGATAGGTGGCGACGTCAAGATTCTATTCGTCGGAGACATGCGGCAGCATGGCGTGGAGAGTCACGTCGGGTTACGGCCGTACACCAGCTAGAACGGCGTGATCTGTGTTGCTTCTTGTACCACCGTGTTGTAAGCAAAGGTTACGTACGGCACTACCGCGTCCCACGTCTTGTGCTAGACGTCGACGTACATAACTAGCATGTCGGCGAGGGTTTTGTGCAGGCGCTCCGTGAGACCATTCGCCTGCGGGTGGTAGGCAATTGTCCTCCTGTGACTTGTATGGCTGTATTGCAGGATGGCTTGGTTGAGCTCTTCTGTAAAGGCTGTTCCTCTGTCGGTGACGAGGACTTCTGGGGCACCATGTCGCAGAAGGATGTTCTCGACGAAAAATTTCGCCACTTCGGCTACGCTGCCTTTCGATGGAGCTTCAGTTTCAATGAAGCGGGTGTGATAGTCCGTAGCCATGGCGATCCACTTATTTTCACTCTGGAAACGGTCCCGACAAATCCATCCCGATCTGCTGAGATGGTCGGCAAGGGTGTCTGATCGGCTGTAGTAATCCTGCTGGCCTTGTCGGTGGTGCCTTGCGTCGCTGGCCGTCTCGGCATGTCTTGACCTAACGGGTGACGTCGGCGGTCAGACACGGCCACTAATACCTTTCTTGTATCCTCGACAGCGCTCCGGAGAATCCGAGATGCCCTGCGGTTGGATCGTCATGTAGGGCGTGCAGTACTTCTGGACGCAGCGCTGACTGAACAACAAGAAGGTAGCTGGGGCGGACTGGTGAGAAGTTCTGCTTTAGGAGCAGGCGGTTTTGTAACGTGAATGAAGACAATCCGTACTTGAATTCCCTAGGGGCTACGTCGGTGTTCCCTTTCGAATACTCGACGAGGTCTTTGAGCTCCGGGTCTGCTCGTTGCAGTTTAATGAAGTCTTTCGCGCTTATTATTTCGTGGAAGGCGTCATCGTCCTCGTCGTCTTGCGACGGGGGATCGATGATAGGCAGTCAACGTCAGACTGTTTTCTTCTGGACTTGTTGCATATCGTGACGTCATATTCTTGAAGTCTGAGGCTTCACCTCAGCAGCCGTCCTGAAGGGTCCTTTAAGTTAGCAAGCAAACACAATGCGTGATGGTCGCTAACGACTTTGAATTGCCTGCCATATGCGTAAGGGCGAAATCTTGCTGTAGCCCAAATGATGGCGAGGCATTCCTTTTCAGTCGTAGAATCATTGCCTTACACTTTTGACAGCAACCGGCTAGCATAAGATATCACCCGTGCATGGCCGCCTTTCTTCTGGACTAGGACGGCACCGAGGCCTAGGGTACTGGCATCAGTGTGGATTTGGGTATCGGAGTCTTCGTCGAAATGTGAAAGTACTTGCGGCGACTGCATGCGTCGTTTCAGTTCTTGGAATGCGTCGGCATGTGGCGTTTGCCACTTGAACTCGTCATCGGATTTGGTTAGATGCGCTTGCGGCTCAGCGATGCGTGAAAAGTCCTTGACAAAGCGCCTATACTAGGCACACTTGCCAAGGAGTCTACGCACTGCTTTCTTGTCGATGGGCTGCTGGAACTTTGCGATGGCAGCTGTTTTCTGCGAGTCGGGGCGTACTCCGGATTTGCTGATGACGTGGCCTGGGAACAGAAGCTCATCGTAAGCAAAGCGGCACTTTTCCGGCTTTAGAGTGAGCCCTGATGATTTGATGGCCTTTAATACTGTCGCAAGCCGCTTAATTTGATCGGCGAAATTTCCGGCGACGACAACGACGTCATCCAAGTAGGCAAGATACGTCTGCCACTTCAATCCTGCTAACACCGTGTGCATGATGCGCTGAAACGTTGCAGGCGCCGAGAACAGTCCGAATGGCATGACCTTGAACTCGTACAGGCCGTCTGGCGTGATGAAGGCGGTCTTTTCGCGATCTCTCTCGTCGACTTCTATTTGCCAGTTGCCAGACTTGAGGTCTATCAACGAGAAGTATTTAGCGTTGCAGTGCCGATCCAATGCGTCGTATATACGCCGAAGGGGGTATACGTTCTTCTTCGTGATATTGTTCAGTCGACGTTGATCGACGCAGAAATGTAGGGTTCCGTCCTTTTTCTTCACCAGGACAACAGGAGATACCCACGGGCTTTTCGATGGCTGGATGATGTCGTCACGCAGCATTTCGTCGACTTGATGCCTAATAGCTTCACATTCTCGCATCGAAACTCGGTAAGGGCTCTGGCGGAGTGCTTGAGCGCACTCTTCTGTTATTATGCCATGCTTTGCAACTGGTGTTTGTCGAATCCTCGATGACGTCGAAAAGCAACCTTTGTATCGTCGGAGCAGACTTCTGAGCTGCTGTTGCCTAATCACGGGGAGACCTGGATTAATGTCGTACTCTGGTTCGGGGACTATGGTCGTCGGGGTAGATGCGGCGGAATCTGAGAGGACAAACGCGTTGCTGGTTTCCAGAATTTCCACGATGTAGGCGATTGTCGTGCCCTTGCTGATGTGCTTGAATTCTTGGCTGAAGTTGGTTAGCATCGCTTCCGCTTTCCCTCCGTGAAGTTCAGCGATACCTCTTGCGACGCAAATTTCACCTTCGAGCAGTAGATGTTGGTCGCCCTCGATGACGCCCTCTACGTCGACGGGTGTTTCGGTGCCGACGAAACAACCAAAGTTGGAGCGCGGCGGTATGCTCACTTGATCTTCGAGCACACTCAATGTGTGGTGACTACGAGAGCTCTCCTGTGGTATCGCTTGATCTTGCGACAGCGTTATTGATTTAGACTTCAGGTTGATGATTGCGCCGTGTTGGTTCTGGAAGTGCATGTTGAGAATGACGTCTCGTGAACCCTGTTGGAGGATAACGAAGGTGGCAGCGTAAGTCCAGTCATGAGCGGTAATTCTTGCTTTGCAGATTCCAGTCGGCGTAATGAGGTGTCCTCGAGCAATCCGAATTTGAAGGCCCTTCAATGCAGTCTTAACCTTCTTCAACTGGGCGTTGATGTTTCCACTCATGATGGAGTAATAAGCCTCTCTGCCGACTTAGGCGGTGACTGCGTGGCCGTCAAGAAGCGTGTCGAGGACGGTGGTTCTTATTCTTGCGTTGCAGTTAGGTCTTGGCATCAGATCACGGCTGCGTCGCGTTGGCCTGTGGCTGGAACGTCGCGTCGTCAGGTGTTCTTTCATCAGCGCGTTCTTTGCTGCCAGACTTCGTCGGGACGGCAGTGCGTCGTCGTTGTTATGTCGTTGAGATAGTCTTCGGCATTTTCGTCGGCGGCGGAGGATCTTCGTCAGTTCGACGAACAGCAACCGCACCTCCATCGGTTGGTGCTTTTAGTTTTGCGTATATGGGCTGACGGACCGGCCCCGGGCTGGGCCAGCGTATGGGCGTAGTTGCGGCGACAGGTAGCGGCCTGTCGTGAATTCCACTGAATCGCGGCTAAGTAATCGGCGATGTAACGTGGGCGCTCCCCAAGCTGTGGACGCGCCGCGTTGACGGCGAACCCTCTCAGTCACAAGTCGCGGTATGGGCATCGGCGGTACACATGGCCGGCTTCTCCGCAGTGGTAGCACAGCGGGCGGTGGTCGGGGGCGCGCCAAATGTCCGTCTTCCGCGCGTAGGTGCGATGGGCGACCGGTGGGTGTGCTGGCGGCGGCGGCGGCGGACGATGGAATTGCGGCGTTACAGGGCCCTTTCGTGGCCGCTGAGGGGGATGTTGACGGCGAGCGACGGCGGCCTAGGTCATCGCTTGCAGCTGGGGCTGCCACGATTTTGGTTGCGCCTCAGGAACTCCAAGAGATCGCTGCACTTCTTCTTTGACGTTTTCGGCTATTGAGGCCACTTGAGGTTGCAATGAAGGGAAGATCTTCTGAAGCTCCTCTCGTACGACTGCCCTGATAGTCTCCCGCAGGTTTTCAGTGGCCAGTGATTGAACTCCGGCGTAGTTCGTTGACTTGGTGCGGCGGTCAAATTGCCGGTTCCGCATTTCCAGCGTCTTCTCGATGCTCGTCGCCTCGAGGAGAAACTCGTCGACGGTCTTCGCTGGCCTTCTTACCATTCCAGCGACAAGTTCCTCCTTTACACCACGCATGAGTAGGCGGGCTTTTTTCTCCTCCGACATTTCGGGGTCGGCGTGCCGGAAAAGACAGGCCATCTCCTCCGTGAAGATCGCGATCGTCTCATCTGACAGCTGCGCTCTGATTTATAGTAGAGCTTGGGCGCGCTCTTTTCGCACGACGCTTGTAAATGTTTGCAAGGAGCCACTGCGGAAGAGTTTCCACGTCGTTAACGTGGCTTCTCGATTCTCGAACCAGGTCCTGGCGGCGCCTTCCAATGTGATATAGACATGTCGCAGCATGTCGTCGCTGTCCCAACTCTCAAACGTAGCGACCCTCTCATACGTCTCCAGTCAGCTTTCCGGGTCCTCAAATGTGGAACCGCTTAACGTCGGTGGCTCTTTCGGCTGCTGCAGAACTATTGGGGCGGCTGTGGCTGCCATGGGGCTGTCTTAATGGTCGTCTATGGATGATCTCGGACGATCTTCTTGGTCGTCTCTGGTAGAATTCCGGGTTCCGGGGGCAGCTGCTGTAGCCGGCGGCGTGCTGGTTCCGGGACGACGTTGGTGTTGTCATTGTGGTCCGGGCTTGGATTACGGCTTGTCGGGGGCGTTCGGTACATGAACGCAAAGCACCTCCACTAGATGTCACGTAGTAGTGACGACGAGGAAGGCAGAAAAACTGTGAATATAGAAACTAGCGTTTAGTGGACGAACTTGTGCCCTCAAAAGAAGGCTACACTCAAAGAACAAGGATACCGGCGAACACACTCGGTGATCGTCGAAAATCTGATCAGCGAGTGAAGCGCGTCGGCTTTTATAGATAAGTCGTCGAATTTTCCAGAGTAACCGCGTGTCTTCCACAAAGTTCTACACTATTCGCGGCGCGCATACATGCAATCAGATTACACAAGGTGCGGTGACAGACAGCGGATGGAACCATCGATAACATTCCAGAAACATGCTTCACATGCAGGCGCGTCCTGCGCTGTTCGATAACATTTGTAAGTCGGTGAAAAGTGGTCGCCCGATAAAGATAAAGAAGTACACGTGTCAACATTGACATAATAAAACAATTAGGCAGACAAAGGGTAGTTGAGAACTTTATAATGAGACAATTAAGGAGACTTAAGTGTAGTTGACATCGACATAATGGGACAGTTATGGAGAATGATACGCAGCTAACATATACACAATGGGACAAAAGAGGCAGACTTTAGTGTAGTTGGCTTCTACATAATAAGACAATTAGGTAGACTTAAGTGTAGTTGACCTCTGCATAATGGGACAATTACGCAGGCAAATGTGTCGCTGACATCTTCATAAAGAGACACATAGGCAGGCCTAAATGTAGTTGACATCTACATAAAGGGACAATTCGGGAGACTTAAGTGCTGTTGACATGTACATAATGGGACAAATCGGCATACTTAAATGGAGTTGACATCGACATAATGGGACAATCGGGCGTATTTGAGGGTAGTTGACATCTCCATTATGGGACCTTTAGGGGACTTACGTGTAGTTGACATTCACATAATGGGACAATTAGGCTTAGGTGTACATAGCATCTACATGATAGGACAATTGGGGAGGCCTAAATCTACACTATTAAACAAAATTACACGCTTTTGCCACATCGCAACAATCGTCATCCGTCTTGTCCGCATTTCCTGTCATTCACACAGTGAGCCCGGTACTTCCCAGTGACGAATGACATGCGCGTTATCAGCATGACATAGCATTCTCGACAGGAAAGTAGCGGGCGCGGTGTTTTCAAGAAAGGAAAGGGAAGCAAGGCAGATGACGATTATTGTTGTGTGGCAGATATACACCCCGAAGGGAGTGCTTTTGCTTAAGAGTGTAGGTGACATCTGCACAATGTGTCCCAGCCAACTTTAGCCAGAGTTTATAAATATGCCGATGCACTGTAACGCAACGCGACGAAATGCATGTTGCTGATTATTTTATGGAGTAAGTCATAGTTTTTGTATTCTGCTTAATTACATAATTATTTAAAGTTAATTAACGAGCATTGAAAGCAACGGAGTTACGGGAAGAAATTCAGTGAGAAAGTTGTAGAACGCTTTGGAAAACGTCCGATTAAACAGTTTCCGACATTCTATCTAATGAGCATTACTGTTTTTCCGCTTATTGCAGATGCCTGCGAAATACAGAAGAAATGACACGTGACATGTCCGCTTGCGGCCGTGATTTTAGCGCGCCCAAACGCTCCGCGAGCAAACGAACATAGTATTTAGCCGGGTGTGCTACAGCTGCCCCTGCTTATTGCTATCACGAACCACCGCGAGGATAGCGCATCGGTTGCGTAAATTGCAAGGCCAACGCATGCGCCACTGCCCTGTCGCCTTTTAAGCCTGTTGGTGGACAGTGGGTCTAGTTTCGGTATCGGCAATAAAGCGTCGCCATGACTCTGGTAGCCAAATGAAAATAAATAACTTTTGCATATGTGGCTCTTTCTTTTCAACCTACATAAAAATAAAGTGAAGTGATGCATTTACGTGTAGAAATAAAATGTGCTTTTTCCTATTTTCTTTTTTGGCTTCTTATATCTTTATTCGGTCGCTTCATTTGTTGTGACCAAGGTGGCGCTTTCACTCTTATGATTTCTGCTGCCATTCTCTTCGTCTGCTCCAGCCAATTTCTGTGGACATGCACATTTTTTTTCGAATGCTCTGCAGTTTAAAACTTTCTGTCTGTGACTTCGAATGCTCCGACAATGTCGGAAAAACTGAGGAAATGACTTTGCTGCGTGGCTGCGTGGTGTGGCGACTCGGGGAGGAACAGCAGTCGAAATTTTTCTGTTTTTCAGCGGACGAGAGCTAAGCACACTTTTTATGCAGTCCTTATGGAGAAACAAGCGCTCTGCTTATCAAAACATCTATAGGACGAAGCGAATCATCTTCCGCATTTGTTTTCAAGCAAACGCCTTTTTTGGTATGACGGGGTCCATTTTCTGCGGTGTTTTAAAGACTGAAGCTGCTTGGCCGATTGATGCTAGATGACGCGCGGACGGAAATTTCGCTTCTGTATATGTCACCGGTTGCTCTTCATTTTTGCACGAATAGAAAACTCGCAATTTGTATTTGCCGAAGGTATTTTAATGTTTGCTGCAAAACTGGTTACGCTGGAGGGCATTCCGGTGACCAGTTTATGTTCTTACATTACCAGCATTGAATAGGTATAAATAAGGCAGAAGTTAAAAAAAGTCAATTACGTTGCAGTCACCGTTTGTACTTTGAATTATGAGGTGTTCGAGTTGCCTATCTGACGACATTGGTTCGCTTCAGTTTTCAATCCGTGCCTTTTTTGGATATTAGAATATTTTTGGATAATTTTAGAATATTTTATTGGCACTTCTTACTCTCATCATTGGTTTCGCTTTACGTGTTCTTTAATCATGACGACACGGTATTTTGACAGTTTTCAGATGTGACATAAGGCCAAATTACGCTAAATGGGAAGTCCTGACGGGGCTGACATGGGAACCGATGGATAACGGCTACGGCCTCTGCTCGGTTCATTTCAGAGCAAGGGACTACGCCGAAGCTGTCACTGTCGACTGCGCCTACTGTTGGAGTGGAAGAACGATCCCTGATCGATGAGAGCAAGGAAAACAAGTTGTTAGTGGTCGCCTATCTGTGCTTCTTTAGTTCACTATTTCCGCACCGAAACCACTTGACAGGGGACGGCGCGAGTGTCATGAGCACGGCCAGCGCTGTCTTTTTCTCGTCGTTTACTATGCCGCACCGGGTGCTCCGTGTCGTTACACATAGAAATTTGCTCCGCGTGCGCCAAGAAACCGTGTGCTTGCCAGGTTCTTGTTTTCGCTTGCTCGTCTGCGGTGAGCGATGTTCCCGATTACAGGCCAAACCAAAAAGCGCAACACTTTTTGCTGACAATGAGCAAATTCACGTTCGTAAAATGTTGCGCCTGGCTTGGCGCTACAGCATACGACACACTGCCGTCTTCTCATTAAGCTTGGTTTGCTGCTTTATGGCAGAAATTTTCCCGGAGCAAGAACTCCAATGCTCAGTTTCCCAGCACCTCATAACTATTGGAAGTTAGCTAACACTATTGATAGTTAGTTAACAAAAACCCATTTCACCTAATCCGTAACAAGATGAATCAGAACTTTCACAGATCAAGAAAACAATATCTCAAAACTGATGCCTAGTATCCTTAGTCAGCTATTGAGGAACCAGCAATGCTTAACATGTTACATGAATATATACAACAGCACAAAAATTTGGAACTGATTAACTTTTGGGGTCGAATTTCTACATCGAGTCCTGCAACCAAATATAATTAGGACCAACTTACATGGATCAAAATAATATTCTACGAAAGCAGTACCGTTTTTTTCTTTTGTAACCTGCACTAGAAATTTGATTACGAATGGGCTCTTTATGCCGTGTTTCTATAATCGCGAAGTAATAACATATTGCGCGCATGTGTTGCCAATGGAAATCGCTTTACAATGGAACGTGACACTCAAGTATAGATAGGACACTGCACTTGCCCTGTGTCCTCTCTCATGTGTGCCTGTGTGTAGCTTCCATTGACACAACGTCCAACTTCGGTGAAAATTTCCGAACCAGCACGGCAAGATGTTGAGATGACATATCTGTCTTTACAGGTTCTATGTTGCTTCATCGAGGCCAAAAGCAGAAAATATACCCACCAGAGAGCCCACGCGTCGTCAACCGACTGAGAGATGATACACAAAGGTAACGCAAGTCAGCGAAGTTAAAGAGCCGCCGAAAGATTACCACGAGGGAAGTACTAGAGAAGTAATAGTATAATGTGAGCCCAGAGTTCCACGCACTCTTGCAATGCTAGGTGACGCTCCATTAAAGCAAGAGGAAGAGAAGGACATCTAGAATTATTTTCCGGAGCATGTTGTGGTCGCACCATTATGCGGCCTGTCCACTGTACTGAAAGATAAGCTAAACTGCAGTGCAATATAAGAGACGTTTTGCTCTTACAAGTGTAGCACAGACCTGATGCAGTAGTTCTTCTAAGCGTGGTATATGCTGCACATAAATGGCACCAATCTGGATAAAAAAAAAAGCAACAGAGAAAGCCCGCTGCAAAAAGAAAGCTCAAAAGCTTGAATATTAGGAAAATTTTCTTACTGGCATTTTATTCTTTTTGTAATTCCCATATCTCTTAGGGCGATCTCCTGATTAGCCTACCTCTAGAAAAAAGTTCGCCATCTTTCGATATTTGCATGAACATAGTGCAACGTATTCTTTGTGCAGACAGTCATTGTTCCCACGCTTGCACCCTACTTTTCAAAGATTATTAGATAGCTACCATACATGGATCTTGGGATGCTAGAATCTTCTTGAGCTTACTTCAGTAAAGCTGTGCAAGTACTAATGTTGCTCAGTACTCTTAACTTCAGTGGTTTCAATAATATGGGAAACGTAGGAGGGGGGGGGGGCGCCTTCTTTCCCCAAAGTCACGAATAATCTTAATACGCAAGCAAATCGTGCTGTGTCAAAAACGAGCGTTCTAGAAAAGTTTAAATGGTTTCGCCTCATTTTTGTGTCGGCGCCGAAATTCTAATGGCGCACGACCTCCAGCCAATGATAAAACTCGTATCATAGCTCTATCCCTTATCCTATGCTTCAAGCAAGTCGTACGAAACTGAGTCTTTAGGCTCCGTTAAACAAAGTGCGCAATGTACATTAAGCGTATTAGAGGCATGTCTTGAAAACCATTCAAAAAAGAATTGTTCTTACCCTGTCGCCCTAATTCACTGAATGCAGCCGACTTCTCTTGCGTTTAGAAAACAGTCCTCCATGTCCCAAAGCTACAGTTCAATAATACCTTTGTGCATCCCTGTGTACTTGACCAATGTCTACGGACGATCAATCGTCGATTGACACATGCTTCTGCTTCATTTACTGTTTCTCAGCAAAAAAACCTTTTCGCTATTTGTTGTTATTGCATAGAACTGTGCTATCTATGCACGGATGATGACAGAACAAACGAAGTGCAATACAAATTTCACAAAGGTCTCCAGTATGCTCACGAGGAATTTTGTATTGATACCTTGTTTGCAAGATTAAAGATCTGAATGAAGCTCTAGGAGTCTTAGATGTTGTATTGCAAAGCAAAACCACATATGAACACAAGACTATAGACATTTTCAATATAATTTCCTTATATGTATCGGCGCATAAACACTAGGAAAGCTATGCATGAAAATTTAGTATGTATTGCATATTTTTTGGACCAGCAAGTATACTTGTATGGAAGAAGAAAGGCAGTTGTTTTACTGGTATGCGAAAAATCTAGATCTCGGGCCCTTGTTAATCTTTATATTGTTCACAAATAACTGTTGCGAAGCAAATTGCTTTGGTACAGTTGTGTTGGGCACAGGAAAGAAACATGGCATGTGTAGCAGTTTTCTGTCTATGAGAAATTTTAGGAAGGTGGCTTACGTACGTACGATCGTAGTGCAGAATGCGCCCATTTGTGCTGAATAATGAGATACTCAGCTCTACATTATTGTAGTGTGTATTGAATAACTTGCTGTGCAACGGGTTGCTAACAAAACAGCGAATAAACCACATTTTTCTCCCTACTTATGTTTTGCCGAAACAAAATAGCCGCGTGACATGGCATGCGCGTTCGCGCATCTTGAACAGAAAAATATAAGCTTTCACACAGATGCATGGCACATATGTTATAAGAAAGGAAAATTAGAAGCCGAAGGGCGAGGAAAACTAAATCTCAAGGAGGAAAACAACCTGAAAAAAATTAATGCAAGCGTTGTTGGTTTCCGCTGGCGCCTGCAGAGAAAGTCGTGTGCTCGTCGAGCGCATAGCAGACGACAAGCGCGACGGCGTTTCTCCCTCGTGCATGAAAAAACCGTCGCCATCATTGCAGGCTGCAGTAATGAGCATTCGCAAGTTCACCAAACTTTAAAAATTTGTCAAACTTTACATCCTGTTAAGCTACTGCGACCTTTCACCTTGCGGACAACTTCAGTTCCAATTGAGGAATGCGCAGAACACAGACCCAAGCAATGTATGTCAATTCTGCTCTCACGTACTTTATATGAAATAAAGCTGCAAATAACTCGTAGGCACAATATTTTTCAATAATATAGAGGTAGGCGTGGTACGTTAATTATTCTTACTAGGAGGTGTTGAACTAATCCCATATTGCCACCTCACAGCGCACTGAGACGCAACAATCTGCAGGTTGCTAAATATTACGCCTAAGTTTTTAATACACAGGATGCAACACTTCCGTAATAAAGCAGGATTATTTTCGACAGCAGTACCGCTGTCGAATGTGCTGGTAAGATTTGAATAATCGCGGGCGTTCACACTGTGGGTCAGAGTGGAATGACGCACATATTTCAGAACGCAGACTGCGGTGCACTATTAGCAACCACTGGCGGCCATCGATGGTGAAATTGTGTCGGTGGTGTAGGTCGCTGGGAATGGCGAAACGGTGTGCTTGGCGACGTAACGGGCGTGTGATTGGTTGTGCCGATGTATCAGAGTGCAAATCTACCAGCGAGTCGATGCAGTGCTGTTTCCGCTGTTTGGAAGCGATGGTGCGAAATTCGATGAAAGAAGCGACATGCTGGGATACCGAGCAGCATTTATTTTCATTGGTCGAGGGAGAATACGAGATGGCGTCGGCGTCAGAGTGCTGGGGACCGCTAAGGTAGAGTAGGCGAATATCGTTGTCCTGCAGGCGAAGTGCCCAACGGGCAAGGCTGCCTGAGGGTCCTTCAGGGACGACAACCAAAAATGTTCTTGGTGGTTCGTGAGGTCGATCGGGCGGCCATACAGATATCGCCATAACTTATTAAGAGCCAAACGTTCGCCAAACATCGTTTTCCCTCACGGTGTATTTACTTTCGGCTTTCGTAAGCGTGCGACTTGGATAAGGCACTACGTACTCAGAAAACCCGTCTTTGCGCTGCGCAAGGACTGCTCCAAGGCCAACACTGCTGGCTTCAGTGTGGCCCTCTATTTGGGCCGTCGGGTCTTACTGAGGCAAAACTGGAGGTGACGTTACCAAACGCGCAGGATGGCGAATGCCTCGTCGTGCTGTGACAACCACGAGAGGCGGGGTCCGCTGTTTCCAAGGAGCTTCATCAGACGCGATATGATGGTGGCGAAGTTACGGATGAAGCGTGTAAAGTAGTCTTGTAGGTCTAAAGTAGACCTCCAAAACTGCGGAGGTCTTTGGTAGATGTAGGTTGAGGTAATTCGGCAACGGCTTGAAGTTTGGCTAGATCGCGGAGAGTTCCATTCTTGGAGACGACGGAACCCAGAATTGTCAGCTGCCGTGCAGCAATTCGGCACTTCTTGAGGTTTACTTGTAAGCATTCGTTTGTTAAACACGTTAGAACAAACCGAGGCCGTTGAAAGTGTGTGGGGAAGTCTGGAGCAAAAACATCATCATCAAGATAGCACAGGCACGTGTGCCACTTTAAGCCACGCCTAGCTGTGTCCATCATGCGCCCGAACGTTGAGGGGGGCATTACAAAGTTGAAAAGGTCCTACGTTAAATTCGCATAAGCCATCGGTTGGGGCAAAAGCGGCTCTTAGCCAATCCGCGTCTTTCATGGGTACTTGCCAGTACCCTGAGCGCAAATCCAGCGATGAGAAAAATTCTGCGCCTTACAGACTGCCAGTCGCGTAGTCTATGCGCGGAAGAGGCTAGACGTCCTTGCGAGTGATCTTGTTTAGGCGATGGTAGTCTGCGAAAAACCTAACAGAGCCATCTTTCGTCGTAACTAGGACGACAAGGGATGCCCGTGGGCTGTTGGAAGGTCGCATCACCTCGCGGTGAAGCATGTCGTCGACTTGTTCGTTGATCACACGATGTTCTGCAGCATATACACGATATGCACGTTGCCGGAATGACTGTTATGTGCCAGTATCGACGAGATGTGTGACAGTTGGCGTGCGGCCCAGAGAAGATTGCCCTACATCAAAAGAGGAACGAAATCCCTTTCGAAGGCAAGAAAGCTGAGATCACTGCAGTGGTGTAAGGGCATCTGCAATTGTGGAACCGAAAAAATTATTCGGCGATACGTCCTACATAGAATCAGCATTGAGCGCACTGAAACCACGACAGTTGTTGTCATCGGGCACGCCCGTAACTTGCACGTCTTCGATCGCGTCTACAATCCCAAGACATTCTCGTAGGATGAGCAACAAAGGTTACTGAAACGTGTTGCGAACGAAAATGGTTCTGTAGCCCTGTGTGATGTCCACTGTCGCAGACCTTTCCGAGCAGACTTTCAAAGTGATAAAGCGTTCAGATGGAGACAGTAGTGGAATAGCATCTGAGATTCTGCTGCAGGACTTGAGCAATACCGTTGAGGCGTTCGGAGGAATTTGGGTGTGGGCTTCGAGAAGTAGCTTCCTTGAAAGGGATTAATTGTCGGTGAGCGGGAAATCTAACAGCGGCGGGAATTAGATTCCGCCCCTGCTAACTGAATAACGCTATTGTGGCGCTAGAGAAAATCCCAGCCAATCATAAAGTCATCAGACCACGAGGAAATCATGATGAATCATGTACAAATAAAAATACAAATACCATTATTTGAACATCTGGGATGTTAGAGGTGCACCCAAAAAGCCTATGACTGGCTTGACAGAGGGGCGCAGCCCCGTACATAAAAACCGGCAGCAGCAGAACACGGACAGAACAATAAAAAAGACTACAGTGCATACGTAAACATCATATCCAATAAAAAAATGGTGAACATCCTCTTGCAATAACAAATGAGTGATGGCGGCAGAAATAACACGAGACGCTCAGGAACACTGAAGAATGCAACGAAGAATAACAATAAGAAAAAAGGGAGAAAGGAGGCGCAAACTTGCAGTAAAAGAAACCCATATCGTTGGGTCTTCAATGCTCATTGCGCCGGTTAAGAACAGTTGGAATTATATGTAGGAGCATTTGACGACCGTAGTTAGTACGAAAGGATGGCACATACCAGACTTCATTGTTACGTGTGGGGTAGTAATTAGCTTTGGGCCGTAAGTTAGCTGTGTCATCAAAGAATGCGCCATGATATTGCCGTTTTCTTTCATATCGTTTACTTAGCAATAAATTCTATAGGTGAATAATTGGAGTTACTTTTAATGATGCGAAACGAGGTTGTGGGTGAGCAGTAAACGGGGCATTCGCAATGATGCGAATGACCTTTTTTTGTATTTTCTGTGACCTATATGTATTTGGCCATGTTGTTGTACCCCACACCAGATGGCAATATGAAAGGTTAGATAAAAATAGTGCATTATAAACTAAAAGTCCGAGGTAGTAAAAAGCGGACTTTGCATAACATGCCTGTGCATTTTGCAAATGTTTAAACCAGATTGTCGATATGTATGTCCCATGAAAAGTTACACTGCAGTGCCACACCTAGGCACTTTACTGACTCCGCTATTTCAATGTTTTGAAAACCAAGCGTTAGTGTAAGTAAATGTTCTAGTGGTTTGTTCTTAGGTCTAAAAAGTACAGCTTTAGTTTTGGTAGCGTTAATTTTCAATGAAGATTTAGTACTCCATTCGACCAATTTGCAAAGAGTTTCATTAGCGTTTAATGTCAAGTCAATAAGTCTTCTAGCCCTAAAAAATATACTGACATCATCTGCATACACTATACATTTAGCGCTGTTGTCAATCTTCACAATGTCGTTAATATAAATGTTAAAGAGTGTAGGTCCAAGAATACTGCCTTGCGGCGCACCAGAATCAATGGATCTAAAGCGCGATGAAGAATTGTTAATTACAACGCGTTGCTGGCGGTGCTCTAAATATGTTATTAAAAACTGAAGGAATGTGCCGCGAAATCCATAGTGCCCAAGTTTAAGGAATAATATATAGCGTTTTATGGAGTTGAATTCTAAGAAAAAATCCACGAGAACCCCGAGAGTTCTTTTTCTTCAAATGACTCTAATATAATTTCCTTCATAGTTAGGAACGCTGTTTTTGTTGATTTTCCGGCGACAAAACCAAACTGGGAAGCTGACATGACGTTGTGTTGGTGATAAGGCTTGTAATGCGCACTTGTAAGAGCGTTTCAAAACATTTCGAAAACACTGTAAAGATCGATATAGGTCTGTAGTTGGAGAAATAATTTTCGTCCCCTCCTTTAAAAATTATGGTAATCTTGGTAACCTCTAGCTTTTTCGGGAAAGTTCCTGAGGAAAATGACAAGTTTATTGTGTATTCTAATATTGGTGCAAGTATGTGGGATGTGTACTTCGCTGGCAATATTTGCAGGTCGTCAATGTCCTTACTTTTACTATTTTTCAGCGACTGTAGGACCGACAGAACTTCGTTAGTTGTAACAGGAGTTAAAAACGCGGTTTCGCTAACTTTTTGACTCATGCTGTTGAGGTATTGGTTGGGCTGCGTGTCGTCTGCAATGGACACGAAGAAATTATTGGAAGCATCTGGTAGTTGAGAACCGGACAAGCGAGTGCCATGTGTGACTATTTCATCTACTACAGTCTTCTTCTTTAAGTTTAGCAAATTATTGAGCCTCCCCCAAACAATATCGGAGTGCTTTATTACTTCGTCGTTAAATTGATTACTCATATAGTTTCGTTTGGCTTGCCGATTGATACTGTTAGCTTTATTTCTCGCAGCCTTCAACTTCTTCAAATCGTCAATGTATATTGTTTTTTAAAAGCGCTTAATAAGTATGTTTTTATTTCGTATCGCCTTTAGGCATTCCTTGTTATCCACGGCTTACGCGCCTTCGAAGTTCGCACTCTTGTTTTGTAAGGAAAAGACTCAGAATACAGCTGCTTGTAGGTGGAAGTAAAAGTACCATAAGCTTCATCAACATTGGTTTCCTCACAGACGCTGCTCCAGTTTACATGCGGCAGTTTAACATAAAATGTTTGTAAAGTAGTCTGGTTTATGTCTTGACCGCGCAGAGCAAAGCTTTTTGCAGGTTTGTTAGGGGGAACTGTGAGATTTGTAATTAAATAAATTGGTTGGTGATCACTAAGATCAGCTGCCAGTGAATCGAATATTGACAATTCACCAAATGCATCAGTAATGAAGGTGTCTAGTAAAGTTGATATTTCGGGCGTAATGCGTGTTGGTTGATTTATGATATTGAAAAATGCGTTGATCTCTAGTATAGTGTAGAACTCTTGTTGAGGTGTTGAATTTTCAAGCAAGTTTATGTTCAAGTCCCCGCCTAATATGAGTCTGTATTTATGATCATTTACCCAGCTGAAGTACTCGTCCATAAAATGAAGAAGTTTGATACAGCTTCCCCTGGGTGGGCGGTATGTGACAGTAAAAAGCGAAGAATTAGATTTTAGGGTAAGCACCTCGTAGTCATCGGTTATAAGCCAGAATTTGTAGCGTTATTCGCATTTTAAAAACGTTTTCGACAGCATCGCAATTCCTCCCCTCCTCTCTTAAAGCTCTGGTTAAGCAAAAATGTAGAGTATTCAGGCAGATTAGAAACAGCAGAGTGGCTTTCGTACCATGTCTCAGAGATCATGACAACGTCAAACGTAAACCTAAAGCTGGGAAAAAAGGCACCTATATCATCGCTTTTGTTTCGCCCTGATCGAGCATTCAGATGCAGAAACGAAATGTTACCGCTTTTTGTCTGATATCATGTGCTCAGCTCGGAAGGTGTCAAGAAATCGTAGTATGAAGCGTTCACTGATGCCATGATCCCGGAGACACGGTATGTTGTAATCTATTAACGATAGCCATACGAAGAAGCCAAAAGAGTTTAAAAAACGAAGCTTTGAAAAATAATGCCAATCCAAACTGCAATGGGCATACTTATAGCGTGGCACAGAAACTGTTTTTTTACCACGTCTGTGCACAAGTTGTACATTTTACAGGGCATGGCATAAAAGTCAGTAAATTTTAAATCTACATCGAGAAAAAAGGCACTACAGACTCTCTTAGTACAGCCATTACACAGGTAATTACAAACCTCATTATTGGTTAGTCCAGTATCGCTGGCAGAAAAATGGTTAAGATGATGAAGCAGTAAATAGCTGTTTTGAATGTCAAAGTGTCAAAATATTTATACCGAAGAGCGCAAACAAGAGAAGTCATATTAATATGTTTTCAGTTGCTATACTTGTGAAGTAACATTCTATTTTGGTGGTCCATGTGCTGATAAGAAAAACGCTTAAGCGACCTTTGCCACGTCAGCCTCACAGGTAACATACAGGATTGAAGAGTTCCCACTATTGCACATTAAAATCTTTCCTTGCAATACCCACACTATATGGCGTATAGAACGTCGGCAACGACAACACGAGCAGTGCAAGCCTCTTTGGGGTGACCATTCTGAGCACTGGCTGTGTGGAGGATCAGTCCAGAAAGAGGCGTCATGAACTTTCGAAGTAAGCAAGAAACCTTAGCGTTCGTAACGCAAACGGCGGATCCAGTGTCCACGAGTGCAGGTGCGAGAACACCGTCAACAAACACTTCGATTACGTTCGAGGAACTCCGGTAAGGACTTTCACATTTCGACGTTGTCACAGCCCTTGCCTCTTGGAGTGCGACAATTAGATTTCCTCGTGCCGAGTTACGGGGCGAGGTCCCATAGGCGACCGTGAGCGACGGCGCGAGAAGGTGAACGGCGGGTAGTTGAGGTAGGGAGCAATGTCGGCGACATAGTCAACAGGACGCCGTAATTTGGTTGGCTGCACTGGCTTGTCACGGGTGATGCGGCACTAGTCGGCTGCAGACGATAACAAAAACGCGCGGCCTGACTAGCGTAGCCGCACGCAAAATAAATTGGCTGGTTGCCGGGAGTGCACGACTGCCTCGCTGGGGCAGCTCCCATCCATACCACAGGACTCGTTATATACATAAGGACTCGGCTGCTGACATGACGGCACGGCGCATCGGCAGTGGGGCTCTACGCACGAAGTCGGCAGATCGTAGTGGTATACTTGAAGAGGGTGGCTGGTTTCTTACGGCGACTTCAGCGCAGCTGGTTGGTGCAGCCACCCGCACCTGTTAAGTCGGTTCAACGACGTCAGCGTAGCTTAGGGGTGCAGCCGCAATAAGATGCTGGCTCTGGTCTGGCAAGACCTCGGCAATTTCCTGCTGGATGGCGCGACGGAGCGGAGGCATAACATTTTACACAGGCTATTGGAGATGTAGTGACTCAGCGAAGGATATCAAGGAAAGCTGGTGTGCAACTTCCTCCCGAACGAACGCTTTAATTTTAGCAAGCAGCGCTTGACAAGTTGGTCATGGTATCCAAACCAGAAACGCGGTCATCGCGTGAGGAAGGGCAAGTGTCCACGGGCGCTGCCTGTGTAGCTCCTCGTAGCTTTGGCATCAAGTCATGAAGGCTGTCACGGATCGAGGATTCATGGCCAGTAGCATGTTGAAAGCATCGTCCTCTATACATTTTAAGATGTTTCTGATTTTGTCGGACTCCGACATCGTTGCACTGACTTTCTTAGTGAAGTCCAGTACATCTTCTGTGTAGCTGGGGTGCTATAACGTAAAACTATTCCAAACTTTTCTACTCCAATTCTGCTATCAGCCCTCCACGATTGCTCTAAAACATTTTTCGACCATGCCCACTTCACCTGTCTGTCACGCGTCCTCACGAAAACTGCAATACCTCCCCATCTGATATGATGTGTACACCCTGATTATGCATGATTTGACAGAAAAAAGAAAAACAGTTATTTCTGATTCGACACCTTTTTGCCATTAGCCCTCGGCTACTGATATAAAGTTTTCGGGCTGCACCCACTTCACCTGCCTGTCACGCGACGTCACGAAACCGCACAAACTCACCGCGTCAAAGTGACGTGTACGCGATAAAGATGCATTAATATGCCAAACAAAACTGAATTTTCTTAGGAATAGCCGCAAGCTGCCCCGTTCAGTAAGGAATAAATGGCTGCCGCCGATCGCTGAGACGCTGGCTACTCGCACCTGCCGGAGAAAATGGTTGTACTTGCGTATAATAAACCTTCTTGCGTTGCCGTGTAACGTTTTCGAGCCATTTCGGCACGTTTACCACCTCATTCTGCCAACTCTTCTTTGTCGAGGGTCAGTTTTAACGTCATTCTTAAGCTTCCGTTGCATGCCGCCGTGATTTTCGACCAGCCACCACAAGCTAAGTAAGGGAAAGTCGACCAACCGCAGACGCCGGCACCACCCTCTTCGTCCGGTTATCGATTTTCAGTGCACTGGCTCTGCCCCAGTGCATCCTTCTCCACTTGAGCGTTCTATTCTCCTCTTGTAAGCCAATTAGAAACAACAAGCCGCTCAGTGTAGGCAATGTTATTCGTTTTTCAAGCAAACAAAAGTGACCTCCTATAAACGAGGAGAGCCTTGGATTGGTCTGTTCAGACAACCCGGCGGGTGACCGCCCGGTGCTTGCGTCGGTGGTTACGCAAATTTGACGTCAGGAGATTGGAATAGAAACATATTGGAATAGTTTTACGTTATAGGGCCCCTGGTAAACGATTTACCCGAATACTGTACATGTTCTCGAAAACACAATTCCTCTCGCAGTTTGCGCACAGTAGGGTGACCTAACACAGCCACTAAGGGGTCTTGAAGGAGCACCGCGTCCGATAGTTGGTGTCATGGCTGTTGTACCAGTGACTGGCGATACCCGCAAGATAGAAGAGCAAGTGGCTCAGTTTGGCGGGATCGTTCGATTTAGTGTGGGCGCTTACCCTTTCATATATCGTCAGCCCGTCCTTGACGTCAGTGTCGTCCGCGCCGCTGAAAATGGCATGCTTCCTCTGGCAAGGCACACCATAGCACACCATCTGAGAAGGCGCTTGCTGGGATGGAGCAGGAAGCGCTTGCTGGGATGGGTCTTCAGGCACAGTTGAGCGAAAGGTACGGGATTGAAGTTCCAGGGTTGACGTTGTAGGCTCAAACAACCACCACCACTTGCAAAGGCGTTTATTAGTCACCGGTGTTTGTGACCGACCGTTAGCGCTGCCTGCGGATTCTCAGCACCAGAGGCATTCACGAGCAAAAACGCTGAATAGGACGGCCTACGATATCTTTTGAATTCTTCTGTACACCGGTAACGAATATGCAAGGTGTTTCATCGAACACTTTCAAGCATCTTTAGAAGTTGCCTGTGACAGATATCAAAATGAGCTTCATGAGCAGGTCTACTCGAAGCGGCGGACAATACTTGCAAAAAGAATGGAGATGCAAAATTGACTAATTAATAAATATTCACTAATTAAATTTTTAACCGATTACATTCTGGACCATATTGCAATATACAAATTCTAGCCATAGCGTACGCAAGGCGGATCCAGTTGGAACGAATTTTCAAGTTGACAGCAGTTTCGATATACGAATTCCCGTACTTTGCGGAGAAATACACTGGCGTTCTCGTTACTTTGCTAAAGAAACGTGGTTTTATGCACTGGATCACACAAGTAACTGCAACGCCAGTGCATTCCTACGTAAAGTTCGTGAATTTATATCTCGAAATTGGTGTCGTCATGACAATTCGTTCCAAATGCCTTGCAAACTGCACTGCTACTCTTTGTAAATTGAAATACGGGTCGTAAGATAATTACCTAGAAAATGTAATTAGTCAATTCTTGTTAATTAGTCGACTTTGCATTTCTGTCTTGTTTGCAAGTAGTGTCCGCCGGTTCAAGTAGACCGGCTCATAAACTACAATTGAGCTATCTGCCACCGGCAACCTATGAAAAATTTTGAAAGTGCTAGCTGAAACACCCTGTATACCTACTTTATTAAACTTATAGTGCATATTGCCTACACCAGTCCTTGCATGTGAGAGAAGGCTCGATCTCGTGCGATAGCCATTAAGTAACGAGTGCCGGCTATCTGCGGCTTTACAACAGCAAGGAACGCTCAAGATCTAGGTGTCATGTCTGATGACCTCGCAAATCCCTGCAGCTGTTTATAATAATAATAATTAATGTTATAGTTATTTGTATTTACGATCCGAAAGCCTCGCATGGGCCTTAAAAGGGATCTTTTGGTACTGTAAAATCATTCAGAACTTCTGCTTTCTTAGGAGCGTTTGCTACCTTCTTCAATGCTAATTTTTGCTTTCCGTCTTTGCACAAAGCACCCAGAACCACAGCAGCCAGAGATCACAAAGGAAAGCGCGTGCTCAGCAGCAAGAGTTAATAATACATCCTCGTAGTTTAGCGTACGCAACTCTAGCGAACGCTAAGCTGCGCACAATTGTTACAGTTTTAGTTGCCCTTCGAGATGTTTGGATCTCAGGGACCATACGCCGTTGTTGCGGCTTCCCGACTGGAGCGATATGTGGCGCTGACATCTCGACTGTTTCTGTTAAGAGAAAAAAACGATATCAAGAAAGAAACAATTTATGATAACTCAAAGACAAGCTCATTACTTTTCGAAGCGAGATCGGGATGCATTAGAACACGCACCTATAAAGCGAGATATAAGACAAAAGAAGAAGCGTGCGCTTGCTAAGGTAAAGGTAGGGAAACGATGGAGCACGCTTTATTTGAATGTGAAGACATCTGCCCAGTGATCGATTTAGGCCACATTGGCCCTACTGGACGTACAAAAGCAAAGTTCGCAATATGGGGTTAGAAAATTTGGTTGTGGGAGTCAATAGGTATTTTTCTTTCTTTTTTTTTTAGCCTTGGTTGGACATTAGGCAGTATCATAGCAAGAGCTAGGTTCCGCAGCCCACCGTCACGATCCAGAGGGGGCGCTCATAACATCGATCCATCCATCCGTTGATCCATCCATCCATTTCTTTTCGTTTAGGCTTCCATTCGTTGGAAACGAGAAGCGATCCCGAGACCTATGCAAGGTTATCCACAATACTCTACCGTCGAAGCGGTCTGAGACTAAGCGAAAGACGCTTACGCAGTCATTTTCTAGGAACAAAGTGTATTTTAGAAACGTAACGCCACATTCAATTCCAAGCGGCCAACCCGGACCGGCGCCATGTTTGCCGCAAACTACGCACACCACTCAAAGACGCTATCGCTAAATCCGCGAAATAGCGTGCGTACGCTATACGCTATGGGTTGTTTAGAGTTCTGCGCATGCGCAGTAACCACCTGCTATATTAAAACGTACGCAAAACTTAAACTGTCTGTTCACTAAGCGTCGGCGGTGCGTGATTGGTTTACATTTGCGATTTTTTTTTAAAAAGAATAGAACAGTGGCATTTCTTTCAGGGCACACAAACCTTTGAAGGGACACCTGTTGAAGATATTGATTTCACACCAAAGTAGACTTTGTTTCCAGAATTTTGCAGCTCCTGGATAAGGGCCTGGGGTACAGCCAGTTCGACTGTGTGCGGCTGGTAAACTTCCAGGGGGGTCAGTGAACCAGTCACCAGGTCCCTCTGTGGGTCCAGCAGATGGCAAGTGTCGAATTGTTGTTCAATGCTGTCCGATGTGGTGCAACCACGGATCTCCAGCGACGCGGCTGCGTGTACCAAAAATAGGCACGTTAGAAGAGTTCGGAACTGTCAGCAATATGTAGAGCATCCAATATGGTTTTACTGGCACATATAAAAATTCATTGTACGGATATTCTGATTATTAGCCCATTTTGATGTTTAGTGTTCCGTACAACATAACATAGAGGAAGGTTTTGAAGGATCACAAGTAGCAAAGCCCTTGCCCATCACCACGCAATAGCTGTAAACAATAGGCTTTGACTTTTATTTTCGCCGGTGGGTCGCAAGGATGTGGTGGTTATTTGCCACAGTGCGCCGTTCTGGAGCAACGAGTGCGTATATATTATCGCCGGAGTACGAGGGGACTGAATGCGGAGTGTGTCCCGACAATTAAAAGGAAATGCGATAGCTTGCGAAAGCTTTGTAAATAGTTATGATTTGGTCATTAATTTCTCAGCAAGAGAAATGTATTGACGCGGAGCTGTAGTCTTAGTATCCAGGTTTTAGTTTGCGCCTTCCTGTAACAGGACTTCGCACATGAAATTAGCTTTGTACGAAATCGCAAATAGCAGTGAGAATTATTCCGTATTATTTAAATGTTTCGCTTTGCATTATTTTCGTATTACTTCATGTTTTAAATTGAAGACGTTGATAACACACGATTCCTTGTGATGTATTGACAGGTATTCAAATTGTTCCATGGAAGTTGTATTTTGGTACTTTTCTTGCTGGATATAATATCCACTATAAACGGGAAATGAAGTAAACGATACGTCAATGCTGAAACTGCATAAAATTGAAACCGCTATCACATCTTCGCAGAATAACACATTATTGCAAGGAAAAGGCCGATCGTGAGCGAATATGATCTTACATAATTGCGACACTGCAAAAAATCATATGATGCTTTTTTACATCACATAACACCAATTTTAACCTATATACGATGCAACCTGTTCAATAAAGTACGACATTTTGGATAACAGACAAAACTTAAAGATTAGTTTTTTAATACTATTCGTTGGTTCCGCAGTTTTACGTCATGAAAGCACAACGTTTCTTCTATGCGTTATCATATGAATAAAGAGATACGAAAGAGGCCCGGCCAACGACCATGTATAGCCGTTCTTTGTGTCATTATTCTGTGTGTATGTTATTAATTTGCGCTTATCTACCGTAATTTTAATGTAAGGCTATCTAGCCCAACACTCTGTCCACTTGAATCAGAGCCAGCGCCTAGGCCAACAGTGTTCTTTATTGTCGTTTTCTGGCGCCCGCGCCACATATGTCACTACAGTCATAATGTTAAATAACGCATCACGGGATAGAGCAAAATAGTAAGGCAAATTAGTTTCATCTAGATGCATGTCCTATGCTATATATTTGATAGAACAAATCTTCCATTTCCTGGACCAATAAGTAATGATTTTGTGTACTGGTAATCAAGCCTTTTATTTTTCAGGTACGCAACTGACAATAAGCAAAGTTTCCTGAACGCTGTAGTAAGCTTTTCTGTGAGCAAAATGAATTGTTATTCATCGTAATGCCCGCCATTACGATGAATAACAATTCGATGAAGGACTTATCTGTTCATCTTAGAAAGCGTGGAAACATCGGAGGAAACGATGATGGTGGCAGGACACCGATGCAAACAGTAACTAAACTTGTCAGTTAGCCGGCGCTCGTCTTGCATGTTGTTCCCATTATTATTTCTAAGCCTGTTCTCCATGTCATTTTAAGCCTTCAACCACTTCTTGGTGTTCCAGTTTTAGCTTCGGGACTGATTTCGTAAACTAACATGTCCATGCCACAGTGAGAGCTGTAGTGCGCACTGTATAAGTGGAATAGTTTTCGCGCTCTTAAAGAACTTGAAGTCGAGGATTCGACGGAAGCCCGTCTGATCGGGATGAAGCACGAGGCAACAAAACGACGGACATCGACCAAAAGAAGTTTCGGCTTCCCTATGGAAGCCTTGTTCATAATGGGTTGAAGGAATGTTCACGGAAGCTTATGTATACTGCAGAACGTGATGTAAGCAGCGTGCGTATGACGGGGGAGGGTTCCCTCATATCGAGTGAGCGTGTGACGTTTTTCCTGTATCTCCAGGGATTCCAGATACAGCCGCGATTTCAGATTTCTTTCTTGGCCGATAACTCTCGAGCGATCCCAGTCAATCTGTGGCCCGTTGCTTCCGTGTACTCGGCAAGGGCACCCCCGAAACTGCTCCTTCCTTTCGAAATCTTCCTGATGCTACCTCAGTCTCTGTATAAGGTTGCCCGATTCACCTATGTATGCGTAGTCGCAATCTGCGCAGGGTATCTTGTAGACTATGCCAGAAAATGATTCTCTCGGAAGCCTGTCCTCGCCGGCAGCGAGTGCTTGGCTCAGCTTACGCACAGGCACGTGCGCCACTTCTACGTCATAACTGTGCAGAACGCGAGACAAGGTTTCGCTTATCCCAGGAGCGTAGGTATGGCGCACGTTTTCTTGGCCGGGGAATACCCAGTCGGACTGAATTGGACAGGCGGCGTTCCAATGCACTCAAAAAAGACGTGGGATAGCCGCTTGCCGAGAGATTCCCTCGCTACGCGGTCCATGTCGGTGAAACGACATTCTGCTTTGGAGCCAATGCGGTTTGCACGGTTGAGCAGGGAGGCAGTAACTGACCTTTTGTGAGCTTTAGGATGAACGGATTGAAAGTTCAGGTAGCGTCCAGTGTGAGTGTCTTTACGGCATACGCTGAACGAGAGCGGTTTATCGCGTCTGGTGACAAGAACGTCCAAAAATGGGAGTCGCCGGCAACAATTGAAGTCGCCGGCAACAACGAGGAGGGAACCACCGGCTTTACCGACTGGCCTGCTAAGGAACAGTGCGAACCTCTGCTTTATATCCTTAGGTGAACTATAGATGTGCAGTATAAGGATGCTACATTTAATCTTGCCAATCCGAATGATTTCCAGAGGTGAGCGATCCTCCTTGCTGGAGTACAAAGAAAATCATGCGCAATGGAAATGAATCCTTTGAAGACGAGCGCACAGATGCCCCTGTTCCCTTCGCCGTAAACGACTTGCAATTTTTAACCCAGTAACAGGACCGCGTCAGAAAGTGTTTCCTGAAATTGAATGACGTGTGCCTTCTGCGGATGGGATCTAATGAACTGCCGGAGGACAGCCCTCTAGCGCTGAAAACTCCAGCAATTCCCATGCCAAATTCCACCAGCCTTAAGATGAGCCTCCATGATTAGATCTTCCTGTTAGCCTATTCTGTAAAATGCTATGAGGTGTAGCCGCTTGGTGGCTTTGGGTGCCAGATGATGCCGGTATTTCGGTCTGAGAAGGCGCATTGTTCGCAAGAGCACAAAATTCCAGGGGCCCTCTTCTAGTCTCCGATATGCTCAGTGTGGCCTGCAGCGCGTTCAATTTGCGGTCAAGGACGTCACACTTAGCGTTAAACATCGCGACCGCTTCGCTGAGGGACTTTAGCATAACCTTCATTTCATTCTGAAATGCCTCGAGTCCCTCGTCACGAACAGACTTCTCTAGGACCCTCTTTTTAACCGGAGGGCGCCTCGATGGGAACCCCGATGGGTGTTTCAGCCCTGGAGCGTTGCGGGGGCTGTGAAGGCTGCGAAGCCTCGCGCTTACTAGCCTACCTAAATTCAGCCATCTCCGCTCTGAGGGGTTAGCTGGCGCCTTTCAGTGCCGCGTTTTTCCTTTACAACTGTGTGATTATGGCGTTTTGTTCTGGCGGCGTAGCCCTCTTTACCATTTTCGGGCATCCATTGACACGATTGGCCCACTCAGTCTCCTTGGCAGCAGGCTTCTGGATGCAAGCCGCCGAGCCCTAGTAAGTCGCCCTAGTCACGCCCAGCTCGCGGGATGCGCTCCCGGCCCGCCGTTGAACGGCATGTCCAGACAGCGCGCCTATCGGCGGAAAGTTCTTGTTGTAGCCGCATCGCTATTTTCTGTGTGACTACGTAAGGCACTTGAAATCTCTGCTTACAAGACTTGTCTACCGTGGGGTGAGGTCTCCCGAAGAAGGCGCACTTCGGTGAGCAGAGGTGTTGGGCGCATGGGGATCCCCAGCCCTTGCAGACCACGTTTTCGGGAGTCGCGCAGGCATCGGCTCGGTGACCAAGCCTGTCACATGCGTAAGAGACCTCCGTTTGTCTTTGGTAGAGCCTGCGTCTGACCATATAGAGGCCGCACATGACGTAGTTTGGCACCTTGCCACCATCAAAGAGTATCACGACCGAGGTGGACTTCTTGATTCTTCTAGCTTCTAGAGCCTTCGGGTTCCTCAGTTGTGCGATTAGACTTCTAAGGTGCTCCTTATCGAATTCGAGGTCGATGTTTGGCATGACTGTGTTGTCGGGAGCAGCTAGGCAGGAGCTGACCTCGCAATTTGCTGCGCCGAAGGTGATGGCTTCAACCCTCGATAGGCCTTGACGTTGCTTTCGGAAGGGGTGCTGAAGATGAAATTATGGAGTAAGAAAAAGTGGTACATGTTTTAAAAGGGACAGCAGATGATGCACTCAATCTCCTTATTTACAAGGGCTGCAACACTGTGAACTCCATCATACAAGAGTGCAAAGCTTTTGAGAACGCGAAAAGCCGACGCATCGCGCACCAGTTCATGCGACTGCCTAACACGACAGCAACATCGTCGGGCGAAGACGTACCTGCACCACAGGTACCGCTCACCGCGGAGCACGTCACATAGGTTATCCGACGCCAAATGCAGGCCATGTCTCCTGCTTCAACGTGCTCCAGTGCCGTTGAGTTTACGTCTCCGATGATACCCCTTGTCGAAGCTATCGTTTGTCAGGAGCTGGGCTGTCGCTTCTTCCCGCCTAACCGACCGTCTCCAAGTCTTTCAATGCCCGGGGCCCCCGCTACGTCGTCGCAATCCCGCCGAACGAAGGACTGCCGATGACTGGCCTACTTGCTTTATCTGTCATCGTAAAGGTCACGTCACACGCTATAGCAACAGCCTTTGGTCTTGGCCTCCTCATGCATGCACCGTTTGCCCATAGCCGTCACCCTGAGAGCAATCCTGACCGTTTCGAATCCAGCTTCGCACAATCGCATACCCTTAGATAGCAATGATGCTTCCACTATGTCATATTGACGCTCACCATCTATGCGTGTGCACCTGTCCCGTTCGGCGCTCTCTCGTTGTTTGTCATCTCGCTCGCTCCAAATCCACCGCTCGTGGGCGTCGATTGGACGTCAGCCTTCAGAAAACTAGACGATGCAGCGCGCGGATGTGACGCTCAACCTGTCCAGAAAATTCTTTGCCCATACTTCCTACTAGACCCAACCTAATACACGTTAAAGTTGACGGTGTACGGGTCGTTGCTTTTGTTTTCGCGGGCGCACATCTATCTGTGATGTGTTCAGAGCTTTGTCATCGCTTGAAGGTGGCCCTCCCTCCACCCACGTTGTCACCCATAGGTGTCACTGATGGTGGAACGGTTGCTGTCCTTGGGATGTGCTCTGTAAGTATCAGTATCACCGACCACTCTATGACTGTACTACTTGCTGTGCTCAAGCAGTGCTCCCACGAGCTCATCCTCGGCAAGGACTTTTTATCAGACCATTCCGCTCTGTTTGATTGTGGAAGTGGTGTGCTACAGCTCGACCTGCATCATCACTTTAACGGTCCGCTTACACATCAAACGCGTTTGTGCTCGGTCGATCACGTTCCACTGCCACATCAAACCGTTATATACGTGAAGGTGACTTCCATACCATCCATTTCCGATTGTGCTTACTTGTTGACTCCAATATCTGTTGTTCTATTGGCCCGAAATATCACCGTTCCCCAGACCCTCGTTAGGATCTCTAATAGCACAGTGTCACTGGCCATGCTGAACTTTAGCTGGTGCACGCAAATTAAACTGGTAGGCATGGCTCTGGTCAACGTCTCTTCTGTCGTTGAGCATGCAATTTCTGCATTCGCTGCAGACGATTCTTCGCCTTCTGCTGCGGCCACCTCCTCGTCAATTTCAACCGATGTCACTTTTAATAAAATGATGGCGCCTGTTCTCCTCTCAGCACATGCTGCCGATCTCTGGAAACCTTGGGTGTCCTATCACGACATTTCTTACTTTGATGACCGCCTGTTGGGCTAGACATCCATCGTAACTCATCGGATTTATACTGGAGATGCCAGCCCATCCAACGACGTCTCTAACGCGTGTCCCATGCTGCGGTGCAAGTCATTCAGCGCGAGGTCGACAAGATGCTCAACGAAAACGTTATTGATCCTTCGCCCAGTCCCTTGGCATCACCTGTCATTCTAGTAAAGAAGGATGCCAGCTGGCGCTTCTGCGTCGACTACCGGCACATGAAAAGTCACACTCAATGAAGTTTACCCACTGCCCTGAATCGACGATGCTTTCGACTGTCTTCACGGGTCTACCTACTCCTGGTCCATCGACCTCCGCTCAGGCTATTGGTTGATTTCTGTCGACGACCTGGACCGCGAAAATACTGCATTTGTTACACCCGATGGTCTTCTTCAATTTAGAGTTATGCCATTTGGTTTATGTAGTGCCCCCGCTACGTTTGACAGAAAGATGGCGTCTCAGCTTTGTGGCTACAAATGGTTGACATGCCTCTGTTATCTAGATGAATTGATCGTTTTTTCACCAATATTTGAGAGCCACCTGACTCGCCTATCGGCAGTGAAGCTCCGGAGGCCGTGAAATTATTGTCCTAGGCCACCGTGTGAGTTCTCATGGCGTCTAACCTGATCCCGACAAAATTCGTGACGTGAAAGAGTTCCCTGTGCCGTGTTCGGCCAAAGACGTTCGGAGCTTTATTTGCTTGTGGTCTCACTTTCGACGTTTTGTCAAGAAGTTCGCCGACATTGCCTGTCCACTAACACAGCTCCCGAAAAAGGAACGCAAGTTTTCATGGGGACTTCAGCAAGCCAGTGCATTGCAAACACTCCACCAAATTGCTTACAACTCCTCCAATCTTAGCGCATTTTTACCCCACAGCACCTACACGTGTAGTTGCTGTGGACACGGCGGACACGGCATGGCGCTGTCCTCGCACAGCAGCGACAAGGCCAACACCACGTTACCGCTTACGCCAGTCGCCTCCTTTACCCTTCAGAGCGCAAGTTCTGCATCACTGAGCGCGAATGCGTTGCGCTAGCTTGGCCAGTCGACAAAATTTGACCGTGCTTGTTCGGCCGCACCTTTGTGGTCATGACGGACCACTATGCGCTGTGCTGACTCTCGTCCCTCAAAGACATGACTGCACGCCTTTGTCACTGGGCGCTAAAGCTACAAGAATGCAGCTTTGATATCCTTTACAAGTTTTGCGTCATGCACCAGGACGCCGATTGCCTATCACGTCATCGCGTGGAGCCCACCGATTCCACCGCCCATGATTCCGACACCTGCGTCCTCACCATCTCCGACTTAAGCCATATAAACAATCAACAGCGCAGTCATGCAAACTTGCCATCCATCATCGATCACCTGCGCTCTAATACCTCCGATTCGTTGCTTCGCCTTTTCGTGATCCGCGACAATGTTCTCTACCGTCGCAATAACAACTCCGACGGTACCGAACTTCTGCTTGTGCAACCTACGACCCTCCGCTCTACTCTTCTCCATTAGCTCCACGATGCGCCAACAGCCGGCCACCTCGGAGTATCCCATACATATGACAGTGTGTGGCGTCGATTGTTTTGCCTAGGCTTTCACCGTTCTGTGCACGGGTACGTTTCTGGTTGCAACTCCTGCCAACGTCTCGAGCGTTCGTCCTTGCAGCCTTCCGGCCCACTTCAGCCTATAGATATTCCGACTATTCCTTTGTTGTGCATCGGTCTTGACCTAGTTGGGCCATTTCCGCCTTCTATTTTCGGGGAACAAATGAATCGCCATAGCTACTGACTACCCGCCACGGTACGCCATCACACGGGCACTGCCGACAAGTTGCGCCAAGGACGTTGCTGACTTCCTGCTTCACGACGTCATCCTTCGCCATGGCGCTGCATGGCAGCTGCTTACACATCACGATCGCTCTTTTCTTTAAAAGCGTTGTAGACGATAGTCTTCGCTCTTGCTCATTAGGTTACAAACTATCCACCGCCTACAGCCCGCAGGCTAATGTACTAACAGAGCACCTCAACCACGATGCTATCCATGTAGGTCTCAGCAGATCAACGTGATTGGGACAAAAGTTTACCTTATTTGACATTCGCATAGAACTCGTTCCGCCACAACACTGCCTGCTTTCCCCCCTTTTATCTCTTGTTTGGCCGCCACCCCGCGTAGCTTTTTGAGACACTACTTCCTTCAGCTCCACACGCTTCTACAGAATGTTCTCGCGACGCTCAAATTGCTATTAAACAGTGAATATCAAATTGAATATTGCTCTTGCTCAAACGGTTAGTAATATTGCCCGGGACGGTTTCTCTGCCCCGCAGCTTATTCGAAAGGCCCGTCACGATAGCCACCACAGAAACATTCACTTCGAGCCAGGCTCCGTGGTCATTTTTTGGCCCCTCACCGCCACGTAGGCCTGTTTTCTAAACTTCTTTCCCACTACTCCGGGCCCTACTAGGTTTTACGTCTTCTCACGGAGGTGACATACGAGATAATACCGTTGGATTGTCACTCATCTTCAGTGCCCCTCACCGATGTCGTGCATGTGTCCCGTTTCAAGCGGTGCGTTTCAGCCTACAGCCCTTCCTTTGTCTAAGCGCCGAGACGGCGTTCTGACCATGGGCGGTTATGTTACATGCCATTCCCGTATTCTGAAGCAGCTGCTCATCATGACGACGAAGATAACGACTGAGAGAGTTCGTTCCCGTTTTGTGGTTATTATGCCATCTTGCCTGTGACCACTCTGTATATATCTTGTAAATATAATTTTGCCTAATCCTTATCTACGTCACACTATTAATTGGGTGCCAATATGCGTTCTTATGTAAAGGCAACGTCCGAGCAAACCGCAAAACGCAACCGAACACAGCAATTAGATTGCAATGCTTGTGTTTATTATAGAATGTCGTAGTGAGACTGTTCGTGCCGTAGTGTACGTATTTCAGGCAGCGTCGGCAGCACCATTCTGCTTTACACCTTTGTGCCTTCTTAAAAGTTTATCAAAGTATGCAATGTTATTTCTTTCCTATTAGCAAAATTTTCAATAATCTTAACAAAAAGACAGATTCCCCTAAATACAATTCCTCTCGTGTCACCACCCTAGTCCGAATTTGATAAAAATTATTAATATGGAGACAGCAATACCGCCTACCTAACAATAATAATAAACATTTCAGTATCTCTGCCCTTCGTCTTTTGTGGATGCTACGTACACGTTATATATACTACAACAATGGTGAAGCCCTTCAGCAACCACATTTTTACTTCAAACATTCACGCAGCACTATGCTTTTATATCGCACCGAAGTATGACTGCTCTTGGAAGTAAACAAATGCGTTGTAAATAAGAGCTTGGGGGTAGTCTGTATAGACGGAAAAAAGAACAGACGTTATTTTTAATTCTATCTTCGGAAGATAACCAGGTAAGGCGGAGAACAGATTCGCGTACACGACAAAATATAACGTCAGGCTAACCTTTGCCATCGTAAGCATGGTCACCTCCGCTGTACCATGCAAAAGTTAGTACAGTCCGGTTGTCGGCGCTGAATTTCTGTGGGTTGTAGCTGATCCTTAGAGCTTGCACTTGGCCAGGTGGGACATCCTTTTCGAAAAGATCTTCGTAAACATTCATTGATCGGTACGCTTGCTTCACTTTGAAATCACCGGTGGGCACCTCAGTTCCATGATCTTGCGCTTGTACATCCACTGCAAAAGAAAATGCCTTAGTAGAGCTAAAGCATATGGAAAGGCGTTTGACACACACTTAACGTTGTCAGATACTCCTTCCTCGCCATTGCTTTCTAGACACATTGCACCATCCAGTGACGCTGCTTAGAAGTCCGCGCGTGCCTTCCGAGACAAGGAGTATGGCGTGCCGATGCCTGCGAGCGCTGGCAATTGTTATCTCGCTAGCAACAAACCCGGTGGCAGATATTATGTGACCCATATTGGCGACAGGTATACTTAACAGTGGCACATATCTAGTACATTCGTTGCTCAACTTGATAAAGCGCTCGCAGGAAAAAACGTTGATTGCAATGCAGCCAATACCCAGTGCATCTGTGGCACAGCGTGCTCAAGCGTCGGGTTGGTGTCCTTGAGCAACTATTCTTAAAAGAGCTTGATTCCGCTTAGCATTGAGAGGATCTTTTCAAGGTATCTATAAAGGCTCTAAATAATTGTAAGGCACCTTAAAGGACATTTAAAGGATCTTTTTCGTCGTTCTAGAATGGCACGCTCCCAGCGTCACATGCCTAGTTACCTAAGTTGGCGTCAAAGAAGTTCATTGATTAACAGCAAATGTATACACATTGCTTCATATTCAGCTCTAAGTTTGTCCGACATTTAGTTTCAAACGATGCTCCATCAGTGCATGCAGCAGCCCGATGCAGTACCCATTCGACCAGTGACTTCCCGTTGACGCACGTAGCAGAGAAGCCGGTTTAAAAAAGGTAAATTCTGGGATTTTACGTGCCAACACCACCATATGATCAGGAGGCGTGCCGTAATGGGGCACTCCGGATCAACTTCGACCACTTGGGTTTCTTTAACGTGCATCCAATGCACGAGCGTTGTTGCATTTCGCCCCCTCGAAATGTGACTACCACGGCCGTGATATGGTCCCACGATTTCGGGCTTAGCAGCTCGATGCCATAGCTACTACACCACCACGGCAGGTGAGTGACAACGGCGAGCTGCGTACATGCATACATACATACATACATACATACATACATACATACATACATACATACATACATACATACATACATACATACATACATACATACATACATACATACATACATACATACATACATACGAGGCGTTTCAGTGAACACTCAAAAATTTTGTAAGGTTGCCTCTAGCAGACTGCAGAATTCTAGTTCATGAGCTGGTCTATTCGAAGAAGCGGGCATTATACTAGCACAAAAAAATTGAAACGTCTACTCAACTAATTAAGAAACGTCTGCTAATTAAATTTCTAGCTAATGACCTTATGGCCCATATTGCAATTTGCAGGCGAGCGTTAAGCGTCTCCCGGTGAGGCTCATAGGAAACAATCGCTAGTATCGCTACTAGCCATGTAGTTTGCATGTCGAATCCACTTGGAACGAATTCTCGGTATGACGCCAGTTACGAGATAATAGTTCCCGAACTTGGCGGAGAAATGCATTCCCGTTCCAGTTACTTTCTTAAAAAACCGTTGCTTTTTGAAAGTGTTCGCTGCAATACCCTGTGCATGCAAACATGACTGCATGCACACAGAGTTAGCCCACGCAAAGTGCGTGCTGTTTTAATGGAAACACAAATAAAACAGTAAATGAAGGAAAATTGGATGTTTATAAAGGCTTGAAACAAATTGGTGAATATAATGGTAACAGCACCCATGTCTTCCACGGGAAGCATTTCATAGTGGCTGAGTAGCCTCAGCCTGCTCATAGACAAACGGTATGAAGCATGACCGTGAATTATTTGTATTTGCTTGAACTAGATAAGGCAAAATTACGTAAGCTAGCCAGACGAGGGCAAGCCTACACAACCGTTCGGAGACTGCAGGCTAAGCACGAGAGGGGAACTAGAGCTGGTGGAAGCGGTGCATAACAAAGTGAGTGCGGCACATGCTGCGAAAATAGTGTTGAAACGTAGAACATTGGATTAAGTTGTAAGGTTAGTGATGTTTGAGCAAGTTACAGCTATTTATGAATGTTTCACTGGAAGTAGACGAGAAACTGTCAACGTCTCACAGTTTTATACAAGCCTCAACGTCCACATTACCGATTCAGTATTAAAGTGATACTTTTTGTGCTAAAGCTGCCGTACTTTCCTTACTGTGTATACCGAGTGCTGCGCCTGTCGTGCCAAATAGCTGAGACTTAAAAAACTACGTGCATGATTTTGGCTTCTAGCGAGAAGTGAAACACGGACACAGAAAGGAGCAGACAGGACCAACTCGCCCAACTGTCTATCCTATTGAAACTACGTGCACTATGGTGGAATCTAACCTATAGCTCTCGATGCACAGGATCCCGGTGCCCCAACCATTCGGCCACACTCCCATTCATACTCTATTGTGCTTATGCCATATAATTGTTAACGCAATAGCATTTCGGGCCCGTATCAATGGAAATCCAGCGTCGGCGTCAGCGGAGTTGTCCTTGGGCGAAAGCTATCGTATATAGTTAGGTATACATATATGCCAAGCCTTGCTTTATGACATGCTGTATATGCAGGTTATATAACCACACCATTGTATCACGACAGTTGCTTCTTGACAATGTAATTCTTGTAAATTCGAGAATGACAGCCCTCAGTGAAATGTCATAAAACAAAACACTGACAGCCCATGCCTTTTATGTGAAACCTTGTCAGACGTTTATATTGAAAGTGCGATACAATGGAAACCTGAATATGATGTTTTTTACAGCACATCTTTGGCAATACTTCCGGATCGGCCCACACAAGTGGCCGCGTTTGTACCACAAAGCTCGCCTTCGTGCATAGCGGCCACCACCAGCGTTTCCCGGTGTACATTACGGTTGCATAAGCTGCAGTGAGAAGCAGTCGGGAATCTTTTAATGCTATTGCGTTTCATTCTTAAAGACAAAAATTAGGCGTCCTCCAATTCTTTAAAAGGTAACCTTGCGTATGCCACATTTACGAGCATGCGTGCACGAGAGGACATGCAGGCATGCCACGTAATTCAGGGTGAAAGACAAGTGAATAAGCTCGACAAATATATAGCACTCGATAAGCCACATCACGTAGATTGTATAATGTGCGTTATGTGTACAAGTCTGAAGTGTACATCAGGATTACGAGACGTCAAAAGGACGGCACCCGTCAAATAGGTTACATGATAGAGCATACCCTCACTTAAGCTTATTTTCACACTGGCATCACTGGGTACGTGGGATAAGCATGTACAGCATGTCAAAAAGTTCGGGACCTTTTATCAGCATATTGTGCAAAAAAGTAGGGATAAATATACAAGACGCAACATCGATGTATGAAGTACAAACAAAGAACTGTCGTTAACAACTCCGATGGCAGCATATAAACCTCATAGAAATTTCCGCAGGTAATTGATTGTGCTCCCATTGTAATTTATTGCCTCAGAAGGAACGAACAGCTCGATAACTTTGACTTCAAACAGAACAAACTTAACTTCACTGCGTGAGTTCTGATTAAAATGGGAGTTGCTGTTACAAATGCTCCAAAGGCAGGGATAGCTTGAGAATGAAATCCACGTAAAGAAAAAGAAATCCTACGTGTGTATTCTAAAATAGCGCACGTCACGAATGTTGCGGTGTTTTCTTTCTTTTTTTTCGAAGTAAGGCGGCCAATAGAAGTGGAGATAAAAAATGAAGTGAACATAAAAGACGCCTGGCTATGCTTGTTTCCCTGCGACGGAAAGGCGGTTCAGTATACCCCCCCCCCCCCCCCTCCTTGGCCATAGCGGTGACGCAGTGGACAGGATGCCCAGCTTGGCTGCAAGAGGCGCGCGGTTGGGTCACCAGCGCTGGAGAAGTACTGGTTTGTAAAACGAGTACAAGCAACTCCCCGGCGAGCCGTCTAGCTTTTCAGAGGTGCGATGATTGAGAAAGGGTCAGCATGAAGCACTATGCTTGCTATGCAAGATGAGAAAACAACAACAGAGCACAAAAATATATGGACGAATTACAGCTGTCCTACCCAGCCTGAGTAAAACGCCCATGCGTGCTTCACTGAGAGCACCTTCACTTACAACGAAAAAAAACCACATCATACACTAAAGAACGACGCTACACAGCTGTTGACTCAATACAAACTTTATTGTTAATATACAGTGTAGAAGTCAGGATGCACAAACTCGTGCATGCGCGAAGACACAAAACGAGAAAATGCCTACAAAAAATTGGAATACACAATAAATTCCCACCAGAAATGGCCGCAGAGTAATAGTTCACGTCATTTAAATTTTGGTGAGCGTTTTCATTTTTGTTTACTTGCACATCACGTGTTATATAGTAGCAATGAGTATAGTCAGAAGCCAACACTCTTATGATTTTGCACTTGATTCCTGTCGAGTCGGTTTTGTTAAAGGCTTAGGTAATGATCAAAATGTACTGTCCCTAAAGTACTATTGCTGCGTGCAGATGCAGCAAGTGAAAATATTCGGCGCCACTTGTGGCATACGCACATCTATCCAATACTGGCCATGCGTAGCGACGAAATGTAGAGTCCGCTGGGGCTCAAGAGCTGTGTGTGTGAAAAGGTTTATTGGTGGCGCCTAATGCGAAGGCACAGCGACCGGGAACGGCGAGGCAGCCCGAAGCACTGTCCAAACGGACGCCAGCAATCAAGAGCGCGAGCGGAGACGAGCCGCGTGTTGGCGATGCGGCTGTGCCGCGAGGCGCGTCTTCTTCTTCACATTCTCCCCCCGGACAAAAAGAGCCATACTGGCGCCTTAAGAATCGGAAGGTAGAGGATCGTGGTAGGGCTTGAGACGCGAGACGTGGACAATGTCACGTCCACGCCGGCGCAAGTCTTCAGGTGGTGACAGGGGCTCAATGAGGAAATTCACCGGGGACGTTTGTTCCAAGACTCGGTAAGGCCCTTCGAATTTTGGGACGAGTTTCGAGGAAAGCCCCGGCGTTTGGAAAGGGACCGACAACCACACAAGAACGCCTGGAGCGTAGGTGGTGTTTGGACGCGTGTCGATGCGGTTTTCTTTCTGGCGCTGCTGTTGCTCTGCCCTAAAGGAGCGCGCTAGCTGGCGGCATTCTGCGGCTTGTCGGGCGACGTCGGACACAGGTAGACACTCGGAGGCGTCAGGACGGTATGGAAGGAGCGTGTCGATGGTATGCGTGGGCTCGCGGCCATACAGGAGGAAGAAAGGTGAAAATCCCGTAGTGGCCTGGATCGCAGTGTTGTACGCGAACGTGATGAATGGAAGAATGCGGTCCCAGTTACCATGATCAGATGCCACGTACATGGAGAGCATATCACCAAGTGTGCGGTTAAATCGCTTTGTGAGCCCGTTAGTTTGTGGATGGTATGCCGTGCTTGTTTGATGAATAATGTGGCATTCCGAAAGCAAACTTTTGACGACTTCGGAGAGGAAGGCGCGACCTCGATCGCTGAGGAGTTCTCGAGGTGCGCCGTGTCGAAGCACGAAGCGATGTAGGACGAAAGAGCCTACATCCCGCGCTGTAGCACTTGGTAAAGCAGCAGTTTCGGCGTAGCGTGTCAAATGGTCAACAGCAACTACGATCCACCGATTGCCGTCTGGCGTCATAGGAAGCGGGCCGTATAGGTCGATGCCGACGCGATGGAAGGGTGCGGCA
This sequence comes from Dermacentor andersoni, assembly GCF_023375885.2. Classification (NCBI taxonomy): domain Eukaryota; kingdom Metazoa; phylum Arthropoda; class Arachnida; order Ixodida; family Ixodidae; genus Dermacentor; species Dermacentor andersoni. Next base: position 116,455,847 of record NC_092819.1, on the reverse strand, counting down.
GGGCACGGGAGCGGCTGCAAGGCACCAGACGGGCGTAAAGGCGGCGATTTGCGGCGTTGACAGTCAAGACAGCACCGAACAAACTTGTGTACAAAATTGTACATGCCGCGCCAGTAGTAGCGGTGGCGAATTCGTTCGTACGTCTATAAGACTCCGGCATGGCCACACTGCGGATCGTTGTGGAAAGCGGCACATATTTGAGACCTTAAGCTGCGGGGAACCACCAGAAGCCACCGACGACCTTCAGGAGTGTAATTGCGTCGGTGCAGCAGCTGGTCACGAATGGCAAAATGAACTGCTTGGCGTTGGAGGGTTCGGGATACAGGGATGGTCGATGATCCAGAAAGATAGTCGAAAAGAGAAGCTATCCACGGGTCACGACGTTGTGCGGTGACAAAGGAGTCCATGTCGAGAGACGACACGGAATGTGCGGAAGATGTTCCGCAGTCCAAGTCTGGAAGTAAAGGTGAACGAGACAAGGCGTCTGCGTCGGAGTGTGTGCGTCCGCTGCGGTATACGACGCGAATATCGTACTCCTGGATGCGTAGTGCCCAACCGGCTAGGCGGCCAGTGGGATCTTTCAAGTTGGCGAGCCAACAAAGCGCATGGTGATCTGTGACCAAGTCGAATGGGCGCCCGTACAGATATGGTCGGAACTTGCCAAGTGCCCATACTAAAGCCAAGCACTCTTTTTCGGTGACGCTGTAATTGGCTTCAGGCTTCGTCAGCGTGCGACTCGCATAGGCGACTACGTATTCGGGGTAGCCTGGCTTTCGTTGGTCGAGGACAGCGCCGAGACCGACCCCGCTGGCATCTGTATGTACTTCAGTTGCAGCTGACGGGTCGAAATGGCGAAGAATAGGTGGGGAGGTGAGAAGACGGCGCAGCGTCGCAAAGGCGGAGTCACATGCAGGGGACCAGCAGGAGAGGGCGGCGTCACCGCGTAGAAGCTGAGTCAATGGCGCCATGATCGATGCGAAATTTCGAACAAAGCGCCGGAAATATGAGCGTAGGCCCACGAAGCTTCGAAGTTCTTTGATGGTCTGAGGCTTCGGAAATTCAGCGACTGCTCGAAGTTTTGCAGGATCGGGTAGAACGCTATGCTTGGACACAACGTGGCCTAAAATGGTAAGCTCTCGCGCGGGGAAGCGGCACTTCTTGAGGTTGAGTTGAAGGCCAGCGTTCGTTAGATAGGTCAAAACTTGTCTGAGGCGGAGCAGGTGAGTAGGAAAATCAGGCGAGAAAACCACGATATCGTCGAGGTAACACAGACATATAGACCACGTGAGGCCACGCAGCGTGTTGTTCATGAGTCGTTCAAAGGTGGCAGGGGCGTTACAAAGCCAGAAAGGCATCACCTTAAATTCATATAAGCCGTCAGGTGTAATGAATGCGGTTTTCTGGCGATCGGCAGCAGCCATCGGGACCTGCCAGTACCCTGAACGCAAGTCAAGGGACGAGAAGAATTCTGCTCCCTGAAGACTGTCGAGGGCGTCGTCGATGCGCGGCAAAGGATAGACGTCTTTGCGCGTTACCTTATTTACCCGCCGGTAGTCGACGCAAAAGCGAATAGACCCGTCCTTCTTGCGAACGAGAACAACAGGAGATGTCCAGGCACTGTGCGAAGGTTGAATAACATCACGGCGCAGCATATCTTCGACTTGGGTGGTAATGACACGACGCTCTTCGGCAGAAACGCGGTACGGTCGTTGACGTAACGGCTGATGTGAACCGGTGTCAATATAGTGCTGCACTTCCGACGTGCAGCCCAGGCGAGGTTGTGAAACGTCGAATGAATTTCTAAATTTGTGCAGGAGATCGAGAAGGTCGGCGCGTTCGGCAGGTGTGAGGGTATCGGCGATGGCATTCGAGAACGCATCCCTGGACGTTTCCTCAAGCGCGGACATCGAAGATGGTTGGCCGGAGTCGACATCAAAATAGTCTCCGGGGACGTCAACCAAAGACGAAGAGTCGAGGAGTTCCACGAAGCCAAGGCATTCGCCAACGAGCAACGTAATAGGCGCACAGAGGGGATTGTAAAAGTATATATTGCTGCAGCCGCCAACCATGTCAAGCGTCGCGAAGGGTGGTGGGAGAGATTTACGGCTCATGAAGATGTCGGACGGTGTGAAGAGGACCGTTGCATCAGCGATGGCATCGCAAGAGACAGGTACGAGGGCGAAGGAGCCAGGTGGAATATCTGTGTCCTCGCGCACGGTAAGTTTAGAAGGGCGGTCGCAATCTTCGTCCAAGGGTGCGTCACAAGGGGAAAATTCAACTTCGGCGCGTGCGCAGTCGATCACGGCTTTATGGCTGGATAAGAAGTCCCATCCGAGGATGACGTCATGTGAGCAGGTGGGAAGAACAATACACTCGACGATGTAAACAATGCCGTGAATAAGCACACGTACAGTACAGGCTGCGTGCGGAGTGACGTGCTGCGCGCTTGCCGTACGAAGCGACAGTCCAGAAAGCGGCGTGGTCAACTTGCGCAGCGAACGGCACAGTTTGGCGGCTATCACAGAAACGGCTGCGCCGGTATCCACAAGAGCGAATGCAGGAACACCTTCTACACAAATTTCGACCACGTTAGTAGGAGAGGCGCGAGGACTTAGTTTGAATGGGGCGCAGTTCTTGCCTCTTGAACTGCGACGTTCAGTTTTCCTGGTCAGGTGGTGCGGTTCGCCGACGCATTGGGGAGAGCGAGCGTCGGCGAGGGGATGGCGAGCGACGTGAAGGAAATTCTGGGATGTCAGCACGAGCGTACGGTTGGGGGGAAGGAGCCGCGTGTTGGCGAAATGGCTGGCTGCCGTACTGGAAGGGCCGCGAGGCGTCGCCGAACGCTTGAGGGCGACGGCGGCAATACCAGGCGACGTGTCCGGGAGTGCAGCAAGAATAACAGATAGGTCGATTGTCAGGTGTCCTCCAAGGATTAGCTCGCGGTGCGGTCCAAGATGCAGCATGGGTTTGCGGTGGCAGCGGTTGGGACTGGGTCGCGAAAGACGCCTGTGGAGGCCTGCGTACTGCCTGCGTGTACGTGAGAGGCGCGGCCACAGGCAGGACTGGCTCCGCATAGGTGAGAGTCGTGGCGACAGGCTGCACTGCCAGCGCAGAGTTGAGATTCGCGGCAGCAGGCGGCTGATGGTGTGCGGAAGGGACAACTTGGGCGACCTCTTCTGAAATGAGGGTGCTTAGCGTGTTTGGAATACGGGAGGTGGGCTCCTGAGTGAAGGGGACTAAAGAAAGTTGGCGGGCAACATCCTCACGCACGAAGTCCTTGACCCGCTGAAGGAATGAGGATGGGTCGTACATGTTGTCAAGGCTCGCCAACAAGTCGTCGCTTCCCAGAGGACGCCGATTCGAAGCGCGTTGCTTCCTTAACTCATCGTAACTTTGGCACAGGCTGACAACTTCAGACACAGTGCACGGATTCCTGGCTAGGAGCATTTGGAATGCGCCGTCATCGATGCCTTTCAGTATATGGCGAATTCGCTCAGCTTCGGGCATTGCGGCGGTGACTTGTTTACAAAGGTCCACGACGTCTTCTATGTAGCTTGTGAACGTTTCTGCCGTCTGCTGTGCTCGGGCGCGCAAGCGTTGTTCGGCGCGCAGCTTGCGAACAGCGGGTCGGCCGAACACTTCCGTCAAGGTTGTCTTGAAGAGTGACCATGTGGGTACGTCACTTTCGTGGTTGTGAAACCACAATTGGGCAACACCAGCCAGATAAAAGATGACGTGCGTTAACTTGGCTGGATCATCCCACTTGTGCGCGCTCACCCGTTAATATGACGCGAACCAGTCTTCTACGTTTTCGTCGTCTGCACCGCTGAAGATCTTGGGGTCCCGTTGTCGTGGAACGCCGGTGCAGGTGACGGACTGTGGCGTCGGTGCCGTTTGGGATGAGCTGTCGGTCATGGCGGGCGGTAGCGTTCTTGATCTTAGCTCCAGGGTTTAAAGCGACGGGGTTTGAGTCCCAGCACCTCCACCAATTGTGAAAAGGTTTATTGGTGGCGTCTAATGCGAAGGCACAGCGACCGGGAACGGCGAGGCAGCCCGAAGCACTGTCCAAACGGACGCCAGCAATCAACAGCGCGAGCGGAGACGAGCCGCGCGTTGGCGATGCGGCTGTGCCGCGAGGCGCGTCTTCTTCTTCACATGTACTTCTTCTGAATTGCAGTCTAGGTGTCACCCTTAAAGATGTGATGAAAGTGAAAAAAAAAATACACCATTGTTGTTTTTAGAACCACTGGCCGGCCTGTCAGAGCATATAATTTTGTGCGCAAAGGGGGTGGTCATTAGACCCTCAAGACGGCTCGTGTGTAGTGCAAACGACTAAGCCCGCGGAATATCGCTGAACTGCCATCACCCAAAAACTCACCAAGTTGGGCAATAAGATTGCTGCCTAAAATAATCATGTTGTGATGTTGAGCAGAATTCGCTATGTCGCAGAGCGGGGCTTTATATAGCATTGTTTTTCACTATTCGTGCACGTTCTTACCCAAATTTCAGAATACCCCCTCCGCGATGTGGATATATTTGAACATAAAACATTGTTGGTTTTCGTCATACATCCTCCGCCACTGGAAGAAATATTTATTTCACCACTGAGAATGTGGCTCATTCATGACGTCGAGCAGCTCACCCATTCAACTCGCCTTCTATACGCATGCAAAATACTTCCATACTCACAGTTTTTTGTGCATCACGTTTCGCTCTACTGCTCACATGTAGGCACTGAGGATAAAATTGATTTCACTGGAAATAAGCACGTGAGCTGGCGACAGTACATGCTGAAGCTACACTTTTTGCCATGTTAATGTGTTTAAGGCAAGAGGAGGGCACGCGTGCGCCGTACGCCTTCACCCCTATCCCCTATACCCCCTCCCCCTGAAGCTTCTGTGTACCACGTAACGCTTGCCCGAGTACCCCCTCCATCTCCCAGCGCCATCGGTTATGTGCCTGCCTTCCCCGCAAAAAATAAATTCTGGTTGTCCCCCAGTCTGCGCTGGTTGAGACGCACTAGGCGACACGTTAAGAAGCCTGTCCCTATAATTTGTTCAGACTCCGTCCGGCTTCCAAAACACGAGTTTTAGCGTGCGCTCGATAGCTCGATAGGAGAATGGGCCCCACTACAAGTAGTGAGACGTGTCAGCGTCGGCTTCCACTTTATCGGCAGTTTTCACCAGATTTTCCTCTCTTTGGTGCCTAATTCTCTGCTAAATGGATCCGCAAACTTACACGTTACACCGTTTTTCAGTGACTAGACTGCAAGTGATTTTACGGCCTTTCTCGTCTAGACTATGCCGCCGGAGGTTTAACCCTTATCGCCAAATCAGCCGTACTCGTGGGCCGCGCCGGCTTCCCGGCCGCCTGACGCTTTTCTCATGATGGAATACGCTCTGGAAGGGCTATAATATTGCTCCAGATGGCGTTTCGGGGGATGCTGGCTGGGAAACCAACACCCAGAGGAATTCTACGACCAAGACAAGGCTATCATACGGCGGCAACACTGTTAGCCCTAACGGCGGGCCGAGACCACAGAACGGCAAATTGAGTACAAACTCACCTACTAGCGTCAAGAAGGGTATCATTCGGCGCGGTAAAATGTATCCGTTGCCAAAAAATCAGATCAAGATTATCGTCCGGATCAGGGGAGGTCTGAATATTGCTAAAATTGGTGTGGCCGCGGTGGCTGATGCAATCACGGCTGCTGCTTGCATAGACGAGGTGAAGCGAGAAGAGGACCCGATTTGCCCGAATGATCAGCAGAATATTGTGGTGATTAGCACGCCGGAACAAGAAAATGCTACGAAGTACGTGAGGATCAAGGATTTTTGGATTGCTGGCCACATGCATGAAGCTGCGGCATATCGTGCGGCGCCGTATGAAACGTACAACGGAATCATAAGAAATGTTTATTTCAGCGAGGGACCCGAAGACCTCAGTCGCAAGATTGTTAACCCGCGTAATCCCCTGGCTTTGGCGGCAAAACGCATCAAGGAATCGGGCACGGTCATCATCGCCTTCGATGGGTACAAGGTGCCTAACTATGTTCGGTATGGTAACGCGCTGTTTAGGTGCATGCTTTACCACTAGCAGATTGATGTTTGTTATGTTTGTGGAAAGCAGGGGAATCGCGTTTACGTCTGCCCCTCGCCGGAAGAAGTGGGTTTCAGGGGTTGTGGTTCAACCAATCCCAGTGAGGGCCACTGGTGTACGCCCAAGTGTGAACTTTGTGCAGGAGAGCATATCACGGCTGCCAAGGAGTGGCAGCAGCGGTTCCGTACCTCATATGTGGTCCGGTGCTGCCGTTTGAGCGGGCTATGACGGATATCAAGGCTGTGGAAGAAGAGAAGGGAGGCTTCCGCTGCGCCGAAAGCCAGTTCCCGACATTAGGGAAGACGCCAGAGGCTGTGCAAGGACAGGATCGTGTGCGTCGACGTCCAAGATCAAGGAGACTCGGAAGAGCATCTCGCAGCCGCTCCGGTGGCCGGTCTGGGAGCAGATCGGCGTCTAACGTGCGCTGCGGACTTGATGAACAGTTGGAAACTGAGACTGCGCGTGGCCCAAGTGGGACTGAGCGACAGGGTGTGCCTAAGAGTAGTGTGTTACAGGGTCTACAAGGCAAGAAGCCCAGTGGAGTGGCCAGTGGTAGTACCTAGGCGTAGCGCGCAAGTGCCCGAATGTAGATGCCTAGTTTGGTAAGGCTAGAGCACAGCAAGAACGAGGCCAGATTCAAGAGGCTAGAGCACGAAAACGCAGAGTTGAGAGAAATGGTGAGGCTGCTTAGGGCGGAAATCTCGACACTTAAGGGTGCGGCAGGCCCTGCACCGGCCGAGAGGGCAATGCCTGAGCCCATAGAGAGCATGGATTTTGCTGATGTAGGTGAGGCTAGTGGGCCGCGCCCCTCAAAGAGGAAGGCGACCACCCATGAGGCGGAGTCCGCGTCAAGGAAACTGAGATCTGAGGTGAAGGAGATGTTGTCGAGTTTTGTGGATAGTGTTAATCCAGTCAACGATGGTCTGGCGCAGCTGAACACGCGTGTCACAGAGTCTCAGGGCTCAATCGTTGGGAGGTTCAAGAAGCTGCAATGTAGAATGGAGGCGTTCGAAAGCAAGTACGGTCTGAGTGCCTCTCCCCTTCTTAGGTCGGGATTTTAGTCGGCTAGTAGCTCGACGGGGAAGTCTCAGGTTCAGCAGGATGGCTCGCAGCAACTGCTTCAACATGGCGCTACAAAATGAGCCTTTTTGTGCGTGGAAATGGAACTGTAGGGGGTATGCTCGTAAACAGGCGCCTCTACAACAGTATAATCGCGCGTGTGAGGGTAGGCCGCAGGCTATTCTACTTCAGGAGACAACGACGGAAGAAGTTTCTCTGACGGGCTACCGAACCGTCTTCGAGGGATCCAAAGCTCGGGGTACCGGCATTCTGTTGGATAGCAAACTGACGCAGATGGTCTATGATCTGAAGATACCTTTCACTTCCCTGGAATATGTCATGATTGAGCTGATTCCTGACCGGGTGAATAAGAAAAGCGTGTTTATTCTGAACGTGTACAGTGCCCCGAGTGACAAAGTGCAGAGATTCCAGTTGCTTCTACAGAAGGCTTCTAAGCTTGCCGGCGACCATCCGCTGATCATGGCCGGGGATTTTAATTCTCCGTATCACGTAGGGGGGGGGGGGGGGGCTACAAGCACGACACAGTTAAGGGAGAGACCTCTGGCAGAACGCTGTGGAGTTTGACCTTAGCTGGTCACTGACCCTGCCTTTCCGACACGTATAGGGACGCCGACGTGTAGGGATACTACCCCTGACTTCTTTGTAATGAACACGGCCAAGCCCAGTTGGTGGAATATTGCTGGATACCTAGGTAGTGATTGTTATATTAACGAAGTCGTTTTTGAGGTTGAGGGTAGGCGCCTTGGGCGTTAGCGTTTATAGATTGGGATAAGTTTCGGATGATCCGGGACGAGAAACGAAAAAGGGGGAATGAATTCGAAGGCCCGTACCAGCCGTCCCTCGAGGATTGGGTCACCCAGGTGAGGGAGGATGTAAAGGAGGCCACGGAGGAGATCACTACGGATTTGGAGATTGATAGTCTTGATAGCAGGCTGGCCCATCTGATTGAAGCCAAGCGGTCTGTGCTTGCTAGGTGAAAGGGCAGCGGCTTAATCGCAGGCTGCATAAAAAGATTTTCGAGCTGAATAAGCTGATTGAGGAGCACTGTAAGCTTTTCTCTAGGCAACAGTGAGATGAGGTATGCGACTCGGTAAATGAGCAGGCGCGCAACGAGAGGTCGTGGGGCCTGCTTAAGCATTTGCTGAACGACTCCAATACGAGAGTTAGTCAGGGGCACCTCCTTGCTAGAGCTGTACACGATGCAGTGGGTGTCTGCTTGGAGGAATAGCTGGTTGAGAAGCTGGCCAACAAATATCTTCCTGCTGCAGACCCGGATGCTCTTCTGACGGAGCAGACCTACACGGGAGAAAACAGCTTTTCCCTAGAGGAGGACTTTTCTATGGAAGAGATATGAACGGTTTTCCTTAATCTTAAGAGCAAGTCGGCTACCGGACCGGACAGGATTTCAAATAAGCTTCTGAAGAACCTGGACGATGGGTTGATCAAGTACCTTACCGAAGAGGTTAACGCTATGTGAAGAGATGGGGTGGTTCCGGAGCAGTGTAAGATAGCTCTCACGGTATTGATTCCCAAGGCTGGCCGAGTCCCGAGCATCGATAACTTAACGCCTATTTAGCTCACTTCATGTGTGGGCAAGATGGCCCAGCATGCAGTGCATAATCGCCTTATAAGATACCTCGAGGACAACGAGGTCTACCCCTACACTATGACTGGTTTTCGGGCCGGGCTGTCGACTCAAGACGCAATGACGCTCATCAGCATCAGGTTATTCACGGAGATGGAAGGGGCGTTAAGGCCATCCTAGGGCTGAACCTGGAGAAAGCTTTTGACAATGTTCGGCGCTCTGATATTCTTAAGTCCATTTCGGATCTTGGCCTTGGCGCGTGCTTTTATCACTATGTCAGATTCTTCCTGTCAGGCAGGAAGGCTACCCTGAGGGTAGCGGAGCTGAGTCAAAGACGTTAAATGTTGGAGACAGGGGCACTCCTCAGGGGGCCGTCATCGCGCCCATATTGTTCAATCTGGCCATGGTCGGATTGGCCAAGATGCTCTTGGAGATTCAGGGGATTAAGCACACCATGTATGCAGATGACGTGACCATATGGTGTCCCGGGGGTAGTCAGGGCTATATCGAGAGTGTTCTGAAGGAGGCGGTTGATGTATTCGAGACTTATCTGGACCCAACGGCGTTAAGGTGCTCCCCCTCCAAGTCGGACCTGTTGCTGTGCAGTCCACTAGAAGGTGATCCAAGCCAAGGGGATCGATCCCCGTGGACAAGCTGAGCATTCAGATTCGCACATGAAATGGCGATCTCATACCTAGAGTAGATAAGGTCAGGGTTTTGGGGATGCTGATTGACTGGAACGGCGCCAACACGCTGACGATCCAGAGGATCATTGCCAAAACAGAAAATGTAGTACGCCTAGTGAAGAGGGTGGCCAACCGGCAGACAGGGATGAAGGAGGATAGCCTGATTAGGCTTATGAACGCATTTGTATTTTGTCACTTTACTTCTGTGGCGGCCATGCACATGTGGAAACCATCAGAGAAGGAGAAGCTTGACACGCAGATTAGGAAGATCACCAAGAAAGTGTTGGGAGTGCCCATGTGCACCAGCAAAGACAGACTTCTCCAGCTGGGCATTCATAATACATTGGATGAGATAGCTGATGCTCAGGAGAGGACGCAGATGGTGCGTCTATGACTAGCGCGGGTCGGCAGTCTCTGAGAGAGTTTGGTGTTCCTCAGGAGAAGATTTCGCAGCTTCACGTTGGTATTCTCTTGAAGATCGGTAAGTGGTATCACGTCAAGCTTGTTCCCAGGAACATGCAGCCGGAGCGAAATGTGGGTAGAAGATAGGCCAGGGGGGACTTGCCTGCTGAGACACATTCGTGATGAGAATCAGAACGTTGGCTTCGTCGATGCTTCTTTTACCGAAGAGAGCAAGGTGTTTACCGTAGTTGTCGTAGACAATGAGGGCAGTGTCGTTAACGTTGCTACCGTTCGGACTGATAGGCCAGAGGTCGCGGAGCAAGCAGCTATTGTGCTCGCCCTTATTGACAGGCGCAGGCCTTTTGTATATATTTATTCAAAGTCGCCCGTTAGGGCCTTCGAGACGGACACGGTGGCTGGGTTGCTCTTAAAATTATGCGGACCTGTGAGGTCTCTCAACACTACTTATGTTGGTTCCCTGCTCACCTTGGGATTACTGAGGGAACCACTCCGAATCTCAGTGAGTCGGCTCATGAGGCAGCGCGAGATCTTACCCTCCGATCTGCCCCGTGCCACGGCGTGGCGGTACTCCCCAAGAACGGAGACTCCCCTTCTACACACAATGAGATCACGGACTATTACCTTCCTTATCGCAGGGTTTACGATTTGCCGCATTCTAACTAAACAGGGCCCATGCACTTACCTTACGCTTACTACATACTGGTACGCATCCTTGCCCACGGAGGCTGAACATGTTTTATCCTGAGACGTATACAGAACCTTACTGCCAGGATTGTGGTGCTTTAGCCACGCTCGAACACATGCTCTGGTCCTGCGAAAGAATTGAAGACTCGGCGATCAAGGACGCGTCTAGGTGGGAGGCTGCACTTCGCAGCCCGGGCCTGGGTGAGCAATTCTGGACTGTCCAGCAGGCTCACGACGTGGCTGTGAGACTTCGCCTTCCGGTCCCGACGTGGGAGCGGCCCGTTCGGTCATTAATTATCACTACTTGCAGGACCAAATAAAGTTTTCCATCCATCCATCGATAGCTCAAGTCCGTTATGTCGGAAGCAGAAAACAACCATAGTCTCCTGGGAATTCGGTTCTATCGAACTCCTCCTGCGCGCTTCGCAGTTGCATAGCAACTATACTTGTAGGAAAAGGTCATGCGCAGTACTTTGCGTTCTTGAAATATTTTAAACAAGACAACATTGAAGTGACTGAGATGCACGTCGTTTCTCTCTGTATTGCCTATCGCAACTCGTCCGACGCAGGAATACCATAATAATTGCCACACAGATATACCCTTAAGCTTTGGAAATTGTCCTGAACCAAAAGATCACCCCGTTAAAGCTGCATTGAGTAAAGATAAACTATTTTTCATGCAGCAAAGACGAAGCCACAGGGGTTAGCAAACTAGCAGGGAACGCAGAAATTGCACAAATCATGCGATAAGAAGTGCATAGCGTGCTTAAGCCGCCAATTATTTGAATAAACTACCTGTAAAGCAGATCGCAGTAATTCGACACTTGCATAAACATAAAAAAAACAATATCATTAGTACTGTTCAAATTTATAGTTATAGGTAAACTAATGAATAAAGTGGACCATAGTGCGGCGGAAAGCCGGATTTTTTTTTCCAATATTCGCGTACTTTCTGATGTGAAACGCTTGAGAATTTATTAGAACTGTTGACCACTGCCCTTAGTAAAATCGCACACTTTATTTAATTATGGCGAGCAGCTGCAATGCAAGTGTTCCTTCGCAAATGCCATATAAGGAAGCCATTAAATTAACTGCAGCGCTTTAACATAACATCACTCTTACGTAGTGAGAATGCGCACGTTTGAGAGCAAACCTTACAATCTGTTTCAATTTCTACTCTTTATGAAGACAGTGTCCCGCCTGGCGAGTGTCCCCAATTTTTCTGTGTGAGGTATATCGGTCCTTACTCTTTTTCATGGGCCCATCCGAACGTAGGTTTGTGTAAAGATGTGGGCCAATCCCGAAAGGTCTGAAGTTAAATAAATATGAAGATTTCCAGTGTGTTGTTGCAGAATAAAAGCAAAAGCCCATTCTAGCGGTTATGTAGTGTGAAAATGCTGGACGTCCTCTGGGTATGTGCAGTGCGAAAATAAGAGACGACCCCGAAGATAATGCAGTCAAAACATGTGGTCCGTTGCCGTGGGTGTCTAGTCTAAGGATGTGGGCTGATCTGAAAGCTAGTCAGGTCTATAAATGTGGATGGTTGTTGTGAGTCTAAAGATCGCGTCCAATACTGGAAGCTCGTGAACTATAAAGGAGAGAGATGATCCCGTGAGTATGTCTAGTCCCAAGAACTTGGACCAGTTCCAAAGGGAGTGAAGCGTAAAAATGTCAGCTAATGCCAAGATAATGCAGCGAAAATTGAAGGATTCGGCTGCTTCTCCTACAATCCCCTCAAAATCGTTGACGTGCTTGAAGGCTGCGCACCTGTACTCTGCGCCGTTGTCTCCCACCACTTCTTCAGCTAGACATCGTCTTTGATCGAACTCAACTGGACGTTCGACTGTCCTCTAGCATTCTTTTTCAGCGAATTGTACGTTCCTATGTTTAGACATTTCTGTAGAAAAAACGCCTATTATTTTATTTATACAACAAGCTCGTATTGCTGATTTTAGTAGGTACTGTCAGCATCAGAAATGCTAGATCTGCCTTTATTAACACGCCAAACAGTGTGAATTGGTGAGCGTTCATTATTGCGAAAAGCGCGAACGGGAGAGTGATAACACAGACGTCCTTCAGCTGTGTCCTTCACAGGTCCGTGTCTGTTTGCGCTATTGCAATAATAGATGTGACTTTACGGAATCCGTTGTGGCCTTCGGAAATGCTCGGCTAGTTGCTTTACTTCCCGGCTGAACCAGCTTACCGGAGCCATCCCCTCGACTTTGACAATTCAATCAATCAATTAACTGATTAATTAATTAACTAAATAATTAATTAACCAAAACTACGCCAGAGGTAGTACACATTGGATTGAATACACAGGAGGAGGTCCCATAGCTCAAGGCTGCAATGGGACTTGTAAAAAAGTGTATTTTTTTCATTTACCGTTTGTTTTAGTATAAAAAGAGCTGAATTCTCATTAACACCTTGTCTCTGTACCATGTGACGCACAGATGTTCCAGGATTCCTGGATCAGCAGCAAAGAAGGAAATGCCGAAATATTCGCAATATTTAAATTAACGTCATGTTCTTGAATGTCATTTAAACAGATAAAAAGGCATTAGTTAAAGACGTTGCTATAGAGTTCTTTGGTTCCGAATAAGAGCTGAAATTTTGGTTGAAGCTTATTGAACTACATGGTAAGTTAGGTGAGGTATGTACAAAAGCGGCCTACACAGCAGCTACTAGCCCCATCAGGTATCCCCAGCAATTTCTGTGCGAATACAATTGTTTTTCGCAGGTAGCCTTTCCTTATGGTATATCTATCACTGGTGCAGCGAATCTGCGCGTATAAGGTTCGCTCTAGCATATCAAAATGCTCACCATCATCTACTATGAACACCTTTTAGCTAGCCTAAAATATGTGTCCTTTTAGTCCTTTCTTGTATATTCAAGACTTAGAGAAAGAGCAAATGCAAAAAAAAAAACTGCGTGAGAAGGACACATTCGTTATAAGGTTTATGCTTGCGGAACTTTTTGTTTCGCCTAGGAATGTCCGTGCGCTTGTGCATGATTGGAAATTTAGGAGCTCTGGGAGTGGACCTGGTCCTCGCGCAGTGTTCAAATCTTTCAACTAAATTTATCAGGCATAATGCGTAGACGCTGCGCATCCATAGCCAGTGATGGTGAAAGCATTGGGCGTTTCGGAATCATAAAGCAGCACGGTCAGTGAAGAAAGGAGCATATAATGTTTACCTTTTCTCGATGCTACTTTCTGGACTTTGCTCCTACGGTAACGAAATTGAGTGTAGGCCGTGGTTGGCGTATTGATGGCTGTTATTGTTACGCTAAACCGCAATTTTCCAACAAACTTGGTGAAGAAGTCGCAATAAATGCCGTCATTTTCAAAGGTGTCTCCGCCTGTAAAAATTAAGAAACAGTAGGCATTGATGGGAGAGAAATGTTGTGGTCTTGATCGTTCGAGAAAATAAAGAAGTCCTCGTCAAATGCAGCACTTTCCAGGTTTTGTACACCTCTCGGGAAGCGTAAGACAAGTAACAATTGCCTATCTGTTGCTTGAACTTTGGCGTCTAGAATGATTCCTGCTCACTTCGCTTTTAAGGAAGACCACCGTAGATACTCACCCACGTGCAATTTATATTATGAATACCAGTATTTATAAAATTGACACATTTTTTACCTAGGTCTTCCCAACAGATGAGTGGTACGCCCATAAGTTTACCACCATTGCTTTTGGAGCGACTGACGCACGTTATTTCTACCTGTGAATGTTGCAGTGGGTTCCAAAATAGTATTAGTATGAATAAATTTGGGTTTCATACTCATTTAGTTTACTTCAGAACATAATCGAAAGCAGTAGATATACACACTGTGCTCTTAGCAGTACTGCTACTTCCGTGTTTATGCGAAGCAAAGTAGAACAGATTGTCCAACTCAGACAAACACAGAAGCAAAAAAAAACAATTGTACCAAGCAGATGTGCATAATCGATGAATTCAAAGTATTTGTATGAACCACAGCAAAAGAAAATTACAAATACAATTTTAAAGCAAAGATGAAATAGCCGTACGAAACCTATATACTTCGATCTAAGTCGGAAAACAGGAATGCCGCTTTAAAACTTATTTCAACGAATGAAGGAAAAGGAGACGAAAGAAAAAAGCCACACACGTAGCGCATTCACTTTCACCAATTCATCGGTTATGAAAAACACATGGATGAAGAATATACTTAATAGAAGGCGAAGATAGCTTCTATTTCTGTTTCTCCCAGTAGGGTGCTTTATTGATGTGACGGAGCGGTATGTTATCCCCACCGGGCTAAGGTGCTCACTCACAAAATTCGAGCTCTTTCTCCACAAAAAGAGGCCCAGAGGTGGTTGTCACCGGTCCTGGAAGCCAGCAACAGAGAGCCACATTACGTTATTCACCGAATAGACACTATCAGGGTCCTAGGAATGTTTATCGAGTCGAACGGGGCCAATGGAGTCGTCCTCAAACGCATTTGTTCCAAGACTGAAAGCGCCCTCGGCCTGATCCGAAGAATCCCCAACAGGTACCGCGCAATCAGGGAAGACAATCTGATCCGGATTATCCACGCCTTCGTGCTTGCCACCTCGCTTATTCAGGGGCTGTGCACAACTGGCTCGTATCGGAGCGCAACAAGATCAATGTCCTAATCAGAAGAGTCTTCAAGCTTGCCCTCAGCCTTCCCATCCGAACGCACACAAATGACCTCCTCAATTTGGGAATTCACAACATGTTCGAAGAAATTTTCAAGTTTGTCAGACTCTCCGGTACCCCAGCAGGCCGAGCCATACTTGGCAAGCTCGGACTTCTAATTCCCGCATTGCAGAGCCGGTTGTTATTGCTCTTGCATTGACGGGCAGTGTACATGACATGATTTCTTCAGATTCCAAGGCCGCTGTCAGGGCCTTTCAGATGGGAATGGTGGCTTGCCAGGCCCTACGTAACATCCAAAGTGTTAAAGACAGGAAACATCACTCTTTGGCCTGGTTCCCTGCGCACCTTGGAACCATTGAGGTTGCCTCGATCAACCCCAACGAGGAGGCGCACTCAGCTGCATGAGGTTTGACTGACCGTGGGCTGGGTAACACGTCCTCCCCTGGGCGACCCGAGGCTCTCTGCTCGTACAACGAAATCTGCAAACATAACTATGTGTCAAGACGACTCCTACCTTTGCTGCACTCCTCGCTGTGCAGGGCCCAGACAGTCACTCTCAGGCTTCTGCAAACAAGCACTTACTCGAGCCCCGCGGCGCTGCACACAATGTACCCCGAATGGTTCCGAAGCCCGGACTGCCCTCTGTGTGGTGATTATGCGGACTTCGAACATGTCCTGTGGGGCTGCGCCTCTGCCGGTCTCCCTTTCACCCAAGAGGAAATTATGAAGCTAATTATGGCCGAGGATGAGACATCTCCAATCCTGACAGTCCAGAGGGCTCGCGAGAGGGTCGTCAGGTTTCACTTGATGGCCCCCGAGTGGGCCTAGCCAGGTGACGTTAAGTTTGCTTACGTCTATAGTGGACCTAATGAAGTTGTTTCGCTCACTCACTCACTCACTCCCAGTAGGCATACATCGTCTGAAAGCAATTTGTTCTCATGAAATGTTTCTATGAAGAGGGCAAGTTGCTACTCATCGTTCTATCTACTGGAAGAGCGTTCCGGATTTTGCTACCGACGCACGGTAAAATACGTTCATCCTATGTGCTCGGTACGGGAGGTAAACATTCGTACCACTTGAACTACCTTCCTGTTAGTGGGTGAAGAAAATCGTACGTGGCAATGGCCTATTTTATTAGAGCTCATTGGACGTAACAAACGCTGTCTTGTAGTATTGTTACTAAAGCTTGCATATCATTAGGGTCACTATAAAGCGGCTTTGTATGGTCCGTACATTTAACAGATAACAATATTGAAATAGCTCATATAACTACAGTATCCGATAGTTACTATATAAATATTTACAATTATTTCACTACATTCGTTTAAGCGTTGAACTTGATTGTAAATGTCTCGCGTGTTGCATCGCCCCAACGTCTTGTTTCTATACAATTGGTTCTTTTTTGTAATATGTCTGTTTATTGTTCCGCTTATGTTTCCCGTACCTTAACAAATATCTATTAGTGACGTTTGTCTTTTATAAAGCCATTAGCGCTTGCTTTATTATGCAAGAGTCTCAGACCTCTCAATAATTGTTTTTCCAATTCTTAGTTACCGCTTTATTGCACTGCGCGACTACCTTTTCGAAACTTACGGTCACTTCATTTACGTCATTGCTATTAGATTTCATGCAAGCCGCAGAAATGCGTTCACACAGCGCCAACGCATCAACCTGTGTGGCTAAAAAACGATGCGTTTTCTGCGTTTGACGAAGAAATGAACTGCGAAAATATGTCGGGAATCTATCGCTAATGCAATTGCCTACAGCGCGTTAGTGCAGGAGCACTTGTCAAAGGTGCATAAAAGGTGATCTAATTGTGTTGCGGAACCACGGAATTCCTGCGTTAGTTGCTAGATATGGCTATTCGAGCAGTGAGATGCTATCAAATTTCTATATGTATGATTTATAGTAGTAACAAAATATCTGCTCATGCCCCCCCCCCCCCCCCCCCCAAATTAGCAGTTTCTTGTTAGTTAATGATAGATCTAAAGCATCTTGAACCTAAGAAAGAACGTAGTTTTTTTTAACTGGGAGAGCGATGTAATGCACAAACCATTATATATTTTTCTTATTCTATGCGTACTTCACCTAAATATAATACGCGCATGCGCAAAGGCACTTGCACATGGTTAGGATTCACAAAAGAAAGGCATCACCGACTAGTCTTGCGAATTTCCTAGCAAAGGCAGCCTGCCACATCTTATTACGGTATGTGAAAGTACAAACTGGCAAATATGTAATATCGCTGCGCTTGTACATACATGGCGTTTTATCGAAGACATCTCAGTGTTTTCTTTCTGCATTTTCCAACCGGCACAAATACAGGTCATTGAAGCTTTTTTATAAGTAAGGATGATGAGAAGCTTGTGAGCATGCGCTCCATTGCACTAATTGACAGTTTTTCTCAACGGCCACGATCGACACTAACTCAGATCACCTTCAATGTTTTAGATAGTGACAACACATCATTCCTCTGAGTCTATGTTTCTTTTTTTTTATAGTTGAACATCGTGCATTATTATAGGACGCCGTATATATGCCATCAATTTCATGCTATATTTGTTTTCTTTGCGACAGCTACCAGGAAGAATTTAAGTTTCATGGTTCTCAATTCATGTCGGTATTCTATACTTTTTACAGATGTGAGAAAGTCAGGATGGACTGCGTAGCGGTTATTTTCGGCAATAGTGGGTAATAATTGGTAATAATATGTCCACAAGGCTGCCTTTATAAACTGATAATACATATACGCGTATCGCCCCTCCCCCAAGAGCCCTCAGTGTGTCAAGAAAAAGCTTTGTTCAAGGGAATGAAATCAAGCTTGCTTTCCTTCATTACAAAGACACGAGCTTCGCATCAATGCTCCTAAACTAAGCAGGTTCACCAGGTGGCCACCCCCATCACTGGCAGCTTGCGAAGGCCAGTTGTCTTGAAGAAGAGAACATAGCTGTATAACAAAAATTTCATTGGTGTTGCATATTAGAAAATTCCCTGCAAGAAGCCTATACTTTGCAATAATTTGTTAGGTAAGTTATGTGTGTATCACACGTTATGTGTTTCCGGAAATAAACGGTGAAAAGAGTCAATAACGTCAATGTGTTTGTCATGCAGAAATTGACGCAGCTAAACGTCTTTCTTGGTGAACGGAACAATCTGACTTTACTTTTAGTACCATTCAGTTTAGAGTTTCTTTATTAGCCTGTATTTCATTAGTCTTTGATTCGCGTGATATACTATATCCGCAGCTGAAGGGCCACTAAAAATAAGCCGGTATCATCGGCATAAATGAAAGGTTTTGTGGGAAATGTAAAAATTGTAGCGAAAAAAATTAACACAATAGTGGGTCATCCTTTCCTGCGCTATTCTCCACGAACGCCGCTCTTGCTGGGAGACTGTGGCTTGAGTTCAATCGCTCGTGACTAGCACGTGTACAAGTGTTGGAAGTGGAGGTGCTGAACAACGTGGCACTCTTTAAGAATGGCTTCACCGACTCAATTAAAACACCACCGGGTGCCAGTGGTTATTACTTGTACCTCGTAGTCTCCGATCAGACATGTGCGCAACTTTCCACGCCGATCCACAGTGCGGACACTCCAGAGTTTTCAAAGATTATCAGCGCCTTCGACTGCGGTACTACTGGCGTGGGACGCGCAGCTACGCTATGAAGTTTGTTCGCTCTTGCCACGATTGCGGGCGCCGGAAATCTCCACCCCTCCTCTCGCCAGCCGGTCTGCAACCTTAATTTAACTTGTCCTACCCGGCTGTTTGGTAGTGTCCGTATCTATCTTTCTAGGTCCCTTCCCCGGACATCAGCTGGAAACCACTGGTCCATTGGTGCGGTTGACCACCCAACGGGATACGCCGAAACTGCCACCCTCCCGACAGCTACAGAGCACGATGCTGTCTTCTTCCTCCTTTATCGATTCATCCGGCGTCATGAACCACCTGAGGAACTGCTCAGTGATGGCGGACGTGTCTTCCTTGCAAAAGTAGTTGAAGCCATCCTTAAAGAGTACCACGTTGTTTATCGCACAACATTGGCGCATCAACATCGAACCAATGGCCTTACAAAACGCTTCAACCATACGTTCGGCAATATGCTTGCAATGTTTATAGCCTCTGAGCACCAAACATTGGGACGTCGTTCTGCCCTTCGTACCCTATGTGTACAACAGCGCTATTCAGAGCACCACTGGCTTTTCACCCTTTTTTCTTACTATACAGTAGGTACTCGTCGCACACCATTGACACAATTCAATCATACCAGCAAGGTGCATCTGAATGTGCGCCGATTTCTGTCAAGGCCAGACATGCTGAAGACTGCAGCAACCTCGCACAGGCTTTTACCTCCAATGACCAAGAGCGTCACAGGAGTACTCCTGGTGACACCACTTCGGTACCCACGTTCTTCCCTGGAGCGTTTGTGTGGCTTTCCGTTCATTCCACTTCACCTGGGCTCTCTTCAAAGCTACTGCCCAAATATGAAGGGTCATACGGTATCGTCGAGCGCGCATCCCCAATTAACTAGATGATGGCACCCATTGAACCGTGTTCGGACATGAGCTGTCACGGACGATGTATTAACAACGTCGAACGCCTCAATCCGTACTATGATCCACTCACAGACAGGAGCTTTTAGGTCTCCGGACGGCTCCCTTTTTGCTCCGTGAGCTAATTGCAGCGAAGAAGAGAAACCGTATAGGGGGCTATCCTCGTCAGCGCTTTCTGATGGTGCAAGCTCTCCAGCGCGGTCCCCGGGGAACGACGCTCGTGCTGAAAGCCCCTGCCCTGCGATGACGATCGACCCAATCGCTTGTGGCTAATAAAGACATTTACAATATTAAAATGCAGCTTATGTAAAGAAATAAAAAAATGCTCCATGAATGATTCGTTCTAGAATACCAACAGTGACTGCTTTTGCACTACAGGAAGAATCGAAGATATCATAAAAGTTTTTCGGCACTGTAGGTATGATCTCAGGAATGAGAGGCCTGTGCCGAGGATGCCCGAGCTGTCAAAATCTTCAGGAGGAATATGTGATCGATGTTGACAAATAATTTGGTGAAATATAGATTCCCAAGGCTAGGTTCTTCTAAATGTTCTTATATTCTTTTAAAATGACGAGAGTAAGTTCTGTGGAACTATTATATCTTAAACACCTGTTGTGCTCAATCTTTAATATAACAATCGGTTATTTGACGTTACTAATGTGATTGTTCCTATTACACTTTCTGTGCTTATAATCATCATCATCAGCCTGGTCACGCCAACTGCAGGGCAAACGCCTCTCCCATACTTCTCCAACTACCCCGGTCATATACTAATTGTGGCCATGTTGTCCCTGAAAACTTCTTAATCTCACCCAGCCACCCAACTATCTGCCGCCCCCTGCTACGGTTCCCGTCCCTTGGAATCCAGTCCGTAACGCTTAATGACCATCGGTTACCTTCCGTCGTCATTACATGTCCTGCCCATGCCTATTTCCTTTTCTTGATTTCAACATAAGATGTCATTAACACGCGTTTGTTCCCTCACCCAATCTGCTCTTTTCTTATCCCTTAACGTTACCCCCAGCATTCTTCTTTCCATATCTCGTTGCGTCGTCCTCAATTTAAGCAGAAACCTTTTTGTAAAACGCCAGGTTTCTGCCCCGTACCTGAGTACTAGTTAGACGCAGCTGTTATACAGTCTTCTCTTGAGGGATAATGGCAACCTGCTGTTCATGATATGAGAATGCCTGCCAAACCCACACCATCATCATCATCAGCAGCAGCAGCAGCAGCAGCCTGGTTACTCCCACTGCAGGGCATAGGCGTGTCCAATACTTATCCAACTACCCCGGTCATGTGTTAATTGTGACTATGTTGTCCCTGAAAACTTCTTAATCTAATCCGCCCACCAAACTTTGTGCCGCCCCCTGCTACGCTTCCCTTTTCTTGGGATCCAGTCCGCAACCCTTAATGACCATCGGTTATCTTCCCTCCGTATTAGGTGTGCTGCCCATGCTCATTTCCTTTTTCTTGATTTCAACTAAGATGTCATTACCTCGCGTTACTTCCTTCACCTAATCTGCTCTTTTCTAATCCCTTAACGGTACACCCATCATTCTTCTTTCCATAGCTCGTTGCGTCGACCTGAAGTAGAGCGAACACCAGCCCATTCTTATTCTGATTATTTCAGTCTCATGATCTGGATCCGCTGTCACTTCCTGCCCTAAGTAGATATATTCCTTTACCATTTCCAGTGCCTCGCTACCTATCGTAAACTGCTGTTCTCTTCCGAGACTGTTAAACATTACTTTAGTTTTCTGCAGATTAATTTTTAGACCCACCCTTCCGCTTTGCCTCTCCAGTTCAGTGAGCATGTATTGCAATTCGTCCTCCGAGTTACTAAGCAAGCCAATATCATCAGTGAATCGCAAGTTAATAAGGTATTGTCCATTAACTCTTATCCCCAATTCTTCCCAATCCAGGTCTCTGAATACCTCCTGTAAACATGCTATGATTAGCATTTGAGAGATCGTATCTCCCTGCCGGACGCCTTTCTTTATTGGGATTTTGTTGCTTTCTTTATGGAGAATACGGTCGCTGTGGAGCCACTATAGATATCTTTCAGTATTTTTACATACGGCTCGTCTACACCCTGATTCCGTAATGCTGCCATGATTGCTGGGGTTTCGACTGAACCAAACGCTTTCTCGTAATCAATAAAGGCTATATATAATGGTTGGTTATATTCTGTACATTTCTCTATCACCTGATTGAGAGAGTGAATATGGTCTAATGTTGAGTAGCCTTTACGGAATCCTGCCTGGTCCTTCGGTTGACAGAAGCCTAAGGTGTTCCTGATTCTGAAATGAAATGAAAGTTTACTTCCATCTTGTAAGATACAGATGGGGGGGTGGAGGAAAAAAAGCTGTCCATTGAACAGCTTGACAAGACCCCCATCCCTCATTTGGTCAGAGGCAGCGTCACATTCTTTCATTCAAATATACACATGTATACCGTACATACATAATATTGCACGTCATATACATTACTCAAGAAGTCACGAAGATGATCAAGGAAAAATAGACATATAATGGTCATAGAAGTATTACAAATCAATCACATACATCAGCCGGAGCTCATTGAGAGACGAAGAGAAGAGATTGAAACCAACCGAATTGTAATAGTTTAGGAGTGTGGGTAATGTATACCTCAGACA
Source organism: Dermacentor andersoni (assembly GCF_023375885.2). Taxonomy (NCBI): domain Eukaryota; kingdom Metazoa; phylum Arthropoda; class Arachnida; order Ixodida; family Ixodidae; genus Dermacentor; species Dermacentor andersoni. The sequence continues at coordinate 116,433,441 of NC_092819.1, read as the reverse complement.
CTGTTTCCCATAGTTTGACCGTGGTGTCGGTACTGCCCAGTCTTCGAAGTGTCTTGTGCTATGATGCGGCGGTCTTGTTTGTAATTGGGCGAGTTTATGCAGATGAAAAATATTCTTATAGACTTCTGCCTTATAGACACGACTTAATGGATATTTGTACAGATTATACGCTGGAATTTCACCGGTGTTAATGAAGAAAGTTATTGTCGGTGCAGTGTAGGGAGCATTATATTTATGTCGGAGATATTTTTTCTGTACTAAGTGAATATGCTCTAGATTGTTGGATGTCGTGTTTCCCCACACTAACTGACAATAGTTGAAGTGTGAATAAAAAATGGAATTATATAGCAAGAGTTTGATGCGCGTAGGAAGAATGTACCTTAATCGGCCTATTACACCTGTTATTTGGCTCAATTTGATTACAACATTTTTGACATGATTATCCCAAGACATGTTCGCGGAAAAGACGACACCCAGACATTTGAAATTCTCGACTATTTCAATACTGCGCGAGTTTAATTTAATATCTTGATGCAGAGGTATATGTTTGTTTTTCGGCTTAAATATAACTGCTTTCGTTTTGCTCTCATTTACCTTCATTAGATTAAGTTTCGACCATTCCTCTAAGGATTTCATTGTACTGTTACATTGTTTAATGAGAGTATGGATGTCATTACCTGCGAAAAATTACTGGTGTCATCTGCATAGATAATAAATCTTGCCTGAGGGTTTATGTTGACGATATCGTTAACATAAATATTAAAAAGTATAGGGCCTAAAATACTTCCCTGGGGCACTCCGCTATGGACAGTCCTGGCTTTTGAAGTAAAAGTATCTATTTTAACAACCTGGGTTCTGTTGTAAAGGTAGGATTTTATAGCAGATAGTGACTGTCCTCGTATCCCATAATTCTGTAATTTCTCCAGCAAAATATTATGGTCAACTAAATCAAATGCTTTTGAAAAGTCTGCGAAAATACCAACAACTATTGCTCTGTTCTCGAACTCTGTTTGTATATATTCTTTCTGTTCTAGTAATGCTAACTCGACTGATTTGTTCTTACGGAAACCGTATTGATGTGGTGTTAACAAGTTATGTTTTTCAATGAAGTTTGTCATCCTGGAAAACAAAACTTTTTCGAACACTTTTGAAAACACGGATAGAATGGATACCGGCCTGTAATTTCCCAGATCATTACGATCTCCTTATTTATAAATAACAGTAACCTTTGCAAACTGCATTTTCGCCGGAAAAATTGCTGATTCCAAGCACGTGTTAAAAATATGAGCGAGTACTCGGGCAATAATGTCAACCACGTGTTTAATAGGGCTAACTTGAAGACCGTCTATGTCACAACTGGTGGTGTTGTTCAAGGCTTTTATAACAGACGCAACTTCATTCAGTGTTACAGGATGAAGGTACATTGTGTTGTCATTATGAACGCATACGTAGTCACTAGTCTGAGAGGATGGAGACCGAGTGTTACCGATACTCGTGAAAAAATCATTAAATGCGTCAGCGAGTTTAACACCGGATAAATCTTCGCCATTAATGCGTAATTTTGTTAAAGGCCTGTCTGAGTGATTTCGATTTAGGAGAGTGTTCAACCTCGACCATAGCAAACTATGTTGACGACACTCAATGTCCAGCAAAGATGAATAGTATACTGTGCGTGCGTTTCGCAATTTTTTTGTTAGCCTATTGCGATACTTTTTGAATGCGACAAGGTCATCGGTTGATCGTGCCTGAAGGAAATGTTGATATAACTTGTCCATAATTTTCATTTCATTGAGTAATTCAGGAGTAATCCATGGTTTCCGCGTTTTCTTACTTTTTCTACGTGTTCTGAAGGGGAAGCTATTGTGGTATAGTTGGGTCAGTATATCTAAGAACTTGTCGTAAGCCTCATTGGCATCTGTAAGGTTAGTGATAGTGTCCCATTTTGTTGACATCAGTGCGTCGCGAAAAGACTTCAGTGTTTCATCTGTAATTAGCTGGTACGAGACTGGTGGCAGCTTTTTTCCTTTTGACTCGCTTAATTATACACACAGAAACACCGGCAGGTGATCACTGATTGAACATGATAAAGCTCCAAATTTAACGTTTGACTGCATGGAATTAGTAATAAATAAATCAAGGGTTGACTCGCCTTCCCGTGTAATCCTAGTTGGCACATTATTTAGTTGGCAAAACCATTTGATAATATAACCATGTTGAAAGCGTTTGAAAAATAACTGTTTGTACTCATGTCAATGTTAAAATCTCCACTGGCTATTATTGTCTTAGAATTATGATTATGAGCCACAAATGCTAGAAACTGGCCATAAAACTCTAGAAACGCTGATATATCACCGGACGGTGGCCGATACCACACTGAAAATACATGCTTATCTGTGCACAGTGACAACAGTTCATAGTCTGGAGACGTTACACTATAAGGCTCAATGATTTCACTTTCAGCATCACCCATAATGAGCAGCGCTACTCCACCCCCTATCGAGTGTGACCTGTTTAAATAATAGGTATTCTAATTAGGCAACGTAAAAACATCACAGTCATTAGTACTCCATGTCTCGGTTAGCATGATAACCGAAAATTCAAAAGAAAATCTGGTGAAATCCTCCTCCAAACATGGCACCTTATTTCTCACAGATCGTGTATTCAGATGGATACATTTGCGATTACCTTAGTAAATACTTTGTAGGCAACGGACAGTAAGCTGATCGGTCTATAATTTTTCAAGTCTTTGGCGTCCCCTTTCTCATGGATTAGGATTATTTTGGCGTTCTTCCAAGATTCCGGTATGCTTGAGGTCATGAGGCATTGCGTATACAGGGTCATACAGGGTACAATAACCATCAATACAATTTTCTGAGGTGGCCTTCTTCAAGACCTCTTAGTGGCTGTGTTTGGTCACCGTGCTGTGCGGAAATTGCGAGAAGAATCGCGTTTGCGAGAATGTGTACAGCAGTCGGGTGAATAATTTACCAGATACATAGAAAATGTGCTGAACTTGTGTAAGAAAGTCAATGCGACGATGTGGGAGTCCGACAATATCAGAAATGTCCTAAGAGGGATAGAGGACGAGGCTTTCAACATGCTACTGGCCATGAATTCTCAAGCCCGTGACAGACATTATCACTCTATGCCAGAGCGACGAGGAGCTGCTCAGGCAGCGCTCCTTGACACGTGGCCCTTCCTGGCGCGACAACCTCATTGCTGGTCTTGCTACCATCCCCGACCGGTCAGTATTGCTTGCGGAAATGAAAGCGTTTGATCGGGAGCAAGGTGCACCCCGGCTGTTCTTGATATCCTCCACACAGCTGCCGCATCTGCATCAGCCTGCATAGAATTGAGCATCGGCTCCGTGGTGCTATCGAGCAGGAAATCGCCGAGGTCTTGCAAGACCACAGCGAACATTTTCATGCGGCTGCGCCAATAAGCTACGTTGACGTCGTTGCGCCGCCTCAACAAGTTTCGGCGGCTCCACCGCTCAGCTTCGCTGAAGTCATCGCGAGGACCAAGCCAGGCTCTTCAAGTATGTCTCTCCCTTCTGCCAACTTCGTGTGCAGACCCCGACTGCCGCCCACCGTGCAATCATGTCACCAGCCGTCTCGAACAGTGCGTCCTGTCACACGGATGGGAGCGGCCCTGACAAGCCGTTGGCCTACTTCCGACAATCGGCAAATATGTTTGCGGCTATGCCAATCACCTCGCACGTTTTTTTTATTTGTGTGCAGCCGCCTCGTGCCGTATCACCCATGACAAGCCAGTCCAACCGTCCACATTGCGGCCCCCTTCGTCTATGCTGCCGATACCACGCCCGACCGCAAATACCCGCCGTTCACCTTCTCCACGCCTTCGCTCAATGTCGCCAATGGCACCTCACCCTGTAACTCGGGTGAAGCAAAACTAATCGTCGCAGTGCAAGAAACAAGGGCTTCGACAACGTCGAATTGTGAAAGGTCCCACGGCAGTCTCTGAAACGCAATCGAAGTGTCTGGAGCATCTGGGGAGGTATTCTGTAAACGTCCACCTAGTGGACTATCCATTTTGGCCGTCCCTGATTCGCCACGGCCACTGGAATACTCCTCGCTCGTAGGCTGCATCCAATTAACAGCGGCCGACATGGACAGTCCACTAGGTGGAAACTGGGTCCGCCATGTGGTGTTATGAAAGCTAAGCTTTGCTGCTTACATGGGAAAGTCACGACGCTCCTATCTCCACTGTCCTTCCGCATAGCCAGTGATCAGCATGTTCACCTCTTGGTGGCTCGCACTGCTCGTGTTGTCCTTGCCGACGTTCTTATAAGCGATAGAATTCATCATCGTTTCCTAGTACTCTCAAGACGTTATCCTCGGCTTGAATTTTCTCTCGCGCCCCAAAGCCGTTATTCTTTACCCACGGGCCTACATAGAACTCTCGCCAATGTTACATTTACACTCACTGACAATTTCTCGCTTCCGATAAAACTACTTGTCCAAGCCGACACCCACGTTCCTCCGAATGCCTCAACGGTCGTGCCCATGTCCTGCAGCGGAGTCTCAGACGCTGTTGTTCTACTGTCTTCATCTCGACCGCTTTCTAGCTCATAGATTCCGCTGATGCCTTTTGCAACAGTGGACATCACAAAGGGCTACAACTTTATTTTCTTTTGTAACCCGTTTTCATACACTGCGTTGGTGCTCCGAAGGGAATGTCTTGGCAATGCAGAAGTGATCGAAGACGTACAAGTTATGGACGTGCCCAGTGACAATTACTGTGCTACTTCCAGTGCGCTCAGTGCTGTTTCTATACGTGTGACCTCTCGCCCAGCCATATGTTCGGGTATTATAGTGCCGATGCCCTTACAGCGGTTTATGGTCTCACCTATTGTGTCTTCTAGAAGAGTTTCGTTTTGCTTTCGATGTAGGGAAGTCTTCATTAGGCTGGACGCCTACTATTACCCGTAGCATCGATACTCGTGTGCAACCGCCATTGCGGGAACGTCCGCACTGTGTATCTCCTGCAGCACGTCGTGTAATCAACGAAGAATTCAACGACATGTATCACCGCTAGGTGATACGACCTTCCAACAGTCCATGGGCGTCCCCTGTCATCCTAGTTGGTTCTGTCCGGTTTTGTGTGGACTACCGCCGCCTGAACAACATCGCTCGCAAGGATATCTACCCTCTCCTTCGCATACACGATGCGGCTGACAGTCCACAAGGCGCAGAACTCTTTTCGCCTGTAGATTTTCGCTCAAGGTATTGACAAGTAGCCATGACAGACGCCGCCCGGCCGAAGATAGCTTTTATCGCACCTGACGGCTTACACGAATTTAATGCATTGCCTTTTGGAGTTTGTAAGGCGGCCACAACATTCTAGTGCAGGATGGACACAGTACTGCGCGGCTTCATGTGGCACACGTGCTTATGCTATGCTGATGACGTTGTGGTTTTTTTCCTGACTTCCCCAAGCACCTTAAACAGCTGCGGTCTGTTTTACGTGTTTAACAAACGCAGGGCTAGAAATAAACATCCAGAAGTGCCGATTTGGAGCTCCGCAGCTGACAATTCTAGGTTACATTGTCTGCAAGGATGGATTTCTTCCCGATCGAACGAAACATCACGACATTGCTGAATTCCCTAAACCTACATCCATCAAAGACCTGCGCAGAGTCATAGTTATGGCTTCCTACTTTAGACGTTTTATCGGAAAGTTCCCCACCATCTTGTCGCCTCTGACGAACCTGTTTGGAAGCAGCGGGTCTCTGACTTCGTGGTTGTCAGATAGCGACGAGGCATTCGAAATCCTGCACGGTTTTCTGGGGTCATGTACAATATTGCGCAATACGACGCGATGATCCCTACAGAGGTGCAAACTGATGGCAACGTTGTTGACCTAGGCGCAGTCTTTGCCCTGCACAAACACGGGTTTTCTGAATACGTTGTGGCTTATGCAAGTTGCAGGCTTACGAAAGCCGAAGGAAACTACACCGTGAGGGAAAAAGGATGTTTGGCGATGATCTGGGCTCTTAATAAGTTCTGGCGATATTTCTATGGCCTCCCATTTGACGTTGTCACGGACCCCCACGCACTTTGTTGGCTTACGTCACTGAAGGACCCCGCAGGCCGCCTTGCCCGTTGGGCATTTCACCTTCAAGACAAATATATTCGCGTGTTCTACAGTAGCGGCCGCCAGCAATCTGACGCCGACGCCATTACGCGTTCTCCCTCGCCCGAAGACAATACATGCTGCTCCATATCCCAGCTTGCCGTTTCTTCCATCGACCTTCGCACCATCGCTTCTCAACAGCGCAAAGACAACTGGATTGCCTCGCGGATAGACTTTCTCTCTGATCCATCGGCACAACCAACCACTCGGGAGTTACGTTGTCAAGCGCACCTTTTCGCAATTCCCCCGGCCGACTCCACCGACACAATTACACGGCCGATGGCCGCCAGTGGTTGCTGTTAGCAGCCCGCAGTCTGCATTCTGTAATATAAACGTCATTCCACTTTGACCCACAATGTGCACACTAAGGAGCATTCGAAAATTGCCATTGCATTCTACAGCGGTGCTACTGGCGCGGGATGCACAGCTATGTTTAGAAGTTCGTTCCCTCGTGTCCTGATTGTCAGCGCAGGGAATCTTAGAACTGAGGTGAAACAGCGCGAAAAAGACGAGGACACAAGGAAGCGAATACCACAGACAAGCGCTGGCTACATCGCTTGTCTGTGGTATTTGTTTCCTTGTGTCCTCCTCTTTTTCGCACTGTTTCACCTCAGTTCTAAGTTTGAACCAACTAGCCCCCTTCAAGATCCTAGTAAAGGAAATCTTCACCGCGTTTCTCGCCCCTCGCCCCAGCCGGCCTGCTACCTTTACCCTGCCCTACCCGACCGTTCGTGCGCGTCGGCATCGATTTGTGTGGACCCATTCCCCTCACATTGTCTGGAAACTGCTGGGCCATCTTGGCTGTTGACCACCTCACGCGATACGCCGAAACTGCTGCTCTCCCCGCGGCGAGAGCAGGCGATGTTGCCTCCTTCCCACTTCGCCGATTCATACTGTGTCATGGTCTACCACAGGAGTTTCTCAAAGATCCCGGACGTGTGTTCTTGTCGGATGTCATCGAAGCCACCCTCAGAGAGTGCCACGTTATGCACCGCACAACTACTGCTCAATTTCCACAAACCAATCGCGTCACATAACGTGTTAACCGAACGCTTGGTGACATGCTCGCGATGCACTTACCTCTGACCACATAAACTCGAATGCTATTCCGCCCTTTGCATCCTAGGCCTACAATACTGCAACTCAGACCACTGCTGGCCTTTAAGCCTTTTTCTCATTATACGGCGGCCGCCAGTCGCACACAATCGACACAATCCTTCCGTACAAGCGGGAGGCATTTGAGTGTACGCCTTTTTGTGCCACACCACACATGTCGAAGGTTATCGGGATCTCTCGCGGGCCTTTACTTCGAATGACGAAAAACCCCGGAAGAGCACGCGCGGTGACACCAATTCTGCGCCCACGTTCTTCCCCGGAGCGCTTGTGTGACTCTCGGTGCCTTCCACTGCACCTGGGTTCTCATCGAAACTGCTGCCTAAGTATGCAAGCCACTACTGCGTCCTCGAACACACATCTCCGGTCAATACGTGATTGAGCTCCGTTGAACCGTCTTCAGACATGCACCGTCGAGGACGAGACATTGCCAGTGTCGACCGCCTCAAGACCTACAATGAGCCATTCATAGTCACAAGTTGTTACGTCGCCGCGTGTCTCCTTTTTCGTTCCCGGGGGTAATTGTACAAAAGGATGGGAACAATAGAGTGGGTCGTCCGCTCCAGCACTTTCCGTCGGTCCTCCTCTTCAGCGTAATTGCTCGTGTATGCCGCTCGAGCTAAGAGTTAGTGCCCTGCGCTAACGGTCGATCCAAAACGCCGATGACTAACAGACGCCGTTGCATCAGTAACCTTCTAGTGTTGTGAAAACCAGGATGTTAAAATTTTCTGATAATATTGGATTTCATTTGTTTGTTAAACTATTCCATCGCATTCATTCCGTTTTTGGCACAACATTATTTGAATTTGCACCCCCTCGCCTAGTTGAAGTAATGACGGCTTTACACGTAGACAGCCACTTTTTGACGTAATGCATTAAGGTCTCGCTAATAGATACCGGATTATTATAAATGTGCCAACCAACAAACGGTACATAAGGAGAGTAATTGGTCCGGTCTCTACGCAGGCGGCATCCCTGACGGTGTTGAGGGAATTGATGGGTAATGATTTGCTGCAGATCAGCAGTAAGAGGCGACGAATTCCAACTCTTCTATCTAACGCGCGATGGATAATTTACAATTGCAACAGTTGCGCAACACCATTGCAGTGCACCTACGGAATATTATTGAAGTGACCATACAGGCTCTACCCTAACATCCCAGCGAAACACAAGAGCGCATATGCTCAATCAATTATGCTATTATCTGCTAATGAATATATTACTTTTGAAAGTTTCTGGCCAATGATCGCAATAAACGTGTGTTGCCCTATTGTGCATCGGCCCTCGGGCTATAATTCTGGGTCGATAAGTAACATTACAAATAGCCGTGGTGGCTCAGTGTCTATGGTGTTGGGCTGCTGAGTACGAGGTCGCGGGATCGAATATCGGCCGTGACGGTAGCATTTCGATGGGGGCGAAATGCGAAAACACTCGTTTACTTAGATTTAGGTGCACGTTAGAGAACCACAGGCGGTTCAAATTTCCGATGTCCTCCACTACGGCGTGCCTCAAAGCAGAAAATGGTTTTGGCACGTTAAACCCCATATATTTAATTAGGTTGATTAAGGAACATCACAGAAGTAAAAGTTGTAAGGATATCTATATTAATACTGACACGCATACATGTTTATCTTTATCCCGCACTTCATCGGCTAACAAATGCTCAAGGTTATCATTCAGCGCAAGACACGCCTTCATCGGAAGCTTGTCGAATGTTATCAACAGTTCTATTAGTTTTTATGTTGCGGCGAGCCACGCGCAATCAAAATCTGTGTGCGACGGGAATGCTGTTGTACATTCCAGAATTTACGTGGTCACTAGCGATGATTACGTAAATTTACGTGGTCACAAACGTTAGAAGGTTTATCGAGCCATTTAAATATAGCCAACGCGTCTGATCCGCAGATCAGATTTCCACATTCGCCGACAGTTTTCCGGCTTTAATTGTACAAGAGAGAAAGAAATTCCACAAGTGACAACTGGCAACAGGAAACGCTTTATGCGTAGCGTTAATCCTATTTGTATAGTAAAAAACGAATGTAAAATGAACTTACAGACAACGTTTTTTTTTATTCTTTCCCGCTAAAATTAAAACGTTTTGCGTCAATATGAACTTATACTCTGCGACTCATTTCTCTTGCGTTACCTAGCAACAAGCTAACGGCACGGCAAGCGCCACAGATGCATGCGTCATGCGCCAGACAGGCAACCGAAGCCAGCGAGCTCGGTTGCGCATCTGCGTTCGCCTGTTAGACGACCCCTTTCTTTCAAATGGGCTCGCGGCGTATTCTTGCGTTCCTTCTGCACTTCGATATGGCACCATTGCACATTGGACTACGGCGCGGTGAGGTATTTTGTTTGATAGTCGGCGACACATTTCAAGCAAATTTCGCTCTTATGACACGGAACCGAGACTTGCAACGCAGCTAGTTAGTTCGATAAAAGCACCTCGGCCATCCTCCCGTACTTTTGAGTTAGTAGATTTAGAATAGCGTTAGTCGCCTTGCGTACGTTAAACGTAAGTACCTTTGCGGGACGTTGCGGTGCGTGTTCTTTCAAGTTTTTTAATTTACCTTACGGAAAACAAACGTAAAGTGAACATTATAAAACAGGGCGCCGTCTGGCGTGTCGTGCCAAAACGATCCAAGCCAAGACGGTTCATTAGCAACCATCCTGCTTTTGCTATGCGGACGCGTCTCGCTAGCCGTGCGGGCGCCAAAATCACGAAACTATCTCAGAAAATGGGCGTGCTATGCGCTCATAACTAACCTTTCAGTTGAGCTTAGATGAAGCGAAAGCTCATTAAAATAGTTACTGAAGATCAACGCGAGTGCGAGTGTAGCCATCACGAGAATTCACGTTGAAGCGGCGGCCATGGGTGCCTCTATGTTAGACAACGCTATTTCTTAGCGTCCGTAAACATTACGGACGTTAAACGTTCCATATAATGTACGTTATCATAGCGTGCGTAAACCGCAGAAACCCGATAACGTTCCGAGGATGCGCAGTGAGGACAACGATATTTCTTTACGTACGTAATGCTTTTACGTTCGGTGTCAAACGCTAAATTAGAACAGCCTAATGAGTCGTACTGGGGAGATGTTTGCGACGCTTTCTGTGAGCGCCAACAGTATTATAACTTATTTCGTTAGTTTTTGGGCACGCTCGCCTCACCCGGTATTGTGACGCAGTTAGCGAAAAGCACATCGGCTGTGTGACGCAGTTTCGCATATACTGAATCTTACCTCGACATGTTCTGGCGCTTTCTCTCACCCACATTATTGTAACTCAGTTCGTTACTTTTTGGGATACTTTTCAATAACAATAGCCACGGCTGGCGTTGTGACGCAGTTAGCACAAAGCAGCTCGGTCGTGTATAAGTTTCGCGTGTACTGAGCCTTACTGGGACAAGTTCGTGACGCATTCACTGCCCCCCAATATGATTGTAAAAATTTTGTTGCATTTTGGTATACTTTAAGGGCACGCTCGATGCGCCTGGGGATTGTGACTGACTGAGCAAAAAAGCACGCCGGTCGTGGTGACAGTTAGTTTGGCGTGTACTGAATCTTACTTAGACAAGTTTGTCACGCTTACTATTGCCCCGCAACGTATACTTTTTTTCGGTACTCACGCCGAAAACGCGACTATCGATTGCGAGGAGTGATAACGGAGTGTGTCGCTTGCGCTCGAAGAACGCGCAAAAGATAACGCCGAGGAGGTCAAAAACCAAGAACTCGAAAATTCTATCGTCTGAACGACTGAAAACAGAATTTGCACCCACGCATTCTCCTTGAGTGCGTGGGTGTAAAATGCAGTCTACGAGCGTCTAGCACGGTCTGGCCGAGAGCCCGTGTTGTGGTCATATCTGTGTGTGTAGCGTTCTATAGCGTCGGATGAGGCCAAGTTCTTTTGGAAATGCGCAGTCACCCGTGAACGTGTGCTCTCAATGGGCAGGAAATATTGCCCGGGAATGGAGGAATGCTTGGAAATCAGATGTTTTCTTCAAAATTTATAGTATGACTTGGAATGAGTCGGGTATTTTCGACGCCATGTATGTAAAAGCGCATTGCCTTTGTTTATAATTTCGCCCATTCACCAATTTCACGTATCCCTTTTACACGCCGTATTCCTATAAGGTCTAAATACCAAAATGACAGAGGCTTGCAATTTGCTTTCAGCTGATATCGTTCGGTGGAGCTTCGTAAGGGAACTATACGTTTTCTTACCTGAGGAATGCACAAAAGTTCGAGAACGAGCATGCATGTACAGCGAAATAAACATTTCCTCATGGACAAGGCGTTTTGCGTCTACTTTATGACATTGCACGTGACACCGATTCAATGGAGGCTTGTAAATATCGTTCCCAATAATTTTTACTAAATAATAAAACGTCTCCACAATAAGACCGTGCGCTGTTGTGTAGCACAAACAAAAAACCAAGAATGCCGCGCTGATCAGCGCAGCCGGCGTAAGGCGTGCCCGCTAAAGCTCAAAACGCGCGCGCCCAAAAGCAAAACCGGGAAAGGTTAATCCTATCGCTTGTGCGCTACAGTCAATTCTGCCGCTGGACTCTATGGGAGTGTCCGCTCTTGTTGAATGTCTTTCTCTAAGCTTATCATAAGAAGCCAACAAACATTGACACCAAGGACAACATAGGGGAAAGTACGTCTGCCTAATAAATGAAATAAAGAAACGATAATCTAACGCAAATTAAAGTGGATGAAAAAACAACTTGCAGCAGGTGGGAACCGAACCCGCAACCTTCGCATTTCGCGTGCGATGCTCTACCAATTCAGCTACAGCGGCTCCGTTTCCCCATCCACTTTCTTGGGTATTTATGTGCCCTAGTAGAACCCTGGGAGTGTTAGCCAGCGCCACCACTCAGACCTTGACGGAAATGCGATGGTTGTGCGTTCGGTTCCCACCTGCGGCAAGTTGTTTTTTCATCCACTTTATTTTCCATTATTTTATCGTTTCTTTATTTCATTTATTAGGCACACGTACTTTCCCCTTTGTTGTCCTTGGTGTCAATGTTTGTTTGCTTCTTGTGATATGACTAATAAAAATCGGGCCCCTCGGTTAACCCCCTTTCATCTCGTTTCTCTAAGCTTGTATTTCGACTGTCACCTGATCCTGCGGACCCAGGTTGGCCCAATAGAAAATTTGTTTTCTAATTGACAAGTTCTACTGTCTTGTTCTTCACTGTCACTACAGCGTGACATCTGGTAGAGGCTCGACTGGACAGTTGAACAGCGAAAGTGATGCCGACAAACGTCAGCAAGGAGTTGAAACACATAAACAAGGGCACGGCGATCGATTGCATCGAGGAAATTATACAACCGAGCAATACGATTGTCCTCTTGGATTCCACCGCATCTGCTATCGTAACCCTAGTTACCGAAACAGTTTTCGACATGACTCCCAGTCTTCCCAAGCAGCAGAAGGAAAACCTTCCAACATTTATGACTCTTTACAAAGACTGCTTTTCGGCGTCATGAAAGATTAGGCAAACACCTGTTGCTAAGCATCGCACAGCCACCAAGAAATTGCGCTCAACCACTCTATGAGAGCCCATACCGAGTACGGACGCAGGAACAAGGAGCCATAAAGCAGCAAGTCAAAGGAAGGCTCCGCGAGAAAATTATCCAACCACCGAAAAGCCCCTTGGGGTCTCCTGTTGTCTTGGTAAAGAAGAAGGCTGGAAGTTGGCATTCTTTCGCATCTGCAGCACCTTTGCCTCGGGCCCAGGCCAGCGGCCACAACTCGCCCCGCGTGCAGCGCCCGTCAAAGAGGAGTAATTTAGCTCCTCCTTGAGCAAGCGCGGCAGCAGCAGCGAGTGGAGTGGCCTTCGGACAGTCTATCGCTTCAACGCAAGAAAGGCGAGAGCAAAGCATGCACAAAGAAATGATGCGTCTACAGGCCACTTTCAAGATACGGAGCGCGCAACCGCGCGCGGCCGTCAAAGTGCGCACTTGTTGGCGGAGCCGAATCTGCCTTGGCCTCCGTACCGCGCTTACTTCCGCGCTTTCCTCCATTTGTGGAGCACCAGGTTGAGCTACGATCGTCAGTTGCCTTTGCGCCCGATTACGAAATACGTCGTTGCTGCTGGAGCACAACGCCGCTCCCTCCGTCCCTCTCTCTCACCCCCACGGCCTTGCGAGCGACGAAAGGCGCACTTGCTCTACGCTTTCTTCCTTCGCGTGCCCCAGATTGAGCAGCGATCGCCAGCTTCCCTCACGTGCGTTCAATCGCACATACAGCATACAATGCGCGGCGACAGTCTTATCGCTCTTGGATTTTATATGGAACATCACGGTGACGGCAAAGGGCCGACTGGAGGGTCCATGTAGTTGTCATCACAATAATAATGTTGTAGCGAAGAGGGCCGCTGTAGTGGGCCAACCTCGCCAGCGCATTCTAGTGGGTCAATCTCCCCAACGATTTTGCTCGTGGAACGCCACTCGTGCTGCGAAGTCCGTGCCATGCTCTAACGGTCGGTCTCAAGCACCGGTGACTAGGAAACGCCTTTGCACGTGGTGGAGGGTGCTTCGGCCTGCAACGTTCATCCTAGAACTTCGATCCCGTGCCCTACGTTCAGCAATGCCTGAAGACGCATCCCAGCAAACGGCTCCTACTCCATCCCAGCAATTGCCTCCTCTGTCCATCATGTCCTCTGGCATGCTTCGCCACAGGGACCCTGTCATTTTCAGCGGCGCCGACGATGCCGACGTGGAGTGGCGGACAAAATCTGAGAGGTTAAGTGCCCACAACAAATGGAGCGACCCCGCAAAACTGAGCAGCATCCTCTTCTATCTCGCCAATGTGGCAAGTCTCTGGTACAACAATCATGAGTCCGATTTTTTGACGTGGTCCTCGCTCAAGACCTCTTTAGTGGCTGTGTTTGGTGGCCTGACTGTGCGCAAGCTTCGTGCGGAATCGCATTTGCGAGAACTTGCAAAGCAACCAGCTGAATTATTTACCAGATAGATTGAGGATGTTCTGGAATTTTGCAAGACAGTGAACGCGACGAATTCAGACTCTGCCATGCCATGAACGAGATAGAGGAAGGTGCTTTCAACATGCTTCCAGCGAAGAATCCTCAGTCCGTGACCCACACGTCACTCTATGCCAAAGCTACCAGGGGAGCTACGCTGGACGCGCTCCTTGACACGTCATACTTCGGTGGCGCAGTTAAAACGCGAGCTAGAGTTTGCGCGCACAAGGAAAGCGAGGACAACGCAAGCACGTGGAGAAATGCGTCTGCAACAACAGGGAGAAGCTTATCAAGAGGACGCGAAGGAACGAAGGTGAACGCGTCGGCTGATATGCGTGAAAAACATCTCTAATGCAACATTTCTTTCATTTACCAAACACAAGATTGGTAGTAAAAGTGAGTTTTCTTGGGATATCATAGTATTAGTGCTGTTCTTTGCATTTGCTTATCTCTATAAATAGGACAGTGCTGGTTTCAAGTGTACGTTATTGGCTTCATATGTGGTGAGTAATTTTTACGCACTACATGAGAATTCTGGGGAGTTTCTGCCCTAGTTCTTTTCTTTACTTCTCGTTAGCTACCCTCGTCATTTTTCAGGTGTTTCTCTCATTGTCTACTAGGGCGGCTACAAATAAATAATCCCAATGCTGGGGTATCGATGAGGATTGTTCATATACCCAGTTCGACATTCGACTTTGCATATACCGAGGGGTCGAAGTTTCCTTTTCAGACACTCGGTCAGTGAGACATGCACAGTGTCTCATGTCGAGGAGCCAATGTTTTTCATTCGGGCAGACAGCCCGACGCGCACGTTAAAAAAGCGGCATGACAGCCTAAGCGAGAAACACAAAGAGGGATGCAGAAGCGAAGAAAGCTTCGCTTAAAATAAAGCAGGTTTTGTAAAAGGTGGGTGTTGACATCGCAACCAGTAGTGAAATTATTGCTATGTATTCTGGTTATCAAGCGGCAGTGGAAATAGTCGCTACACCTTCCTAAGGTAGTCCTGGTTTTTCGAATGATGAAGGTGAACTCAAGTGGTATGTATAAATACGGGAAACATTTGGATCAATAATACACGTACTTACCTAAGCCTATGTCCAGAAGCGGCTTAGTGAACTCGCGGTCAATTGTATTAGATACAGTACTGAACTGGGCAGTCACATTGGCACGGACAACCGGGTAGCGACCAACGGTGAGAGTAGCGCATACAAGTGCATCCTCAAATTTTTCCACAATTGGTGGGACTTTAACAGTGAGTGTAATTCTCTGCGCCATTTCAGTTGACTTTCGCATGGACATCATGATATCTTCGCCATTCCCCTGCGTTTTGGTCTCCTGCAGAAAAGTAAAAAGCTTGGTGTGAAAATAATTAGTGTATAAAGATCCCAGAGCACACAACTCACGATGAGCGCCGACACTTTCGCGATTATCATTCAAGGAATGTAGCGACACGCCATCATGTCGCCAGCGAAACGTCTCCTGTACGACACATCTTTGTTGCAGTGTTCATTTCAAGCGGATCCGACGCAACAGGGGTGCCGCAGTATTCGCATGCGGCATCTTTGCGTATATATATTCACACAAGAATGTCTCCACATATGGGTCGCAGGTTCGATTTGGCCTGGCGCAAACGAAATTTTAGAGGATTGTCACTGAAATTTGGCACAAATCCAAAGGAACATCCTAGAGACCAAATTTGTCATCAAAGAGGTTCATTGAATACGGAGCATGCCCAGTCTTTCATGCTAAAGGTGCATGATGACATCAAATAAGTTCAGTGAAGATCGACACACACCGAGTAGGAAAAACTCAGAAACGAAAATTGGTCCAACGGCTAGTTATGTATCCTTTTTCATCAGCGCAGCAGCCCGATGTCGTAAAGACTACACCACGGAATATTAAATGCGCAATGACCCAGGTTGCCGGGAAAACGGCTGGAAGTATAGATAGCCCCCGCTTTCTAAACCTAGGCAGTATTAGAATAGCGCTTGTCGCTTTACGTACGGTAAACGTAAGCCCCCTTGCGGGACTTTACGGGGTGCGTCCTTTCAATATTTTTCGTTAGCACACGAGAATGCAAGCGTAAGAAAGACGCTATAGAACAGGTTGCCGTGTGGTACCTCGTGCCAAAAGTATTCAAGCAAAGACAATCCATTAGCAACTATCCTGTTGTTGCCATGCGGGTGCGTCTCGGCAGGCCTGCGGCCACCTGAACCGCCGAGCATTCTCAGAAATTGGCCGCGCTATGCGCTCATAACTAACGTTTAAGGTGAGCTTAGAGAAAGCGCAATCTCGTTTCAATAGCTACTGGCAATCAATGCAAGTGAGAGCGCCGCTGTCACGAGAATTCACGCAGACCCGGGAGCCATGCCTGCCGCCATGTCCTAAAACGCGATTTATTAGCGTCCATAAACATTACGAACGATAAGCTCGCCAAATAACGTAAGTTAGCATAGCCCACGTAAACCACAGAAGCCCAGTCACGTTCGGAACAAGCACAGTGAGGAAGACGCCATATATTTACGTACGTAATACGTTCGGTTGCAGACGCTTATTTAGCTGGCGTGGGGACAACGCGTGCCATTTACTCCTCCCACTTCTGAAAGCGGCCACTTTTCGCTGCACGCTGGAAGAAGGAACAAAGCTACAGCTGAAGTCAAGCTTTCGTGCTTAGTAGAGTGGCGACGTTAGTAACGTTTTTCTTTACTACGTATATCCGGCTTGGGCAGCGAGGATTGTCTTTTGTGCCTTCTCGGGACGCACTGACGCGGACGGCGGGCGGGATTCGCCATGCACGTTCGCCTTACAGAGAAGGCCTGACGCTAGGCAGTTCCCGCTCTAACAAATATCAGCTTAGGCTACTTGCATTAGGCCCACATTTTTGGAGCCGCAATATCTGTATTTAAAAACACAATCAGCTTACTATATTTGATCTGCGGGCAGGGAGGAGGTCCGGATATAGTATTTTAATTAGCCCCGCCCAACGACTGGTGGGCCGGTCATACGGCACAAAATCGTTGGATTATCAAATGTTGGAACTATTTATTCTCTTTCCAGTGATAGTCTACATAGAGTTGCAGTCTCAGTGTCTTATCACCATGAGAAATCTAATGAAATCTCTTACGGGGATAAGTGTAGACTGTCATTCTGTAATGACGACTTTTCGTAGATACGTTCGTTAAAATGACCTTGGTTGGCCGTGCACAGCTACTTCAATACCAATTCAACACTTACATAAATTTTTTTCTAAATGTATGTGTGACTTCTGACGTTGTCAGTTTCGTTTTTAGGATTCTTTTCTAAATAAGCGCTACACTTTTACTCGTTTCCAGCTAGGAGCAAAAAGCACGTATTTCATATTTTGAAGAAAAAAGGGCCATATTTTGGTGACACCAACCGAAAATTCTCCCTTTGTGGGTTGCTTGTGCGCTATGACACAGTTTTTGAGCAGTCACTTGCTCCAAATTTTTATGCATTATACACAGCATTTGGTTGTCTTACCCCGCTATCCTTGATAAACTGTTCCCGCCCGGTGCTTTTATTTAATCGAAGTACGAAAAATTGTACTGAGAGTCTAGCAATAGATGTTTATTCTGTGTAGGCTCGTTGCAGCCTTTGTAGTACGTTACTCATTTAAGCGTTCCAGGATGCCATACCAGCAGTGATAGAAATCTTTCCGGACTCCTAGAATAACTGTACGAGATACAGCTGAAAGTCGGTGGAAATGGGGAAAATTGTAAGTGTAATGGATGGATGGATGGATGGATACAACTTTCTTGTACGTCCGGCAAGGTTTACCGCGACCCGGGATCAGGTCTCCCACGGAGGAACGTCAAGGCCCTGCCTCAACGCCGCCTCATGGGCTTGCTGGACTGCCCACATCGGGATTCCGAGGTCTGAGCTGCGCAGAGCGGCGGCCCACCTCGACGACAGGGTCTCCGGAGTAACTGCCATCCCTCCTATAACTACATTGCACTCCCACAGCATGTGTTTGAGTGTTGCTGGTCCTTCCTGGCACAATTTGCACGTGTCGTCCTGATGCTTATCTGGGAAGATACGTTTGTGACGGAATGGATTAGGAAACATGTTTGTCCGGAGTTGTCGCCAGGCGACGGCCTGCCTCCTGTTCAATTTGGGACTCGGCGGTGGGTATATCCATCTGGCGTTCAAGTATGCACTGGTGATGTCGTTGTATCTGGTGAGCCTGTCCCGTTCTGCTCGAGAAGCGTTCGCTATGTTCCTTGGAGGTACTCTTCCACTTTGTGAATGGCCGTTTGTAGGGCGTGTTCAATTTGCCCATCACTGCTGCGGTCTGCCGATATCGTTATATCGTCTGCGTATATAGCGTGGTGGATTCCTTCGATTTCGCGTAGTTTGCTGGGGAGACCCAGCATGACTAAGTTGAAAAGGAGCGGACATATAACTGAGCCCTGGGGGGTACATGCACTTCCCTGGGTTCGTTCTTCGGACTCGAGGTCGCCAACCGTGAGGGTTGGTGTGCGATCGTTCAGAAAGTCCCTCACGTAGTTGTAGGATCTTTCCCCCAGGTTCAGATTAGACACTTGTTTAAGGATCGACTCGTGAGCGACGTTGTCGAATGCTTTCTCCAGGTCTAGTCCTAGAATGGCTCTGGTGTTTCTTGTCTTGTCGTCAAGGATCTGGTTCTTTAGTTGTAACATGACGTCCTGCGCGGACAGGCGGGATCGGAAGCCTATCATGGTGGGGGGGGGGGGGGGGGGGGGGTAGGCTTCCGTCTCTTCTAGATGGCTGTTGATACGGTTCAGGAAGGCGTGTTCCAAGACCTTACCCCCGAATGACGTGAGAGAGATTGGGCGTCGGTACTCCAAACTGAACGGCTTTTCGTGCTTGGGTATGAGGATAGCCTTGGACCTCTTCCACTGCTCCGGGATGCGGCCTTCTCTCCAGCACTTGTTCATATAGCCCGTGAGTTTGGTAACAGATTTGTCGTCCAGGTTTTTGAACGTTTTTTTGTTAACCCTGTCCTGTCCTGGGGCTGACTTGCTGTTGAGTCCTTGGAGTGCCGTTCTGATTTCCGCCTCACTGAAGTCTTCATCTAACTTGGGACTAGGACTGCCAGTGTACCGGCTGTGCTCGTCCGTCGGTCGTTGCGGGAGGTATTTGTCGCAGAGTTTCATGACGATTTGCTTCTCGCTCGCCGCCCCTTTTTCTTTGTGCAGAAGTCCCTGCATGTCGGCTCTTTGCTTGGATTTGCGCTGGGTTTCGCCCAGCAGGTACCTCAGCAGTCGCCACGTATTTCCGTTGTGGAGTTGGCCATCCGCGGCAATGCAGACATCGCTCCACTGTTGCTTGCTCAAGGTGTTGCAGTGCTGTTCGATTTGTTTGTTTAAGTCGGCTATCTTTTTTCTCAGCTTTCGGTTGAACCTCTGGCCTTGCCATCGGGTTTGTATGGATTTCTTGGCTTCCCAGAGGTGGGCGAGGTGACTGTCCATCTTCTCCGTCAGGAAATCGGGAGTGATGGTTTGCGGGGCCTCCCCGACATCCCTGGTCAAGTCTGCGATCCATCTGTCAATGTCACCGATTGGCTCGTCGTCTTGCCTGATATCCCTGTGCTTGCGGAACTTGTCCCAGTCTGTCCATTTGAAGCTTTTGACTGGGAGGGTGGTTCCCACTCGGGGGATCGTGATCTCGATGATCATGTAGTCGCTACCTAGGTCTTCTAGGGTGTTTCTCCAGGTAGCCCTCTCGATGCTTTTGACCATTGTTAAGTCCGGTGTGGTATCTCTTGCAACCGAATTGCCCATACGCGTTGGGGCGCTGGAATCCGTGATGAGCGTGTATTCCAAGTCTTGCGAGTCCTGCCATAACTGTTTGCCCTTGGTTGTGGTGTGGCCGTATCCCCAGGCATGGCACGGTGCGTTGAAGTCCCCACCCACTATTAGCGGGTTCAGGCCGGCGAGCTCGGCTGCCTTTTTGAACAGGGAGAAAAAATGCTGCCGTCTTTTGGATGGGCTACTGTATATGTTCAATATGAAGATGCTATTTTTTTGCGTTCTGTTAGGCATAATTTCTATCATTATATGCTCGGCCTGCGGGCCTTTAATCTCATGTTCAATGGGTACTAGACCCTTTCTGATTAGTGTGGCGATGCCCCTATCGTTTTGGAATTCAGGGACGAGGGCGTGGTAGCCCGGGATGTTGGCCGACACGCCCACGGTTTCTTGTAGCATTATCACATCGGGTTTGGGTTGGATGTTTCTTACGTATTGTTGTAGGACAGGTTTTTCCCCCGGCTATACCTCTGCAGTTTCACTGCCAGACCAATAACTCTTTATCGTGTCTGGCCATTCTGGAGTCTTGAATAAGGAGCTGTTGAAAAACTGGAGCGGTGCACGGGGGACGGGGCCACCATGGGAACGTCTGAGATTACGGGATTTATATTATGAGTTCCCATGCTTGGCTGTTGTGATTGCGACTCAGACGGTGCCCACATCGCACATTCTTCGAGCTTGACCACCCTGGTTGTGAGGCTGGATATGGCGGAAGACAGATTGCCGATTGCACTTTGTAGTTCGGTAAGCATGGCTTTTATTTCTGATCTCGCCTGTTCGGCGCGGCTGGTGTCTTGGCTTTGTAGGGCTCGCTTTTTCGCGGATGGGGTTGCTTTGTCCTGTTCCTCGCCATTGTTGCTCGGAGCAGGAGTACTGACGAGAGTGGGTCTGGGGATTTGCGCGGGAGGCGCGGCCTTTCTCAGTTCGCGTACCTCTTGGGTTAGCTGTTGTACAAGGCTCCTGAGCATGGCGTTCTCACGTTTTATTTCTGCAATAATCTCATTGTCCATGTTCTTTGTGACTTGCGGTTCTGAGGCAGTTACTCCGTAGACCCCGCGCCTTGGCGCACCCTTGACCGCGTCTGCCCAGCTCACCTTTTCTGGGAGGGCCTGGATGGATCGACCTGGCTCGGCCCGGTCCTGGGGTGCGACTGCGAGCTTTGGTCCTCGACTGGCAGTGCTGGCGGGAACGAGGGGTGCCGGTAGCCGACGTCGATCTGGACCTGGCCCGGCCTCTGGATCTGGATCTTGGCTTTTGCAGGGCGGGGGCTTGATCTTCTCCGGATTCCTTGACTGCCTCGAGTTCTGCTTCCGCTTCGGCTCTTTTCGTTTCCCATCTTCGTTTCTTGACTATATACGGGGTCTTGAACTTTGCTCGGCAGGATTTGTCTGCCGTAGGGTGTTTCCCTCCGCATTAGCGGCAGTTTGGCATGCACTGGTGACTGGGGTCTGGGTTCTTGGCACCGCAGCCCCTGCAGATTTTGTCCTGCGGATTTGGGCAGACGTCCATACGGTGCCCCAGTCTACCGCATTGGTGACAGATGTCGACCTGCTTCTTTTACAGCGAACAGCGAAGCAGAGTGCCTCCGTACCTGACGAGAGTGGGCACTTTTAGGCCTTCGAAGGCGATGATGACTGTGGTCGTGTTGCTAAGACGCTTGGCTGCCAGGGCTGTCGGGTTCCTGTCATTCACGATCTTGGAGTTAATTGTCCTGGAGTTTTCTTCGAGAGGTATGCCACGGATGACCCCCTTGGCCGTATGATCGGGCGCCGTTTCATACGCGTTGACCTCGTATTGGCGATCGCCGATCCTGATGACCTCGAGCTTCCTGTATTTTTCTGCGTCGGTGCTGCTGGGTGTGCTGATAACGACGATATTTTGGTGAGTGTTGGGGCAGACGGTGTCTTCGCTGGCGTCTTGATCGGACACTCCTGCAGCCCGGTATTTAGCTGACGCAATCCTGACTGCGCCGATTGTTGCGGTGTTGAGGCCGCCCTTGGGTCTAACGACGATCTTCATGTCGTTCTTCGGGAGAGCCGGCATTCTGCTGGCCTTGAGTATTTGTTGTATTACGTTCCGCGAGCGTCGTGGCGGACCGTCTCCCTCGCCGGTGCGGGAGTAGGCTTCGTTCTTAGGTCTTCTCCCGCAATGCGCCAGGGCCGGACCGGCTTTTGGAGCCGATCATGCACCAGCCGCCATCTTCACCGAATTCCTCGGGGGACATCTCCTCTCCTTCGACCTGGACCTCCATGCTTGGCGAAAAATTGATTCCTAGGGCTTGGGTATTGTTAGGCCTGGCGGGCGGTAGCTCGTCTAGGCTTGCCTCCAGGCGTGCCCAGCTTCTGAACGCGGCGTCGGCGTTGCTCGGGCGGAAGTGCTTTCTAAACTAGCAATGCGCTGTAAAACTTTCGATTTCCTAATTGAAGTGAAAGTGTTGCAGAAAATTACTAAAACCTCGCATTTCCATGTATTTTCGTTGCATCATACAGGATTCATAGTTTGTATCTTTTATGTTTTTGGTAAGATAAAAAAGTTATCTTGTTTAAAATTAGGCACGTGGCATGTGTTCTCTGTAGGCAAAGTTCCAAATTGGTGGGTTCCAAAAGTAGGGAAGGAAAGAGGGAGGGTACCAAGGCCAGTGTTATGAAGCAACAGCGCTTCTTGGTGTATTACTGTGTTTTTAAGACTTCGCAACAAGAAGTGCTCGAAAACACTACTGCCTGTAAGGTTTGACGCAGAACGGTTATATACGGCAACTCTTTAAAGTATGCTTTATAATTACAGGAGACTTAAGCTTTTATTTGAACTCTTCGAAACAAAGAGCTTCGGTGGAAATGAGGTTGTATTTCTTCAAGGTCGCACACATCTTCTGTTTTGATCTCGTGAATATTGCAAGTAACTTATGTTGCTATGACTTCGTTGGTATAACCACAGCAACAGTATTGTCTGTGCTAGCGATAAATTTATGCTGTGCACCTGAACACCAAGTACAATTAAAATTTTTTGTAGCATATGTGGATTTGTTATGGGCCCTGTGCTGATGCTACTGGGCGGGATCAAGGACCTTTCTGAGGCACTCATTGCCTTTGTCCGTGAATTATGTTGATATTGTATATTGTTGGAAGAAATAAATACAAATTCAAATAATTCTTCGGGCCCCCATGGCCCACCATGATTGGTTGATAAATATGGCCATGACTGTTAAATGTCAAAATACCTGATAGACGCATTTCCAGGCTCGTGCCCTCATTATTTATTTATTTTATTTTTTTTTATTTTTACCCTCAGGGCCGAAGCATTACAGAGGGGAGTGGGTAGAGAATAAACACAGTGCATAGTAACATAATAATAACAAAATGATAATGAACATAATAAACATAATATCACAAAGCATGCTAAGGTATGGTAAATCCTAATTATACAATGTTAGCTAAGGCATGTTTAAATCTGGTATTATCATTAATGGAAACAATGTCGGAAGAAAGGTGATTCCAATCTTGTGAAGTTCGAGGTAAAAAGGAGTAAAGAAAGGTTTTAGTATGACATGGCTCGATACCAACCTTAAAGCGATGGTCAACACGGTTAGATATATAATGTGGCTGAAGAATGAATTTGTCACGGAGGGTTGGGTGATAGTAAAGCCGGTGGAAAAGGTTCAAGCGAAAATTTTTTCGGCGGGATGCTAGGGATGGAAGAGATATATCAGATTTCATAGAAGTTATACTAGCAGTGCGGTTATAACAGGAACAGATGAAGCGAGTAGAGCGATTCTGCACCATTTCTAGTGAGGCAACCAAATTGTTAATGCTTGGATCCCAGACTGGAGTGGCGTATTCTAATTTAGATCGAATGAGTGTTTTATATAATAAGAGCTTTAAAGACGAAGGGGCAGCAGAAAAGTTACGGCGTAAGTAACCTAACATGTGGTTAGCGTTGTTAATTATCTTCTCAATATGCAGGGACCAACTCAGATTAGAAGTGATATGAACGCCTAAATACTTATAGGAGGAAACCGCGGTTAAAGGGGAGTTGTTTAGGTAATATGGAACAGGACTACTGGATGCGCGAGAGATACGCATCACTTTACATTTGTTAATATTTAATTCCATTAGCCAGGTATTGCACCAGCAAGATATAGAATTTAAATCTGATTGGAGAATGTTAATATCGTTATCAGTAACTATTTCACGGAAAATAACGCAGTCGTCAGCGAAAAGATGAATATTAGAAAAAACTAAAGAAGGAAGGTCGTCAATGAAAATGAGAAAAAGAAAAAGAAGGGGGCCTAATACGGATCCTTGTGGGACTCCAGATTGGACAGGACATTGGTTAGAAGAAAGTTCGTTGGCTACGACAAATTGGGAACGATTTGAAAGGAAATCTTTGATCCATAAATAAAGACTATTATCGATATTAAGTTGACTAAGTTTATGAAAAAGAAGTATGTGGGAGACCTTGTCGAATGCTTTAGAAAAATCTAAGTAAATACAGTCAGCTAACGAAGAACGATCAAGAATGCGGTGCAGTTTATGAGTAAATGATATGAGCTGCGTTTCACACGAAAATGATTTCCGGAAGCCATGTTGAGCTGGTGAGAAAAAGGAGTTAGATTCGAGAAAGGCGCCAAGGTTCGAGTATATAATATGTTCTAAGAGTTTGCAGCATGTGCTAGTAATGGAAATGGGTCGCTAATTACATGGTGAACTTTTGTTGCCCGATTTGAATATTGGAATCACCTTCCCAATTTTCCATTGGGTTGGAAGAGTTGATGTGTCAAGTGATTGCTGAAATATTTTTGTTAGTATGATTGAGCTGTAGACACAAGTATTTTTAAGAAATTTGCAATCAATAGAATCATAACCAGGGGAGGAATGGTGCTCTAAGTTATTGATGAGTTTTGTAATTCCAGCCGTGTCAACAATAATGGGAGGCATGAATGGGTAACTGTAACGAAAAGTGTCTGGAAGATTAGTATTTGTAGCTACGGAGAAATTTCTTGAGAAGGTGTCATTAAGAATAGTAGCACATTGGTTAGGTGGGACGGGGTTGCCAGCTGTGTCTACCAAGGCAATGGAGTTATCAAGACAGGGGTTAATCATACGCCAAAACTTTCGAACATTAGAATTCAGAAGTTCGGGTAACGTATTCGACATGAAGTTATCTTTAGCTTCCTTCAATGCTGCAATGTAAGTATCAGATGCAGTTTTATAGGCCATCCAGCGTGAGCTTGAGGATGATAATTTGGCCAAGCGATACAGACGTTTCTTTCGATTAGAAAGCCGTTTGATATGGGAGTTATACCATGGTGTTCGAGGATTAGACGTGATAATACGAACAGGGATGTATTTTTCAATTAATTTGTTTACTTTTGTTGAAAACATGTCCCAGTTATGTTGAATAGAACGTTCATCAAAGTTAGTCAGAAATGTGTTAGTGAAATCTGCTAATTCTTTGTTGATTGCCTCAAAATTAGCTCTAGCATAGTCACGAATTGTCTTGCGTATTTTGCTGTTTTTTGGAACGTGTGCATCAATGGAAAAGGAAAGTAACGAGTGGTCGCTTATGCCTGGTAAATAAGAAATACTAGAAACAAGGTCAGGTCTAGTTGTAAGGATTAGATCAAGGGTGTTGGCTGAGACAGGTGTGATTCTAGTAGCTTGAGTGGTTAACTGCGATAATGAAAACGTAGAGCATAGTTCTAAAAAATCGTGAGCTTGAGAGGAAAATGGTGACATAGCAGCTGGTTCTGTGTTCCACATTATGTTAGGAAAGTTAAAGTCGCCGAATAAAAATATGGGAGATAAAGGAAAACGTGAGAAAATATCATTAATACTGTCATGAAGTTCCGGGACAAAAGAATCAGTGTATGTGGGAGGACGGTAACAAATGCCAATGACTATATTTTGATGGTCAATTAATTAAGACACCCAGATGATTTCTAGGTTAGTGTTGACGTCAATGCGCGATGATAAAAAATCTTTAGAGACAGCGACGAGCAAACCGCCACCACGGCGCGCATCTCTGTCACAACGATAAATACAGAAACGGTATGCATCTTGGAAGATTTCCACATCTTGAACGTTATCATGCAGCCAGGTCTCGGTCAGTGCAATGATATGAGCAGAAAGTGTGTCTATTGCGGATGATAAGGAGTTATATTTGTTTAGTACGCTTCTTGCATTAGTAAAAAGGACAGTTACACGAGAACAGCTTAAGTGCCCATCACCCCTCGCGCTTTCCTAGCTTGAAGTGCCGGGGTTAGGTGTAGTAACAGCAGGCCTTCCACGTAGTTCGATTTCTTCTACCTTATCGGAGGCAGGATTATACATGAAGCATTTTTTGTTTAAAAACATTTTGTTGTAACGCAGTTGGGACGAGGACGATTGTGGTTGGCTACGAGCAAATTCCTTTAGTTTCTTTCTAGCTACGCGAGTTCCAGGTGAAAAGTCCTGACTGATGGATATGTTATTTGTTTTGAATTGCTCTCGCAGTGATAACACCGTTTCCTTAATTTTAAAGTTGGAAAACTTAGCAATAATGGGACGCGGTTTGGCAGGAGTGATTGAACCTAACCGGTGAGCACGCTGGATGAAATCGGCAGAAAATGAGGGAAGCACTGAAATTATTGCATCTGTTAACTTTTTTTCAGTGTCATTCCAAGATTCTTTGGAATCGAGAAGGCCATAGAAAATAAGGTTGTCGCGACGTGACCGGTCTTCCATTTCGTCAAATCGTGACTGAAATGTGTATTTGTGCGAGGATAAATCTTGGATTTCTTCAGTAAGGCAAGATATTTTTTGTGACAGGTCTTGAGCCTGTTTAGCCTGTTGTTCCAAAGTGTCCAAGCGATTCTGAAATGCCGCAAGTTTGGCTTCAATGCTTTTTTGTCCGTTTTTAATTGTTTTAATATCAGCGGCAAGCTCTGCGTGAGTTTTACTGGTTTGCAATGAGCGTGCATGAATTTCCTTTAGAAACTGGAAGATAATTGGCATTTGCTGTTTGGGATCATCAGGCAAGCTTTCCATGTCGAGAAGCGATTCGGAGCGGGTGGTTGGACCAGGATTAAGCTCAACGTCTCCCGCACGCATCAATAAGCAAAGCATAGAAAAGCATTCAGATAAAGTCTCCAGTAATTCAAGTTTCCGCTTTCCGGTGGACAGTGGGCACGGCAGCAGCAAAAGAGACCGGTTGTCACTTCTATAGGATTTAGTTGGCAAGTAGGAACTAACCTGCGCAAGAAGGCAGGACGGTTTCAGCATGGTATCCGGTGCGCTGCTGCCTGGCCCACTGGCCACCATCGATGATACGAAGCCATTTATAGCCGTCCGTGCAGTCACATGGTCCACGGGGAAGGTCACGAGTGTCGGAGAGCATATGAAGATCTCGATGATATGGCAGTGGTCACCAGGAAGAGATAGAGGCCAGATCAGATCAATGTTGTAGTTGGCATGCCATTCACCCGGTGCAGGTGAACGCGATGAAACTTGCGTTGACAGGCAGACAGCAAGAACCTGCGCAAGAAGGCAGGACGGTTTCAGCATGGTATCCGGTGCGCTGCTGCCTGGCCCACAGTAGTGGTAACTCGATATATATATATATATATATATATATATATATATATATATATATATATATATATATATATGTATATGTATATATGTATATATATACATATATATATATACATATATGTATATATATATATATATATATATATATATATATACATATATGTATATATATATATATATATATACTTATTGTGGGCATTTACAAGCCATTCTTTGCCATATGTACATGGTCATTATCGCTCTTGGGGCTTGCTCTTGGTGAGTGTGATCCGTGGTGTGGCGTGGTCGATTCTCCGCATCTTCGACGCGTAATAAACGTTGTGATAACTGCTGCGTCCCAAGTGGTGGAGTGTGGTCTTCCGTCCTCCGTTCTCTCACTCCCCGCTCAACCTCCTGGAGCTTCGATCAGGTCGCCGATTGTGCCAGCTGTCCGCCAGCATGTCACGGAACGAGCCAATAGGCACTTCTACTTGAACCATCTCGGCCTCGGCCCAGCTTCTCCGTATTGAATTGTCATTGGCCACCAGCGTGATCCCTATCTGTTTGCTGGACTTCACGGTGAAGACGTCGATGATTGGCTGGACGACTATAACCGAGTGAGTTCGGCGAACCATTGGGACGATGCGTCCAAGCTACGTCACGTCACCTTTTATCTGACAGGAGTAGCGAAACTTGGTTTTTCAATCATGAGGTTGATTTCACGAACTGCGGCGCTTTCAAACAGCAGCTCCGCCAAATCTTTGGCACACCGGCTGTTCGTTCCGCCATCGCAAAAAAGACGCTCGGCACTGGGAAGCAACAACTCGGGGAATCTTATACGTCATACATCGGGGATGTGCTTGCTCTTTCTCGACGCGTGAACACTGCCATGACCGAATCAGACAGGGTTCGCCACATCCTCAAAGGCATCGGAGCTATTGCGTTCAGTGCTTTAGCCATCAAGAACTCCGCTACTGTCGCTGATATCGTCGCTAATTGCCAGCACCTTGACGAACTCGAATCAGTACAGTTGCAGCCAGACACCACTGCAAACACTACCGCCGACGACCACACGTTCAATTATTGCACTGATCCGCGCAATAATTCGAGAAGGGTTCCAATATCTTGGTTTCGCCGCAAGGCCTATGCCTTCTCATGACTCGGATACCAATCTGCGAGACGTTGTCAAGGAGGAAATGGCGTCCATGGCTGGTGCAGCGTACCCGGACCCTCTAACCCCTAGGGCTCCACCAACGTGCGCACAAGTAGCCGCCGTTACTCCAGTCATCGTTCCACCGATGCATCTTAAACAAACGCTGGTTCACCTAGCTTCCACAACTACCAGCGCATCTACCCAAACCAGCTATCCGCAGTGGCATCCTCCTCGTCCCATTTGGTACTACTGCGGCTATCGTGGCCACTTAGCACGTTTTTGCCGCAAGCGCCAGCACGATGAGCGTCGCGGATATGACGTATACGAACGGGGTGAGTTTGCGTCCGGAGCTAATTTTCAACGTCAAGGGAGTGTTCCATGACCAACGCCGTCCTTATGCTCCATCGCGTGGTTGCTCTCCATCTACATCTCTAGCATCCGAGATGGCTCCGACGTACCGTGCTGCGAGACGACGCTCGCCGTCAACCATTTGCCGCTGTAGACCCCACTTAGACCTGCTTCTTAATTTCCCGAGCATCGTCAGGAAAAGTGAATTCTGCAGCTTTTGGAGGAAAATCTGCATCGAACAACAGGACAGAAATTCCTACATCGCGTCCGTGCCACATATTTGTTGTAGTAGGTGTACACGTGGAAGCTTTGATAGACTGTGGTGCTAGTGTTTCAGTTCTTCACCGTGAATTGTGTTCGCGACTCCGGGTAGTTACGACCTCCTATGATGGACCTACGCTACTCGCCGCTCAAGGGGCCGCGATTCGACATTCGACCTACTGCCATGTGCATTGCTCGTATTTCCATCGATGAACTTCTGCATTACGTAAAATTTGTATTCCTAAGTTTATTTACCGAGCAGCTCATATTGGGATTGGATTTTCTTTCTACAGCATCCGACTCCATCTGCTGCGGGCAACGCGTTCTTCACATGGCTTGCACGGTTGACTCACTTCATGCAGATGACGCACCATTTCACTTGCTTGCTGCTACCACGCTACCTTATCGCCATCACAGAATTGTTAGTATCACTTACAAACCTCCAACCCCGACATCCGAAAAGATTATCATGCCTAATGCATTGGCTAATGCAAACATTGGCAACATTGGTACTTCATTGGCTTGCGCCACTGAATTGGAGTCTATCTCTGTTGTTTCCTCTAAATAGCTTCCTCTGAAGTTCTTTGTATTGGACAGGCCGCATCTCGTTCAGCTCTTCCAGCTGCCATCAGTTCCGACCTGACAGCTTCGCAGTCACAACAGTTGCTTGTTTTGCTCCAAAAACATGAAGCTTCATTTGACGCGCATTAAGCCTCGTTGGGAAATACTTCGATTAAGACGCATCGGATAGAGACAGATGGTACATCCATCGTGTGCCGTAGACCGTATACCGTATCGCTAGCTGAGAGGAAAGTCATTGAAGAGAAAGTCACTGACATGCTGTTACGGAACATAATACGCCCCTCTGCTAACCCTTGGTTATACCCCGTTCTTTTGGTTCGCGAAAAAGACGGCTCTGTTCGATTTTGTGTTGACTACCAAGCACTTAACAAGATCACACGCAAGGATGTATACCCTATGCCGCGAATAGACTATGCCTTGGATTCCCTGCAGGGTGCCGAGTACTTGCAGTCTCGATCTGCGTTCCGGCTACTGGCAGATACCTATGCACGAGGACAATAAATAGAAAACAGCGTTTTCAACACCAGATGGTTTCTATGAGCTTTATGTCATGCCATTCGGCCTTTGCAATGCACCCGCAGCATTCGAGCACATAATTGACACAGTCCTTCGCGGCCTGAAGTGGAAGAATTGCTTGTGCTATCTGGACGACATTGTTGTTTTCTCGTCAACCTTCTCTCAGCAACTGAAACAGCTGGATGAAGTTCTCACGTGCCTTGCCTACGCTGGCTTTCAGCTAAACACCAAGAAATGCCATTTTGCGAGCAAGATGATCAAGGTATTAGGTCACATTGTGAGCAAAGATGGCATTAGCCATGATTTTGGCAAGGTTTCGGTAGTTCGGCACTTCCCTCGTACCGAAAATACCAAACATTTGGGGAGTTCCCTAGGCTTCGCTTCCCATTTTCACCAATTCACACGACACTTCGCCTATACATATAGGCTATGTTTCTTTCCACGGCAATCATTAGGCTGGCGCGCTGAATTATAGTAACTTGCTGTTCGAGCACGTTCAAGGCACGGCAACTCAGACTCCTGGTAGGTGGCATCGCTTCGTTTCGGCACATCGTCATCGACTTGGAGTTTAAGTGGACGACTGCGCCGTTTTAGTTCCGGAAGTCCATGCCAAGGATTACATTCCGTGAGCTTTGTTGCAAAATAACAGACGTCGTAGGGTAAATCTGGTTACGCTCTGTAATCCTTTGCGTGCAGAGTTCAGGCGGCATTTTTGGGTCTCCTCCAGCTTCCGAGATTTGGGGGCCTTCCCAGGCCGTCTTAACTTTATTTAACTTGTCGGACAAGGATCCACTCATGACAGAATAGGCGGCTCCTGTGTCGACACAAGCGGGGACCACCTGTCCATCAAAAAGCTCGTCCAGGTCGGTGGTTCTTTGTCTTTCATAACGGCATGGTCCCGGCGTCGAATCTCGGCGGCGCGGCATTGTTGCGTTGTTGTTACGTCCCGTCTTTACATCTTGTGTAAGAGGCGGTGTCATCGCTCTGAGGCTTCGTCTTGGTGGCGGCATGTTGTTACTGCGTGGAGGAGTGGGGTGCTGAATCGTCGTCGTCAGTGGCGGAAGAGAACGAATAGCAAACGTACCTCCATCGGCTGCTGCTTTTACTTTTCCGGACATGGGCTAAATGACCGGCCGGGGTGGGGCCAGCATATATAGCGACCATGGGGCGGCGAACAAGAATATATTCGCTGTCTCCGTCAATCGCCGCTAGGTAGTCACTGATGTCTCATTGTCGTACGACCAGCAATGCAAGCGGCGCGTTGATGGCAAACATTCGTCGTCCCACCTCGCAGTATGGTCAATGACGCTACAAGTGGCCTGCTGTTCCGCAGCCATAGGAGAACACACGATGTGTGCTTGCGCGCCATACATCAGTGTTCTTCGGAATAGTGCGCGGGCGGCGTGTGGTAATTCTGGCGGCGGCAGACGATAGAACTGCTGCCTTACCAGACCTAAACGCGGGCGTGGAGGGGGAGCGTGACGGCGGGCTACGGTGGCGTTGGTCATCGCTTCCGGTGGAAGCTGCGGCAATTCACAGGCTCTAAATGACAGCTTCATGTCTTTTGAGATGGTCTCCGCAACAGAGCCTACTTGAGGCTCGCGCATGGGAGCATCTTGCGCAGTTCCTCGCGTACAACAGCTCTAATGGTCTTTCAGAGCTCGTCAGAACCTAGTGTTGTACTTCACTTTTCGGCGAATGCACTTAGCGGTTATATTGCCTAATGCGTATTTCCAGCGTATTTTGGATGTGCTTCCCTTACGTTACAGATTCTGCGATGGTCTTGAGTGGATTGAGAATCAATGCGGCGAAATGCTGTTGCTTGATGACACGCATGAGCAAGCGAAATTATCTGTCCTCGAACATATCCGGGTCGGCGTGAAGGAACAGGCGGGTCATCTCTTCCGCGTAGATTGCAATGTTCTCGGTCGCTAGAGTCACGGGATCCTAGTACTTCTTCAGCTCTCTCTTTGCGGACAACACTTTTGAAGGTGTCCAGTAAGGTGGTTCGGAAAATATGCCTTGTCGGTATGGACTCACGATTCTCGAACCACGTCCTGGTGGTGGCCTCCAAGGAGATTATGCATGCCAAAGCTTGTCCACGGGGCTCCAGTTGTTGAGTATAACGACCCTTTCGTTCGTTACCAGGTAGATTCGGGAGTCTTCAAACAATGACCCGTGGTAGGTCGCTGGCTCCCTGGGCTGATGCAGCACGATGGGGAACTCTAGAGCTGCCATTGCAGTTGCGGACTTGGCCACGATCTTCCTGGTCGCCTTGGGCAGAAGGCCGTGCTCTGGCGGCAGGTCTTGTAGTCCGCCGCGGCTTGCTCTTTGACGTCTGGGTTTGACGGGGACGTCCCGTACATGGAATAAAAAGCACCTCCTCCAGTTGCCAAGTATGAGTGACGTGCAAAAACGCCGTAGCAAAAATATGAATGTCGAAAGTAACTCTTTACTGGGTGAACCTTAACTATTTACTGGGCGAACCTCTGCCCAGAAACCAAGTGACACCCTAATCACAATCGTAGCGGCGAGCACAGGCGGCAACCGTCGAAATATCATCTGCGGGTCAAGCGCGTCGGTTTTATTATATAACTCAGCAACTACGAAATCATGCAGGCGCGTCTTCCGCTTAGCGATAACCTGATGTTGTTAGCTAATCAGATGCAGTCCCCGAGAAAAGGATAATATTTACACGTTTCAGTGTGCGCGCTTCTGTTGCATGGTATGAACGCGCGTGAGCTAGCGAATTTCCTCGCCGCACCGCGTTGCTAGGTGCCACGCGTGAGTCAAGCATCGCAATTGAGTGGGAGGATACTGTAATGTATGGCCCGAACTACATGGCGGTATACAAGAAAAAACGGCTTAGCATTGCTCGTTTATGGATGGCAAACTTCTACGCGCATGTCTTATACGCGCGAAGGCAATCTAATGTCTTGTGCACGATACCTAGATACATTTAAAGCATGTAAGTAACGGTGTTCAATTTTACCCTCAATACGTTGGTCTTCGCATAATAGGCTATTAACTTGCTTTCCTTCAGCTCAACATGAACAAGTTCTTGATGAGATGGGCAGTGAACTTTATTCTGTCCCTGGTGACGTATAACTGGACGTCATGCCTATGAACAATTTGGTTTGTATACACTGCGCAAATTATGAAGTAGCGGTAGGTTGGAGACTGCACTCGGTGTAGCATTTTAGATAGCCAGTGATGGACATGATTTCCTTCTTCCCGGCGCATGACACCAAAAAACGTTTCACTAGTTCTATCGCAATTTCAACGAATGAATCTAGAGGAGGAAATCTACGGCCTTCTTCAACAAAACTTCATTACTAACCTTCAAATATACGCACAATTGTTGTAAATGCTGATCTGAAACTGATCTAGAACATTTTTCTGTGAAGTTGTGGATTTGGGGCGTAAAGGATTTCTTTATTCCAAATCGGGCTAACTCCAACAAAAGGGGTATTGGCAGAGATGTACGCGCAGTGTAACACATATATCTTAAATATGTAACTTGAACATATCAGGGAAAATTATATAAATGTTATTCCATCCTGGGGACAAAATAACAACATTGCTGCACTTCCTTTCAGGGAAGCCGTTTCTGGACTCTTTTAGGGGAGACTGTTTTTATGCTTGTTTAAGAATTACGCAAACAGAAGTACAACACGGCAAATAAACAGCTTAGAAGTCACATCTGAGCATATGTAGCAGAGGTAAAATGTACCCTGCATTCCACCACATCTTCCGCTTTTCATTAATCCCGCTGGGAGCGATCACCATGTTCATTAGGTTTAGAAGTACTGACTGTTGGGGGTGTTGGTAATCCGCGAACAAGGAAGAATGGTGCTAGCGAGCACGGACGATGTAGAAAAACTGCGATCGTCCGTGTTTTCTTCACATCCCTGTTCGTTTGCGTCATTCTTCCTTCTTTACTTTAGACATCTCCACTTCCGCGCAGGACCCTCTTGTTCCTTCCTTGGTACAGTTGGCCATGATTACAGGCAGCGACTTAGGTTAGAAATCATCGCCTTATTACTGGAATGAAACATCATATTTGCAGTTTGCGTCATTCTGAGCTGCGCTGCACGTGGTGGGTTGCCTGAACGACACATAAGTTTTATAGCGCAAGTATTAAGCAGAGGAACGGTGATGCGCTCTTCAGTCGATCCTATAATAGCACAACAAAAACTTGGCCTATGTTTCTGCGCATGATTTGTTTGAAGGTTCACAGTGCCATTTTAAAAGAGAGTATATTCATTAGCGATTTGCCTCTACTTTTCTAAATCGGGTGTGTGTGCTTCTTCCTTCTTTCGTGAGTCACGGAGACAGTACAATCTAAGAATGCAGGGCAATCAAGAAGAGAGTTCAGTGTAAAACCTGTCTCGTGAGCATGTGCAAAAAAAAAAGTTTGCCGGCCCTACGCACATGCTGGAATCGAGGCGAAACGGCTAAGTAAATGCATTACGAACGAACGGCGGTGCGTACAATTCTGTTTTGCTATGCAACGTGTTATCTTGTGGATTACTTGTGGTTCTGCACTTCGAGCAACGTGTTCTCTTGTGAATTACTCGTGGTTCTGCCCTTCGAGCAACCTGTTATCTTGTGAATTACTTGTGGTTCCGGACTTCGAGGAACGTGTTCTCTTGTGAATTAATTGTGGTTCGGCACTTCGAGCAACGTGTTCTCTTGTGAAGTACTTGTGGTTCTGCACTTCGAGCAACGTGTTCTCTTGTGAAGTACTTGTGGCTCTGCACTTCGAGCAACGTGTTCTCTTGTGAAGTAGTTGTGGTTCTGCACTTCGAGCAACGTGTTTTCTTGTGAATTACTTGTGGCTCTGCTCTTCGAGCAACGTGTTTTCTTGTGAAAAACTTGTGGTTCTGCACTTCGAAGCCTAACGGCTATTCCCATGCAATTATTGTGTCTATGCAGAGTTCCGTTCACAAGATATGCCCGAATACAAGTACCACATCAGGCCTATACAACGTGTGAGAGGTATAGGCAGCTATGTCATAAATACGAAGGCTATGTACGCTGTCTCTCTATGAAAGCATGGTGATCACATATCTATGGGCATAAAGATAGGGTAAATATTAAGTAATATGAAGTGATTACGCACCTCTTGTGTTCTTGTAGTACATTGTCATTTTGAATATTTTGGTAAGAATAGGCACACTCCCAGTGGCACATACAAAGAGCTAAATTAAAGTAGTGTATAATAACGTACTCGTGAAATAGAATTATGAATTCTATTAACAGATCTGTGTAGTTAGATATTCACACGTGTACTTGTTTATCTTTAGCATGCGCCCACGTTTTAGCGCCATAACAAATGTTATTGCACAGCGAAGGTTGCGCCAAGCATCTATCCGAAGTTTCTGGAATGCTGTCGAGAGTTCCATCCGCTGTCTGTCACTTAACCTTGTGTTCTCTGATTGCTTGTATGTGCGACGGGAACAGTGTAGAACTTTGTGGAAGACACGAGGGTCCCAGCGATTACTCTCGAATATTCGACGACTGATGCATAGAAGCCGACGTGCTTGACCTGCTGATCACATTTTCGACAATCGCCGATTGTTTTCGCCACTATCGTGGTTGTTTGAGTGTGGCCTGCTTTTGACGGCACAAATTCGCCGAATAAAAGGCTAGTTTCTTTATTCACAGTTTTGCTGCCTTCCTCACCGTCACTAATAAATGACGTCCGGTGGAGGTGCTATTGCGTTCATGTAGCGAACGACCCCGCAAAGCCGCTATCCAAGCCCGAAACCCAAAGACAACACCAGCATCGCCAAGGACCAGCGAGCAAGCCACAGACACCAAGGATTGCAACTAGAATACGAACCATTTCCCTAGAAGACCAGAGGGTTCAAGGCCAAGTCAGAAACCTCAATGGCTGCCCCAGCATCCCCCATTCTCCAGCAACAACCTTGGGACCAACCAGCATTTCATGGATCATCGCCTGAAGATCCGGAAACATGGCTTGAGACATATGAAAGAATCGCGACTTTCAACAACTGTGGCTCTGACAAGTTGCGGCATGTATACTTCGCCTTAGAAGACGCCACCGGGACGTGGTTAGAGAACCCCGAATCGACTTTGACTACGCGTAACGTGTTCCGTTGCGCCTTCCTACGTACCTTTACAAGCGTCGTGCGCAAGTAAAGGGCAGAAGCTATGCTAGAAGCCCGAGTACAATTACCAAACAAAAACAGCGATCTTCACTGAGGAGCTGACGCACCTGTTCCACCACGCCGACTCCGAAATTTCCGAGGAGAAAATGCTTCGCCTACTCATGCGTGGCGTCAAGCAAGAACACATTTCGCTGGAGTTATACGAAATCCACCGAAAATCATCGAAGAGTTTCTGCACGACGCGACGAGCATCGAGAAAGCTCTGGAAATGCGGAACCGGCAATTCAACCGCCGCGCAAGCCCATCAAGCTACGCCGAAGTTTAAGCAATGACCACCGACGAGCTACGTGAGACCATTAGAGCGGACGTGCCACAGGAACTTCAGAGGATGTTCCTAAGATTCCAGCTTCAGTTGCTTCGATCGCGGACATCGTGAGAGAAAATATTCAGTGGTGACTGTAACTTTCCGAAGGCCAGCCCAAATCGCCATAGGCCGAACTTGAAGCGATGACCTACGCTGCCGTCGCCCGCCGTTAAGGTAACATTACGGGCCCGAGCCACAGCGCTGTAATTCGCCGCCACTGCCGCCGCCAGGTCGCCCACCCGTCGTCCAGCGAAGCTACCCAAGGAAGACAGACGTCTCGCGCGCCCCTGACCACCGCCTGCTCTGTTACTACTGCGGAGAAGCGGGTCACGTCTACCGCCCATGCCCATACAGGGAGATTGCAAGGATCCGCCGTTAGCGTGCCGCTACCACAGATTGGCGAACGACCTCGCAATATCGCCGACTACCTCGCCGCGACTCAGTGGAGCCCTCGACAACCGTCCGTTCGTCGTCACCAGGCCGCTACCTGTCGACGCAGCGCCGACCATACACTCGGACAGCCTGGGGAACGTCTGCGAGTCCATATCCGGAAAACTAAAAGCAGCAACCGATGGAGGTGCGGTTGCTGTTTGTCGAAGTGACAAACATCATTCACTGCCAACGAAGACGCTGAAGAGACCATATCGACGGCATAACAACGACACGCCGCCGTCCCGACGAAGTCTAGAAGCAAAGAATACGCCGACGACCTGACGACGCCACGTACCAGCAACAGGTCGACATGACGCCGCCGTGATCCGGCGCCAAGACCTAATTGTAACGCAAGACAAAGAACCACAGACCTCGACGTGCTTCTCGCCTGCCACGCAGTCACCACCTTTGTAGACACAGAGGCCGATTACTCCGTAATAAGTAGACATTCGCGGCCCAGTTGGACAAAGTTAGAACTGCATGGGAAGGTCCTGAAATTCGCACCGCTGGCGGACACCATATTACGCCGGCTGCAATCTGAGTGGCAAGGATTACCGTTCATGACCGGACTTGCCCTGCCTCTTCGTTATTGCGCAACAATATTCACGAGACGTCATTCTCGGCATGGACTCCCTGAAACAACACGGCGCTATCATCGACCTGAAGTCAAAATCAATAACGTAGTCGGAATGTCAAGCAATAGCGCCACAGAGCTCTCGTAGTCCCCACGCCTTCAGTGTGCTCGAAGATCAAGTAAGCCTCCCACCGCGCTCCAGCATTATTATTTGCGTCGCCACCGAAGCACCAGCTCATGTAGTAGCTGGGCTTCATCGAGGGCGACCAACACCTACTGTTTTACCTTGAAATTTGCGTCGCAAGAGGGATTGGTCGACTCCACGGAGGGAAAGCGGAAGTGATGCTAACCAACTTCTGCGAAGACTTTAAGCACATTAGCAATGGCACGATGACCGCCTACATCGAGGAAATCGTGAAAACCAGCAATAACATTGTCCGCTCGGATTCTGCCGCATCTGCCCCGATGACCATAGTTCTCAAAGGAGACTTCTACGTAAATCCAGGTCTCCCCATGCGTAACCAGTCACAGCTCAGAAGTCTTCTACGACGATAGAAATATTGCTTTTCGAAGTCATCGAGGATTCGACAAACACCTATCGCAAAGCAACGCATAATGATCTAAGGGTGCGCTCGACCACACCGCCAGAGCCCTTACCGAGTTTCGACGCGAAGACGTGAAGCTATTAGCCAACAAGTCGACGAAATGCTGCGCGACGACATGATCCAGCCGTCTAAAAGCCCGTGGGAATCTCCTGTAGTCCTGCTGAAGAAGAAGGACGGAACCCTACGTTTCTGCGTCGATTATCGTCGACTGAACACGATCACGAAGAAGGACGTATACCCCTTTACACAGATAGACGACGCATTGGATCGGCTCTGCTACGCTAAATACTTCTCGTCACTGGACGTCAAGTCTGGCAACGGGCAAATAGAAGTCGACGAGAGAAATCGCGAAAAGACCGCCTTCATCTCGCCAGAAGGCCTCTACGAGTTCAAGGTCATGCCATTCGAAGTGTTCTCGGCACGTGCAATGTTTCAGCACGTCATGGACACGGTGTGCGCAGTATTGAAGTGGCAGACGTTTCTTGTTTACTTAGATGACTTCGTTGCCTTCGCCGTAAATTTTGGCGATCACTTTAGGCGGCTTGCGAGAGTATTAGAGGTCATCAAGTCACTAGGGCTCACTCTGAAGCCGGAAAAGTGCCGCTTCGCTTACGATGAGCTTCTGTTCCTAGGTTTCGTCATCTGCAAATCTAGGGTGCGCCCCGACCCACAGAAGGCAGCTGCCATCGCATAGTTCCCGCAGCCCATCGACAAGAAAGGGGTGCGTAGATTCCTTGACATGTGTGCCTACTACAAGCACTTTGTCAAGGACTTCTCACGCATCGATGAGCAACTAAGACATCTAACCATATGTGATATCGAGTTCAAGTGGGAAACGCCGCAGGCAGACGCATTTCAAGAACACAAACAACGCGTCCAGTTGCCACCGGTACTTGCACACTTCTACGAAGACGCCGATACCGAAGTCCACACTGACGCAAGTAGCCTAGGCCTCGGTGCGGTCCTAGTCTAGAAGAAAAACGGCCATGAACGGATGATATCTTATGCTAGCCGGTCGCTGTCAAAAGCTGAAGGCAGTTATTCTATGGCTGAAGAGGAATGCCTCGCCATCATTTGGGCTACAACAAAATTCCGCCCTCACCTATATGGCAGCTCATTCAAAGTCGTCAGCGACCATCACGCGTAGTCGTGGCTAGCTAACTTAAAGGACCCTTCAGGATGGCTGGCATGGTGGAGCCTCAGACCGCAAGGATATGACGTCACGGTAATCTACAAGTGCGGACGAAAACACTCTGACGCCGACTGCCTATCACGGGCCCCCATCGATCCCCCGCCGCAAGCCGACGAGGAACACGACGCCTTCCTCGGAATAATAAGCGCCGAACTTTCACTAAACAGCAACGAGCAGACCCGGAGTTAAAAGACCTCGTCGAGTATTTGGAAGAGAACACCGACGTTGTCCATATGGCATTTAAGCGCGGGTTGTCTTCGTTCACGCTACAAAAAAAAAAGCACGCTCGTGAAGAAGAACTTCTAACCACTCCGCGCCAGCTACCTTCTCACTGTTCCGTCAGCGCTGCTTCCAGAAGTACTGCACGCCCTAAATGACGATCCTACTGCTGGGTACCCCGGTTCTCCCGGACGGTGTCGAGGATGCAGGAAAGGATTACCGGCCGCAACTGACCGCCGATATCGCCCGTTACGTCAAGGCATGCCGAGACTGTTAGAGACGCTAGACACCAGCGAAAAGGCCAGCAGAGTTACTACAGTCGATCGAACCTGCTAACCGACCATTTCAGCAGATCGGCACGGATTTGTTGGGACCGTTTCCAAGGTCAACATCGGCAAATAAGTGGATCGTCACGGCGACGGACTATCTCACCCGCTTCGCTGATACGAAAGCTCTACCGAAAGGCAGCGCAGCTGATGTGGCGAAAGTGTTTGTCGAGAACATCCTGCTGCGACATGGTGCCCCAGAAGTCCTCATCACCGACAAAGGAACGGCCTTCACAGCAGAGCTCACCCAAGCCATTCTGCAATGAAGCCAGACAAGGCACTCGAGGACAACTGCCCACCACCAGCAGACGAATGTTGTCACGAAGCGCCTGAACAACACCCTCGTCGACATGCTAGCAATGTACGTCGATGTCGAGCACAAGACGTGGGACACGGTCCTGCCGTTTGTAACCTTCGCTTACAACACCACGGTGCAAGAAACAACACAGATCACGCCGTTCAAGCTTGTTTACGACAGGAACCCGACGACGACTCTCGACGCCATGCTGCCGCACGTCACCGACAAAGAGAACCTTGATGTCGCTACCTATCTCCAGCGCGCCGAAGGAGCCCGACAGCCCGCCCGCCTACGGATAAAAAACCAGCAGCGTACCAACAGCCGACACTACAACCTCCAACGACGCTATGTCGAGTACCAGCCCGGTGACCGTTTTTGGTTTTTGACCCCAATACGCCGACGAGGAGTGAGTGAGAAACTATTGCGATGCTATTTCGGATCCTACAAGGTCATCCGGCGTATTGGCACACTGGACTATGAGGTCGTGCCACAGGGCATTTCGCATTCACAGCGGCGGCGCGCACGATCTGAAGTGATCCACGTGGTGCGTCTTAAACTCTTTTACGGACGCTGACAAACTTTCCCTATTTTGTTGTTTTCTTTGGTGCGAGGGCTTCTTTATTACTTTCGTTTTTTGGCAGCATCGGCTCAATGCTTCTTAAGAGGGCGGGTATCGACACATGTACTTGTCTTTATCGGGCGACACGTTTCACCGCCTAAAAAATGTTATAGCACAGCGAAGGACGCGCAAGCATGTATCCGAAGTTTCTGGAATGTTATCGATTGTTCCATCCGCTGTCTGTCACCGAAACATGTTTAATCTGATTGCATGTATGCGTGACGCAAACAGTGTAGAACTTTGACACGCGGCTCCCAGCGATGACTCTGGAATATTCGACGACTGATGTATAAAAGCCGACGCGCTTGACCCGCTGATCAGAATTTGACGATCACCGAGTGTGTTCTCTGCTATCGTTGTTGAGTGTAGCCTGCTTTTGAGGGCACAAGTTCGCCCAATAAAACGGCAGTTTCATTATTCACAGTTTTGCTGCCTTCTTCACCGTCACTACTACGTGACAATATCTATGAGCCGAAATTGATCTTGTTCTATGTTGACACAAGATAAAGTCTTTGTAGAGAGAGAGAGAGAGGGCTCTTTATTAGAAAAAGAGAGAATTTTTCCGGCGCGTATATAACCGCTGGCAGGCTACTCTGTATACGGATGGGGAATGGTATTAAAAGATTCCAGAAGAGTGGGAGAAAAAGAGGATAAAAACAAATTTGAAATGTCCGAGTGGACCTGATACTAATATATACAGGTGACATGGCGGGTAAATCTAGGCTTTTGTATATGAAGTACGCAGTTTTTAAAGCTTTCATACTAGACCAATTTCTGTCAGGTATTTGAACAATAAATCCAAAACCCATCGCTTTTTGAAGGGCCGGGCATTGGACCTAAGATGCTCGGTAACGTTAACAGTTCGTGGCAAATCATGTCCATTTTGTGCTAAAAAAATTGTCTCTCGTCGCGGTACGCAGGGCATTTTAGTAATATGTGGTCGATTGTGTCTAAGTTGCAACAGTTATCCCAATATGGGTTAGTATTAAGCCCTATGCGGTACAGATGCTTTCGTGTACGTATGCGTTCGTGTATGTCACATTCAACCGAAGACGATGGTACAATGTCTCTAAGTATCGAGGAAGTGGTCGTGGAATTTTGGCCTCATTTCTGGGTCAATATAACGCAGGAAGTTATCTTGGTGAATCGGCAGATTCCAGAAGCGGTCTTTTCCTTGATGGGCATATTTTTGCCATGTTTGAAGCGTCGGCTTTTGTAAAAAATGTTCTTTTGAACTTGCGGTATTGGAGTCCATTTCTGGCAGCTTCATCCGCTCTTCCATTTCCCGAAATGCCGGCATGGCCAGGTATCCACTGGAACTTTATGAAATGCCCAGCAATCTTAGCCCTGTGGTGAAGATAAGCAATGTTAAATGCTGCGGGTTGATTATTGCAACGCTTGTGCCTGTTCCCCATATCTTTGGCGACTGCTGTCGAAGTACATACACAAGGGCCTCCTTAATGCCATATAGCTCCGCTGAAGTAGATGATGTCGCTCGCTCAAGACGAAACGACAATCGTTGCCCTGTAGAGGGAACAAAAACTGCGCATGATGAACGATGTGGAGTTGTAGAGCCATCTGTGAAAATGTGCGTTGCGGCTGCGTATTCTTTGTGCATATATTCCAAAGCTATCTGATAAGCCGCTGCCTGAGGCATTTTCTATTTCGCAGTGATTCCAAGTATATATGGCACGCTTTCCAGTGGGGACAGTGTCCATGGCGAACTGTTTCGTGGCATAATTTGGGACGCCTGAGCAGGAATCAAAATATATATGTTTCCGGCGGCCTGCCCAAAGCTAGACGCAGCACGGTTTCTAGAAATATTGACGCGTGCACTTATCTTTATCGGGCGCCCACGTTTCGCCGCTTAACAAATGCAATCGCACAGCGCGGGATGCGCCTGCATGTATCCGAAGTTTCTGGAAAGTTATCGATGCTTCTATCCGGCTGTCTGTTGTCGCCGAACCCTGCGTTATCTGATTTCATCGCGTGACGCGAATGGTGTAGAACTTTGTGCTAGGCACAAGGGTCCGAACGATTAGTCTGGAACATTCGACGTCAACAGTATGATAGTCGACGCGCTTGACCCGCTGATCAGATTTTCGACGATCGCCGACTGTGTTCGCCGCTATCGTTGTGCTTTAAGTGTAGCCTGTTTTGTGGGCACAGGTTCGCCCAATAAATGCTAGTTTTGTTTTTCACAGTACTGCTACTGTGTTCTTGAACGTCACTACCACGTGACATCTGATGGAGGTGCTTTTGGTCCTTGTACCGGACGCCCCCGACAAGCCGTGATCCAAGCCCGGACCGTAAAGAGAGCACCAACGTAGTCACGGACCATCGAGTAAGCCGTCGTCTACAACAGCTGCCCCCGGAGCACGGACTTCTACCTGAGAAGACCAAGATGATTGTGGCCAAGACAGCCACCATGGCTGCCCCAGTCTCACCCATCGTACTTCAACAACCCAGAGAGCCCCCTACCTTCCGTGGAGCTACGTCGGAGGATCCCGAAAACTGGCTCGAAACCTTCGAAAGGATCTCGACCTCCAATAACTGGACCTCTGAAGATAAGCTACGACACGTGTTCTTCTCCTTAGAAGATGCCGCGAGGACTTGGTTCGAGAACCGGGAGTCCACCCTAGCAACATGGGACCTGTTCCGCAGTAACTTCCTGAGGACGTTCGCGAGCGTTGTCCGAAAAGAAAGGGCCGAAGTTCTGCTGGAAACGCGAGGCCAACTACCTAATGAGACCATCGCTATCTTCACAGAAGAGATGACCCGTCTTTTCCGGCGGGTCATCTGACTGTGGTCATCGGGATGCTGACTTGACTATCTCACCCGCTTTGCTGAAACTAAAGCTCTACCGAAGGGCAGCGCAGCCGAAGTGGCGAAATTTTTCGTCGGGAACATTCTGCTGCGCCATGGTGCCCCAGAAGTCCTCGTCACCGACAGAGGAACAGCGTTTACAGCAGAGCTCACCCAAGCCATTCTGCAATGAAGCCAGACAAGGCACTCGAGGACAACTGCCCACCACCAGCAGACGAATGGTCTCACGGAACGCCTGAACAAGACCCTAGCCGACATGCTAGCAATGTACGTCGACGTCGAGCACAAGACGTGGGACGCGGTCCTGCCGTACGTAACCTTTGCTTACAACCCGGCGGTGCAAGAAACAACACAGATCACGCCGTTTAAGCTGGTTTACGGAAG
This sequence comes from Dermacentor andersoni, assembly GCF_023375885.2. Lineage (NCBI taxonomy): Eukaryota > Metazoa > Arthropoda > Arachnida > Ixodida > Ixodidae > Dermacentor > Dermacentor andersoni. The sequence goes on along the minus strand of NC_092819.1, from coordinate 116,388,982 downwards.
GAACCCGACGACGACGCTCGACGCCATGCTGCCGCACGTCACCGACGAAGATAATCTTGACGTCGCGACCTTTCTCCAGCGCGCCGAAGAAGCCCGACAACTCGCCCGCCTACGGATCAAGAACCAGCAGCGTACCGACAGCCGACACTACAACCTCTGACGACGCTTCGTCGAGTACCAGCCCGGTGACCGTGTTTGGGTTTGGACCCCTATACACCGAGGAGGACTGAGCGAGAAGCTTTTGCGTCGCTATTTCGGACCGTACAAGATCATCCGACGTGTTGGGGCACTGGACTATGAGGTCGTGCCAGACGGCATTTCGCTATCGCAGCGGCGCCACTCATGACCTGAAATAGTCCGCGTTGTGCCACTCAAGTCCTACTACCAGCAATAATGAACTTTGGGACTTCGCGTAACTGACCTTTGGACTTTGTTTCTTTTCGTTGTCTTGTTACTTATGTTTAATAAGTGTCCTTTTGTGTTTCGCTCTTATATTTGTAGCATCGGGACGATGCTTTTTAAGAGGGGGGTATTGACGCGCGTACTTATCTTTATCGGGCGCCCACGTTTCTCCGCCTAACAAATGTAATCGCACAGCGCGGGATGCGCCTGCATGTATCCGAAGTTTCTGGAAAGTTATCGATGCTTCTATCCGGCTCTCTGTTGTCGGCGAACCCTGCCTTATCTGATTTCATCGCGTGACGCGAATGGTGTAGATCTTTGTGCTAGGCACAGGGGTCCGAACGACTGCAGTATAAAAGCCGACGCGCTCGACCCGCTGATCTGATTTTCGACGATCGCCGACTGTGTTCGCCGCTATCGTTGTGCTTTAATTGTAGCCTGTTTTGTGGGCACAGGTTCGCCCAATAAAAGCTAGTTTCGTCTTTCACAGTACTGCTACTGTGTTCTTTAACGTCACTACCACGGGACAATATCCTTTAAAAAGTGAGTCTTCGTATGAATGACGTGGCGGAGGTGAATTCGAAGTGTCTCCTGCGAAGATAGCACTTCGAGAGGCAGGCATCCAGCTTCTGCTACAGTTCCTGAGCGGGACGACCCCTTCGGAAGGCCAAGACATAAGCGAAGGCAGTTGTTTCGTGCTGCTTCGAGTTTTCTCTTACTTGTGGGAGACATTTTGTGCAGGATCGGGAGGTAATATCGTAGTGTTCCGTCGACGCAGGCCTTATGGAGGAGCACCATTGATCGACAGTTGGTGCCCCACTGTGATCCGGCTAAATATCGGAATACGTGCGACGCCGAGGAAATATTTTCGCTCAGTTTTTTCACTTGGGACGACCATGTGAGGTTCCTATCGATAGTCACTCCAACAAACCTTTGCGTCTTGACGTATGGAAGGGCACGACCACCCAACACAAGTGCGTATTTTTCCATACACCTCGGCGTGAAAACCATGGCAACGCTTTTGTCTGGAGACAACTTCAGATCCCTTGGATTTAGGTAGGCCGATATATTTGCTAGCGCTCTCTGGAGACGTTGTTGGGTGGAACTGAGGGAACGCGCCGCACTTTAGATGCAGATGTCGTCCGCATACAGTGTGATGTTGACGCCGCGTGGCTGGTTTCTTCTCAGATGGATGACGACTAAAAAATTTAACACAGCTCCTTGTGGCACTCCCTTCTCGACGGCATAAAGCGCCGTGGGGCCATCTGGGGTACACATAAAGAGTTGGCGTCCTTGAAGATAGTCTTCAATCCATGCGTAAAGCCGTCCTCCAAGACCAAGGGTTTCCAAAGCGTCAAGTATTGGTTTATGATATACCGAATCATATGCTACCTTAATGTCTAAAAATATTGCAGTATGTATGTTTCCAGAGACCAATTCCTCTTGAATTGATGAGACCAAGGCAATGACATTATCAATTGCGGACCTATTTTGCCGGAGGCCATTCATTTCCTCCGGGTAAACTTTTGTAGCTTCCAGGAACCAATTTATTCTTTTGTAGAACATTTTTACGAATAGCTTACCTACGCAGCTAAGCAGAGATATGGGTCTGAAGGAGGCGTAATTTGTTGGCTGCTTCCCTGGCTTTAATATAGGAATAACTTTCGCAAGCTTACATTCCGTGGGAACCTCCCCAGTTATCCATTAGGCGTTGTAGTACTCAAGAAGGCGTAGGCGAGATGTGTGGCATAGATTTGCGAGTGCTTCATAACTCACGCCGTCATGGCCAGGTGATGATCGCTTGTTTACGTCGCCGATTGCTGCCGTGAGCTCTTCGATGGTGAATGGTAACTCTAAGTCAGGAAGTGTAGCTCGAGGTGGATTAGGCTGATGACTTGCAGTTTGCCGAAAAGGTTTGTGCCCCATTGGAAAGGAGCCTGCAGTACTGCTCTGCCACCTCTTTCAGGGATGCGCGCTCATGCAATGAGAGGGCGGTGAAAGGATAAAGCTGTTGCGGCTCTTTGCGAATGCATCTAACGACTCGCCAGATTTTGCTCAGCGGTTGTCGTATGTCCAGTGCCCCACAAACGTCCCTCCACACTTTTCGTTCCAGTTTAGTGAGGTAACGTCGTATATGTCTGTGCCCGTCGACAAGTTCTGAGGTCTTCGATATTCTTAGTACGTAGAGCCTTCCTTTCGGCACGCCTTCGAATGGCACACAATCTTTCAAATTCTTCGGCGTTAGTTGGTACATTAAAATGCTTAGTGGCAGAGCGAGTACTTTGTTTGAGGCAATGATCTATTGTCGGTATTATTTCTGTATTCGTAGTTGAGGCTGTAATCCCTTTCTCTACGGCTGCTGTGTAAGCTTCCCAGTCTACCGACTTCAGTTTCACTTTTCTGGGCGACGTCTGAAAATGAAGGGCAGAGATTAGGATCGGGTAGTGATCACTACCTCGAGTCTCGAAATCTGTACACCATCCGAACATAGGGGCCACTTGACTTGATGCGAATGTGACGTCAATGCAGCTAACAGTCTTCGGATTTTTCAGGTATGTTATGCTGCCATCGTTCAAGGGGTTTATATTGTATCTTGCAAGAAGCTTCCCCAGCTTATCACCCCGAGCACATGTATGTGAACTGCCCCAGATCTCGTTATGTGCGTTGAAATCGCCACAAATATTATGTGGAGACTGAGTGTTCGTCAACAAGTTTTCCAATCTTGTCACGTCGAAAGGTGATCCTGGTTCCAAGAAGACGCCGATCAGGGTAAACACTTTGGATGCAATCACTGTGCTTGCGCAAATATATTCGTTCTTGTCATGTGCTGCTACGTCAATCGCAGAGGCAGGTATGTCGTTGCGAAATCCAACGAGCAGTCGGCTAATTCCATTTTGTCGCCTTGAATGATGAAAAAAATCACCCTTTATCCTAAACTGCTCGTCGACGCGAGACTCGGAAATGACCATACAAGGGAGTCGGTACACTCGCGCAAGATACTTAGTCTGCTAATTTCGAGCGCAAGCCGCGAGCGTTCAACAGGAATATAGTACATGTGCGGAAGTGTTTGTTGGTGGACACCGCTTGTGAGACGATTGTTGGCGAAGCCATCATTCCTACTGCGAAGAATCACGGCATTGCACCGTGAAAGAAGACGACACCAGCGTTTCCAAAGCCAGGACGGCGTCTACCTCAGGGATGCTCTTAAACGATGGGTTGGCACGGAGAATAGCCTTCATTGCGGCGAACATCATAGGAATCAGCATACTTGATATCTCATTTGCAGTGCTACCATCTAAAAGCTTTTCTTGGTTCTTCCTGTTCTTCTGGTGCGACTTTGAGGACACTTGTTGCTGTCGTGGGCGTGAGGTTATATCACTTGAGGGCTTTGATGTGTTTGAGCCTCTGCTTGACCGGGCAATAAGCCATTGCATTTGTTGCTTGCTTACGTTAGTATGAATGATTGCGAGGGTATGAGCCATTGATGATGATAGTTTCCGTTCGCGGAGAACAAACTTGCACTGAACCCTAGCCATACACAGTTTCGCCGTAAAAAGTCCGTTAAATGTACTTTCCAGTGTTGGGCTGCTGAGCACGAGGTCGCGGGATCAAATCCCGGCCACGGCGGCCGCATTTCGATGGGAGCGAAATGCATAAACACCCCTATACTTAGATTTAGGTGCACGTTAAAGAACCCCACTACGGCGTGCCTCATAATCAGAAAGTGGTTTTGGCACTTAAAACCCCATAATTTTTAAATGCACTTTGCAATTACATTACCAGATCGGTGTGTTCTAAAAGTAGATGTCCTTGATCCAACAATATGGCTTGAGAATATTGCTGGAATGTATTTATTCTTGCGCAATTCTGAGGGTGGCATAGCTTTAATTTTTTCGTTGACCCTCCTTGAAAATTATATTTATTCCCTTACACATCTTGATACTGGGCTGTCCATGAAACTGGTCTGTGCAAGATGGACACTTTATGGTATGTTCCTTTCTATTAGCTTTGGAGAAGTCTGTTTTCATGACACTTGTCATGCCATGCAGTGCCGCAAATTGAGGACCTCTGTTGATTACATATGCTCTTTTAAATCAAATAAAGTTCTCTCATCGACCGAGATGGTTACCAACCCAGCATCCAGGCAGCCGCGCCAAACGCAGGAAAGTTGACAAGGAGTACCATGGTTTAAAATGTGCAGTAAGTGAGAAACCAGTAGTGGTCTGACAGTCGTCCTACGCCCTTCAAGCGATGGAGGTCGTCATAGAGAACCACGCCCAGTGTCTCCGCTACACTGTTGCACCAAACAGGACAGAAAAGTATTATCCGTGTTCGATGTCAACTATAGGTCGAGTAGCTTTCCAATCTTTTTATTACAAAGCTAATGTTAGAAGTGTATTCACGAATTGCTATACCTTGATAATATGTTGAAAATATTTTTTTCTATGAGCGATATTGTTGTACTCCAGTTCTGAGAAGCGTTCGAATAATTTCTCGCATCGCATAAAACATGCATAAAACTCCTTTACATAAAAAGTTTTTTCGTTCATACCCACCCCCTCATGTAACACCTCTCATGTGGGCACTCGAGAAAAAGAAAATCTGCGAAGGTTATACATCGGTTCCGTAAATTACAAATACCGCTCCACACAGAAACGAGCTTGCAAGAAACAAACCGATTGCGGCGATTCTTTAATTTCGACATTCTTACCTTTCTATTTGCTGCGAACAGCAAACACGAGCACATGCATCCATACGTTTAGAAACACACAAGTCAGCTTTTATCAAATTACACTGTATAGACGGTGGTTCCGCAGTGTTCTGAAGCCACGACTGGTGAGAAAGCTAGAGAAGCGCAGAAGACGGGGAAATGAAAAGAAAGAGATTCACGCCACTGTGTCTTTTTTTGTGTGTCCCTTCTTTCTGCACCGGGCTCATTTTACCATAAAAACATACTTGTCTAAGCGTCGGCCCTTGCTAACAATCGATCACAAAAACCGCACACGTCCCAAACGTTTTACCAATTAAGCCATTATTGAAGTATGCCGCCGTAGCTATCAAACTGGATGCAAAATTTTTTCGACCTTCAGCACCCTCTTCTGCCTGCCGTTATTGAAAAAAAAACAGCTTACTCATTTAAGGTGCTTTCTCTGTGACTCACACCCGTCGTGGTTGCTCAGTGGCTATGGTGTTGGGCTGCTGAGCACGAGGACGCGGGATCGAATCCCGGCCACGGCGGCCGCATTTCGATGGGGGCGAAATGCGAGAACACCCGTGTACTTAGATTTCGGTGCACGTTAAAGATCCCCAGTTGGTCAAAATTTCCGGAGTCCTCCACTACGACGTGCCTCATAATCAGAAAGTGGTTTTGGCACGTGAAACCCCATAATTTTTTTTTTTCTGTGACTCACGCCCTTTTTAGCCTCACTCAGTTCACGGAAAGCGTTCGGCTGGGGCTTCCGCCCTTTTTTTTTCGGGTAACGATGGACTAATCACTCTAGGGGGCAGCAGCGAAGAAATTTTAATACTCATCGGAGGGCTCAACGCCATTTTTCCCCACACGCGCACACGCTCGCAGAAGCCCTTTATATGTGGCTGCACATTATTATGCGTAGCCCAGCTAGCTTACACAGTTCAATTTCTAGCTCATAACGGTTGATTGGTCCCGAGGGCAAGCGCGTGATAGTATTCAAGGCGCCCCTTCTAAATACAGCTAAATGGTTGTTCTACTGTTAACAGAACCACGAGTTTTGTCTCTTCTACGCGAATTGCATGAAATCCTTGCGAACATGCAGTTTCACATATTCAACCCATTCCGCAACTGATCAGTTCGGCTCCAAAGGGAACGCATTGAGCATCTGGTTTGTGTAGTACTGAATTTGGGGAAATCAACTGCCGATGGAGGAAGCGAATGTCGCCGAAATACGATAGTAACTTTTTAAACGTAATCACAACAATTGCGTGGCATAATTCATAGTCTTATTGTTGCCACGCAAGCTCTTTCATTTCAGGCTGGGTACCTGCAACAACAACGCGTCCTGCCACTTCCAAACTTATATTGTGCGCAACCACTGCCTATTCTAGATAGCAAATAATGCTACTGCGAGGCACAATAATTGATCTTTTCGTGTATTTGCCATTATTTGTACTCAAATGGCAATATTTCCAGCTAACAGAACATGTTGCGAGCTTTCACCTACAACCACAATCGCGACATACAGCACAACATCTACTAATCCGCTAACCGCGTCCAATATATCGTAATTATGTTCTCCTAACCAATCATATAAACAGCATCTCTTTTGAACCCAATCATTGTTCTTGCATCAAAATGGCAAGGCGTACACATTGCATTTCCCACTGGGAACAAGACATTTCTTGGTGTTCCTTGAGAAAATCTTTATGCGGCGCCGGCAGGATGCTAAAGATGTTTAATAGTGTTTAGCATTTTGCTTTTTAGGGCAATGTTCATTTTAAGGAAAGGCGGTGCCTTCATAATCATAATATAAGGGAACTCTCTACTGTGGGGATGCCTACGCGTCCACTTACTAGTAAGTGTTCTCGCTGGGAAGGAAATTAGTGCATGCAAGTTAACCTTCTCATCACAAGTAAATGAGTAAAAAATTCTATAGGAGCGATTTGGCAGGGTAAAAATACCTATGCTCACTGCAATAGGCAAACACAGGACTGAAACATAAATGATGACATAAAAATTTAAAGTAAGAGCAGACGAGGGAAGAGTGCACAGGAAGTGTGCACTATCTGTAAGACGGGATTACAGTGCAAGATAACATCCAGTGCCCGCAAAGGAAGAACCCCTCTTATTAAAAATTCTCTTGAGCTGTGTACACTCTTTCGTTATTTTATTTTTTATTTATGTCTAGCCCCGCTATATTTACACGGCTTGAAGTGAAATACTTGCCACTCTCCTACCTGGCCATGGGTGGTTAGACTCTTTACAATAGGACGCGATGAACGCTTTTCCACCGTCAAGTCCATGATTGAAGACGCCGCCTCCATTAGGGCAGAGAAGACATCCTCAGGTCCCAGCGCCACAAATGCTGAGCCTCCTGTCTCGTAGGCGAGCTGCTCAAGATCAGATCGAGCGTTGACGCTCAAGGCGATGCTATTGAAAAGGATCCCTTTTCGAAGCAACAGAGGGCCCAGATTCGAGACAGGCGTCTTGTCGATAATGGGGCTATCAGTAGCCAAAATGATGGCACTCCCTTCAGCATAGTTGGTCGCACCAGTCGAGTGTGCCTGTATACAGAAACAGTAAGCATATCCCAGTGATAATGTGCAAATTTTCAATTCAATGCTACGTTAGTGATGGCACGAGGTATCGAATATTAAGCCTACGCTTCTCATCTGATAAAATACGCAATAACTTACCGTTACGTGTGTCCGAAATTTGCGTTTCAGTTGTATTGTGTGAGCACTATCTACCTCCCAGTATTAGGCAGAGAAATAATTGGGATATTTTGGTCCATAAAGCCCCACATTTGGCCTCTTAAACACTGATATGAATTCTCAATAATAAAGCAATGATACTTGTGGGCTACTGCATTTTAAAGAATATATTTTTTTTTTGTAAATTTGCGCATTATCAATTTTGCATTGAAGATGGAAAACTTTAGCGAGTTGTTTAGAGTTGTTTAGAGAGGAAAGACAAGAATGTTTATCCATAACTAAGAATGAATACTTGTTATTCAGCCACCGCTCAAAAGCAGACGTTCCCACCGCTATCAGTTTCGATGCAATGCACCTCTTGTGGTATGTAGAAAGTACGCTAACATAGGTTCCCCAGGCAATAAAAGCCCTATTCACATGTTGTATTTTGCTCGTCTACCTTTGTCTAAGTTCTGGTGGCATTGTACGTGAGAGGTGTGTTTCATCATGCACAACGTGTTTAGTCTGTAGTAGCGAGCTACGATGTTACGATATTTTTTCTCCCAGCTGTCTTCGAGCTGCTGCACTGGCCGGCAGACTTGACATCGATGGTGTGACCAGCCCTAAACACATGGAACTTTATTCGGCCGCAAGTAAAGAAGGCTCCCTGCATGGGTGCCTTTGGGACACCCGTACGGCTGTCCTCGCGCAGCAGAACTTTCCGTGGTAAAACTTCGAAACAACCATTCGGCCGCATTGGGCGACAGGTAAAAATACTGCCCCCATGGCAGGCCAACAAAATGAATTTCGCGCCTTTGGCAAGTAAAATGAAGTCATTTCTTTTTTTACCGGGTATGACGTCATCTTTGGGACATTTTTGGGACATATTTCGGGTGAAGGCACCCTCCCCCGGGAGTGTCCCTTCATCGCACTGATGGCGCAAAGCCCCAACAGCTGCCGGGGAATCGCCATGTGCTGAACGTACTGCCTTCTATGGAAACTGTGCTGCCAGATATATTTACCTTGGTACAACTCTTGGTTTGGTACTACTCAAAACAAGTCGATAGCTTACTTCTTCCAATAAGCGCCGAGCCTGTCACTTTTGTAGTGAAGCCTCCTTTTGCACTTTGCTAAGTTCCCAATATGGAATTAAGGGGAAAACGTTACAGTGAAGTAAATACCACGAACTTGTTACACTGAGCACGTTTTGCTCAATGATTGTGCTTGTTATACCCAAGCGCATTTGTATTATATTCTCAAAACGCAACAAAGGTAGAGCTCGTGAGTGCTAGTGGTGCCCAATGCTTGAAGCGGTGCACTTTGTTATATTAGTACAACGTCTAGTTAGGAAAACATGAGTTATTCTTAGTTAAATTATGTTGGTACTGATAATTGTTCTTTGTTATGTATAGGCGAATTGTATATTTTGAACAACCGACACTGCTTTTGTTCCTCCAAGTTATAATAACATAACTGATAATATAAATTTTAGCGATGTTAGGCTAATACTCTACTTGGGAATCTAAAATAGCGCAGCGATACGGAAATGGCGTCCTGTCTTGTTACGTTGTTTGTGAATCCCAAGTATGTCAAAGCAGTTCGCCCACATTTCCACTTAAGCAGTCTTAATACCGTACAATAACGCATATTTTAACGTTACAAATTTTCAGTATTATCACTCTCCTTTTTCGAATTTTCCCAAAGTGATTGCTTAGTGTGGTTGTATCACAAGAGTATTAAAGAGCGAACACGCCTCTATTTTGTCCATCAACAATTTATGTCACACCTCAGGGTGCCTGCATAATCATCTCACGTTTCAGTGCATTGTAGGGCCCCAAGTGCTTTCAAATCAACAGCGTAGTCTATTGCTTTAGAACAAATTTTCTGAAAACACTCTTAGCCTTTCTGATGACATTGGCTTTAGAAAAAAATTACACCCTCTTTTTATAATGTAGTTTCATCACTATACATCCTGTATTTTCCCCTTGCAGCTTGTCCTTTCACAACACCTTCATTTGATGCAACCTTTTAACCGCGATTGTTTCATAATATTTTATTGTACTTGTAGAACGGTATGCTTATGTTTTCATGTTATTCTTTAAAATATTGCTACCGTCAATGATGCAAAATGTGAGCGTAAGGGATGTGCGTGTATTTAGGTGATGTTTTCGAATAAAGACTAACAGTATATAAGCACCAATCATATTGAGAGATGTATTTACCTTTTTCGGTAAGCGCTTTTCACCATCTAACAAATGTTATTGCTCAGCGCGGGACGCCCCTACATGTGTTGGTAGCTTCTGGAATGTTTTCAATGGCTCTGTTGTCACCGAAGCGTGTGTAATCTAATGCATGTGTGATAGGAATTGTGCACGAATTTCCTAAGACACGGGGGCACCCCCGTTTGCTCTAGACGCTGTGATGTCTCGTCTATAAAAAGCCGACGCGCTTGCCCGGCAGATCAGATTTTCGACATTCACCAACTGTGTTCGCTGCTATCGTTGTCGTTTGAGTGTAGCCTACTTTAGAGCGCACATGTTCGCCAAATAAAACGCTAGTTTCGCCATTCACAGTTTTGCAGCTTTTTTCACCATTACCACCACGTGGCACTATGATTTTTCAGCTATGTAGTTTAGTGCTGAATTTAGTAATTTAGATGCTCTTTGTTATTTCTATGGAGGCTGACAGTCTAGTCAGCAATTCTGAGTTTATGGACATCAAACTTCAGCTATTGCTACGCTCAAGTGCTAAACATATCCATCGTTAGGCACATTATGTTCGTGTTATTGGCAAAAAGCAATGAGTTTTTTCTGTTTTGTACAACTGAGCTCTATTCGTTTCTTCGCTATTTTCCAATAATGAATTCCCTGTGCACAGACCTGCAGGGCAGCCAGCACTCCACAGCTGCTGCACAGTTGAGGTACTGGTTGCACTTCCTCCACCTGTCGGAGCAGCATCACTTTCGTGTCATTGCCAATATTGGAGAGCGGGCTTGTGAGCGTCTGGTTTCCATGAAACGTGACCAGTGCTGCTCGGGTCCTGGTTGGAAGCCCTTCACTCAGGAAAGCGCTTATGGCAGCTTTAATGGCATCCAGACGTGGCCGCGCCTGCGACGGCGGATATCACGAGCACGAAATAATAAATTGAATAAATTAAAATAATTGAATGAAAAATTTATATTTTAAAAACATCAATAATGAAGAATTGCATATTGTGAAATAAACGCAGAAATTTAAGAGCACAAACATACAGAAAATATGAAAACGCCTTGGGTAAAAACTTATATTTGGGAAATTGTAAACCCTACACTACTGAGTCAGTGCATGGTATTTGGCTTTTTAATGATAATTAAAAAGAAAGTACAGGATCAAATACACAAAAGCACTTACAATATATGTACTGCCGGATGTAAAAACTTCAGGACTGAAGCTGCCGCTCTAAACCTTTCTTTTTTTCGCAGCCCACGCATCAAGGCTGAAATGAAGTGGTGCTGTCTAGATGAACCTGTTTGATCAGCGTCATGCTTTATTACAGTTTTACGTTAGACAGGGTTGTGCAAGAACAAATTATCTTCTTTGGCTCATGACGTGGTCACGAGAATCTTCCACTTGACTGAACATACTTTAGTGACAAAGCAAAGAGGAAACATTATTTAAAATGTAAGTTTATTTGCAGAACACGCAATATAGCTAACGCGCATATGGACACGGGACGCCTTCGCCGCCCTCATTGTGGCGCATGCTTGCGCGTATTGCTTGCTGAACAGCAGTCACGTAACACATTCCTCCGTTGGCAGGAGTACTGATCTGCCGCTGTTAGGCGATTACAGAAGCAGGAGTCACGATGATTGCGGGAAGGTACCGCGCCTGGTACGGTTTGCGCCGCCTAACGTAACCAACGCAACTGTGCAGCCGGCGTGATGATGACGCACGGTTAACGAGAGGTGCGGTGATCTAGGGGAGGTCCGTGAGTTGGCGAAGGACACGGTAAGGGTAAGTGTGAGGTGACAGCATGTTGTGTGTGTTTTGGTCGGGCGGGTTAAGTCCAGCGGCGGTGAACAAAACCTTGCAGAAAACATGTGAGCCACCACTGCCTGTCGTGAAGTGTCTGTCTTCTGTTGTACTTGCTATGTGCCTAAATGCTTGCAGACAACCTAGAGGGTGCCATCAGTTCAAAAAAACGCGTAGTAGCCATAGACAGTAGCAAGAAGCACTGCGGAAGGTGAAATTACCATGCGTAAACTAGAATCACGGCCGAACGACAAAACGAACGGTGAAACAGTGGTGACGTCATAGTGCCAAAACTTGTAAAAGAACCTTGCAGGTGGTAGGCTGCCATCCCAGTAGCAGTGGTCAGAAGAAATATGCGTGGGACGTTTAGCTTACGTTACCAAGATGCGGGCAGCCAGCGAGCTGTAGTTCCGTGTTCCACGCCGTCGCAGCGCACTGGCATGCCCACCACTGGGTGCTGTAAGCAGAACGCCCTCTTGATGGGCGTGCCGTGCGCTGATGTCCGGTATTTAGAGTTCAGGAAACAGATTATATTTTTATGCTTCTGAAATTGTCGCTCAAATGTTCGACAAATTCACCTCTCGAAGAGTGTGCACAATAATGGGCTTAACTTGAAGCAACGTTGCGACGCACATTATTGCACACGCGGAGACGCCTTATGGTGCGTGTATGTCGCTGGGATCCTCTCTCGTACTTGCCTCTGGCTGCGCTACACTATCTAGGGGCAATGCCACGAAATGGGCGAGTGGCACGCATGCGAATATATGTTGAGACAAAATGAATTGAAGAATATGAAGTGGGTTCGATTCCGCTCATAACCTGATCAGTTCTAAATCATTTTCTTTTTGTCATTGAGAGGGGGACATACCCAGGCGCAACTGCATGCAAACTACACGGCAACCTCGAGAGAACGTCTTCATTAAACGTCACAAGAGAGGAAACTACAGGCACTCCGCCCGGAGGTGTCACAAGACGCGCAAGACGTCATCAACCTATCTTCGTTCACACCGACCGAGGAGGCTGCGGTACTGTACCGTGGTTTAAAGTTCAACACGGAAACACCGCCAAGGCCAAGAGATGTGGTCCGTGCAGTCGAATGTGTGGTCAGTCAACTTCCCTCTGAAGTGCAAGAAGCCCGCACCCGTGCCATTGGTGTACTTTCCGGTATGCGGAGACACGATGCAACAACGCATTCGGTGGTAGCGGAGAAGCAAGCCATTCGAAGCCTACAGAATAACAGTAGCATCGCCATTCTACACTCCGACAAAGGCAACGCAATGGTCCGGCTAGATAAGAGCGACTACCACAAGATGATGTTGGCCCTTCTCGAAGACCATCATACGTACGCTCCTCTGGCTTATGACCCTACAAGCAGACTACAGACCAAACCCCAAAAATTGCTGACCAGGCTGCTAAAGTTGGTCCCTTCGCAACACGTTTCTATCACCGTTTGCTCTGCACAAACGGATCAGCCCCTGCAATCTACGGCCTGCCAAAAGTCCACAACCCTGACGTCCCACTTCGTCCTATCGTCGACTTCACCAGATCGCCGCTCTACCGACTAACGGGCTACCTTCAACAAGTGTTGAGCCCTCTTGCCGGCAAGACCTCAACGCACGTCGAAACTCATCCGCATTTGTAGCAAAGATAAAGGACATCACGTTGAGTGAAGATGACGCTTTGGTCTCGTTCCACGTCACATCGCTTTTCACTAGTGTCCCAGTGGATTTGGCAGTAGCCACGTGCAAGGAAGCCCTAGAAGCCGACAGTGGTCTTCCTGGTCGCACGCCCTTCGACGTCCCCGAATTTAGTGAGCTGCTGCGGTTTTGTCTAAGCAACACGTATTTTTCTTATGGTGGTAGCCTTTATCAGCAAACGCATGGCACGGCGATGGGAGCGTCAATATCGGTCACCATGGCCGCTCTAGTAAAAGAAGCTTGGGAAGGGAAAGTGCTGGCCACATTCAACCCGGTACCTAATGTTTTTTATGGCTACGTGGATGACTGCTTCAGTATTTTAAAGAAACAAGACATCCAACGCTTCCTGGACTGCCTCAACGCGCAAAATGCGCACATACAATTCACTGTGGAACACGAGAGGGACAACTCGTTGCCTTTCTTGGATGTTCTGGTTCGTCAGGATGTGGGTGCTCGCGCCTTCTCGGTATACAGGAAGCCTACCCACACAGGTCGTTACCTCAAGTTTAATTCTTGTCATCCTCTCGGCCACAAGATATCCGTAGTGTCGTCCCTGATAACACGCGCCGTACGAATCTGCTCAGGCGACGATGCACTGAAAAGGAATTACGGACGATCCACCCTGAACTAACGGGCGACGGCTACCCTAGTCGTTTCATATGCAGGACCGAGAAGCGGATATTAGAGCCAAGCTCGGAGAACAACACGACAATCTGTGTACGTGCAGCCATCCCTTACGTGCAAGGAGTCAGCGAGGCACTGTCGCAGGTATTTTCAAAATACCACTTGCGCATTGCCCACATCGCGACCAGCAAGCTCCGGAACCAGCTCATGAATGTGAGACAGGTTACCTGTTTAATCATTCCCAGGAGTTGTGTATAAAATACCATGCGCTGATTGCCACAAAGTATATATTGGTGAAACAGGGAAGTTCTCCAGACGCAACAAGGAACATAAACGTGACGTAAGAAATAATAGTAACACGACGAACGCCATTGGCGAGCATGCGCAAGAACATAATGACAAGATTGACTGGGACAATGCCACTGTTGTTGCCAAAGAAAAGAACTTGTCGTCACGACAACTGCTAGAATTTCTAAACATTCAATCGACGCCAGCTACGATGATCCGGACACCAGGGACTATGCCTGCCGTTTACGCACGTTCATTACGTCACGTGCTGGCTATATGAGTGACGACGATTTCCTGTCCAACTCAGTGAACAAGGAACCCGTACGCGGTTCCGAAACGTCAGATTATTACCCAGACTTTGTTAGTGACCGTGATTCCCTTCATTTCCCTGCCTGACAAGACGACCTTTCGTCGAACACTTGATTATAAGATTCCTCATGACGTCGAGCCTCCTGGAATCTTGGAAGAACACTAACGTAATGCTAATCCATAAGGAAGGGGACGCCAAGCATTTGAAAAATTATAGGCCGATCAGCTTACTGTCCGTTGCCTACAAAGTATTTACTAAGGTAATCGGAAATAGAATAAGGAACAACTTAGACTTCTGTCAACCAAAGGATCAGGCAGGATTCCGTAAAGGCTACTCAAAAATAGAACATATTCACACTATCAATCAGGTGACAGAGAAATGTGCGGAATATTACCAACCTTTATATATAGCTTTTATTGATTACAAGAAAGCGTTTGATTCAGTCGAAACATCAGCAGTCATGGAAGCGTTACGGAATCAGGGTGTAGACGAGCTGTATATAAAATAGTGAAATATATCTATAGCGGCTCCACAGCCACCGTAGTCCTCCATAAAGAAACCAATGAAATCCCAATAAAGAAAGGCGTCAGGTATCGAGATACGATCTCTCCAATGCTATTTACAGCGTGTTTACAGGAGGTATTCAGAGACCTGGATTGGGAAGAATTGGGGATAAGAGTTAATGGAGAATACCTTATTAACTTGCGATTCGCTGATGATATTGCCTTGCTTAGTAACTCATGGGACCAATTGCAATGTATGCTGACTCACCTAGAGAAGCAAAGCAGTAGGGTGGGTCTGAAGATTAATCTGCAGAAAACTAAAGTAATGTTTAACAATATCGGAACAGAACAGCAGTTTACGATAGGTAGCGTGGCACTGGAAGTAATGAGGCTATACATCTATTTAGGACAGGTAGTGACTCTGGTTCCGGATCATGAAACTGAAATAATCAGAAAAATAAGAACGGGCTGGGGGGCGTTTGGCAGGCATTCTGCGATAATGCACAGCAGGTTGCCATTATCCTTCAAGAGAAAAGTGTATAACAGCTGTGTCTTACCAGTACTCCCGTACGGGGCAGAAACTTGGCGCCTTAAGATGGGGTACTACTTAAATTGAGGACGACGCAAAGAGCTATGGGAAAAAGAATGATGGGTGTAATGTTAAGGGATAAGAAAAGAGCAGATTGGGTGAGGGAACAAACGCGAGTTAAGGACATCTTAGTTGAAATCGAGGAAAATAAATGGGCATGGGCTTAACATGTAATGAGGAGGGAAGATAACCGATGGTCATTAAGGGTTACGGACTGGATTCCAAGGGAAGGGAAGGGTAGCAGGGGGCGACAGAAAGTTAGGTGTGCGGAAAAGATTAAGAAGTTTGCAGAGACAACATGGCCACAATTACTACATGACAGGGGTAGTTGGAGAAGTATGGGAGAGATCTTTGCTCTGCAGTTGACGTAACCAGGATGATGCTGATTATTATTATTATTATTATTATTATTATTATCATCATCATCATCATCATCATCATCATCATCAATGAAAGTGGATCGAAAACAATTTGCCTCGTAGACGTGCCATCCTTCCCCAAATGGGGCAAATTGTTTTTTCGTCCAATTTCCTTGCCATTAATTTATCATTTGTTTAATTCAGTTAGTAAGTACAAGTAATTTGCCCTATGTTTTCCTTGGTATGTTTGTTGGTTTCTCATGATATGATTAATTAAAATCGATCCCTTTGCGCAGTCTAAAAGTTTTGGACGGAATTAGAATTTGTGCAATAATAGGTAATGCCTTGCACCTATTAGGCTTGAAATCTGTGTGTAAATTTATATATTAGGCTTGAAACCGATTTATAAAAGGCGACGATTGTGCTGACATTCAATAAAGTCAAGATATAGGCTGTAAAACCTCAATATTTTGTGGCAAGGAAATGCTGAGTCACAACAGGACCGTTTGATATTTGTACTGCAATATATTATCACTTTATATTCTAACTATAATATAGACACCTACCTGTGGTGAACCTGATATACCCAGAATAAGCGCCAGACGTCGGCCTAATGTCGGATCATCGGTAATAAACCTGAAGGTCATTGGCTTCGGAGATGCACGAAAATTCGGTGGAAAGCTGGAAATAAAAGCTTTCTAGTTAGAGAATGTCCTATCTTAAAGCTCATTATTTTTTGAGATGATAAAATCTTGGCTGCAAAGGGGAATAAAGATAACTGCAGGTTGTGTCGCTTATGAGAGAACAAGATATAATGGAACTCTTTTACGGTAACTCTCGTTTCCTGCCAATATGCGCGTACACAATAAGTATACAACCTGTTTACGGGATTTTCAACGTGTCAAAACTGCATATGATTGCGTCAAAATTGATGATCCGCTTATATTTGCTCTGGCAACCATTTCAGCTTCATTTTTCAACAGGAATCTTTCTGTACGAGATAACTCGCGTTATGTTGTCACGTGCAATTTACCAGTGCTTTGAGCGTCAAGATTTCTCATCGGCCAAAGGTGTGCAAATCTTGCGGGTCTTAACGCAGCACCCAATAACAATAGAAATTCCCCACTATATTACGTTCTACTCCATGCAAACTAAGGCTCTGTTAATTTACGCACCACACTCAAGGTTACGCCTGTAATTCCCTCCCACCATAACTTTACCTACTAAGCTGTCAAATTCATGAAGACGCTACTCTTCTGAAGATACGCACCATTCTCGCTAACACAAAACACAAATTTTGAGCGCCATCCGGGCGCGGATGCATTATTTTAGATAAATCGCCTCTTAGTATGACTGAAAATTCAACCGATGAAACAGCATTTGAGGTCTTTATCAAGGCTATTATCAATAAAAGTAATAAAGCACAACCTCCGTGAATATTCCTAAAACGTATTCTGATCATACTACATGCGCCTTTAAAGCATCGCAATTATCTCTCGCTGAGAGCTTAGGCATTTATATTACGCAATTAACCTTTCTTGTTCCAACACAGAAACGTGCGGTTACCATGTAGTTCTAGATTTCCTTTAGATATTACATATAATTGAGCTGCCGCTTTCCCAGAAGGGTGACGAAACTGAAAAGAAGCTTCACATGTAAGCTGGAGTTTCTACGAGCTTTCCAAGAAAGGATACTAACACATGGTTTAGGTCTGTTCGAAAACGAGAAACGGAAATATAAATGGCTATAAAGAACTTGCAGCTTCGTCCGAAAGGTGAAGCATCAGTTGCGTTACCAAATCAGTAGGCAACCATAATAAGTGACGATAGTACTTTAATCGGTCGTATAAAATTGCAAATATCCGCTTTCTAGAGCAAGAAGCGTAGTGCTGGCGCGCACAGGAAATCATTAACACATCACGCTCGATGACCGCGGACAATCGCTGTCAAAACGTTGGCGTGAAGAAGCGCGGCAGCAGCAGCGAGCGAAGTGACCTACGTGCTGTCTATCGCTTAAATGCGATCCGAGCGGCGAGAACACCGAACACGCAAACCTACAGGCTGTCTTCTGCCACCCTAGACGGGACCCCCAAAGACGATCACTTTCAAGATAAAGCCCACGCGAGCGCGCAGTTGCTGCCGATATACAATTCCCCCTGCCACCACCACCTTCCCTTCTTCCGGTGTCATGCGCACGACTGAATACGGAATGAATGAATGAATGAATGAATGAATGAATGAATGATGTTTACTAGCACAAGGGCCAGGTATGGCCAAAGAGCGCCATGTCAGTGTTAACGGGTTGGCAGTTGAGATATATAATTTCTATGAAGTTGATGTCACGCGGCGGTAAAGGGGCCCTAAAAATAGTCGCTCTAAAGTGCGTAAAATCTATTGTATTAGGATTATGGCGATACCAAATAACGAGAACTATGAGCTTTAAGATGCATTGAGAGATAATGATACGATGTACAAAACACGTCTGGTGCTAAAATTTGCTAGAGCACTACTGCCTGTTTAGAGCCCTTGAAACACAAGGGCCTAGAGGATGGTGCTACACAAAACATTATAACAGCAGCATCCTCTGGAAACAGAATGTGCTATGAATTTAATGGGCTTATAACATGTAGGCGAACATCATTCAAGCCGGATAAAGAGGGATGTAATAACGATATGCAAGAGGAAAATGATTCTTTCTCTCAGCTTCGGCTTCCCGACACTCCAGGAGGACGTGGAGGACGATCAGCCTCTCACCACATCTACCACAGGTTGGAGGTTCATTTCCAGTTAGTAGAAGAGTATGGGTTCCAAATTTATATCGTATTTTCAGAAAGCAGTATAAGACATCTGTTCACCGTGATTTTGTTGCGGAGTGCCAAAATCCTAACTGTGGCTTTATCACATGGAGCTTATTTATTTCTGCGTCCCGCATGCATTGCTAGTGGTTTCGCAGTTTCTTTCGTATAAAAGGCTCCTGATCTCTGAGAGGGACCACATTGGTAGGATTAACAGCATGAGATCTAATTGACATAGCCATCTCGTATCCCAGAACGTTACCTTTGAGTCCCCTATGCCTCGGTATCCCGCATACAATGATGTGCTGTCTAGATAGATAAGCTTTACACAGGTCGGAATAAAGCTCAGTAAGTACGGGGTTTTTATGTTTACAGAGTGAGATCAACGCCTTCACGATACTGATGGAGTCTGTAAACATAACTGCTTTTTGGAGTTTTGAATTTCTGATATCTTTCACTGCCGACAATCGTGCGTAGGCCTCGGCCGTAAAGATACTTGTTTCTGGATGCAGTACACCAGATCCGAAGAAGGTTGGGAAAATGGCTGCACAGGACACTGCGTTATGTGACTTGGAAGCGTCGGTGTAGAACTCTGTACACGAGGGCTTGTAGGGAAGTTCTTGTGAATGCATTCCTATTTCCACCTCTGGTGCGTGCTTTGTTACTTCTAGAAAGGACTTATCACATTCTACCACCTGCCACTCCCGAGGAGGTAACAGCTTGGCTCGGTGCATTAAGCGATGATAGAAGAGTGGGGCATGCATATCAACCCTAAGCTCCCTCACAGGAAGCCAGAAAGGCTGTCTTACAGAGAGAGGGACGATTGCGGAAAAATGTGGCACACGTAATATTGGTGACGGTATTAAAGCATGGATGTTCATGATTAGAGTGTATTGTGAGGAAATACGTCAGGCTGATGTATGTTCTATGCAAGTGGAGTGACCACTCATTTGATTCTGCGTACAAGCTTTCAATCGGGCTTGCTTTGATAAGCGCCAGTGGCTAAGCTTATACCTAGATGGTGGACATTGTCGAGTATCTTTAGCGCGCTCGGAGCGGCAGAGTTATATACGATGGGACCTTAGTCCAATCGTGATCGAATTAGGCTATTATAAAGATTCATCAAACACTTCCTGTCGCTACCCCACGTTGTGTGGGATAGAAGTTTCAGTAAGTTCATTGTTTGTAGACACTTTTTCTTTAAGATATTTAGAGTGGGGAATGATAGTAAGCCTGCAGTCAAGTATATTACCTACAAATTTGTGCTCTTTGTTGAGAGGTATTTCTTGCCCACACGGTTCTGCATAAGGTTCTGGAACCAGGCCTCTGTTTCTTGTAAGAAGAACCCAAGCACTTTTGTAGGGGTTTGATTGTGAGCCATTTTTGTCAGCCCACTTGGACTCCTTGGTTAAGCCCTGCTGTACCTGTCTCTCACACACTGTGGGGTTGAAGGATTTGAAACCTACTTGTATGTCGTCTACGTAGACGGAATACAAAAATACCTAGTAGTAGTGATGTACGAACAGTGTTCATCTTAACGCCAAAGGGCATGCAACTGAGCACGCCGCCCTGGGGCACCCCAGTTTACCCTATGAATGTACACGACAGTGCATTACCTATTTTCATCCGAAATGTGCGGTTGGGTAGGCAGTTTTGTAGAATGTTTAACATATTTCCATGGACGCCCAACGCTGAGTTGTATCGTACGCCTTTTCCATATCAAGAAACACGGATAAGAAGGATTGTTTATGGACGAAGGCATCGCGAATGTTTGTTTCGATGGGCACGATATGGTCGGTTGTGGATCGCCCTTCTTTGAAGCCACATAGAAAAATGTCAAAAGTTTTGCTGGACTCTAGGAAATTTACGAGACGGTGATCGATCATTTTTCTCAAAGAGCTTACAAAAGCAGCTCGTAAGCGCTATAGAACAGTTGCAGGTCAGTAATGATGTATCTTTACCGTGCTTTAAAACTGGGATAAGAATAGCTTCTTTCCATTTAGATGGGAGGTTCCCGGTAACTCTTATGGCATTGAAAAGTGCGAGTAGCGTTATTGAGTATCGCTGTGGGGATGTATAAGCATGTCGTACATGATCCTGTCAGGTCCAGGAGCAGAGTTCTGACATGCAGCGAAGGCAGCTGTGAACTCGGCAACGTTAAAAGGCAGGTCATAGGATTCCCTTTGTCTGCATTTGCGGTTGATGGCCTCGCATTCCGCTATTTTTTCGTCCTTTAGGAGTGCCTTGGAATGATGATTAGACATGGAAATGCCCTAAAAATGTTCCCCAAGTGCGTCAGCTTGATCTTCCAAGCTATTCCCTTCATTGTTTCATCCATCTATGCTAAAATTACTTATAATATCTGATGATATGTAGGTAGATTTCTTCAAGCATTTTCAATTAACCTTGTCTCGTTTCGAGCAAGGGAGGGCGCAGTGGAGTCATGTTGTGTTACTACGTTTTGAATTATTGGGAACTAATGACTTCCAAAGGGATTATAATTACAGACCATTCTAAATCAGGGAATATAGACGCTGAGCTGATAGACAGGTCTATTGACAAGTATAAATTATGATGTAGATTATAACAGGTCGGTGACTTCTGATTGAAGGGGCACGCACTGGAGGGTAAAATAAATTTTCATTAAGTGGACCTCTCGCGTCGCATCGCGAGTCTCTCCAAATCGTGTTATAAGCGTTAAAATATTCCACGAGTATGTAAGGCTCGGGAAGCTCATCAATGAGGCTATAAAAGTCTGTTTTTTCGAGTTGCAGGTTCGCCGGTATATAAATGGAACACACAGTTTCTAATTTATTAAAAATAATGGCCAAAACTGACACTTCCTCAAGGAGCGTGTTAAGGGCGACCGGTTGGCGAGCGACAGATTTCAGGGCTACTATTGCTACACCGCCAGATGCCGTAGCCTCGTCGCGGTCATTCCAGAAGTTATGGCAATTACGAAGGAAATTAGTGTCAGTAGGTTTCAGATGGGTCTCTTGAACACACAGCAATATTGGTTTGTGTTTGTGTAGTATTTCTGCAATGTTGTCGGGGTTATGGAGAAACCCTCCGACATTCCACTGTAATATCTGTGTCTCTATTGTGATAAATGTGCTGTTTGCTGTGCGTTTAGGAGACGAAGATTAGCTCACGGACACTTTCGAGGTGCCGTTACGCGAGCTTTCTCTTTTTTCAGCGATCGAGAGAGCCTCGCGGCTCCTTAGCCGCTGGCGTCACCATCTGCCTGGCGGTTGTGTCCATCGCCTCTTGTGAGGCGCTGGACACGCGATCTTGCGAGTGCTGCGGTTGACGTGAAGGCCTCGGCACATTGGACGAGACCTTTGAGGCCAGCAGCGGGGAGCTCGAGGGTCCCTTCTTCTGGGGTCGCGGAACAACGGTAGCTGTAGCCGCTTGGGGGAGAGGGGCAGATGGCCACACCGACAGCTTGTTGCGTGTGAACCGTACAGCAACCGGAAGCCGTTGTGTCGCTGCCCCCTGACGCGTCACATCGGCAAAAGGATACCCGCCTACATGCCTCCTAGAAAGGTATGTTTTCCTTGAATTTTATCGTCACAATTTCATTCTTTTTTACAGGATAAGAACGGCCGCGAGTACGCGGCTTGCCCCCTTCACAGTTTACACAGTGGAGAGTGTTCTCGCAAGAATCAGAGGTGTGCTCATGGTCACTGCATTTCGCACAAGTTTGATGACCTCAGCAGTTCTGTGAACTGTGGCCGAAACGTTGGCATTTGAAACATCTGAGGGGATTGGTTACACGTGGCCTAACATGGAGCTTGATGTACCCGGCCTCGATGGACTCGGGCAGGACACTTGAACCAAAAGGTGACTGGTCTCGATTTCTTTGCCATGCCGCCTCATCTTAATTCTTTGACAACATTCCGCTCGCTGAAGCCCTCCAAGAACTCAGCCTCTGTCAGCTACAGCAAATCAACGTTCGAGACAATGCCGCATGTGGTGTTCATAGCACGGTGCCGGGTTACTGTTGCCTGGTTCTCCCCAAATGACGCTAGTTTCGACAGGTTCTTATACTGCTTCTGATCACGGACGTGCAAGAGAAGATCACCGCTTGCCATCCTCGACGCCTGATAACCTGGACCAAATACTTCAGTCAAAGACTTTGAAACAAGGTATGGTGAGATGCTTCGCACTGGTTTCTCTGACTTTTCAGAGTGAATAACGTGGAAATGGGGGAAGTTGTAGATTTGACGTCCAAAAAATTGGAAGACACCTTTGGTGCACCCTCGTTTCTGAGGGCTATCAGAGAGTTTAGGGAAAGCATTTTCCATAAGTGTAGATGGGGTTTTCTTCAGCGATGCCACCCACCCACCATGGAGCCCAACATGGGGATGTGACAGAAATTCCTGTAAGGAAAGCCCTGCCAAAGCCAGCCGTACATCGCTGCTATAACCAAATACAACATAACAAAGACTGGCTAGCCACACAAGATTAACCCTTGCCGCTGGAAAAGAAGAAGTGAAGTGAGGACAGCAAAGATTAAAAGTGTGAGAGAAAGACGAGGATTGGAGAGAAGGACAGGAAAAGGCGACTGCCGATTTCCTTCTGGTGGGTCAGTCTGGAGGGGCCGTCTATGAGAAGCAGAGGCCGAAGAGGTGTGTTGCCTCCGCCGGGGGACCTTATTGGTCCAAATACGGGCATCCGCTCAATTCCCAGGTTCCCCCTTTCCCCAAACAACGGCTAAACTGCGCACGGCTACACACGGGAGAGTACAATCCTCGTGTGCCGAAACACACCAAACGCCTGCTTACGCAGACGCCCCTGCGGGGGACGGAATACGGCCTGATTTCACCCCGCATTCCTTCCTTGCAAGCGCGAGATTGAACTGCGATCGCTGGCTAACCCTCGCGTGCTTTCATGTGCATGCTTTCACTCGCACATACGGCATATTGCACAGGGAGGCGGCGTTGTGGTTCCCGTGAATTTATACGGAACGGGGACAGCTATGGCAAAAATGCGTCTGGGCTGTCCATATATTTGCAATAACAATAAAAGAAAGCGAGTGAGCAAGAGGTATCTACATAAATGTAGGATGTCCTCGGAGTGCCTGCATGCTACACCCATGGAGAGCATCGCGTTTCCTTTAGGATTCAACAACCTTGAATGACCTTCTCGGACAGCTTTATTGTTCGGATAATGTAACAGAGAATGCATTGTTGTGAGCTCATGACTCATTGCAACCTGCTTGTGTAGTGTTAAAGTTTGCCGGAGCGTTTTGACGAAATCTTGTGTTAGGTTTTCTTCTGACTGTGTATTCATGTTGACATGCGTCAACATGAATACAGATGTTGACATGTGTATTTCGGATAGCCATCGTTTCCCTTGCTCCCATAGCACATCCTAGCTAGCGTACGGCACTGTTATGTCTTGTATTCCAAAGTACTTAGCCGTGCTTCCTATATAAAATATTGTCAGGGTTCTATGAATAGAACGGCCAATGAATACGATCTGCATTGGGACAAAGAAGACGACGCAGTGCTGCTGGGCAAGGCTATCTGCCATACTGGTTGTGCCGAAGCTAGCTTTTAAATAGCAAATACATTCTTATTAGTCTCTCTTTCTACCGGTATGAATATGTTAGAACTTCCTCCATTTGTTTATCAATTCATTCATGTGAAATGCAATCGTTAGAACAGGGACGATCGATAGACAATGTTGGGTTCTGTGGATTACGCTAGATTTTAAAACCAAGTTTCCAATCTAGACCCCAGAGGGTTATGAATCCGCAGCCGGTACATTCCCACAGTAGCTATTCCGAAAGTAGCTACAAAGCTTAAAGGTTCCAAATCATCGTTGCATATTCTAAATAACACTCGTGTAGCAAGTAAGTTCTCAGCAAATCTGCAAGCTGAAGAAAACTTTCTGTAAGGGAAATATTGACACCTACATATTTGCTTTGGAGCTTCCTGCTACAAGACGGGTAAATACCTGCCAAATACCATTGCATCATGCACTAACCGCAAATCATTCCGGGATAAACTAAATGACCATTTTTAACGAGGGCAAAAGGTTCTTCAATTCGGCACTCTCAACAGCTGATTACTTTTTATTTTTACTTGTTTCCCGTGTGATGCCTTTTTCACTGTATTTTTCTCGTGTATAATTGAGTGTTTCATATATATATCTATATTTTTCTTTTTTTCTCGTGTTTCAATCCCGTGAATTTTACTTTGCATTGTATACGCGTGACAAGAACATTTAACTGTTACATACTCTTTTTTTGTTATTGTTCTAAAAACTGACCTTGATTTTGCTCCCCCCTTATGTAATGCCTTCGGGCCTTTAAGGGAAAAATAAATGAAATGAAATGAAATATCAGTTTTTTGCTTTCATGGCGTTTCCTCCACCTCACGGGCTTCCACGGAGCTTATTTGCATTATTCCTGTTTCCAATGCTTCTTCATTTGTTAGGGTGTTACGACCACTTAGCCGTCTGGTTAGCTCAGATGGCATTGTAAATTGACCTCCATGGGAAGGCGTTGGTACGGAGTTATTTTTTCTTCAACTGCGAAGTTTTCTTTGTGAGAAAGCCGCTTGGTCTTACACTGCAGATTTGCGCTACAAAACAGGCGGATGTCAATTTGTCCACGGTGGTGTAGCTACCACATTTGGAGTGCCATTTCTTTAATAGCCACCAGAGATTACTCTTAACCGCGGTATCGCTGACGACTAAGACTGAGCCACTTCGAAGCTGTTGTCAGTGTACGATAGTCTCCGACATTACATGGTACTTTCTACCCAGAATGAAAGACCTGTAATAACTTAAACCTTCCCGGTTACTGTCACATTCGTTTAGTTTTTTCCATATCCTGCTTTTATCTGTTGCGTCAGTTTATGAAGCTAGTGGTATAACATAGGTGATTTCAAGAATTGGACGTGGAGGGTATGCTCTAAAAGTTTGAAAAAATTGGTAGGTACAGCTTCCATGGCAAATGTGAATCTCTGCTCGGTTGAGGTTGTAATTTGGGACAAACAATCGCCCAGGGCGAAATGCTACTGAAAAATGAAAATTTCATTTCTGGGCTGTAGATAGCGTCTTGATTTGAATTCTTCTACTTTTTTTGCGAATGCCACGAGCCGTTAACGTTTGCCCCTTACCTTATATTCTATAATATACAGTTGGCTAGAAAACATATAGCACATACAATTCGGTGCAAGAGATTCTATGTTTGTAACGTTCCCAAAGGAAAGTGGCAGTTTTTATTTCTTGTTATAATGATGCTGAACTTAGGTAACGTGATAGGCGATGGATTACATGAGACGCCCTACAGAGCATTCTACTGGTGCTGGAATAATGGGAAAAAACTTGAAGGTTAACAAAGAATCTCAGAAATAAGTTAACTACACGCAAAAATAAGTTGGAGCGAAAACGTTTACGCCTACAGCAGTAAGGGACAGGGAAAGCGTTGCGCATAAGAGGGGAAACAGAAATAGCCAATACTGTGGTGGACAGTAGAAGAAATTGTTGGAACAGGGTAGGCCATGTAATGCGTAGGGCAGGCAACCGGTAAACAATTAGAGTTACAGAATGGGTGCCAAGGAAATGGAAACACAGTCAAGGATGACACAGACAGGAGCAAGGTGACCAGATGAGAAAAGTTGGAAGCGCAAGTTGGAATCAATTAGCGGAAAGCAGGGGTATTTGGAGATTGCTGGGAGAGGTCTTCGTGCTCTAGTGGACATAAAAAGAATGCTCCTGCTGATCACCCAGTGTCTTGACATTTAGACGTATATTTATTAATGCATCTGCCCCAGGAATACCAGAATATATATGAAAAAATATAACAATTGAGTGGCCCAATTTGCGCACGTTTTTGCTTCGTAAAAGCAGTTAGTCAGCAGCCAGCTGAATGCGCTGCAGGTAGATTCACTAGAACTGATGGTGGGCGCCTGCTTTTGTGAACAGCACAAGCCCATGAACATCCTTTCTGGTACCCGCTCACATTCGGATCTTGTAGATGGAATAATCCTTGAGCTGCTAGGAACTGGTAAATTTACACGTAACAAAATTGCAGGTGATTTTTGAAACCACGCTTTTCTAGAAGTCGACAGGCGCTTTTCAGTGCACTCAAAGTTATTGTGTTTATTCAGTATACTGTATGGCAAAGAAACTAATCCACCCCATGTTGTGGTACGAAGGAGATTTCATGGTCATTTTTTTAGCCGTATGTGAGCATGTTGTACAAAGGTTGAAAATTATAACAGAACACCTCCGGTGAGCTCCTACTTCTTCTTTTTTTTCCTCACAGCGCTAGTGGAGCTCATTGCAGGTGACATGAGACCAAAGGCATACAGTCCGTATCAGAAGAAAACTGAGATGACATATACCATGAGTTGCAAGTAAAATCTATATTTTTACAAGCAAGTCCTGCAATAGTACCAGAAGCCGCCATGTGCATGTAGAATCGCCAGTAGAAATATGACAACTTGCACAACTGCGAGAAAAAAATTGGTAACATGCATGGCCTACGCTGAATCCGCATTATTAGACGTATTATAGTGGAAGGCAAACTTCACTATCCCATTTTAGCAGCTACAGCATAGCGGTATCGCATCCTCTTATGAGATAAAAAGAACGTGACATTGCAAAAAAATATCACTGCACTTGTTGAAGCTTTTGGGCATGAGGATAAAGCCACATTTCTGCAAATATATATGGATGCCTCCATTTATTCTGCTAGTTATAGGGGTACGAATGGCAGGAGACAAATGTGGGTTAGTCGATCAAGAATGATGGATAATGTTTTGCTTTACTAACTTTTTTAGGTCTGCACTTTGTGAAATGATATCCCATGTTGAATTGGTGGAGCACAACCGGCGATCTTCGTCGCGGTCGTTGTCAATGGCACCGTTACACAGCTGGCGGTACTGATCGACCTAAAATAGAACAACGCAAGGATGAGTGTTGTTTTCGTTTGACGAATGACCGCGAGCCAGTGTTATATTACGACATTCAGTTGTCATTTATATGTATGCATCGTTCGTAGGTTTATATATATTGCAGGGGTCAAATTATTTTTCTTCTAAAGCAAGTACACGCCATGAGCAGGACGCACAAGCAGACGTGAATACGTTGATATTCAATGCAATTTGGACATACCTTTTATTGAATGCGAAGGCCGCAGGCTTGGAATAAAACACGGGATCCTATTACATACTTATTGGAACGCGCCTAATGGACACCTTGGTGGTAACACAATTCTTGACTAATCGAAGCTTTCACCATCTGTGTTGAACTACTTGCGCGCTACAACTGCGGCGATCATACGTAGTCCGCATTATTTAATGTTGCCGTGCCTAAAATCTGATAAATTCACACGTTTGCTAGAACAGCCTAGTGCATCATTCTGGCACCACTATAAAAATCACCTACAAGGCTACAAATGCGCAAATACTTCTAATTACAAATAAAATTGCGGAAGAACACATCTCCCCTGCAGTGTCAACGGTTAACATTGCGCTAAAATTGAATCAACATAGCGACACAATGCATTGTCAATGTCGAAACGAGGAATCTGTCATGCGTTTAATGCAGCGGCACTACTCTTCCGCACTTCCCTAAAAACACTGGGTGCCGTCGAGTGCCGCCTCCGCGAAGCCCTCGCGGGGCCTCTCAATGCATGCAGCGCCGGTGCGCACGAATGGTGAGAATCGGATCATCCTGCAAACGGCTTCCTCTTTTACGTTTCTTTCTGGACGTTCTGCACCGTCTATAGGCAGTGTCGAGAAGCCCTTGCGTGGCGCGCCGGTCCCTCCGAGCTCCGGTCCCTCCGCTCGCTTCCCGCACACTCAGTGGCGCATACTGAAGCGGGCCAGAGGTTCATTGAAGAGCGGGACATAACCAATGCGCACACCGCACAGCTTGCTAAAGCTTGGGCGTATGAGGCGTTCGCTGAAAACAGGTACCAAACCAGTGCATTTGTCGTGCAGCCTGATAATTTGTCGGGTCCGTACACGAGGAACCTCTGCCACGTGGTTTCGATTCCGCTCACAATCGAATTTATTTAAGGGCTGTTTCTCTGCATTGTGGAGCAGCACATTTCCATTGGCACGTATGCGGTTACGAAAGCTTGCGGCGAACAGGTTCAGTGAATAGTGCCACAAACTCATTGGTACAAACCCAGTGGCACAAGTTGCCCTCAAAGAGTTTCTTCGAACAGCGGCGCCATTCCATTCCATCGCCTACGGTGACCCATGTAGGCCTAAAAGAGGCTTGTTAAATAGCACATATGTAACCCCAAGTTGGTTGGATGATTGGTTTCGAACCCGCTTTGGTCAGCACAGCAGTCTGATGAGGTACTAATCTGGCCTCGGACTACCGAGGGATCCAGGTCGGCGGGAACACGATTCAATGCAAATGTACCTAGATACGAACAGATATACATCGATGTAGAGATAAAAGGCACCGGGAAGTGCGTGAAGTACTCTAAGAATCCTAAGGTATTAAAAAGTAGGGCAGAAGCCATCTTTCGATGGTTGATGGTTATTCGTTAGCCTTGAGTCAGTATAGCTAAAAAAGTTATGTCCACGGACGGAACGAGTTATTGATGAGGTCCGTAATACAGCAGAACTTCTGTTCGCGCTTTTCTAAGAACAATCGGTGTAATCTGGCAATGCCGCCGCGAAGCCTGTGCTACCATATGGAATGCATGGATGGATGGATGGATGGAATGAAAAGCGGCGCATATCTACTGGTATGTACGCACTCATCAGAACTGGCATTAAAGAAGTTCGTTGAAGCCGAGAACAGACCGAGTGACGCGCACCCAGTCGGTGTCAGAGTTCCTTCGGACAGTGATACCAAACCCAGTCCTGCATCTATAGGGATCGCGGTGGCTTAAAGTCGGCTCGTAGAACAGCGGCACGTATGTATAGTTTGGCGCATACTCAGTGACCCAAGATAGTCCGATAGTTCGCTCACAACCGTGTTCCCTCAGCGGATTAGCTTGATGGACCCATCTGATCACGTTGTGCATTATATGATCATGGTGTGCCTCGGTGATCACGAAGCATTATTAAGCGTACTATATTCACCGCCTTCCACTTGTGTTGTACCCCAATTTGAAAAGAGACCAAGTAGCTAGCAGTTTTTTTCGAGAACTTAGAAGCACTGGTAACTGAGCAAAAGTGTGTTAAACTCACAGCAGGAACACAAAGAAAAAGTGGAGACAAGGGCACAGTAGGCGTTGTTAGTACGCAGCAAAAGAAAATTTCTAGGCGGAAAGTTTTCGCAGCTCGCACACTACGCAAACAAATGAAGTGGTGTTCGCCTATATGCACGCGCACTGCGCAGGTGACTGGGAAACCTTTAACAAGTATTATGGTATTTGTAAGCTTTAACATTGCTCAATGAGAATATTGGCGTTCATAACCGCATTTGATCGCTTGGCTAGTAGAAAACTCCGCTATGACATGCGTCATAATGATCCTTGCGGTCCTGTTGCCTGGCTCCGGTGTCGAAGCGGGCATGCTGGCGACGATGGTCAAGGCGAGAAACATATTCTTCGCAGGAAGATGGAGATGGACTGACCGGGGCAGAAAAGAACGAAACATCGAGAAAGGAACTTGGCGAACGGCCATAAACAAGGTATAATGACCAGTAACCGGCTGTGCGTTGAACGGCGATGTTATACGCGAAGGTGACGAATGGCTAAATTGCGTCCCAATTTCAGTGATCTGGTTCAATATAGGTGGCTATCATGTCAGACAGTGTACGATGAAACCGCTCAGTCAATCCGCTCGTCTGAGGATGGTCACCTGAAGTAATTTTGTATATTGTGCCAGAGGCTCTGAACACGTCGCCTAGCAGTTCTGAAAGAAATGCCTTTCCGCGGTCACTCAGAAGGACATGAGGCGCGCCGTGACGCAAGATTGTGGGTTGAAGAATGAAGGTACGCAGAACTGACACAAAATGTTTCGGCATAGCGCCTGAGGTGGTCTACGGCTTGAACTATCCATCGACTACCGGCTCGCGTCATGGGAAGTGGCCCATAGAGATCAATGCCAACAACCTCGCATGATTTCGCAGGACACGAGGCGGGTAGTAGCTGCCTGGCTGGAGCTGATGATGGCCGCTTTCGACGCTGTCAAACGGCGCAGGAAGAGACGTACACACACGTACCACACAGACAGAGAGGTCAGGCCAGCAGAAGCGGCTTGCAAGCGGTCGTGAGTTTCCTGGATGCCAAGGTGGTCAGCAGTCAAATCTTCATGAGGGGCCTGAAGGACAGGAGCATGAATGCAGCGAGACTGTCTGGGCACCCAGCGTTGTCCGTCAGGATGATGGATATGGCGGTACAGCACGGAGTTTTGTAGCTGGCATTGTGTCAGCTGTCGACGGTGTATGGCGTAAGGCGGGCGCGAAGCTCCGCGAAGACGGTATATAATACGTAGACAGTACGAATCGGCGAGTTCTCGATACGAAAATGATTCATGGTCGCGCAAAGTGCGAAGGATAAAATCGTCGTAGAAGAGACGCCAGGGTTTGCGTCCCTGGAGGTGGTTGCGGAGTCATTGATTAGTGCGGCTGCAGGAAGCGGGCAGCGGGAAAAAGCGTTTGCGTCTTGGTGCTTTTGACCAGACTTGTAGATGATCTCAAAGTCATACTCTTGCAGACGAAGAATCCAGCGACCAAGACGTCCTGACAAGTTCTTGAGTGTGGAGAGCAAACATAAGGCTTGATGGTCCACAGCGATGGTAAAATGGCGGCCGTGGAGATAAGCGCGAAACTTCTGAACGGAGGAAACGAGAGCGAGGTATTCCTGCTCGGTGATGGTATAGTTCTGCTAGGCAGGTGTAAGTACACGGCACGCATATGCAACGACTCTCTCACGCAAAGAGGACTTTCGCTGGAGGAGAACAGCACCAGTTTCGTGGCCGCTAGCGTCTGTGTGCAAGATTGTGGGTGCCGTCTCATCAAAATGACACAGGGCAGGTTCACATGTGAGGGCGCCCTTCAGCTGGTCAAAGGCAGATTCACATTCCGGTCACTACAGGAAGGGAGCACCAGAACAAAGTAGATTGTGTAAAGGAGCAGCTATAGAGGTGAACCCACGTATAAATCGTCGAAAATAGGAAGCGATGCCAAGGAAACTGTCTAGTTCTTTGCTGTCATCTCGTCGAGGAAAGCAAAGCACCGCCCTAATTTTGTCAGGATCAGGTAGAATACCATCCTTGCTCACAATGTGATGTAACCCCTTCATCGTCTTGTAACCCCTTCATCGTCGTATTGCAGAGGTCCAAGGGCTTGACGTCCAACTCCTAAAGGCCATCTGGGGTTGCAAACGCTGTCTTTTCTTTGTCGTCTTCGTGCATCAGAATTTGCCAGTAAACTGAACGCAGATACAGGCTGGAGAAGTATTCATCACTTTGCACAGAATCGAGGGCATCGTGAATGCGAGGCATAGGGTATACATCCTTGCGCGCAATCTTGTTTAAAGCTTGGTAATTGACACAAAATACCACTGAGCCCTTTCTTTCGGGTCAAAGCAATGGCAGACGACCAAGGGCTAGCAGATGGGCGGATTATCTCACGTTGCAGCATGTCGGCGACATTTTCCTCAATAGTCTTGCGCTCAGCTAGAGACACCCGATACGGCCGGAGACGTACAATGGATCTGCCGTCTGTCTGAATGTGATACATTGTTACGGAAGTCTGACCGAATGTCAAAGAATGGGCGTCGAATGAAGTTTTATGCCTCTTCAACAAACTTAGTTACTGTTGCGTCTTCTAAGGGGTCAAGTCAATAACGCAAACCGAAAACGCCTTTAGCAAGGAGAATTTTCTCGGGCTTTATGTTCCTTGCGGCGAGAAGCGCAGACCCATTGTCAGTTCTAACTAGGACTGTTACAATGGCTGTCCATTTATTGAAATAACGCGCAGGAGGTAATACGCATCTCCATGGTCGAAGACGTCGGACGTGACGGTCAGAATTTGCTGACAGCCTGGCGTTAGCATGGTATCTTTGCCAGCGAGCAGACGATGTGGCTTGTACTTTTCATCGCCAAGCGAATAATATGTGTTGGTCATATGTACGACATGTTGCCCACAACATATAGCAGCAGAAGCAGAGGCAAGGAAATTACATTCTAAAATGAGCTGGTGGGAGCATGGCGACAGCACAGCAGACTGTATGTGGTGGATAATGTCGTCGATCCTTACACGCGCAGTACAAAACTCGGAAGGGTGGATAGAGTCCCTTGAGCTGCAACCAGCAGTGGTCCATCGTAAGGCGTTGTAACTTTCCTGAGACGCTTACATAAAATAGCATGCATAACACATAAATTGGCAGCAGTGTCCGCCAAAGCTTCAACTTACACACCCTCAACGAACGCAGACATCATTTTACAAGGGCGCGCTGGAGGAATTGTAGTCCTGTATATAAATGCAGTTTTTCCTCCGAAAACTGCATTACTTAGTTTTCCGGTGACGGGGAGAGGTGAACGAGGCAGGCCGGAGCGGTGGCCAGGAGCGGCGGAAGGCCGAAGGTGAGCGGCGTCTGGAGCTGCGGCGTCTGGTGCTGCAGCAGAATACGCATCCGGTTCACTCATGTCGTACCCGCGACGCTCATGTTGTTGGCGCTTACGGCAAAAACGTGATATGTGGCCGCGATAACCACAGTAATAGGATATAGGACGAGATGGTCGCCAAGGCGGGTATAGGGGCCGCTCGATACGCTGGGAGATAGTGCTGTCAGATGGGGCGATGAAGGCTGTAGTGGTTATGAGGGGACATTAGCCGGAAGAGCGACATTAACCGGCGCGTACGGGGGTACAGACAACGTTGAACGGAAGCCGGTTGGAGGCGCGGTAGCAACCTGGGCGTATGTTGGTAAGGTGCGAGGAGCAGGATTGTCAACAAGCGCAGATCAAGTCATGGACTCGAGCTCATCCTTGATGACGTCGCGCAACACTGCCCCAGTAGGCTGAGGAGGAAGGACCAACGGAAATTAAAAGCCAAGTGATTGAAGTTCTTCGCGGATAATCGCCCGAATTATTACACGTAGGTCAGGGTCCACCGTAGAACGGTGGTCGCAGTGCAGTTGCAAGCGTACGGACTCAAGCTCGTCGAGGGGCTGGCGCGTCAAGACAATGTCAGCCAAGGCAGCCGGGTTCCTCACGGCGAGCACGTTGAAGGCCACAGTCCCAATGC
The DNA here is from genome assembly GCF_023375885.2 of Dermacentor andersoni. NCBI lineage: Eukaryota > Metazoa > Arthropoda > Arachnida > Ixodida > Ixodidae > Dermacentor > Dermacentor andersoni. The sequence goes on along the minus strand of NC_092819.1, from coordinate 116,354,831 downwards.
CTTTGAGAACATGACGTACCCTGTTCCACTCAGCCATATCATCACTGACACGATGACAGAGCGCAAGCACATCCTCGATGTTCGATGTGTAGGACTCACCGGAGTGTTCCTTGCGAGCATGAAGAGTTTGTTCGCAAGGGTGGGGCGAACAGCCGGCGTTCCAAATACTTGTCGCAACTTCCGCTTGAAGGTGGTTCAATCGGAGAAATCAATCTCATAATTGAAAAACCAGGTATTCGCCACACGCTTCAGATAGAATGAGACATGGCGGAGCTTGAGTAGGACATTCCACCGATTATCAGAGCTTACGCGCTCGTAATTCGTAACATCAGAGCTCCAGGGAGTATCCCAGACGTGCAGAGGACGGGGTATCAAGAAACATGTCCAGCACTTGTGACGTTACAATAAGGGCCGACCACTATGGAGCCTAAGAGACGCGGCGAAGGACCCTCGGCACAGTCCACTATGATGTGACTACGCGCACAATGCAGAAGAAGGGCACCCACATGATGATGATAATACGAAGATGATGATGATATGAGAAGATGATGATATGATGATATAATATGAAGAAGTGCACAAGAAATGGCCATACTACATTTGTAGTTTATAATTCTAGCCTCCTTTTAAAATGCACAGCGTTCATGCGTACTTAAGCGACGTCTCATCGAGCTACTGCAAGAAAGTTTGGCTTATTGGTACAGCTTGTACTAAAGTACATATTATGGTCACTCACCTTGCTGTCCCTACAGTTGACGTCCGGGTAAAATAAGCTTCTCGGCATTCCAAGGTCGTCAATGACGCCGTACCGGAAATGTATCCACTCCCGTACCAGGCTGATGGCTGCGGAAGTCGTATTTTGCTTCGTATAGGTATCGGTAGTTTGGTCTTGTGCTCGAAGTTTTGAAACGTCCTAAACCTTTTAACTTCTCATTTAATAGGTAAAAAAAATATATTGTGACGTAAAATTTCATATCTCCACAAAACAAAAAGGAAAATGAAGCACAGAGATCCTATAACACTCACCAACTTCAATTTTGCGCGTTGCTTCAGAGCTTACTTTGAAAAGAATAAAAAAACAAAACCTTTTATATTGTGGTGCTCGAAAATCTTAATGCTCTCTGGATGCGCTCTTCTACCCTTTGTGTCCTATGAGCTGCCATCATGAATAGTTCGTGCGGAAGGCCTACTAGCACAGTGTTGGCACAAGTATACAATCAGTACAACCAACAAGCATTATATTTCAAGGGTATTTTAATACAGTCAGTAGTGACGTTGCTCGAATGTTCTAAAGAAAATCTACGCGTTCCTCCCAAAACAATGCAGCAACACTGTATTGACTAGGTATGACAACGTATGCACATCACAGATATAGAAAGCGAGCTCAATTCCTCCTAACTGCGCAACTCAGCATAAATACAGAAATTCCAGGACCTACACAGGGGTGTGACAACTTCGGCTTCTTCTTACCACATTTTGACAATGTTTGTAGCACAGCTGCACGAGGAAAGAAGGTGCAACGAGACAGACTCTCGGCTATTTCGCTCAGGACAGGAGTAGCTGCTGTGGCAGCAAGATTTGAAGCATATATTCTTTAATTTCCTGTAAGGCTTATAACAAAACTAAGAGGAGTAGTGTACACATATGTTGAGTCTGCGGAGGACTTCACGAGGGCCAATACTCTAGAGAACACTTAGAAAAAAATGGCAAAATCCACCTCCCCATGACTGTCCGCATTATTCTATTGGCACTCAAGCAGTTTAGCGAGAAACCGTATGGCTAAGCGCACCTTTACATACAGTCCGTAGCGGGAGATGCAGGCTGTTACGACTAACCTGTGTGAACAATTTGTCTGTTGCCGCTGTGACAACGGCCAAAGTCCGGACGTTTTGAATACGCCGCGCCACCCGCAACAGTTAAAGAAACTCCTTAGAGGCCGCAGCGATGAAAACACGTTAGCGTTCGGGCGCAAAATCTCGCCTGCAACCCGCCCCGCCCCTTCCGGCGTGCGCAGCACCCTCATAACCGCCTAAGCTCTGCAGTACTGTCTCCATTCGGCCAGGGGGATAGTTAAGCTTGGCGCGTGCACTCGTTCTTTCTCCTCCTCCGCAAGGAAGACGCCGGCGGTGTCTGTGTGCGCGTGTCGCAGCCTTTCCCTGTGCTTGGCCAGCAGCGGTTGGAAGAACCGTTGGCCTGTCTTGATGCACCGAGCCGCGGCCGCAATTGTGGAGAGCTAGTGAAGAGCGCTGGCTCTTTCCTTGCCCTGAGCGAGGAGCCTACAAAACACGCACCCGCCAACGGTCTTCAACTTTTAGCGTTTGAGCAAGCTTCACTGCGTGTCGCTATCCCTGAGGAGACTTGTACAGCTGACCGCTCCGTAACGATGTACTAAACGTTCTTTTTTACTCGATACATGAATCGCCTTTCGTCTCTGCCTGGGCCTCTCCATGCCGATCAAGCTCCCGACCGTCATGGCCACGGTCCTGGGTGAGCGGTCCTTAACCACTGGCGCCCGCGGTGCCATCCGACATCCGCTGATTGTCTGCGTGAAATGCAACAGTGCGTTGGGATGGTCAACGCCGGATTCTTGGCTGCGAGGTTTGGTGATTGCGAGGCTTTTCTCTACTGAGTTTTCCCAGGCTTTTGTCGGTGTAGTTAACAAAGTATTAAAAACTTTCGTTGTCGCCTACTGTGTGGGAGCTTCACGGCAGTACTGTGTGTACAGTAAAGAAAGCAGCACTAGGGTCAGCCATGAATTTAAATGAGTTGCGAACACCGCACTTGTTTGCGCTGGCGAAGGAGTTGCATATAGGTGTCCATGACTCAGTCCGAAGGACACCGCGCCTGTCCTGTGTGTTTCCTTCTCCGTCCGTTGTCCTTTGCTCGGTTACATGATGCATTGCAAGACAGAGACAGTTGACCAGGCCTATTCAGGCGTCGAAGGCCGACGATGTCGAGCTTTCGGAATATTTAAAGACTACTCGGGCTAGGCGAAGAGACAGACAGAAGAGTGGTAACGCAAAAGCCAAGATCGTGGGCCTAAAGGGAAAGGCAGCAGAGTGAACGAGTAAGCCAATATGTTCAAATCCAACTTGAGATCAAGCGGCTCGGCATGGAGTTGGAAGCCACTCGGGCAGACCGATGGGTTAGTGAGGCGTCCAGCACAGGAGAACGGGTATTGCTTAAAATAACAGAATTCGTCTGGCTGTACCAGTTCGGAGACAACATTGGTCCTCTTTTTGGTGAACTTTTGGCGAAGTGGCAGTGGACGGTAATTCAAATGGGACTAAATTGTATAGTTTAGCCATTTGCGTAAATCCTCGGTGTGAGAAGTATCAATTAAAACCCTATGTATTGCATTTTCTTGTTTTTTGGTAAATCAAGCAGCTTTGTGTCACGTGAAAGTTTCGATTGTTTCATGGTACTTCTTGAACGTTGCATAATATTACAATGATAAGCTGTGTAAGTATACGAAAAACGATTTTCATCTAGAGTGAAGATGGCAAGACTCTTGCTCACCAAAGGTCGGTGAGCGATTGCCTTACCATAGTCCGGGTAGTCGGTTTACATACCATACCCCTAGCGACAACTTTTTTTTTCTTGTAACTGTGTGTGTCCGAGTAGTTGCAATTACGGCTTACTCTTTAGATACATGCACTTCATGATCATTGTTAATTCCCATTTGCTCGTGTTATTATTTATTACATTGTATTTGCTCACGGGTACTTTCCAGCTGTGATGAGAAAAACAAGTCCGCTCGATTTACATAATGGGTGCTCGTGGCACTATTAATGCCTCTATATGTCATTATTATTGTACGCATCGCAGCGGTGGCTGGAGAGATTTCTTGCCAGTTTGTTAAGATATATAGAGTGTTCTAGAGACTGCTTATTCTTGTATATGGTGGTGGAGGTGTATGGTGGAGAAGCGTTTACTTTGTACTTTACTTCATGGCAGCCGTGCGCGGGGGGACCCATGAAATAAATTTCGTGTGCTCCCTAGCAGAATCACACTTGTTTACCTTTTCTTTTGCAACTCGCACTGAAAATAAGCTATACAGCCCCCTGAGAAATTTCACAACATGCGCATTCGTGCCTGCGTTCACAGAAACTCACGTACATGCATTCACATTTAAGTACTAATACCACCCTGGATTATTGTGAGCGCCGTAGGTTCCCGTAGGATCCTTCGGAAGGTGAGCGAACCGAATGTAAATAAATGACAGTGACACAGAGGTTTCAAAAGCAACTTGAATTTTGTTCGTCTAGAATAATTATACCTATATATTTCTCCAAAGAAAACATGTTTTATTGGATCAAAGTACTATGGCCAACACACGGTCGTAATGTATAGCAACATATGCGAAACCTTTTCACAGAATTATTCGCGATATCGTGCGGCACTACGTGGTCGTATCCAAGAGTTATCAGACAAGACAATATTGCCCCCCATTATCATTTAGAAAACCTTCGATGTAAAAATTTTTCTGTTCGTCGGAAGCTGAGAGCCTGTGTTAGGGAGAGTGAACGATCATAGCCCGACGTTTCTTCGCGGAGCGCTCCGCATTTACCCACACGACGAGACAGCGCATTGGATGCCGTAGCGTGAACTTGCTTGATAACAAAAAACCTACACTCACTCATTTTGCCAATGAATCCCGTGCGCTGGCTAACGCAAAATATGTAGTGAAGTGCATTCCACAATTGAAACAAACACGCAAGTAAATAAAACTCGTATGAAACGGCCGCTCTCCAGCGAGCAACGCCACTCTGAACGACATAATAGCTGGTTCGCACAGTCTTTCCAAATCTGGCGCCAGAATCACCGGTTTGCAGGGATCACCAAGAAGAACTTGATGAATTGTGAATGAGAAAAAAATTTACATTCATTTTTTTTAGTAGTGCAGAAATATTTAACAGGGAATGTTTACTCCTATGACAGTATTCTGATTGAAAATTTTCGTACATTCTATTTCGCGCATAGATTTTCTAGTTTCAGTATTGGTCCCCCCTCACCTAGTTGCGCTTCAGTCCTGCATTCCTAACTGATATGTCTGGCGATAGGTTTTACACGTTACACGGCGCGTCGGCGGATCGTGGCTTTGTGCGTGCGGTGCGTTCTCGGCGCTGATTTTTTCGATAAAGCAATAGACAGCAAGATAAACAGCAGTTGAAATTATAGGGTTTTACGTGCTAAAATTAGTTTATGATTATGAAGCGCGCTTTAGGGGGGGACTCAGGAAATTTCGACCACCTGGGATTGTTTACCGTGCACCTATATCTAAGTACACGGGTGTTTTCGCATTTCGTCCCCATCCACGGGCCGGTATTTCATCTCGCGACAGCACGAATGTTACTTCGCTCGTTGCCGCTGCCGCGTTTTCTCACGCCAATGTTTTGACAGCGAGTTTCCGTGGACATCGAGTCAGATGTGTTCAAGTATCCGTGTGTGAGCGTGAGCCACACTTGTTAACTTAGCGTGCCTATGTTTACAATTTCGTACGGACGAGAAAACTACTATCCTTGCTTCATATAGCTATGCGCTAATTTGCTATCGCAATCGATGCTTCACCTTTCGGGTGAAACTGCGTATATTTTTTGTTAACTAGTGCTTCACCTGCGACTTATGTCGAAAGCTGTAAGCCAAAGCTGATTCACAGCTCAGTCTACCGCCCTCAATCAAATTCTGTCGAGAAGCTCCACTCATTGATGAAGGGTGTTTTTAGGGCGTTATGCTTTGAACAGAAGACTGTCGGTGAGCTTTGTTTACCAGCAAAAATGTGTGCGCAAACGACCGCACCGCACGAGGCAAACGGATTTTCGCCTGTGGAGCTAGTGCACGGTCGATCGCTGCCGTCCGCGCTTTGCATGAGTCGAGAACCGTGGGAACTCCGAGGCGACCCAGTCGTGATGGAATCCGCCTTTGAGCTACTCGAGAATATGAAAAAGCTCAGAAATCATGAAGCAACGCAATATCTCAGGCCCATCAATGAGCGATGGCCTATTATGATCGCAATACCAGGACTCGCCAGTTTTGGGTGATAAAGCGATGATTCCAAGAAGATCACAGCAAAGTATTACACAGTTTGCTTCCCGCATACGATCAGATCACAAAAAGCTTTGATAACAGCAGTCAGTAGGTAGCGCTATGGATAACATTCGACCACAAGGTCGCGGAATCGAATCCCGGCAACGGCGGCCGCATTTCGAGGGGGGCGAAATGCGAAAACACCCGTGTACTTAGATTTAGGTGCACGTTAAAGAACCCCAGGTGGTCGAAATTTCCGGAGTCCACCACTACGGCGTGCCTCATAATCAGAAAGTGGTTTTGGCACTTAAAACCCCATAATTTAATTTTAATTTTTAACATTCGACCAATTTATGATACATGCAGATGCGTCGTGCGTCGAAGTTTAACACCGTTCAACGTTTGTTAGCCGATGAAAAGCAGTGACCGAAGAAAGCGAAGCGAACAGACGACGCGCGGCACTCTGGCGCCATCTCTTAGCGATCGTCGCAGAACAAGTCGTGCGCGGCACTATACACGGTGCAAGTCTCCAGGCGGCACTACGCTTTCTTCTTTCATCCTTCCCTGTTGTTCTCTTTCTCGCGGTTACGCCACCGCCGCGACCCTAGGAAGGAGCGAGTAAGAGCGGCGCTCTAAATAAGGAAAGGGATTTATAAGCGCTTCAGAGGTCACCGGTCTACACAAAGGAGTTTGTGATTCAGTGTGATGCTAGCGAGTGCGGAATGGGCGTTGTATTAAAGGGACAGACAACTGGTCAAAATGTGTTGTGAGACATTGATGCAAATTAAATGACTATGATTTATAATGATAGAATCCAGCTTTCTGTTCGGGATTTCAGTCGGAAATGAAATTTTACATTGCCAAACAAAGGAAAGCCAGTAAAACTCTTGCTTGGGCTAGTTGGTTCATGCTTGAAGTAGGTAAAGGCAAGGCGCAGAAGACCAGGACTTAGGAAGGAGAACACAAACGACAAGACGGGCGCCCGTCTTGTCGTTTGTGTTCTCCTTCCTAAGTCCTGGTCTTCTGCGCCTTGCCTTTACCTACTGAAAGCCAGTAAGTGGCGAGGCCTGACAGTGAAATCTTGATCGTTCGAATTGTAGTAAAGATATTACTGTACGTAAGTCGACAGTCATTTAGTACAGTATAATTATCGTTTAAAATTAAAGTTAGTATATAATTAGACCCTTGCGCTTTATTCTGTGCGTATTACGAAGTAAAGAAAGTCCACGCTAACGACAAGCGCTCTGGTCGTCCCACTCGCATGGCGGCGCACATGTTGTTTATTGCCCGCGCGCGAATATAGCGCGGGTTTGCAAGTACCCAGAATTTTATGATCTCCCTGTGATACAGTATGTCATCGAAGAGTTGTGCCGTAAATGGGTACGTTTTTTACCTTCGTCTCGGTGCGTCTGTCGCACTGTACCGACGCCGAGCCCTCCGCCGACCATCGGCAGGTTGTGGACGTCGGTAGGTGGTGATGGAGGCGCTGACACAAAGGCAAAAACGCTGTCGCCGACAGCCGGCAGACAGAAATCGGTTTCATGTCGGCGTAGTGTGAGTGACCCTTTGCCAATCGGCATTCTCCAGGCGCGCTGCTTTTGGCGGAGACGGGAGCCTATTGCAAGTCGAATTCGTCGCTTCCGCTGCAACTTTCGTCCATCGAACGATGGCGTTAGGGTGCTACGTCGTAAGGATCTAAAATCTGAGCACGCGTGCGAGCTAAAATACTTTGTTCCAGCTTGCTGAGACCTTCGATAGACGAAATCGAAAATCAGAAGTGAACGCTTGGCTACAGCATTACGAACCGCGGATCACGTCTAAAAGCGTCGTTTCGTTTTCAATGCGCTTGGTTTCGTTTTGACTAGTCAAATACCAAAGCAGTTGGACGGGAAACCACAAAAAGACGTAGCTATTATCGCAGAAACACTTTAACACTTTAACTTTAACACGGGTAATACTTTAACACGGGTAAGGATACACCTGACGGGAGAGATTCACCGACCTTCTTCCGGACCCATCTGGGGGTTAACCGCCTGCAGTAACGACCACCAGTGCACTGCCTTCGCAAACCGAATGCAGTCCCCTGCCCATTCAGATCTCCCTTCTCCGGCGGGGCAGTCTCTTACTAATGGCACTTGTGGCGAACAATTTCCGTTGCGCCGGCGTGGCAATGGCGAAAGCGTGGATGTTTTGAATACGTCGAGTGGCCTGCAACCGTTAAATAAGCTCTTAGGAAACCGCAACGTCGAAAAGACGTTAGCGTTTGTACGCACATTATCAGTATCAGTATCTGGCTTCCAGTAAACTACCGCACTGCTAGATAGGCATCAATTTGAAACGTACGACTTTTATTTAGAAGATAATACGCTCTCACTGTTATCATTCGCTTGTGAACGTGAGTAAAAACAGTGAGAGCGCTCACAGTGAGTGCTCTGACAGAGGCTTTACATGGCGCAGCAAAGCGAAAAGTGATTTAGGTATCATAAAGGAAGCAGGTTCGCCCGAAACGCGAAACATCGATTGCCATAACAAAGTATTGGCCAGCTATACGAAGTAAGGATAGTGGTTTTATTGGCCGTATAAACTTGTAAACATAGGCATACTGAATTAGCAAGCACGGTGTCACGCGCGCACAAGCAAACATGAACACATCTCACTCGATGACCGCGGACACTCGCTGTCGAAACGCTGCCGTGAGGAAACGCGGCAGCCGCAGCGAGCGAATTGACCTTCGTGCTACCGCTCGCATCAACTCAACGTGAACTAAGGCAGGAAAACAGCGCGGCGTGGAATCTGTACCCGTCGCAGATGGCTTTCAACATACAAAGACCTGTCCGGGTTCACGCGGCCACCCGGGCCGCCCGAAGTAGAAAGTGCTCACCCCCCCCCCCCCCCCCCCCTACTCTCCTCCCGAAGTTTTGCGCGTCAGGGAGAGCGGCGTTATCTCAGTGCTTTCCTCCGTTGCATGCTCGAGATTGAGCCGCGATCACCGGCTCAACCACCCACGCTTTCACTTGCACATACAGCATATGGCGCGCGGCCACGATTTGATCGCCCTTGGACTTTATACGAGACCTCACGGCGACGGCAGAAATGTGCCTGGTGTGCTCAATGCTACCTGCAATAAAACGAGAGCTTCTAGAACGTGTTCACTCTAGCATTTAGAGCCCACTATCCTGCACCAGAGGGCGGCATTTCTTCGCTTCTTCTCCTAAAGTACCAGCCTGCTGTGCCGTAATTTTCGAAGCAGGCCAAAGAAGTATTTTGAGAAGACGTTCGCAAATATCAGCGCCGACAATATCACTTAACTGAGTGGCGCGTCTAAAAATCACGGGTGGATGATAAAACATGGTATATAAGAAAAAATATATCGCATACGTGTTCAGGACACAGTGTAAGATCAAAGCAGAAATCTAGAGACCTCTCCCAAGGTGCTGAAAACAACGAAGGAAATTTCTTACGACCGCAGTATTACGTGACCGCGCGCATTAAAAATCTGTAGATGCACCTAAGCTATTCTTTTTATGTGTAAGTGCGTGAGGCATTACTGGTCACTGTGTGTCGCTGACTTGTGTTGCCGAGTTTAGAGCTGCGCAAAACCTTGCTGAGTGTAGTGCTGCAGCATTATGTTTCCGTGTGTAATGCTTCTGATGAGGTCGCAACAACGCAATACGACAAACCGTTCATATTGCCATCTCTCAGCTGAGTTTTATTTCGGGAGTTCTCGTTAGTGTTTCATTGAAAATTGCGTTGAGTGTCGTTTCTCTATGACACCATTCTTTCACCCCGATGACACCACTTTGCCGGGTGATGACAGTATTTTTCTTAGCGGCACTATGGTGTTGACATTAAATTTCTTCATCGGGTCCGCAGGCGAATTCTACCTCATACCCTGGAGGGATGTCGTAGCCAGCATCCGACGGGTGTCTGAGGCACGCATTCACGAATTTCTCCGTTGCTGCTGTGTACTTGGCGTTCCTAACTTCGTAAAGTTTCCGCTGATATTGTCGCTGCTGCTCCGATCTAACTGCCTCCGCTGCCACCTTCCTTGCTACACCACTGGGTTCATTGCTTGTCGGCTAGTCGGGTACTTGGAGAGGAGGGGAGTGCACGTTGCCTCGCTGCAGCCGCTGTAGCTCGCTCCGCAGTGGCTCGCTCTGCCTTTGGCGTTGTCCGGGATTTCGGTGGTGAACGTCTCGTAGTTCGCCAGTTCGCCATGGTCCCGTAGTTCGCCAGCAGTGAACTGGCGCCTCCAGCCACGCTTTGCGGTCTCGCATGGTAATTTAGACTCAAATCATGGAGGAAGGAAAAAAAATTGACAGGCCCTACCCATTTTGCCCGCTAGGAGGAAGGTGGGTAGGAACTCGCGTAGCATTTTTTTCGTGTAGCGGCCATCTTCTCGGGGCACACTAGCGGTTTCGTTATGGCGTTGTGTGCCCAAGGTGTCATCGTGCGTGCAGGATTGCGTTAGCCTCCGTGTTTTGTTTCGCTGTGTTATCTAGACCGTGCTCTCCCGGTTGGTGTGACCGGGTCCGACTAGAACAACGAAAAAGCGTGAAACAAACACGCATACGATATCGTACACCACGGACGATCTGAAAATATATTTGCCGTATTTGATGGATTCATGCTAACGTACCATCACATACGGAAACCGCTGTGCTTCAGAATATGTACCAGCACCGCCTTGGACATGAGTGACGACTGTGCATTCTTTCTGCTTTGAGAGCGGACGCTGCATCTGTAGTGCCTAAGACAGCTATTTGGAAGGAGCTATTTGGAAGGAAACAATATGGATTAGGCCACCGTCAGTGTATTCACAGGAACTCTACCAACCGGGAAAACCGGGAATTTTCAGGGTTTTTGAATAGTCTGGAAATATTCAAGGAAAGCTCAGGGAATTTGGGCTTTTCTCAGGGAAATTAGCTGTAATTTTATCGAAAGAGAACTTAAGTCGTCATATTTCTGGTTCGGGTAACAGAGAGGAATCATGACGAATCGTCTTTGACGCAGTGTCGTCGGCTAGAGAAGTAGCCAGTGTACATGACCGACTTTCCAGACGCCCGATAATTTAGACGGCTTCGCGGCGCCACCATGTACCCTATAGGCTGAACGTATGAGGACGTCTGTGATTTAGGATGCAAGAGCCCTTCGCGGTCCGATTTTCCGGTCTTTTACCGTGACCACAGGTCCGTAACGGCATTCATCAAAGCCACCTGTGCCGCCGTATTTATTGCTTCGCCTCCTCGAACCATCGCTCTCGCAGGCAGATCCGCTGGCAGCCGTAGCCACAACCGCAGCAACACTGGGCCAATCTGCTTCGACGTTCGCTACTAAGCTTCTTGCCGTTCGGTTCCGCGTTTTTCATTGAAAGAGTCTGCCACTACAAGTAAGGGCACCGACTCTGCCTTTGTTGTCCTCGCAATTGGCTTCGAAGCTCGGAAAGCAAGACGCGTTGCATAGTGCCAATTCCCGAAAGGCAGCTTCGCCTCATTACAACGTTGTTACACGGCAAAGCTTGCGCGAACTTATTCCGGTGAATCATACAAATATGAATCCTTCCGCTACCGGAAAATAGGGGTAAGTGAAGCTTGTCCTGCGTGCAGCAGACCATCACGGCCAAGCAACCCAGCGGTAACGGTGCTGGTTTTCTTCGGCCTCCCGCTCCCTCAGCTCGGAATCTTCTCGGTGCTGACGGATTGCCTGGATTCGAACCCTTAGGTACCGCTGTCAGCGGTAGCCATGCGGCGCGTTCACGATTTACACGACAGACCCATGTCCTCCAGGAACCCAAGATGGTGCCTGAAAGCGGAGCCGTGGTGCCGACCGGGAAACGACAGCTGGGATGCCGAGCGAGCAGCCGATCCGGAGCCGTTCTTAGACGGCATCCCGGAGGTACAGCAAAGGCCTGGCTTCATTCCCGGCCTGCTCAGTGTGCGGCAATGACGAAATGATCGACCATCTAATTTGTTCTTGTCCCGCCTTCTCTACATCTCATTCCGAAGCCTCGGACTCAGAGCGGTCTCGACACCCCAGCTGCTGTTTCCCGGCCGGCACCACGGCTCCGCCTTCTGGCACCTTCTTACGCTCCTGGAAGAGACGGGGCTGTCGTGTAAACTGTGAATCCGCCGCATGGCTACTGCTGACAGCGGCAGTTAAGGGTACCGTGCCCTGCAATCGCATCGACCTTCTCCCTCTTTTCATTTTTTCTTTCTTCTTTATGTCCCCTTCCCCGAGGCGCTGAGTCGTGCTCTCTAAAGGGCTGCAGAAAACAGCACCTCTTCCTCTTCCCAATCACACACACTCTCAATATCAGCCGGCTCTAGAGTGCGTTTATAGTCCGACGTTATCGGCGCACAGGCGATCGTCGTGAGATGCCGGGCGTGTCGAAGCGCATTGGCCGCGTACGGTTTAATTGGCCACGCCAGTGCGTCGAACCATCCGTCGAAATATAGACGCTGGTGTTCTCGCCGACATGATGTAACGTGTGCAGGCGTTCGCGCTACGTCGGACTATATTTAGGCCTTAATGGCTTGATCGGCGTGCCCAGAGCGAGCTCATTCATGGGAGAATTCTCGCCGCCGCTCGTCAACCGCCGCCATTTCTTCGGGGGAACGCACGATGCGTGGCCGTCTCATCCGTTTTCCGAGAACCGGTGGAAGTGACGGTGAACGGAAACAAAATCGGCGGAGCGTCAGCGAGACCCTATCCTGTCCGTTCCTTCTCCGGTGGAAGAGAGACGGCTCTGACTGGCTGCGGAATCCTGGGTAATGACTCATTCTCCGGCGCCAGCGCAGCTGTCCTTCCTTTCCCGCAATTGCTCAGCCCTGGGAGCAACAGTATTTTTGCGTCACCTCTGCAGCACCACTTGTTAGGCAATACAAGTTTCGCTTGAAAAACGTGGCAACGGGCAATTGCCACGTTTTGCCACCAGCCATCTCCTGTCACAGCACTAGCACCGATGTGCAGAATGAGGGTACTGGCAGGCCTTCAGATCTTCGTATGTGCCCGTGGCGATGTGAGGGCTTAGGGCAGTAAAACACGTGCATTCATTTTTTGGGACTGCTCAAGTTCTCGAACGTTCCGCGGCCTTTAGGGAGTCCAAAAAAATGCTGATTCCACGCATTGTGGAAATCAATGTGAGCGAAGCTTTCGGTGCTGTTTTCTTTGACTGACGATAATTAGTGGTGATGTTTGCCCTGAATGTTTTCTTTCTTCAACGTTTAGCCCAACACGAGAGTGGCGAGTTCATATTAAAGGTGACCTTGCGTTTACCATTGCTGTTTGTCTGCGTAATACACAGAACACAAAGGGATAGGTGTTTGCTGAAGCGTTCTTGTGCGCCATAATTCATAACCTCTGAGAAGGCTGAGCATAGTCATTGGCTCACATGGCGCATCACATCCTAGCACACGCATTAAATTTTATTTGAATTATGGAGCAGTGCATAGAGAAACGAAAATCGGTGCATGAGGAATGACATAGTAGCGGACTCCGGATTAATTTTGACCAGTGGCGCCGTTAACATGTCCCTAAATATAAGTGCACGAGCGTTTTTTTTTTTTCGTCCCCTCGAATAGCGAGTGCTCCAGTGAGGATCAAACTGGCGACCTCGAGCAATGCCACAGCCACAAAGTTACCGCGGCTGGCGCAGAAGTGTTTATTTGACGTCTGAACGTTTCCGTAATGTCGCACGCTTTAATGCAGCTCTGCTGCTGCACACTAAACAAAAATAACGCGAAACGGGAGTAAACCGCTCGTCCTGTATCGCATTCCCGTTTCTGGGTTTTTTTTACTACGTACCAGTCGAGGTAAAAATTTACTACCATGCTGACCAAGTTTTTTGCATGTAGAAACGAGAGTAATTTTTTAATCTGTGGGAAGGTTTTTAGGGACGATAGTGCGACTATATTTTTACTCCCATCACGAAGTTCTAGCGGCTATTCCTGAGAGTTATTTTTCAAGCCCATTCGCGAGTTTCTTGGGTCTGATGTGAGAGTATTTTTTTACCTCCTTCATTAACTTTTCTCAGCTTTATCTGATAGTAATTTTTCAAGCCCATTCTGGAGTTTTTTGGAGGTGATGTGGGATTACTTTTTTACATCATTCATCCAGTTTTCTAGGCTATTCCTGGGAGTTATTTTCAGGCCTATTCTCGAGTTTGTTGGTACTGATGTCGGGGTATTTTCTTACCTCGTTATCAAGGTTTCGTAGCTCTACCTGAGAGAAATTTTCAAGCCCATTCTGTGGTTTCTTGGAGCTGATCTCGGAGTATTTTTTTACCTCATTCATCAGGTTTTCTTGGTTCTTTCCGAGAGTAATTCTTCAAGCGCGTTCTGGAGTTTCTTGGGCCTGATGTGGAAGTAGTTCGAAGACAATTGAAAGATTACAAGGATGATTTCATGGATCCCAAGCATGAGTGATTGTTTATTAGTTGTGACATGTTTCTCATAAAAAAGTCAGGCATGAGTTAATCATCACAAAACTATAGCCTTACAAAATGCTGTGATAAGCATAATAAATATTTGTACTAATACACAGACTGGGGGCTGGTAACTGCCCATTAGATCTCTCATAGCAAAATAAAATACATCACAACACATTCAATGTGCAATTCCACTAAAGTACAGTGAAAACAAGCAACATACAATATAAAACCTAACTGATAAATATACAGTCAGTACTAGAGACGTTCACATTAAACCCACTGAATATGCAGGTCATTCCTTCAAACAGGCAGTTGTCCAGAACATGGGTGTGCTGTGCATCCAATGGATTAGTATGAACATAACTATGCAACATAAAAATATTGCACTTAAGGCCAAATGGCATCTGCTGCTAACGGCCATTACTGCGCCAGACAAAATGAAACAACCATGTGGTAAATACAGCAAGCATTCGTACTATCACATTAGTGCCGGCCACTGCCCATCATATCTCTCACTGCAAAAGGAAAACTATCAACCCATTCACGATGTAGTGAAACTAAAGCACAGCGAAAACAAAATGACACACAATACAAAATCTAACTCACAAATACACAGGCAGTACTAGAGATGTTCACATTAGACACACTGAATATGCAGATCATTCCTTCAAACAGGCAGTTGTCCAGAACATGGGTCTGCAGTGCATTCAATGGATGATTATGGACAAAACTATGCAACATAAAAATATTGCACTTAAGGCCAAATGACATCTGCTGCTAACGGCCACTACTGCCTCAGACGAAATGAAACAACCATGTGGTAAATACAGCAAGCATTCGTACTATCACATTAGTGCCGGCAACTGCCCACCACATCTGTCACGGCAAAATAAAAACTATCACAACACATTCAAGATGTAGTGAAGCTGTCAGTAGTAGAGATGTTCACATTAGACCCACTGAATATGCAGATAATTTCTTGAAACAGGCAGTTGTCCACAACATGCGCGTGCAGTGCATTCAATGGATCATGAACAATACTATGCAACATAAAAACATTGCACTTCAGGGCAGCTAGCATCTGCTGCTAATGACCATTACTGCCCAGCGAAACATTAGTGTCGGCAACTGCCCACCATATCTTTCATTGCAAAAGAAAAACTATCACAACACATTCAAGATGTAGTGAAACTAAAGTACAGTGAAAATAAACCAGTGACACAATATACAAAATCTAACTCTTAAGTATTGCAACAAGCAAATGAGAGGGCACTAGAGATTATCATTAGACCCATCGATAGCATGCTGACCTTCAAACAGCTAGTTGCCCAAGACATGGGTGCACAGTGCAATGAATGGATAGTTAGGAAGAAAACTGCAACAACCATGAGCAACATGTTCTATAAACTTTCAAACTTTCTAAAAAATGACCTCACTCAGATAAGGAAAGTGGTGATTGCTAATACACACGACAAAACATATATGTGAAAACAGCCATTAACTGATACTAAAGCCCCTCCATACACGTTTCTGCCGACCAGGTTAAGTACCGCCAACCTACCCTCTTCCTCCACGTTCCTCTGCCACTCGCCCCCTTAGCTTCCGGCGTCAAGTGGAACTTCCGTAGCTGCAGCTTCCTGTTCCGAGTGGAAGTAACGCTATGTTTTTCTTAACGTTGTTTACTTTCGCGTTGATGGAGAGGCTTTAATTGCACCAGCTGCGGTTTAAACTGTGAATGCGATTCCATCCAAGTACCACCGCCTATTGTAACCAGCGATCTGATCGTGTTCGCTGTTTCGCGTCAACCTGCGACGGGTTGTGCCACGAGACAACGTACAGTGGAATGTAGTGCCTGGGCGCTTGGAGACCACTGCCATTTTTCGTGCATTTAGAAAACAGCGACCGCGAATTACTACTTCAGCGGAATGCAACAGCTTGTCGCCTTTGCATTCTTCTCATGGTGACTACCACAGCTCTGCTAAGCACGCGTGGGCATCTCACCATCGGCAGTCAAAGTGGAAATTCCCGCAGCACAACTCCAGGAAGCGGTAACGCCGGAACTGGAAACTTTGAAACTGGAAATGCTGGAACCGGATTTGATGTCGGGGGAAAAGGCGGCGCACAACAAAGGTTGTCGCTACTTAAGAAAGCGGCAGTGGCGCGTGGATGGAGGGGCTTTAACTGATACCACTCCCCCTTGTGCTCAAAGAAAACGTATGCAGCCCTTTTTCCACACAAGAGGAACATGTTATACAACTGTATTGCAGTACTTATGGGTACAAGCCAGATGTCAATTTCGTTGCCTAAATATTGTAGTGCTTCTTAGATAGAATAAAAGGTAATTGAGTGTGTTGCCCTTGTCTTTTTCTAGGCATGCAGTTGTGATGGATGCCATATGCTTGTGTGACAAATTGAACATAGTGCTATAGGTACGACTACAAGGATGTATATTCGTAGCTGCCCTCAAACCCCTTCATGTTGCCAGTCAGCATCTATGGTGTATCTTTGTATTGCTCATCTAACACTGTTTACACACAGAAGGCATGTCTGAATACCAAACCACCTTATTCTCCAGTTACTTTAAAGTGAATGCGTTGTGACAAAGTGTAATGTGAGAAGTCCATGATAAAGAAAAAAAAAATAAACAGCTAATTCAACTCCCCCCTGAATTACCAATTTCTGGGCCATTAAGTTTTGCATAATACACTTGTGGTGATTAACACAGAGCCATGTTGGCCTAACCCTAGTGGCACAGGACATCCTTCAAATTATCAGTTGGTACAGAATCACTGAGCATGCTGCTGGTGCTCTTGCCCCCGCCGAGAATACCTGTCGCAAACTAACACACATTTTGTTGCTAAAGGTCCATTACAGAGATACTAAAGAGAAACAATAAATCATTTTAGACTGATAAAACAATCTTTCAGAACTGTATTCATGAACATTGTGGCAATAAGCGGATTAATAGATGAGAAAATGAAGATTTATCTTTCAAGTTTTATGCAGTGCCCGCACATCAGTGTGGAGTCATACTTCAACTAAGTATATTCTTTGACACCTTTACAACAGAATTCATCAATATTGGCCAGTAGAACATTAGCTAGACCCGAACAGACACCGTCAAATTCCATATCACAGCGAGCTGGTGCAGGAATTATAAGGTGGTGGTGGCGACACCAGTTTTCGTTTTTGCAAGTTATCTGGCTTATCAAGCCAATTCTCATAGAGGGAGTTGTTTTTTCGGTGTTGTAGAAAAATGATTTAATAACGCTCAAATAAATTTTCCCTTTCGTGTCCCTTTAAAGCAAGCACTGTGCTACATGGCTTGGGCAAGCTGCCAGCCACAGAACCCACGAGTGCTTTTGTTAGGCAAAATAATTTTTACAGAAACTTTCTTGAGGATATGCATCTGAAAATTTTTTTGCCTAGCAATAGTTCTTGTAAATATTGACTAAATCCAATGCTTTCACCTGCAGCTTTGTGTAGCTCAAATCCAGAAAGCAGTGCTCAATAAATGTCAAAACCCTGTGGGCCTTTTCAAGTAGATAACGTGGAAGACCCAGAACGAAGCGAAAAGGCAGGCCAGGCCTGCCAGCAGTGACGATGTCACAAACAATCGCTGCGCATCCATGTGTAGCGCCTCCCTTCAACCTCTTCTTTTGTAAAAGGAGCCTTAAGGAGGCCCCCCGCGAACTGAAAGCCTGAGTTGTTAGCATCCAGGCGCAGCCTCTTCAGCAGGCACTTTTCAACATAAACACCGTCGCCGATGTCTACCTGTGAAACAATAGAACAAGCACAGATTAATTTTCTACACTTTTGATCAAGGAAAGGTTAGGAAATAGGGTAAGGTGTGCAAAAACGGAAGTAGCTGCTTCTTGTTGATATGGTTTAAAGAACAAAGTACCCTTACGTATACCATACGTGCGTTGTGCTGAGCTGTGTACTTTCACCTAAGACTAGAAAGTATTGGGAACTTCAATGCGAAAGAAAGACATTCATCTGCCTAGCTCTAAGCGAATGCGTTCCACCCCTTGGCACAGAATGAGATCTGGTGCTGTTCTAGCGATTAGCAGACATTGAAAGCTTCAAGCCTGATTTAGTATTAGGCCAAGGGTCAAGCTGTGCTCGATTATAGTCGGATACAACTTTAGAAAAACAGAGGCGTTTACTCCTCCGAGGCGGATGCACACGAGCATCCACTAATGGTTGCGCACTCTGGACTGATGTCATGCGCCGGACGGCCGGTGGCCCGCCGTCGGAGAAGATGGCCGCCCGGGCTTCGAACTAGGCCAAGTCGCGTCAGCTGTGCGCGTCAATGCCTCGTCACAGTGAATTCCCAAACAGTTTGTCATTGTCTATCATGCCGGAAATATTACTGCGAGCTTACGATGCGGCATCTGTGCTGCGTGCGTGTATTCTAAGCCGTGATCCGGCGAGAAAACATTGCAGCGAGCACTGCTGATGCTGCGCTATGCTTTGCCTGAAAACAGGATGTCTCGGTGACTGCTGCATACACACATCCTGCCTGTTTGTTCCATGTTTTTTATTTCGCTCCCGAGTGAAGTTAGGACAAGAAAAGTTTGCCAAAGTCTGGTGCCTGCTGTCAGCTGCGGGTGAGTTCGTGTACCGTGTCGCTGCATTTTCCGTCGGACGGGGTAAAGTGATGGAGCAAAACCATTCTGAGGAGAAATTAGAAAAGCGTGCGTGCGTGAAACAAACCTACGAGCGTCTCAACAGAAAATATTTGCAAAAGAAGCCTCCAATGCAAAGATTTGTCGCCGTCAACTTAGCGTGAATGATTGTTGTCAACAGTGAGATAGCCGAGCGTCTAACAGCGGTGTTCGAGCGTTGTGTATAGCACCGTCGATTGATTTCTTTCCACCAGTGCTCACCGCGCACGCAAGCTGTAGAATGCGTGCTGTGGCACAGTCACGCATAAGTTGTGTTGCCAGCGTTCCTGCTTCCATGCGTGTTTGCACTTACTCATATTTGTCCTTTTATTTTATATTAGCATTTGTTTTTGCTAGTTTTCTTTCAGCAAAGTCTTTACACATTTTCATTAGCCAATCTCATTCAAAGCACTATCTCCTGTACACTGCACAACTGGCCTCTTCCATCTCATTAAAACCTTTCTCGCTGGTCTACCTCGTCTTCTCAATCTGCCTACTCGCTGCGTTTTCTGTCCTTGTTTCTTGTGCTGTTGCTGCAATGTGACTAACCAACTTGCTCAAAACAAATTTTGATCGCCTATCAAAACAGAAAGGTTTAGAGATACATTTTCTTAAAAGCGTCATGTGGGTTGCACAGTAACTTTGCCTCTTACCTCTGTTCATGTTTATGCGTCAGTGCATGTGGCAGCTAGCCAGAAGTGCACATGAAAGGCTGCATATTGTGAAACACCTTGCTATGCTGTTGAATTTTTCATGCATGCAGTCTTAGTAAACAAACGGTTTCACTGCCTATCACATATGATGGTGAAAATTTTCAGCACGAATAACAATGTGCAGTGGGGTGTGATTTCTGTCTGACGCTTTCGCCGTTGCAAAGACATTATTCAGTGAATGGAGCCCAGCAAAGCAGTGCACCAAGAGCTTTTGCAACTTTCACCCTTTATCACTTCACAAATGACATTGTCTGAACCTGGCCGTTGATCGACATGCCGATGGCTTGTGAATTAAATAATTGCCTCAATAAAACACATTCAACTTCACTCAGCATTTTTAGCACAATGCTAGCAGAGCTATTCAGGGTGAATAATTGTGCTTACATTGGTGTTACTTGCCCGGTCAGATAAACAAATACAACAATGGCTGCGGTATGACTGTGATTTGACATGCAGACTGCTAATGGTGCCTTTTGAGCGTGCCCTTGACTACTGCTATTAATAGCTACCCGCCTGGGTATATTGGGCCTAACTAAGCTAATGATGTTTGATAATTGTTCTCTTATTCGCATTACTTGCCTGGGCCAGGTAACCAAAATAAACAATGCCACCACATGAATGTGTGTTTGCATGCAAGCTGCCAACAGTGGCTGTCATTCTCCATTGATTGCTGCCATTTCACCAAAAGTGGCGACGGATTGACTGCGCTTTGACGTGCAGACTGCTAATGGTGCCTTTCAAGCGTGCCCTCGACTACTGCTATTAATAGCTACCCGACTGAGTATATTGGACCTAACTAAGCTAATGATGTTTGATAATTGTTGTCATATTCGCATTACTTGCCTAGGCCAGGTAACCAAAATAAACAATGCCACCACATGAATGTGTGTTTGCATGCAAGCTGCCAACAGTGGCTGTCATTCTCGCATTGATTGCTGCCGTTTCACCAACAGCGGTGACGGCTTGACTGGGCTTTGACGTGCAGACTGCTAAAGGTGCCTTTGAAGAGTGCCCTGATGACTGTTATTTCATCACAGGGCCCGTCATGCTCATAGGTGGCTGCCCAATAGAGTATTGGGCCTTCTGACATTGGCATTATTCATCTCAACGGGCTGGAAAAAACAGTAGGGGCAGCACAACTGCACGCAAAGCACAATGTGCTTTGGCGTGCAGGCTGCTAAGAGTGGCTGTCAATTTCATTCACATTGACTACTGCTTTTTCGTGTGAAGCTGGACAGTGGATGCCCGAATGAGCATTTCGGACCCCACATAGTTATTCAGGATTAATAACTGCATTTGCATTCAGATTTTCCGGCATTTCAGCACGTTTCCATGCCAACGCTTATACTGAGCATGATCTGTGCAGGACGTTGCTTTTTCAGAATTGGGCTTCCATTAAAAGGAATATATCATCAAATGAACTGCTTATTTATTTGAGAGGCCACGGGAGAATGCTTGGCTGCTGTGCTTGACACACAGTACACCGCTTCAGTGATGGGAGATCCATTGTTGCGTTTGCCGAGGTATGTGTGGCTGGCAGGAGGTCTGGACCTCGCTTCACGCAGAGTCAGAGACGAGGAGAGTTTTCTCTGCGAATAATTCTTTATACAATGTTTACATGTTGTCGTCGTTATCAGGACAGAGACCAACAGAGAAGCTGCAAGCTGCTTAAATAACACCCCTTAGTCCAAAGATCCCCCAGACAGTCCCCAAGGACGAAACAAGGTCGAGAGAGAGAGGGTCCGGGCAGCCTCCGGTGTCCTAATGCCGCTCTCGGTGGCCGGCGCTTCCTTGAACCGCGCTGCGGCGTCGGGACGATTTGGCGGTCGGTCAGAATGGTGCGCCGGTCAAGTTTTATGGCCCGCATAGGACAAAGGGAACCAACTGCAAGGCACTGGGTCGAAACACAGCCCTCCTTTGGAAACTGTCCCCAACACAGCGGGAGTCGTTTGCGGTGCGGGCGCCGCCGGACAAACAAGGGGGAGGGGGGGTTGCATTGCTGCCGGGACGGGGAGGGGCCGAAAAGCAGTCCGTGATCCGGTGGCTGCTTCCGTCGTGGATGCCGTGCAGCCGCGAGGAAACCCGAGCCGTGCACGTAGTCGTGTCCGAAGCAGGCAGGCACCATGCAGGGATGAATGCTGCCTCCACGGTCGACAAACCATAGCACTGGCCTTCCGTCAGGCAAATCCCAGGGCACAAACATAACACCACATACGCTTCGAGAACTCGTTAGTGATCTTCTCGATCGTCGGTATCTCGTTGTGGTGAAAGAAATCGTGCACACGACCTCAGCGCACATGTGTCCTACTTCGTGCTGCTTCTTCTTTTCTCCACATTTTGTGGGCGTTTTCACGAGGGTGTCGACAGTTTGCCACCCGAAATATGCGAAGCTTTGACCTCCCTCCTCACCTTTAACCCGGTGCTTTCGCTGACACTGAGCATCTTGGGTTTGTAATGGTTGCGATAAATGCATTGTTTTATATAAGTACTTGTTCAGTAGCAACTGATTCATTTGAAGCTCGGAACAGGAGTAGTAAATTTGCCGTGTACATGTAAACAAGCACAAATGCCATGCAGAGTTGCTCTTTCTACTTTTGCCACTTGCAATGAAGCTAAAGAGCAGACGACGGGCAGCGTTGTGGAAGGCACGGGGTTATTTTTCTGTCGCGATCTGGCATGTGCTGTAGCACATGAGAGCTCTACTAATCCAGTCATCAAAGTCTTTATTTATACCGAGAATTGCGCGTTTCCGAAGCACGATTTTTTGAGCGGGATTATTTTAGTCGCGGAGGCAATCGGACGTCGCGCTTCAGTCATCTGGGCGGGGCCTCCCCTTTTTTCTAAAGTTGTATCCGACTATAGTGACGCACAAGTGCTCGAGAACTATTGAACAAGACGCAATTGTTTTCGATTTACTGACTGCACTTGGGTGTAAAGCTTTTGTCTGAGAAATGAATAAACCACATACACAAGCATTTTCATAGTTAGCACAGTCTTTAATAGGTACTGATACCTTCAATTTAGAAAGCCCTGTATATTGGGCCTCATCAAACTAATTTCATAAAAGGTTTGGCAAGGTAGAAGCATAGAATTTTAGAGTCATTAGAAGACAGGTGAAATGAGTTATTTATTGCAATTATTACTCAAATTTAAAATTTAGACCACTCGTCCAGTTTGTACATGCCACATAAGCATGTAGATATCAAAAATGGGGATTAGAGAAAACCTTCCCTTGGAGGTTCATTATTGGAAGCAGTCATGCCCTCAAGGAGAAATAACTTCTTTTTCTGTAGGCAGAAATGAGGCTTGGGTATTTTATTGACACATATATATGCCCATGCATATATGTTATCTCTGCTGTAAACCTTTTTTTCATGTATATGCAAGGTGTGTGTGTAACATCTCATTGTGCACAAAATCAAATCCATAAGAACCCGACAAGAAGCTAAACAAACAAGAGAGCAATCCCAGTGACAAGCCATGCTAAACCAACGAGGTAGCCATCCCAGTAACAACCCGTATCAAAAATTTTACTGACATGAATTCTGACCTTTGAAACATAACATGTGTATATGAATACTATCTACATTAGGGCAATGGGCAACTTTAAACAATGGCTATGCCAACATCAGAACTACGTGGATGAGAAAAGAGTGGCATCAAATGCTTTGGCAGAGCATGCAGCAATGACTAAACACAACAGTGACTGGATAGTGTCTAGCATAATCGGCCAGGAAAGAAATTGGAAGCCATGCCTGTACCCGGATTCCCTGGAGATGCAATCAACAGGACACACGTTTATCTGAAACCAAGGAGCCCACGCCCATCTTATGCTAAAACTAACTTAATTAAATATGCACTTCCACTTTTTTTAGCCTTATTGTGAACAAGGCTTCCATATGGAAGCCAAAATGTATTGCTTTTAATGTTGTATTTGGTTGGTCTTTGTCTTTCTTTGTCATGTTTCATACCGACCACACAGGCTTCTATGAAGCTCTTGATGATACAACTTTTGTGCGAAAGCATTGCTTAAGGCACTTTTGCCTAAACCATGTCTTTAGGCGGTACAACGCATTTTTCGAGACACGAAACCTCAATTCATGGTTCTTAAAAAGGCATTTTGGCTAGATTAATATAGTCTATATGGAGTATATAAGGCATAATTACTCAAGCGTCCAATTATATTTAACTCAGAGGAGGCTACTTTAGGTAAATTCATTAAACTGAGGGCACTCCACCAAAACATAAAATTCGTGATCAGCCACTAGAAATCCTGAAAATGGCAATACAGTAAAATGATTGCATATTACACAAATGTGTCCTACAACTCGAAAGGCAGCGCCAGTTTTGTACGCACCTTTGAGAAAGCACACAGATCACGTGCTTTATTGTCGTGCTGTCCAGCTTCCAGCAGTGCAGCAGGTTCCTGCTTGATGTAGGGATGCCTCCAGAATCCGCATAGCCTTCAAAAGTAAGAAATGTTTAATTTATTGTGTTGTGAACCTGGGAATTTGTGATTTACCAGTGTCATGTGGAATTGCAAAGAGAGCCTCACACAGCCAGCTGCATGAATTTGCGTCTGGTTGCACAAATGTCTCTTTGTTATATCTAAGGAGGTTACACTGATATTCTGTAACAAGCGAAGTTTCAGGAAGGAACGAAATCAGCAACAACAGGCTACCAGGACAATCAAAAACAAAACTCAAATATGCAGTAAAACGTGGCGCATTTGATTAAACAAAAATATTAAGCACATGAAAAGCATTCTGAAAGCTAGATCGTGATTTTGTAGCGATGCTATTCCTTTTCGTTATTCGTTAGTGGTTTGACCGTCGCCCCGGCCCGTGCTACGTACTGGAACAGCCGGCCGTTTGCGGTGGGCGACAAGAGTGGTATAGAATCGAGGGGTAAGTATCGCTACAAAATCGCAGTCCTTACTTTATTACGCACTGCCGTATAACCTACGATTGCAAGAGCTGGCATCCCGTTCGTAAGAATTGGTTGGTCTATGTCTTTCTTAAAGGCCGGTCTCTGAAATGTCTCGATTAAAAATAAACTTCGTTACTGTAATATCGGCCTATGTCGGGTCTGCAACATAGAAGACAAATACGCGAAGACACTCAAGAACATAAACAATACACAGGTTCTCGCGACGTGGTCATCCAAACCAAACTGTATACATAGAAAAATCTTCATACAAGCTTCTATCTGCTTAAGCGTCAAACATAGGAATCGTGTGCCAACGCGCGAAGCCCATGATACATCGACGGATACATTACACATGTACTGTACTTGCGGGAATGCATATATAACGAATAACTTCTTGCCAGAAAACTACCGAACGAACAGCAACTTTCAGTGTTTTCATAATTGTGTGCCCATTCAGGCATAGCAATCAAGGCGGGTAGCATATATTTTACAGCAGAATGCAAGTACGCTGTAACATCAGAGGAAGCCTTCGTGAAATTGTTTGCTAAATGTGCACAGCAAGACGGCCAACCTACGATCAGAAAGCGCGTTGCTCTAGCTAGTTACACAACGTTCATTACGTAAATCATAAGTTCAAGAATGCGCGCAAGGGCCAAACTTGCTTACCTTTCAAAAAGACTTGGCCAACGCTCCTTCGTCTCAAAGGTACCGAGGCACCGACGTTTTTCTGGCGCAAGCACTGTAGAACTTCCGATGAACTCCAGCTCCACAAAAGCACAACCTTCAACAGTCTTCCATACACTACGATTCGAAGCTCCAGTACCAGACTTTTCACGAGAGCGCGGGCAGGCAGCTCGGCAGAACAAAGGCAGCTCGGACGGGCGCTGTAGTAAGACACTCACTGTCGACACTGGTAGATCGCACGAAACACACGGCGAACTAACGGCGTTACACAAGTCCGGAGGGTTTGCGATGGTTACTGCACACGACAAGGAGCAGATTTTGTCTAGGCACTTCTAAAATATAACTCAAATACCGCCTTACTGCAAGGTGCATTCACTACAACCAACGTGGTATGTCGACCAAACAAATACTGCAGTGGCGCCACTCTACGGTTTTTAGAAAAATGTATCGTAAATGAGAAAATTACGTGTTTTTTCCTAACAACAATCGGTAGGGACACTTTAACAAATTTCTTGGGTCCAAAAGTGTTAACTTTGTATAAATATGCACTTTTTTATACGAAGTTTAAGAAAATGTACTGTATATATTAAAAAAAAATGAAGCGGATGTCGCCTTCAAGATTCGCAACCGCTTCAGTGGCATGCAGTTTGCAAAAGCACGGCCTTCGAAATCGGACTTTGTCGCTCAAACGAAGCCGCAGCTGGGAGGAGGGCAGGCATTTAGGCCCCAATTGTTGGGTTTACAGTGCCTAGGTAGGCTTCCTTATTTATAAAGAATATACAGGGACTTACGCCGAACCATGAGCGAGCTTTAAGCAGGGGACACACGGTACGATTTGGCGTCCGATCCAACGTGCGTGTATCCGAACGGTCGAGCGGCGCGTAAGCTCCGCCCAGATCCAGCCCCCCCCCCCCCCCCCCCCGCTTGAGTACATATTCACGTCGAGAAACGCAATATAAACAACTCTGCACAACACTGCTTCGCTTTACGTGAACACTGTCAATAAAATTATGCCCCTGCAAATGACAGAACACTTCACGACGGCGCGTTGTCCACTGACGGCTCCGGTGACAGCCAGCAATACGGCCGGCAGGCATAGCTAGGCGGACGCTGCGGCCGACGGCGCTTGATTCAGCCCGAGCTCGATGAAGAGGGCTTATTTTTGCCAAAACAATTAACGCTGTGCACTTAGGTAGCCCGTAATTAAATACAATTGGTTTACTCGACGCAGTCGTTGCGAAGGGCAAACGTGCAAGCGAAGCGAGCAGCCTCGCTCAGACGGTCGGTGTGTGCTGTTTGCCCACGGAAAGGCCCTCGCGTCGCGGCTCCCGATTTCGACGGTAGCTTAGTGCTAGTGTACTAGGCGCTGTTTTGCATAATAAGCACACGTTCGAGATAACTTTATTGAACTGGTAACTATTTCGTGTCGGCAACAAACTGCAGCAGGCAAGGAAAAAAAAAGACGGCGAGAAACCGGCCTGCCAGCGCCGCCCCCGTGGAGGGAACGTCAGAGAACGTCACATTAGCTGCGGCCAAACGACGGTGCGGTCAGTGCGGTTGTCGGACACATCAGACGATGAAACTTTGCCCGGTTTGTCGCACGCCGGACGTCCGATCCGGCGGTTCGGCACGGCAAAACACCTCGATTCCGGCTGCCGTTCAGGCGCGTCGGACGCCGGATCGGACACCGAATCGGGCCGTGTGTCTCCCGCTTTAGCTGGCGAACACGAGCCCATCAGCGCGCCGTCCGTGCAGCTCCGTCTGCTTGCAATAGTGGATGGCCTACGGGCTTCTTTGACGCCTACTGAGCACAAATTCATGATCACCGCTCGTATACACGCTTCCTACAGCGCTAGCTGTCGTGTTTACGAGATTATATGCCCTCATCTTCAATTGGTGAGACCGCTCGACATGATCGCATCTATTTCTAGTGCGTGAGGCTTTCCATTGACTGTCACTACAACTTACCAACGTTTTGTTTATTTTGTGCTACAGTGGGTCGTGACGATTCCGTTCACAGCTTCAAAGTGGACAAGAGACAGTCGTTTTCTAGCTCGTAGAAGCATGAAAAAGTGGGCTTGTGCTTGGCAATGAACTTTGACCGACACGCTTGCTTCCGGCCGGAGCAGCAGACGCGACAACTCGCCGTTTGTAGGCTGCCGGCCGATGGCGGTATCCCTCGCGAACGGCAAGATATTTACCTGCCGTAGAGAGGATCGGTCCAGGAACGATTCTTGAGGCGATTTTTGTCGCTGAATGCGAGCATGGCCACGCCGGTTCGCCGTGCAGAGCGGAATCGGAACATTATTTTTCGATGAGTTCGCACTGACGCAATGCAGTCGATTGGCTCGTCGGTCGTGCAACGGGCGGCGCGCCGGCAGGAAGCCGCGTCCACTTGAGGCACCTCTTACGCGACGTACATACGTTCCAAGTTTCCAACGTTCTGCCGTTCCGCTGGTGGATGCACCGCCACGGCATCGATCTTTGCTATTTCTGCCGCGGCCGTGCCTGTCGCCGAGCATAGGCTTAACTGGATTGGGCGGAGCTTGCAATGATCGAGACCTTGGGGAGTAAAGTGGTAGTATTTAATCACGTGATCTTCAGGTTGGTTCCAGATCACGTGGTTTTAAACTCTCAATAGATGGTTTTTGGTCACGTGATCTAAAACTCCGTACGTCGTAAAGCCGGCTCATGACATCCTTTTACTACGTTTCTCAGAGATGGTAGTAAAACGATGTAATGTAACGCATTTTACTGCCTCATGCCAGAGTAATTTTCTGGTGCAAGGTAGTCTTCAAAGCTCATGAGCCGCAAAAACCCCAATGTCGGCTAACTTTTGTTTACAGTGTGCACGCCCTGCGTTAAGTTATCTGCTTTAGAAAATTGCATGACGTTTATTTTCTCAAAAATAGCAAAAGCACACCGTATCGTAACTTAAATTTATGCCGTCTGCCCGCAACTGCTGTCGCGCCAATATTAGTAGCGTTTCCTTACCTTTTCACGTCACTGTTTTTACGATCCTCCCCCGCCCCAGTGGTATGGAAACTGCGAGGGAATAGTCGCAAGACTGTTGTTTACTCGTTTCCCCACTGCGTCATTTTACTAAAGGCGCTTTTTGTTCTGCCCCCCCATTCTACGTCCCCTCTTCACCATTGTGCCTACCTTCCCTCTGAACTTGCACGTTAGTGGCAAGGTAAGCGCTGCAATTTCTGCAGTGCTTTTGCTGAGGGTCGCTGTGCAAAGGTACAAACGAATTTCTTGGGTAGCTTTTCCTCTCTACCGCGCTGTTGTCATGTATACGTAGGCCCTAAACCACTCCCCGACGTGGTTTGCCAGAAAGAAGCAGCAGTAGTGGGGAAGTCAAAGGAAGAGGCAAAGAAAGCTCCGCTTTCAAATCTGCCGTTGACTGTAAAACTGACGAAGGGGATGCTTGAAACGGTTTACTGTACCGCAAATTCCTGCCCTTCGACTAAAATGGAGAAAAGGAGCGCAGTATATATATACATATATATATATATATATATATATATATATATATATATATATATATATATATATATATATATATATATATATGCATGTATATGTATATATGTATATATATACATATATACTGTTTCAAATACTGTTTTATTATAGCCAAATATTCTCCCACTCGCTCTGTAATTCTATTGGTTATGTTTTCCTTTGTGCAAATTTCTAACTCACTCACCTCTCGCGTTCAAAAGCATTCGGATTGTCTTTCGCACAATGTTTAGCACTACATTACTGCATGTTAGCGCATTTCTTAGACAGTATTTTTTGTATATGTACTCACATATGTGTACCAATTATTATATAATATTGTAGTGTACTCTTCCCCCTTCCACAATGCATCTAGGGGCCTGTAAGGTATCTTTAAATAAATGAATATATAAATAAATAAATTTAGATATATGGAAGAACCGGTCGGCGTTGATAAGGTTATCAGGGCACCTATGCCTAAGAGAAATTGTAGACGAGTACGATCTACCCACTTCCTAACACAGAGTAGTCGATTACGTTGGTAAAAGTAACTCGTGTCATAAGCACAAATATTTTGTGAGTGAACTATTTACTTTACTTTCTGTTTGAAAGCGAAGAAGTTTCAATGGTCTACTGAAACAGGAACTTGGTAACTAAGGGCTACGATCTTGGTGTGCTGGTATGTCATCCCAAATGTTTTCAGTGCCGTACGACTAGTACACGGCCGTATAAGGAACGCGGCGTTAGCGCTCTGTGTGTGGTCGTGTTTTACTGCGTCCGTGTACTTGTTTCACTACGCTAAACGCCTGCCTAGTGACTTCTACCTCTAGATACAAAAGCCATCGCGATGTTTTGAGTAGATGCAAAGCGACCATTTATTGCAATAAGCAGTGAAAAAGCTGTCCAAATTCTTTTGAGTGGTTGAAGTGCTATGAGTGTAATTGTGCCAACGAGGTTGGGGTTCTGCAGCCCCATACAGTACTTATTAGCAGGCCACTTTTATTTAGCAATTACAAAACACGTCAGTGCACAAGTAACGATGAAACGTCAATTATGCCGTTCTTGGGGAAGCGATAAGGTTTATGATTCGTATACCTTGTGTTATCCGCCACAGGTTTCTACGCCTAAACATTATAATATCAGCACGCCCATTTATACCTTGATAAATTTCATTTCCATCTTTAAGTAACCAGCCTGGAAAGGAAAAACAATTTAAGTGATCGAACTGACCGGTTCTCCTAAGAAGATCGGTGTGGTCTACTTCACGAAGGGCGCCGTCCGGAACATCTATATGGTCCCCGCGGTGACCGCAGCCACGGATGTTGAACGCGCGGATTCTCGGCATCGCGTCGTTGTCGCTTTTCCCGTCGGACGACACGATACGAACTTGCGCGTGCGGGTACGCTCGGTAGGCGACGCGTTCGATGGCCGTGCCGCGTCGCTCGACCATTGGAGTCCAGCCTCGAGGAAGAGCTACCGTGACCTCCTTGAAATGTAGTTTGTGGTGCGTGGCCCGGTTCAGTATGGACGAAGCTTCAGTGAAAAGTGTCTGCGATAACACGCACGGTAATTATTACCTAGCAATTGTAAAATGCCAGAATGTTACAATACTTTGTAGAGCAGCACTACACAGGACGTCGCGAATGTTGTTGAGGGAATAACAGAGTGTCTACTGTCATACCTGAATGCCATCAAGAACAGCAGGGTCGCTCTTTATGTTGTCGTCAATGGCGACGAGTAGCCTTACGTATCCGCCGTCTTTCTTGTCCAGCAGAAGAGCTTTCGCCATCAGGAGTGAAATTGCAAGAAACAGGATCCGAGACACCATCTCCTGGGCAAGTTTTAACAGAAGACACGGTGGCTCACAACAGTGCCGTAGCAATGCTGTCGCGGGTTCTAGTAACGCTGATGCAGTTCACTGAGCCGGCTGCACTGAAAGTGGCGGTGTGTGCGGCATGAATGCGAATACTGCGCGTAAATCGCGGAATCTGTAGTAATCCGTACGCATTAAAAGGAGTGCACAAAGATAGATAACTTTCATATAGTAAAAGCGGACGAGAACCAAAGGTGTTAGCGCTTAGCCTTTTGCAGAAATGTTCATCAGGTGACATCGTTCTGTTCCTTGTACTTTGTACCACATTGGCAACGCATTGCACTATTCAATCTGAAATATCGCTTCCGATTTTTCACCTGCCCTAAAAGTTTCAGAACAGATAGAAGCGCTGATTTGAAGAAAGAAGTATGTTTGGCAAGAGGTTAATATCAGTATACTTACGCGTTGGCAATTTTCAAGAGATATTGGGAAGCTGTAACCTAGCTAATAGCAGAAAGGAACGTTCTTTCTTCTACGTCTTCTTCTCTTTCCTGTACTTGTTCATTATCTTCAAGAAAATGACTTTCAAGCATGCGTAACTTCTTTTGGCGAGAACATTACATAAAAGTGGATGAGAATTGTAAATAAACACCTATTTCCTCGCGTTTGTTTATTAGTTTTCCTTTTTTTTTCAATGTGACGAGTTCAACGACCTATAATTATAATAATGAAAAATAAATACCTAAGTAACTGAGAGCGAGTACCCGAAACCCAGCAAAATTGCGGAACGTATTGTTTAGTTAACGCTAATATTTTTGCAGGGATCAGTGATGCTGCCGAAGCTCAAATAAAATTTTTACAAGCTCAGAGGTTTCTAGAGTTAGGCGTCTTCCGCTACACTGATGTTGCATTGCGAATAAGGTAACTGCGCATGCACTGCTTATTTTCGCCGCATAATGTTTATATCTTTTGTAAGCACGTGTGTGCAGGCCAGGCCTGTTCAGTTACCGTAATGCGAAACACGTTCTGTGTTACTGTACTTGCTGCTACTAACTTTGGCGATTGCTCGCAATGGCGATAGTGCTCTTTGATGAAAGAGCGTCAACAGAGGGAATCATTTTCGAATGCCTACTGCAGAAGCCGTCGCTGCTGAGGATAACGAGCACATTGTAGCAGTATTTAAGTTTAGTAGATTGCCGTGTGCAGCAGGTTCCAGCCTGCAGGCGTTCTATTTCTAACGTGAGACGTCAGACTTCCACAGAGAGCGCTTGCAGGAGACCGCCTGGGCCTAGCCCAGTTTACTTCCCGGTTTGCTGTCATGTACTATAGTCTACATTCTTTTATCTGCCGCTTCCTTTCGCACTTTAATGATTGAGAGACGTAGTTATTAAGTGATCTCTTTGTCATCTTCAGGCCTAGAGGTCCCCCACTCATCTGGTTCTATCCATCCTCTGGATATACCGCGGGATCTGTGTCTTCGAAGTGGAACCAGTAGTGTTCCTGTACCTTTGGTATAGGAACACTACAGGAACGCTCGTTCCTGTACCTTTGGTACAGGAACGTTCTTTTCTCGGAAATTGTTTTTAGGAAATAGTTTTTTCTCGCAGGTATAGTATCTGTGTACCGCTGTAGAAGGGCAGTCGATAACAAGGAAGGTCCTCACATTTCTATGAACGGCCTGTCCATATGAGATTAGGGTATGACCACTGATACACAGGTCCAACAGTTATTGAGCATGTACAAGCTATATATTATAAGTACGCTTAGGTATTGATTTTGATTGTTTGTCAATAAAAAGTCATTGATGACCTGATGCAGACTTATTATTTTGCAATTATTGATTGTTGGTGTATGTAATACTGTGTGTGAGCACCAAGGATAGCCGAACCAAGGGGCTCGTTATTTCTTTGGTTAAAATGACGGGAAGTCAGCGGGCCATTAAGCCAAATAAAGCATAGTGGAAGTGTCTTACTCATCACAGCGGCCGACAAACGCCGGCACGCAATGATACCTCTGGCGTAAGCGCTGTCTACTGTCTGCAAAGTCTGACTCAAAGCGCACCACTGATAATAGCACCTAACCCATCGGACGCCACATAGAAAGCTTAGGCACACTGTGTACTAACCGCAGTAACTACATTTATTAGCCTCCTAGCATAGAGCCGTCTGAAACTACCATAAAATGAAAACCAGCCCCATTCCACAAAGAGGCTTTCGCTTTAGTACATTATACAACTGGTCTGCCATGTGTCTTTGGGTAGGCATTATGCATGTGTTGCGAGATGAATGTACCAATGACTGACATGAGCTATATCGTCAAAGTATCCATTAGGTGGGTGCGGTAACACAATGCCTTGATGCAAAGAAACATAATGAAACTACAGTTATCAGCATTGTCTATTTGTGCTCTCTTTCTACATTGCACAATTTGAAACATTGAGTATGCGCACCATATGATCCCTAAGCTTGGTGCCTCCGCGCACTCTGTCGCGCCATCTTTTATTGTAAAATAAATATAACGGGCAAATGAATAAATTTACCAGCTTTTCGTTTTGCGTAAGCGTTCAAGGAAGCTGATGGAAACATTGTGAACCAGTAACATTAAGTTCATTTACTGGCAACAATACAAATTTCTCACAGAATTTCTGGCGTCTCTTTCGTATCAATCAGCGCGGCTCCCACTATTCTGTGGCACGTATACTGAAGTGGTTGCTCGTTGCTCTTGGTTGGCTTCTCTTGTGAATTTTGTTGAATGCCGTGATTCACTAGGACCATAGGGGCAACACCAAATAATCAGCGATGCGGCACGTGCTTAAATTACGGATGCACATGCAATTGGGTCTTGTGGTGATGTTGGTTTGGTGAACGGCAATTAGTTTTCAAACCACAACTTTCGCTGCGGGGATATGGACAACGCTGAGGCTTGCGTGCAAGGCTGGCTAACAACTTCGTACTTTGCTAAGCTGCAGGGATGAACACCGTCACTTTAATTCGTGATTGCCATTTTCTTAGTTTGCTGATGGGTAGCAAACGGGGTGCTCTTCTGGTTGACCTTCCAGCCTTTCCTGTCCTTGCTTTCTCTCTCTCTCTCTCTCTCTCTCTCCCTCCCTCTGCTACGTACAATTGTGTGCTCTGTTCGAAAGAATGTTTACAAATTTCACTTTGAACTCTCTATGCAAACATAAAGAAAATTGTCTGCCGAATAGCGTATCGCGCTTTCTCAACGTTTGTATGTTGAAGTGCATGTACTGCTCTGCTTGATACTAGCTGCGAGTGCCACGTAATGACAATGTACAAATTACGACATAGCTCGTTTGATTTATTTATTGGGCGCTTGCACAAATGAGTCAGTCATAAGAGTAATGTAGCAGCAAAGAAGTGCAGTACGTGGCAAAGTGCATGTTACTGTAAAATCAAGCCTTGCGGACTGAACGCCGGCTTCTATTTCAGTACTTGAACTGAACACTATTCTGTGCTTTGCGTCTACAGTGAGCCTACCAGGCCAGCGACGCGTAACGCGCGACCTGCTATTGCTTTCGAAACCTTGAGCAGTTAAAAATGAGAGTACAGTTCCGTTTCGAAAACGTTAGGGTGCGGTTGCTGGGTTGCATGGTTTCTGTCAACCTGTTTCTTTTTCTCTCTGTTACGCCGTGAGCTCGGATGTTCTTTCAAAATGATGCCTGCTCCTAGCTGATCTCAGCCTGTTTGCGGCCATTGTCACTAGTCCGTTTTGTAAAGATTTCGCGCTTAAAGGCCATACTAATGTAGTTATTTTTGTTTATATGCACAATGCTCCTTTTTTCCGCTTTTTTTTTCTCAGTTACGACTCACGGTAGATATTTAGGAATAAGAGCTGCACCAGCTAATTCGGGCGCTTCGCCTCTACCGAGAATGCAGAGAGTAACATAAAGATAGAAGTAAAAAAGATCGGCTGCTTTTTATTTTGTGGGCTTTTGTTGAAGAAATGAACGAATGCCACAAGCAATCCAAAGAATGCCGCGTGCAATAGAACCAAACTTTCAGTTAACCTCCAAATCATAAATCTATATATCAGGTAGGTTCAATGTGGGCGAGCTTGCGTGTGTGTCTTATTTTTCGCATTTATGTCCCTTTGGTAATTTGTATTTTTTCATGCATTTGAATTGCTCAACATTTCTCATTAAGTTCTTACATATTTACTCTCCATGTTGAAATGCAAGAACATTTTGAGCCACTCAATTTTTTGTGAACGTGGAACCTGCGAAGATCTTTAGCGCACGACACACATGTGACGCAGAATATTGCACAAAGGTACGATCATATTTATTATCCTAATCTGTGGTCATCGTGAGCATATAGGTACGCGCACACATTCGCGTATCACTTCTGGTAACATTTCTTTCTTGAAATGAAAATAAAAGAAAGAGACGTAGTCACCTTATAATGGTCCCGACTACTCCTTTTCTGATAGCGGAAACAACAATATAAAAAATGTGTAAGAAAATGAGAAGAAATCACCTCATAGGGTCAGAACTTCCGGGAACATAACAATATGAAAGTCAAATGCAAGTTGCACCACACTGAGTTTTCCAACAGTCACAAACACACACAAACCTCCGTGATGTAGATTGCGATGAGCATATAAACATATGTGGAATTACGTAAAGCTTAAATAATGTTTACACAGTACACAAAAAAGTATAACACGTAATATACAAGCGCTATCAATTACAAATAATAGAGGCAAGTTACAGTAACATCGTGTGATTATTCGATGCAGTATCTAGTACTTGTTAACGATGCCTGTTTCTTCGTGGAAAATGCTCAAATGGGTTCAATATACTTTTCGCTGTGTTATTTTCGATAACCATGGGCCCAGCAACTTTCCGAGTGAGAAAAGCTGGTGAGGATCAATAGACTGTAGCTGTTGTGTTAGCCCGTTTTAGGAGCCCGTTCTATGCGATATAAGAAATGTTTGGTGTATGCTGTCCCAAAGTGCAGTCGATGAATTAGGATATCGGTACCTTTCGAAACTGCTACATCCAGCTGGTTTTTGAGTTGAGCGTCCACTTCGTAAAGAATTGATTCCTGATTATTTTCATTATTCCAAGTTGACATACGCAAATCTTTCTTTAGTACTCTCAATATGCGTTGCGTGCCCATTGGTGATAAAGGGATGAGTTTAATTTCTGCATCTTTATAAGCCGATTTTGCCAATGAGCTCGTTAGTTCGTTGCCTGCTACACCAGAATGTCCCTGTATCCGCTATAATATTGTTCCGTAGGAAGACGCAGAAGAAAAGCTATGTACAAGTATATTTACAAGAAAATACGCTGCGCTTGGCCAAGAGGCAACAGCCCGCGCTAGCTTCTAATCGTCGTCGTCGTCTTCACACTGCTCGCCTTTTCGGGACCGCACATATTGTTACGTAGCCCTACCCTCGGCTGGAAAAGCGCCGTCCCGGAGCCACTAAAGATCGGACTCGGAAGCAGTGTAGTAGGCCTTGAGCCTACTGACATGCACGACATCACTAGATGCCAGAGGAGAGGACGAGGTTGAACGCACAGGAGCAATTTCGTAAGTCACAGGCGTCACCTGGCAAAGCACGTGGTAGGGCCCTGGGTATCGCGAAAGCAGCTTCTCTGAAAGTCCGACGTGACGACAGGGCGACTACAGGAGCACGAGCGCACCAGGCGAAAACTGTACGTCACGATGGCGGGCGTTGTACTGACACTGCTGAGTGGTTTGTGAGGCCGTCAGTCGAGCATGGGCAAGCTGGCGTG
The DNA here is from genome assembly GCF_023375885.2 of Dermacentor andersoni. NCBI lineage: Eukaryota > Metazoa > Arthropoda > Arachnida > Ixodida > Ixodidae > Dermacentor > Dermacentor andersoni. The sequence goes on along the minus strand of NC_092819.1, from coordinate 116,318,302 downwards.
CATGGTCGGCGAGGGCGATGGCGTCGCGCGCATACTGGCTTGTTGAGATCGCATCAGGAGGAAGTGCCGTGTCAAGGGGCAAGGTAGGTTCGCGACCTAAGAGTCGATAAAATGGAGAAAATCCGGCGGTGTCGTGCCGGGAAGAATTGTACGCAAATGTTACGTAAGGAAGGCCAATGTCCCAGTCGTGGTGGTCCTTGGAAACGTACTTGGACAGCATATCGGTAAGAGTACGGTTTAACCGCTCTGTGAGGCCATTGGTTTGAGGATGGTATGAGGTAGTCAGTTTGTGTTGAATGGAGCAGGAACGCACAATGTCAGCGATAATTTTCGAGAGGAAGTTTCGACCACGGTCAGTAAGCAGGTGTCGCGAGGCGCCATGAAGCAAGATAATGTCACGCAAGAGAAAGTCCGCGACGTCAGTGGCTCAACTGGTAGGGAGAGCCCGAGTGATAGCGTATCTGGTGGCGTAATCAGTCGCGACGGCTACCCATTTGTTCCCAGAGGATGACGTGGGAAAGGGACCGAGCAGGTCTAGTCCAACACGAAAGAACGGTTCCACAGGGATGGTGATCGGCTGGAGATGACCGGCAGGTAGCACCTGAGGTGTTTTCCGACGCTGGCAGGGATCACAGGCAGCAACATAGCGTCGAACAGAGCGAGCGAGACCAGGCCAATAGAAGCGGCGGCAGACGCGGTCGTACGTGCGGGTTACCCCAAGATGTCTTGCAGTGGGTTTGTCATGCATCTCAAAGAGTACAGTCTGTCGTAGTGTTTTGGCACGACAAGAAGAAGATGAGAGCCGTGAGTGAGGAAGTTCCTTCGATACAGAATGCCGCCCTGGAGGACATATCGGCGAACGGATGCGTCGGTAGGTGTAGAGCGCACACGCTCGATAAGTGCTCACAGCGATAGGTCTCGGTACTGATCATCGGCGATGTTAGCGAAGGCTGACACAGAGAAAATGCCGTTGGCTCTACTACTGACGGCGTCGTCAGCCTCGCCGACCGCTTAGCGAGAGAGGCAGTCAGCGTCCTTATGTAGTCGGCCAGAATTATAGGTGACAGTATACGAATATTCTTGGAGGCGTAAGGCCCAGCGACCAAGTCTTCCTGTAGGATCTTTCAGTGAGCATAACCAGCGAAGCGCGTGGTGGTCTGTGACAACGGGAAAGGGTCGGCCCTATAAGTATGGGCGCAATTTCGCAACCGCCCAAACTAGCGCCAGACATTCACGCTCAGTGATGGAATAGTTGCGCTCCGCGGGTGAGAGGAGCCTGCTGGCGTAATCAATAACACGGTCGTGGCCACGCTGGCGTTGTGCCAGTACTGCGCCAATTCCGTGACCGCTGGCATCAGTACGGACTTCGGTAGACGCAGAAGGATCGAAATGGGTAAGAACGGGAGGCGTTGGGATAATGTCGATTAGATGCGAGAATGCAGAGGCCTCGTAATCGCCCCACTTGAAAGGGGCGTCTTTTTTCAAGAGCTCGGTTAGTGGCTGTGCTATGGCGGCGAAATTTCTCACGAAATGGCGGAAGTGCGAAGAAAGGCCGATGAAGCTGCGCACATCCTTGACACACTTCGGAAAGGGAAGTGCGCAACATCATAGATCTTGCCTGGGTCCGGTTGCACTCCGTTGGCGTCAACGAGATGTCCAAGGACGGTAATCAGGCGACGGCCGAAGTGGCGCTTCGATGCGTTGAGTTGCAGACCGGCTCGACGAAAAACGTCCAGGACTACTGAGAGGCGCTTGAGGTGCGTAGCGAACGTTGGGGAGAATACGGTAACGTCGTCCAAGTAGCACAGGCACGTGGTCCATTTGAAACCGTGAAGACGGGAGTCCATCATGCGTTCAAAAGTGGCAGGGGGGTTACATAGACCGAACGGCATCACGTTGAATTGATAAAGACCATCGGGTGTTACAAAAGCAGTCTTCTCGCGGTCGAGATCGTCCACGGAATTCTGCCAGTAGCCGGAGCGAAGGTCAATGGAGGAGAAATAGCGAGCACCGTGGAGTTAGTCAAGGGCGCCATCAATCCGAGGTAGGGGATACACGTTCTTTTTGGTAACCCCGTTAGGTTGCCGATAGTCCACGCAAAAGCTCCATGAGCCATCCTTCTTTTTGACCAGTAAACAGGTGACGCCCATGGACTATATGATGGTTCAATAATGTTCTTGGCAAGCATTTTGCGAACTTCTGCGTGAATAACTTGACGCTCAGCTGGTGACACTCGATACGGGCGGCGATGAATAGGAGGGGCATTGCCGGTATTAGTGCGATGTTTGACAGCTGTAGTTTGGGCCAAAAGACGATCGTTATAGTCAAAAATATCGTGGTAGGAAAACAGAACGCGGTAGAGTTCACGAGCATGCTCGGATGGCAAGTTCGGCGCAATCATTTTCTGTAAGTCAGCGATGGTACAGTTTGCCGACTGCGATAGTAGAGGAGTATCGGATGAAGTGTCGTCTACTGCAATGGATGCTACTGAGTGATCTTCGAATGAGCAAAGCTGGGCCAGAGACATCCCGCGTGGCAGCACTTGTGCCGTCAAGCCAAAGTTGACCACTGGCAGGCAGACGCAATTCGCCGTTATAGATAAAACTGTATGAGGTACAGTGATCCCATGTGTAAGGAGGACGTGTTGCATAGAAGCCGCGATGTAGTGACCGTCGGGGACTGGTGGGGATGACACTAGGTCAACGTAGGTCAGTGCCGAAAGTGGCAAGCGAACGAAGTCGACGGTAACTGAGGCGACTGGGGTATGGTTCAGCGGGATCCAGAACAGGCAGGTCAAGGCGGAGAGTACTGGCGGAACAATCCATGAGAGCAGAATGTGCGCATAGGAAGTCTAAGCCGAGGCTGATGTCGTGGGAACAGTGGGCGATGACTGTGAATAGCACGATTGTTGAGTGATCGGCGAAGGAGACTCGGGCGGTACAGATACCAATTACGGGGGCTGTTCCTCCATCGGCGACACGGACAACAGGCGTCGTGGCGGGTGTGATAATTTTCTTGAGCCAGTTACGAAGGTCAGCGCTCATTACGGCTCATTACGGAGTTTTCCGGCTGGGAGCGGCGTCCGAAGGGAGTCGGTGAATATAAGCGACGGGGCTGGGGAGAGCGAGATTGTCGTCGTTGGGGCGAAGGCAAATGAGAATAGGGGCGATTCGGTGCAGGAGAATCAGCGGCGGCATAATCGGAGCGTGCGGCATAGGGACGAGAAGGGCCACCTGTGGGGGCGAGAGTAGGCAGTATAAGTAGACCGGGTCGGGGAACTTCAGCGACTGCGACTTGGCCGAGAAATGTGCTCGATTCGATGGTAGTGGAAACAAATGGGCTTGTCGTCAGCAGTGCGCCATTCAGATGGGTTGCGGAAACGTGGTGGGTAAGAAGATGCGGGACGGGGCGGAATCGAAGGAGCCGGGCGGGTATCAGGGCGATGGGCCGAGCAGATCCTGTGAAGACCCATGTTTTCGAACTCCTGGCGGACAACTGCCTGGATCAGTGAGACCGTGACTGCAGATGTGTTGGTGGGACTGGAGTCGAAGGCAGCCGGATAGGCGGCCTCGATCTCACGCCGGACGATCCTGGTAACATCGGCAGTGTTGTTGGGACGAGGAGCCTCGGGTTAGGAAGATGTCGCTGGGATGTTGGGCAGACGGGCAAACTGCTGGTCAATACGTCGGTTTTTAGCGAGTTCCAGGCGGCGGCACTCTTCTCTAACTGCATCCAACGTCGCCGCGTTGTTGCAAACGAGCAAGTTGAAGGCGTCATCGGCAATGCCTTTGAGGATGTGGGCAACCTTGTCTGACTCAGTCATGTGGGTGTCAACTTTGCGGCACAGAGCCAAGACGTCCTGAATGTACGTGACGTAGGGCTCCGTTGACGTCTGCACACGACCGGAAAGCGCCTTCTGCGCGGCAAGTTGGTGACCGTAGGGGTTGCCGAACAAGTCTCGAAGCTGTGTCTTAAGTGAATCCCAACTGGTGAGCTCATCTTTGTGCGTGCGATACCAAACTCGAAGTGTGCCACCGAGGTAAAAGACAACGTTGGCGAGAATAATAGTAGGGTCCCATCGATTATTGCGGCTGACCTGTTCATACAGGCTGATCCAGTCATCGACGTCTTCCCCATCTTTGCCCGAGAATACGCCAGGATCACGGGGAGCGGGGAGATTGATGTAGGTCGTCAAAGTGGCAGTAGGTGTCGGAGCCGGCGGGGTCGGGTTGTCGTCTCCGGGAGCCATGAAGGAAGGCTCGACGCACCGTCCACTGCGGAGCTCCGTGACAAGGTACAGGGAACGTCCACCTCCACCAGATATGTTACGTAGGAAGACGCAGACAAAAAGCTATGTACGCTGGTGAATATCGGGTTGTTACTACTGTAATAAATACCATGAAAGAAAAAAGAAGCTATGTACAAGTATATTTACAAAAAAATATGCTGCGCTTGGCCAAGAGGCTACAGCCCGTGCTAGCTTCTAATCATCGTCGTCGTCATCACACTGCTCGCCTCTTCGTGATCGCACATATTGTTCCGTAGCAATATTACTTCATGTTTCCTTTGATAAGCCTGAGTTAAACTGTTTGGTACTGCGTATGTTAATTATTCGTGCGTATGGTTGGCTTCCATCAATATATTCAAGACACGCTAAAGCCTGTAAACAGTCCGTACAATTTACCCACTTTGTTGGTGTCTCAGGTGTTTGGATAGAATAAGTGGCTTGGAGTATTGCGACTAATTGTGCTATTGTGGCTGACGACGTGAGTCCTGGTCGACTAGCGTACTCTACCTCTAAGGATCGTATAACATAAGCTCCAGTCGCACTTTCTTTGATTACAGAACCGTCCGTTTAGACGTGAATAAATTCCTGGTACTTGTCAAAGATGTCATATCATGTAACGCTGATTATTTCGCAGCTAATGTGGAAGTGTCGCTTTTACTTTTAAGCCCTTCAATTTACTTTCCTATTTTCCGCGCCTGCAGAAGCCTTGGTGGGTAGCAGTGGTCTGAGTGAGAAAAGCTGGTTGTTGAAGTCGTGATTTATTCTCCTCAAATATGGCGTGTATCTGTGCGCCCGGCCGGTTCTCCATCAGTGAGACAAATGGGTGTGCAGAATGCTGGGTAGAAATTCTGAAGAGATGTCGGCATGTTTCCAGGCTGCGAATTACGGTGAAATGTGGTTCCCGCGCTTTTGCAACAGCGAAACGACTCGATGTAGCTTGCAGGACTCCTAGGCACACTCGTGAACTCCGAGCCTGCAACAGCTGTAGCCGGTGCAGGGACGTCACAGATAATGCTAATGATAACTTGACAATGCACATTATCACATTATATTGTACTTGGCCGCAACGTGAGTAACCGTGGAAAGGGGGAGCAGAAGGTAGTCGGCTATTTTAGCAGCACATGGAAAATATTCGCAGAAAGGTCTATTACTCAATCCAAGACCAGGTGAAATAAATCAACTACACGACCTTTCTTTCACCACAAATGCAATGCTTAGCAGCAAAATCACTTCACTCGGGGAGAGTGAACTGCTGGGCTAGTTGGTTATCCGACATAATAAACGAGGTTTGCGCCAAGACTACACAAACAAAAGAGTGCCCATGTTTTCTCCTTTCTTGTGTGTGTGGTTTTGGCGCAAAACTCGTTTATTATGTCACTTAAGGCACTACGTCATGCCTACTGGACACTCCTTTGATTAATAAACACGAACTGCAAAAATCTGCATATCGGACACTTGTAATGCTCATGCTTTCAAGGAAAAAGCGTATCATGCCTACACACGAAGGTTGTTTGCGCGGTTTTCCCATCGGCAATTAATGAGATAATAAATAAACACGAAGAGTAATTTTTCAGGTGTTAGTATGTTTGTGGAACGGTGACACACAGAAAAAGCACTGAGAGCGGAATGAAAAGGTAGCCGACTTACTGAAGTTGCAGAATGAGACTTGACATAGAACAACACAAGTCATGCTTCCCGATAACATCAGACAACGAAACATGAAACTTGAAGCAGCGGGCTAAACTGGCGCACGCGGAGACAGGCAAAAGAGAGGGAGCTGTAGGTGTGGGCTAGGGGAGAGGAATTGAAAAAAAGGACGAAAGGACACGGCCTCTTGGGTCTGCGCGCGTGGGTGCGTGCCGATCTAGGAGGTCGTGCAAGGGAAGCGGATATGCTTTCCAGCCCTCCTAATGGGTGGCGCCAGTTACCTCTGCCACCGAAGCGGCAGACATTCCGAGGCCGGCGCCAGACGTGCCATCAGTGGTGCCACGGCTGCTGATTTATCAGTAGATCTACTGATTTTCTTGCTTTTCTACTGAAACAAAAGTGAAATCTGCAACTTTTTCAGTACAGTACAGAGGTTATATTAATGTGATGAGAGAAAAAAAAATGTGGTTGGCTCCGAGGTTAACATACATTCTTGCGTTTCCAAACTCTCAAACGTGGCGCTACCTCTGTCTTTGAGCAAAGTGGTGAAAAGGCGTAGAGTTTCCATGCTCTATGGGAAAAGGCATAGAGTTTCTCACTATAACACCTAGAGGGTAATCTGGCGCCACCGTCTATGGGAGTTTCTTAAGGGGGCACCGTGCCGTCATGGGAATGACGGTATATGTGTCTGCGAGGCTCGTGTTGGCTGGTGTTGTAAGAGGCTGCGTCTAAAACGTGGATATGGCTACGCAAATAACGCGTTCTCACAGTAAAATCTTCATAAAATGTCTCTATTCACGCATATTACATCTTTACTCACCCACGATTAATGACCAAGCGAAGAAAGGAAGAACAGACGACCAACTGTTTCAAAGCGAGCGCGAACCTTGTCGTCTGTCCTCCAACTTTAGCGGCCCGCTGATACTTTTTACGTAACATGTAGTCGTACACACAATAACAAGTTCTCATAGTTAAACAAAACATGTTTTCGCGTAATAATAAAGCTAAAACAGCTTTTCACGTGCTGTTCTAGTAGAAAATGAATCATTGTGACAGACGGAACGGTACTTGCCAAGCGCGTCTTCAAGGTGTCCTGTCTCTACGAGAACGATGCCAATCCGAGCCCACAATATACCGGCATTCCCATGCATACCACAGCGCAGCCGCGCCAGATTTCCCTCTAGGTAATGTAGTGAGAAACTGTATGGGAAAAGGTGAGGCGGTGAATTTGTGAAAGTGGGTGCACTACCGAAACCCACAACTATGAAACCACCATTATCATCATGACCAACCTATTTTTACGTGCACTGCAGCACGGAGGCCTCTATGGAGGCCTCTCCCAGCGATCTCCAATTACCCCTGTCTGGAAGATACTATACTCTAAAGCTTTCAGGTACTAACTACCATCTGACGCCTTTGAATAGGCCATCGGAGGGCTTCACTGTTTTTAAAGTTGTGCTTGACAATGGCTCTCTGGATCCCAGGGTTTTTCAAAAGTATCGCTAAGAATCATCGGGGTCAATTTTTGTACGATTTCCTAGAAGCTACAATACTTCAACAACTCATAAACTGAGTGCAAAAACTGAAATTGAAAATCTACTGATTTCTACTGATTTTTCGCGAGAAAATCTACTACTATTTTTTAATGTGTCGTGGCAACACTGCGTGCCATATGCATACGTCATGCGTCAGACACGCCACCGAAACGAGCGAGGTCGGCTGCGCATGTGAAGTTCGCCTGTTCGGCAACCCGTTTCTCTTGGGCGAAGCTTGTTTGTTGGGCCCCTGGCGTATTCTTGTGTTCCTTGTGCACTTCGACACGGTGATACTCCACTGTAGGACTACGGCAAAGAGGGAAATTTCGCTTGACAGTCCGCGATGCATTTAAAGAAATTTAGGCTTTTACGGTGCGGAACGGAGAATTAAAATGCAGTTAACGAAAACAGCTCGGCTCTCCGGGCCTAGTAAATTTGAGGTAATGACTCGTACTTGAAGACGTTTGCGACGCTTTCTATGAGCCCTAACATATTTTAACTTTCTTCGGTAGTTATTGGCGCGCTCCACTTACCTGGTTTTTTGGCGCAGTTAGTTTCGCGTGTACTGAGTCTTTCTGGGACAAATTTATGCGCTTTCTCCGGCCTACTACATTATTGTAACTAATTTCCTTACATTCTGGGGTACCTTTGAAGCACAGTTGCTGCGCCCGACGTTGTGACGCAGTTAGAGAAAAGCAGCTCAGCCGTCTGATGCAGTTAACTAGGCGTGTATTGAATCTTGCTGGGATAAGTTCGTAACGCATTCTCTGACTCCCAACATTATTGTAATTTCGTTGCTTGCTTTTTGGGATACTTTTGAGGTACGCTCACCACGGCTGGTGTTGTTACGCAATTAGCGAAAAACAGCCCGGTCTTTGTGGAAAAGTAAGTAGGGCGAGTACTCAACCCAAGTGGCACAAGATTGTGACGCTTTTTGTGGCCCCGCAGCAGAATGTACCTTCTTTCCGTACTCACGCTTGCGTAATCGCGACGCGCGATTGCCAGGAGTGATAACACTGCAGTGCGTTGCTTGCGCGGACAGAAAGCGCGAAAGATAATTCCGACGAGCTCAAAAACCAAACTTGAAATTCGTGTCCTCTTAACGACTGAAAATACGCTTTCCACACGCGAATTCGTCTTCAGTGCAGTAGAAGGAATTCTGCCAGCGTCTAGCATGGTCTGGCTGAGAGCCTGTGTTGTGACCACTTCTGTGTATGTATCATACAATCGCAACGGCTGATGCCATGTTTCTTCGGAAACGCGCCGTCGCGCGCAAATCGGTGCTCTTAAACTGCAGGAAATATGACCGGGAATGGGGAATGCTTGCATATCGGAGGTTTTCGTATTTTATTCTATTGTTTGGGATGAATCGCAAATTTTCTACGCCATGTGTACGTAGAAGCGAATTGCGTTTGTTTGTAATGCCACCCATCCACGACTTTCGCTCGCTGAACCTCTACGTGCAGTAATTCTATAAGGTCTGAACTCCACGATAACACATCCTTGTAATTTTTTCAGCTGTTGCAGTGTGGTGGAGCTGGGCACGCAAACTACCGCTGCTTGCCTTGTGCCGCAACGTTGCACGAACGCACAAAAAGCCCGGAACAAGCCATTTATATCACGCAAGATAAACATTTCCTCCTGTACAAGGCATTTTGCGTCTATATTATAAAATTGCACGTGGCGCAGATTCGATGGAGACGTGTAAATATTGTTCGCAATAATTTGTGCTAAATGATTTCGTACTTAGAACGCGTGCTGTTGAGCAGCAGAAGCGAAAAAAAAGTAAGAAGAATAATACCACGCCGATTAGCGCAGCCGGCGCAACGCGTGCAAGCTAGCGTTCCAAACGCGCACGCCCAGTACCTAAAGCACCATATGTTAATGTCATCCCATTGCTGCGCCACAGTCAATTCGACCACGGGGCTGTGTGGGAGTGTCCGCTCTTTCTTTGTCCACGCTCATACGTTCATCAACAGGCCGTCATCGTGATTCGGTCGTGTTTGTGCTATGATCGCCCATCCAACTGCGCCCGCCGACTGTTGTCATGCGTCGTCGACAAGCTGTAATCATAATTAAGGTTTCGTGATGCCGTCATCGTGACGCTGTTGTCATCATACACTAGTAGTCAATCCATTGCCACCAAGCACTTGACTTCCCATCGTCACTGCTGCATCGTCGTCATGCATTCAGTGCCATGCCGTTGCGGTCATGAAAACTTCGTCACGCTGTCGTTTCACAATCTTCGTCACCTCCGTATTTTTATCCGATGGTCCTCACACATGGCGTCGTCATCGCACCTCCATCGTCAATCCGTCGAGGTCATACCTATTTCGTCAATCTATCTTAATCATGCTGCCGCCATTCACTCGTAATTATGCCGTCGTTGTGATGTCATTGTCGTCTTTGCGTTGTCAGACAAAACTTATCATGCATCCGTTGTAAACCGTTGTCGCCATGCCATCTTGGTTGTATGATCATCGTCATTCTCGCTTCGCCCGGTTGTTGACATCCAGTCGTCAAAACATCTTCGATGTCTCATTGCACGTGGTCGTCATTATGCCATCGTCATAATTATAAAATCGAAATGGATTTGTCGCCATGCCATACTTCTTATACGTCTTTGTAGTTTTACTGATATTCTTACAGTGCATTTGGACAGGACCGTGTGCGCGAGGGTAGACGAAGAGCAAGTGGTAGACTGTCTGTTGGAGCTGTGACCTTTGTACGACTCTGCGCGATTACCTGAAACGTTTCCCCATGTAAATGTTGTGCGTACATTTTTGCATCGAGCTTCCTCTTTGTAACATTTGGTGGATGTACGGGATAACGACTTATAGTCGAGCTTCGCAGTGGCAGCCGCTTCGATTCTTCACCGATGACGCAGAAGATATTAGTTCGGCAACCCATGCGTCGACTGTGGTACTCACACATCCACGTGATCCAGGAACCAACTGTGGCCCCGATGGCGCCAACGTCGAAAACTTGCTGGAGATGTATAAGCGGATGAGCAGACACGACAAATGGTCTCCCACAGTGATGCTGACGAACATAATTTTTTACTTGGTGGCCACGGTGCGAGTGTGGTTTCAAAAGCACAAAGAACTCCATGACTGGGATTCCTGCAAGAAGAAGCTGCAACATCTCTTCGGAAAACCACTGGGTCCTGAGATCTTCGCCAAGAAAGAATTGGCATCACGACTTCAGACGTACACCGAAGGCTACGTCGCTTATATATAAGACGTGCTGGCACTCTGCCACGAGGCCGACACTTAAATGCCGAACTCTGAAAAAATCAGGCATTTCTCTAAAGGTATCACCAATGACACCTTTAATTTACTAATTTGTAAGAACTGTTCTTTGGATGACATTATCACGTTTACAAGCATTTCGACCAGGTGAAAAGCCGTCATATTTATTGGTCATTTGCACGGCTTCCCATACGACCGCAACATCCTCTTGTGAAGACCGACAGGACTCTCCTTCGTGATTGCAGCAGCTTTCAGATCAGCTGACGAAGATCGTGCGCCCTGAGTTGGAAGCCATGTGTGCCGCGTCTATGTAACACCTATCAACGGTACATGCACTCCTCGTACGGTTCCCCTTGTTGAGGATATTGTGAGCAAAGAACTCGCCAATATCGTCTTGCAGTCAGTTTGCACTGTGTGCAGTTCCCGGACAATCGAATGTTATTCGCACGTGCATACTAAAATCAATGGATCCCTCGAGGTTCTAGCACCATGGCAGAGTTCTCGAACAATGGATGACCGATGTGTTTGCTTCAGTTGCTACGTTTTCACGTCACCCAATACTGTCGCAACGGCTAGTTCTCGATGCCATTTGTGCAAGCGCCCAATAAATAAATCAAACGAGCTATGTCGTAATTTGTACATTGTCATTACGTGGCACTCGCAGCTAGTATCAAGCAGAGCAGTACATGCACTTCAACATACAAACGTTGAGAAAGCGCGATACGATATTCGGCAGACAATTTTCTTTATGTTTGCATAGAGAGTTCAAAGTGAAATTTGTAAACATTCTTTCGAACAGAGCACACAATTGTACGTAGCAGAGGGAGAGAGAGAGAGAGAGAAAGCAAGGACAGGAAAGGCTGGAAGGTCAACCAGAAGAGCACCCGGTTTGCTACCCATCAGCGAACTGAGAAAATGGCAATCACGAATTAAAGTGACGGTGTTCATCCTTGCAGCTTAGCAAAGTACGAAGTTGTTAGCCAGCCTTGCACGCAAGCTTCAGCGTTGTCCATATCCCCGCAGCGAATGTTGTGGTTTGAAGACTAATTGCCGGTCACCAAACCAACATCACCACAAAAACCAATTGCATGTGGATCCGTAATTTAAGCACGTGCTGCATCGCTGATTATTCGGTGTTGCCCCTATAGTCCTAGTGAATCACGGCATTCAAGAAAATTCACAAGAGAAGCCAACCAAGAGCAATGATTTATGCATGTGGCACCACTTCAGTATACGTGCTACAGAATAGTGGGAGCCGCGCTGATTGATACGAAAGAGACGCCAGAAATTCTTTGAGAAATTTGTATTGTTGCCAGTAAATGAACTTAATGTTACTGGTTCACAATGTTTCCATCAGCTTCCTTGAACGCTTACGCAAAACGAAAAGCTGGTAAATTTATTCATTTGCCCGTTATATTTATTTTAACAATAAAAGATGGCGTGACAGAGTGCGCGGAGGCACCGAGCTTAGGGATCATATGGTGCGCATACTCAAAATTTCAAATTGTGTAATGTAGAAAGAGAGCACAAATAGACAAAGCTGATAACTGTAGTTTCATTATGTTTCTTTGCATCAAGGTATTGTGTTCCCGCGCCCACCTAATGGATACTTTGACGATATAGCTCATGTCAGTCATTGGTACATTCATCTCGCAACACATGCATAATGCCTACCTCAAGACACATGGCAGACCAGTTGTATAATGTACTAAAGCGAAGGTCTCTTTGTGGAATGGGGCTGGTTTTGATTTTATGGTAGCTTCAGACGGCTCTATGCTAGGAGGCTAATAAATGTAGTTACTGCGGTTAGTACACAGTGTGCCTAAGCTTTCTATGTGGCGTCCGATGGGTTACGAGCTATTATCAGTGGTGCGCTTTGAGTCAGACTTTGCAGACAGTAGACAGTGCTTACGCCAGAGGCATCATTGCGTGCCGGCGTTTGTCGGCCGCTGTGATGAGTAAGACACTTCCACTATGCTTTATTTGGCTTAACGGCCCGCTGACTTCCCGTCATTGTAACCAAAGAAATAATGAGCCCCTTGGTTCGGCTATCCTTGGTGCTCACACACAGTATTACATATACCGACAATCAATAATTGCAAAATAATAAGCCGGTATCAGGTCATGAATGAGTGTTTATTGACAAACAATCAGAATTAATACCTAAGAGTACTTAAAATATATAGCTTGTACATGCTCAATAACTGTTGGACCTGTATATCAGTGGTCATACCCTAATCTCAGATGGACAGGCCGTTCATAGAAATGTGAGGACCTTCCTTCTGGTTCCACTTCGAAGACACAGATCCCGCGGTATATCCAGAGGATGGATAGAACCAGATGAGTGGGGGACCTCTAGGCCTGAAGATGACAAAGAGATCACTTAATAACTACGTCTCTCAATCATTAAAGTGCGAAAGGAAGCGGCAGATAAAAGAATGTAGCCGATAGTACATGACAGCAAACCGGGAAGTAAACTGGGTTAGGCCCAGGCGGTCTCCTGCAAGCACTCTCTCTGGAAGTCTGACGTCTCACGTTAGAAATAGAACGCCTGCAGGCTGGAACCTGCTGCACACGGCAATCTACTAAACTTAAATACTGCTACAGTGTGCTCGTTATCCTCAGCAGCGACGGCTTCTGCAGTAGGCATTCGAAAATGATTTCCTCTGTTGACGCTCTTTCATGAAAGAGCACTATCGCCATTGCGAGCAATCGTCAAAGTTAGTAGCAGCAAGTACAGTAACACAGAACGTGCTTCGCATTACGGTAACTGAACAGGCCTGGCCTGCACACACGTGCTTACAAAAGATATAAACATTATGCGGCGAAAATAAGCAGTGCATGTGCAGTTACCTTATTCGCAATGAAACATCAGTGTAGCGGAAGACGCCTAACTCTAGAAACCTCTGAGCTTGTAAAAATTTTATTTGAGCTTCGGCAGCATCACTGATCTCTGTAAAAATATTAGCGTTAACTAAACAATACGTTCCGCAATTTTGCTGGGTTTCGGGTACTCGCTCTCTGTTACTTAGCTATTTATTTTTCGTTATTATAATTATAAGTCGTTGAACTCGTCACATTGCAAAAAAAAAAGAAAAACTAATAAACAAAGGCGAGGAAATAGGTGTTTATTTACAATTCTCATCCTCTTTTATGTAATGTTCTCGCCAGCTGAAGTTCACGCATGCTTGAAAGTCATTTTCTTGAAGATACTGAACAAGCACAGGAAAGAGAAGAAGACGTAGAAGAAAGAACGTTCCTTTCGGCTATTAGCTAGGTTACAGCTTCCCAATATCTCGTGAAAATTGCCAACGCGTAAGTATACTGATATATACCTCTTGCCAAACATACTTCTTTGTTCAAATCAGCGCTTGTTTCTGTTCTGAAACATTTAGGGCAGGTGAAAAATCGCAAGGGATATTTCAGATTGAATAGTGCAATGCGTTCTCAATGTGGTACAAAGTACAAGGAACAGAACGATGTCGCCTGAAGAACATTTCCTCAAAAGCCTAAGCGCTAGCACCTTTGGTTCTCGTCCGCTTTTACTATATGAAAATTATCTATCTTTGTGCACTCCTTTTAATGCGTACGGATTAATACAGATTCTGAGATTTACGCGCAGTATTCGCATTCATGCCGCACACACCTCCACTTTCAGTGCAGCCGGCTAAGTGAACTGCATCAGCGTTACTAGAATCCGCGACAGCATTGCTACGGCATTGTTGTGAGCCACCGTGTCGTCTTAAAAGTTGCCCAGGAGATGCTGTCTCGGATCCTGTTTCTTGCAATTTCGCTCCTGATGGCGAAAGCTCTTCTGCTGGACAAGAAAGACGGCGGATACGTAAGGCTACTCGTCGCCATTGACGACAACATAAAGAGCGACCCTGCTGTTCTTGATGGCATTCAGGTATGACAGCAGACACTCTGTTATTCCCTCAACAACATTCGCGACGTCCTGTGTAGTGCTGCTCTACAAAGTATTGTAACATTCTGGCATTTTACAATTGCTAGGTAATAATTACCGTGCGTGTTATCGCAGACACTTTTCACTGAAGCTTCGTCCATACTGAACCGGGCCACGCACCACAAACTACATTTCAAGGAGGTCACGGTAGCTCTTCCTCGGGGCTGGACTCCAATGGTCGAGCAACGCGGCACGGCCATCGAACGCGTCGCCTACCGAGCGTACCCGCACGCGCAAGTTCGTATCGTGTCATCCGACGGGAAAAGCGACAACGACGCGATGCCGAGAATCCGCGCGTTCAACATCCGTGGCTGCGGTCACCGCGGGGACCATATAGATGTTCCGGACGGCGCCCTTCGTGAAGTAGACCACACCGATCTTCTTCGGAGAACCGGTAAGTTTGATCACTTAAATTGTTTTTCCTGTCCAGGCTGGTTACTTAAAGATGGAAATGAAATTTATCAAGGTATAAATGGGCGTGCTGATATTATAATGTTTAGGCGTATGAACCTGCGGCGGATAACACAAGGTATACGAATCATAAACCTTATTGCTCCCCCAAGAACGGCATAATTGACGTTTCATCGTTACTTGTGCACTGACGTGTTTTGTAATTGCTAAATAAAAGTGGCCTGCTAATAAGTACTGTATGGGGCTGCAGAACCCCAACCTCGTTGGCACAATTACACTCATAGCACTTCAACCACTCAGAGAATTTGGACAGCTTTTTCACTGCTTATTGCAATAAATGGTCGCTTTGCATCTACTCAAAACATCGCGATGGCTTTTGTATCTAGAGGTAGAAGTCACTAGGCAGGCGTTTAGCGTAGTGAAACAAGTACACGGACGCAGTAAAACACGACCACACACACAGCGCTAACACCGCGTTCCTTAAACGGCCGTGTACTAGTCGTACGACACTGAAAACATTTGGGATGACATACCAGCACACCAAGATCGTAGCCCTTAGTTACCAAGTTCCTGTTTCAGTAGACCATTGAAACTTTTTCGCTTTCAAACAGAAAGTAAAGTAAATAGTTCACTCACAAAATATTTGTGCTTATGACACGAGTTACTTTTACCAACGTAACCGACTACTCTGTGTTAGGAAGTGGGTAGATCGTACTCGTCTACAATTTCTCTTAGGCGTAGGTGCCCTGATAACCTAATGAACGCCGACCAGTTCTTCCATATATCTAAATTTATATATTTACTTATTTATTTATTTATTTAAAGATACCTTACAGGTCCCTAGATGCATTGTGTAAGGGGGGAGAGTACACTAAAATGTTATATAGTAATTAGAATACACATGTGAGTACATATACAAAAAATAATGTGTAAGAAATGCGCTAACATGCAGTAATGTCGTGCTAAAATTATGCAAAAGACAATCCGAATGCTTTTGAACGCGAGAGGTGAGTGAAGAAGAAATTCGCACAAAGGAAAACATAACCAATACAATTACAGAGCGAGGGGGACAATATTTGGCTATAATTAAACAGTATTTGAAACAGTATATATATATATATATATATATATATATATATATATATATATATATATATATATATATATATATATATATATATATATATACTGCACTCTTTTTCTCCTTTTTTGTCGAAGGGCAGGAATTTGCGGTACTATGCTGTTGCGGTACAGTAAACCGTTTCAAGCATCTCCTTAGTCAGTTTTACAGTCAACGGCAGATTTGAAAGCGGAGTTTTCTTTGCCTGTTCCTTTGACTTCCCCACTGCTGCTGCTTCTTTCTGGCAAACCACATCGTGGAGTGGTTTAGGGCCTACGTATACATGACAACAACGCGGTAGAGAGGAAAAGCTACGCAAGAAATTCATTTGTATCTTTGCACCGCGACCCTCAGCAAAAGCACACCAGAAATTGCAGCGCTTAGATTGCCACTAACGTGCAAGGTCAGAGGGAAGGTAGGCACAATGGTGAAGAGGGGACGTAGAATGGGGGGCAGAACAAAAAGCGCCTTTAGTAAAATGACGCAGTGGGGAAACGAGTAAACAACAGTCTTGCGACTATTCTCTCGCAGTTTCCATACCAGTGGGGCGGGGGAGGATCGTAAAAATAGTTACGTGATAAGGTAAGGAAACGCTACTACTATAGACGCGACAGCAGTTGCGGGCAGATGGCATAAATTTAAGTTACGATGCGGTGTGCTTCTGCTATTTCTGAAAAAATAAACGTCATGCAAATTTCTAAAGCAGACAACTTAAGGCAGGGCGTGGAGCAGTAGAGCCGCATTAAAGCGTGCGACATTACGGAAATGTTCGAACGTCAAATAAACACTTCTGTGCCGGCCGCGGTAACTTTGTTGCTATGGCATTGCTCGAGGTCGCCAGTTTGATCCTCAGTGCAGCACCCGCTATTCGAGGGGACGAAAAAAAAGAAACGCTCGTGCACTTAGATTTAGGGACATGTTAAGGAACACCACTGTGTCAAAATTAATCCGGAGTCCGCTACTATGTCATTCCTCATACACCGATTTTCGTTTCTCTATGTACTGCTCCATAATTCAAATAAAATTTAATACTTCTGCTAGGATGTGATGTGCCATGTGAGGCAATGACTATGCTCAGCCTTCTCAGAGGTTATGATTTATGGCGCACAAGAACGCTTCAGCAAACACCTATCCTTTTATGTTCTGTATATTACGCAGACATACAGCAGTGGTAAACGCAAGGTAACCTTTAATATGGACTCGCCACTCTCGTGTTGGGCTAAACGTTGAAGAAACAAAACATTCAGGGCAAACATCACCACTAATTATCGCCAGTCAAAGAAAACAGCACCGAAAGCTTCGCTCACATTGATTTCCACAATGCGTGGAATCAGCATGTTTTTTTCGGACTCCCTAAAGGCCGCGGAACGTTCGAGAACTTGAGCAGTCCCATAATATGAATGCACGTGTTTTACTGCCCTAAGGCCTCACATCGCCACAGGCACATAGGAAGAAGATCTGAAGGCCAGCCAGTACACTGATTCTGCACATCGGTGCTCGTGCTGTGACAGGAGATGGCCGGTCCACGCGTGTATAATTATGGCATACACGCTGCGTCCAGTGGCAATTGCCCGTTGCCACGCTTTTTGAAGCGAAGCTTGTATTGCCTAACAAGTGGTGCTGCAGAGGTGACGCAACAATGCTGTTGCTCCCAGAGCTGAGCAATTGCGGGAAAGGAAGGACAGCTGCGCTGGCGCCGGAGAATGAGTCATTACCCAGGATTCCGCAGCCAGTCAGAGCCGTCTCTCTTCCACCGGAGACGGAGCGGACAGGATAGGGTCTCGCTGACGCTCCGTCCATTTTGTTTCCGTTCACCGTCAGTTCCACCGGTTCTCGGAGAACGGATGAGACGGCCACGCATCGTGTGTTCCCCCGAAGAAATGGCGGCGGTTGACGAGCGTCGGCGAGAATTCTCCCATGAATGAGCTCGCTCTGGGCACGCCGATCAAGCCATTAAGGCCTAAATATAGTCCGACGTAGCGCGAACGCCTGCACACGTTACATCATGTCGGCGAGAACACCTGTGTCTAATTTCGACGGATGGTTCGACGCACTGGCGTGGCCGACGTAACCGTACGCGGCCAACGCGCTTCGACACGCCCGGCATCTCGCGATGATCGCCTGTGCGCCGATAACGTCGGACTCTAAACGCACTCTAGAGCCGTCTGATATTGAGAGAGTGTGTGATTGGAAAGAGGCGCTGTTTTCTGCAGCCCTTTAGAGAGCACGACTCAACGCCTCGGGGAAGGGGACATAAAGAAGAAAGAAAAAATAAAAAAAGAGAGAAGGTCGATGTGATTGCAGAGCACGGTACCCTTCGCTGCCGCTGTCAGCAGTAGCCATGCGGCGGATTCACAGTTTACACGACAGCCCCGTCTCTTCCAGGAGCGTAAGACGGTGCCAGAAGGCGGAGCCGTGGTGCCGGCCTGGAAACAGCAGCTGGGGTGTCGAGACCGCTGTGAGTCCGAGGGTTCGGAATGAGATGTAGAGAAGGCGGGACAAGAACAAATTAGTTGGTCGATTGTTTCGTCATTGCCGCACACTGAGCAGGCCAGGAATGAAGCCAGGCCTTTGCTGTACCTCCGGGATGCCGTCTAAGAACGGCTCCGGATCGGCTGCTCGCTCGGCATCCCAGCTGTCGTTTACCGGTCGGCACCACGGCTCCGCCTTCAGGCACCATCTTGGGTTCCTGGAGGACATGGGGCTGTCGCGTAAATTGTGAACGCGCCGCATGGCTGCCGCTGACAGCGGCACCTAAGGGTTCGAATCCAGGCAATCCGTCAGCAACGAGAAGATTACGAGCTGAGGGAGCGGGAGGCCGAAGAAATCCAGCAACGTTACCGCTGGGTTGCTTGGCCGTGATGGTATGGTGCACGCAGGACAAGCTTCACTTACCCCTATTTTCCGGTAGCGGAAGGATTCAAATTTTTATGATTCACCGAAATAAGTTCGCGCAAGCTTTACCGTGTAACAACGCTGTGATGAGGCGAAGCTGTCCTTCGGGAATTGGCACTATGCAACGCGTCTTGCTTTCCGAGCTTCGAAGCCAATTGCGAGGACAACAAAGGCAGAGTCGGTGCCCTTACTTGCAGTGGCAGACTCTTTCAATGAAAAACGCGGAACCGAACGGCAAGAAGCTTAGTAGCGAACGTCGAAGCATATTGGCCCAGTGTTGCTGCGGTTGTGGCTACGGCTGCCAGCGGATCTGCCTACGAGAGCGATGGTTCGAGGAGGCGAAGCAATAAAATGGCGGCACAGGTGGCTTTGATCAATGCCGTTACCGACCTATGGTCACAGCAAAAGACCGGAAAATCGGACCGCGAAGGGCTCTTGCATCTTAAATCACAGACGTCCTTATACGTCCACCCTATGGGGTACATGGTGGCGCCGCGAAGCCGTCTAAATTATCGGGCGTCTGGAAAGTCGTTCATGTACACTGGGTACTTCTCTAGCCGACGACAATACGTCAAAGACGATTCGTTATGATTCCTCTCTGTTACCCGAACCAGAAATATGGCGAGTTAAGTTCTCTTTCGGTAAAATTACAGCTTATTTCCCTGAGAAAAGCCCAAATTCCCTGATTTTTCCTAGAATATTTCCAGACTATTCAAAAACCCTGAGAATTCCCGGTTTTCCCAGTTGGTAGAGTTCCTGTAAATACACTGACTGTGGCTTAATCCATATTGTTTGCACGGTAAGTGAAGCCTGTAAGTGAAGACGGAAACAAAGGTCAACGCACTGTGCCGAACAATAAACGTGTATAAGTGGCGCACGGGCAGCACGTTGACCGGGCTTGCTTGCGACCTTCAGTTGTCTCATGTGCGCACAGGCGTACCCTCTCGAACCCTATTCTCCCTTTCAGCGCATCCGCCAGCCTACATTTCCCTGCGCCCCTCGAACACAGAGATAAGTTATCTTCGGCAAGCACGGTTTGTCCTTTTATAACTCGCTGCAGACCCTTCTTTCCCATCCTTCCAAATAGCTGTCTTAGGCACCACAGATGCATCGTCCGCTCTCAAAGCAGAAAGAATGCACAGTTGTCACTGACGTCCAAAGCGGTGCTGGTACATATTCTGAAGCACAGCGGTTTCAGTATGTGATGGTACGTTAGCATGAATCCATAAAATACGGCAAATATATTTTCAGATCGTCCGTGGTGTACGATATCGTATGCGTGTTTGTTTCACGCTTTTTCGTTGTTCTAGTCGGACCCGGTCACAACTACCGGGAGAGCACGGTCTAGATAACACAGCGAAACAAAACACGGAGACTAACCCAATCCTGCACGCACGATGACACCTTGGGCCCACAACACCATAACGAAACCGCCAGTGTGCCCCGAGAAGATGGCCGCTACACGAAAAAAATACTACGCGAGTTCCTCCCCACCTTCCTCCTAGCGGGCAAAATGGGTAGGGCCTGTCAATTTTTTTCCTTCCTCCATGATTTGAGTCTAAATTACCATGCGAGACCGCAAAGCGTGGCTGGAGGCGCCAGTTCACTGCTGGCGAACTATGAGACCATGGCAATGCAGCAAAACGTGCAAAGCGAGCTGTTGCAGGGAAACAACGTTCTCCACCAAAGTCCCGGACAACACCAAATGCAGAGCGAGCCACTGCGGAGCGAGCTACAGCGGCTGCAGCGAGTCAACGTGCACTCCCCTCCTCTCCAAGTACCCGACTAGCCGAGAAGCAATTAACCCAGTGGTGTAGCAAGGAAGGTGGCAGCGGAGGCAGCTATATCGGAACAGCAGCGACAATATCAGCGGAAACTTTACGAAGTTAGGAACGCCAAGTACACAGCGGCAAGGGAGAAATTCGTGAATGCGCGCTTCAGGCACCCGTCTGATGATGGCTACGACATCCCTCCAGGGTATGAGGTAGAATTCGCCTGCGGACCCGATGAAGAAATTTAATGTCAACACCATATTGCCGCTAAGAAAAATACTGTCATCGCCCGGCAAAGTGGTGTCATCGGGGTGAAAGATTGGTGTCATCGAGAAACAACACTCAACGCAATTTTCAAAGAAACACTAACGAGAACTCCCGAAATAAAACTCAGCTGAGAGATGGCAATATGAACAGTTTGTCGTATTGCGTTGTTGCGACCTCATCAGAAGCATTACACACGGAAACGTAATGCTGCAACACTACACTCAGCAAGGTTTTGCGCAACCCTAAACTCGACAACACAAGTCCGCTACACACAGTGACCAGTAATGCCTCACGCACTTACACATAAAAAGAATAGCTTAGGTGCTTCTACAGTTTTCTAATGTGCGCGGTCACGTAATACTGCTGCTGTAAGAAAATTTCTTCGTTGTTTTCAGCACTTTGGTAGAGGTCTCTAGATTTCTGCTTTGATCTTACACGGCGTCCTGAACACGTGTGCGATAGATTTTTTCTTACATAACAAGTTTTATCATCCACCCGCGATTTTTAGACGCGCCACTCATGTAAGTGATATTGTCGGCGCTGCGATGAAAATTTGCGAACGTCTTCTCAAAATACTTCTTTGGCCTGCTTCGAAAATTGCGGCACAGCAGGCTGGCACTTTAGGGGAAGAAGCGAAGAAATGCCGCCCTCTGGTGCAGGATAGTGGGCTCTAAATGCTAGAGTGAACACGTTCTACAAGCTCTGGTTTTAATGCAGGTAGCATTGAGAACACCAGGCACATTTCTCCCGTCGCCGTGAGGTCTCGTATAAAGTTTAAGGGCGGTAAAATTGTGGCCGCGCGCCATATGCTGTATGTGCAAGTGAAAGCGTGAGTGGTTCAGCCGGTGATCGTGGCTCAATCTCAAGCATGCAACGGAGGAAAGCGCTGAGGAAGCGCCGCCTTCTCTGACGCGCAAAACTTCGGGAGGAGAGTACGGGTGGGGGGAGGGGGTGAGCGCGTTCTACTCCGGGCGGCCCGGGCGGCCGCGCGCATCCGGACAGGCCTTTGTATCTTGAAAGCCATCTGCGACGGGTACAGATTCCGCGCCGCGCTGTTTTCCTGGCTTAGTTCAAGTTGAGTTGATGCAAGCGGGAGCACGAAGGTCAACTCGCTCGCTGCGGCTGCCACGTTTCCTCACGGCAGCGTTTCGACAGCGAGTGTCCGCGGTCATCGAGTGAGATGTGTTCATGTTTGCTTGTGCACGCGCGACACCGTGCTTGTTAATTTAGTATGCCGATGTTTACAAGTTTATACGGCCAATAAAACCACTATCCTTACTTCGTATAGCTGCCCAATACTTTGTTATGGCAATCGATGTTTCGCGTTTCGGGCGAACCTGCTTCCTTTATGATACCTAAATCACTTTTTGATTTGCTGCACCATGTAAAGCCTCTGTCAGAGCACTCATTGTGAGCGCTCTCACTGTTTTTACTCACGTTCACAGGTGAATGATAACAGTGAGAGCGTAGTATCTTCTAAATAAAAGTCGTACGTTTCAAATTGATGCCTATCTAGCAGTGCGGTAGTTTACTCGAAGCCAGATACTGATACTGATAATGTGCGTACAAACGCTAACGTCTTTTCCACGTTGCGGTTTCCTAAGAGCTTATTTAACGGTTGCAGGCCACTCGGCGTATTCAAAATATACGCGCTTTCGCCATTGCCACGCCGGCGCAACGGAAATTGTTCGCCACAAGTGCCATTAGTAAGAGACTGCCCCGCCGGGGAAGGGAGATCTGAATGGGCAGGGGACTGCATTCGGTTTGCGAAGGCAGTGCACTGGTGGTCGTTACTGCAGGCGGTTAACCCCCAGATGGGTCCGGAAGAAGGTCGGTGAATCTCTCCCGTCAGGTGTATCCTTACCCGTGCTAAAGTATTACCCGTGTTAAAGTTAAAGTGTTAAAGTATTTCTGCGATAATAGATACGTCTTTTTGTGGTTTCCCGTCCAACTGTTTTGGTATTTGACTAGTCAAAACGAAACCAAGCGCATTGAAAACGAAACGACGCTTTTAGACGTGATCCGCTGGTTCGTAATGCTGTAGGCAAGCGTGAGTTTCTGCTTTCCGATTTCGTCTCTCGAAGGTCTCAGCGAGCTGGAACTAAGTATTTTAGCTCGCACGCATGCTCAGATTTTAGATCCTTACGAAGTTGCACCCTAACGCCATCGTTCGATGGACGAAATTTGCAGCGGAAGCGCCGAATTCGACTTGCAATAGGCCACCGTCTCCGCCAAAAGCAGTGCGCCTGGAGAATGCCGATTGGCAAAGGGTCACTCACACTAGGCCGACACGAAACGGATTTCTGTCTGCCGGCTGTCGGCGACAGCGTTTTTGCCTTTGTGTCAGCGCCTCCGTCACAACCTACCGACGCCCACAATCTGCCGATGGTCGGCGGAGAGCTCGGCGTCGGTACAGTGCGACAGAGGCACCGAGACGAAGGTAAAAAACGTGCCCATTTACGGCACAACTATTCGATGACATATTGTATTACCGGGAGATCATAAAACTCTGGGTACTTGCAAACCCGCGCTATATTCGCGCGCGTCCAATAAACAGCATGTGCGCCGCCATGCAAGTGGGACGACCAGAGCGCTGGTCGTTAGCGTGGACTTTCTTTACTTCGTAATACGCACAGAATAAAGCGCAAGTGTCTAATTATATACTAACTGTAATTGTAAGCGATAAATATACTGTACTCAATGACTGTCGACTTACATACAGTAATCTCTTTACTACAATTCGAAGGATCAAGATTTCACTGTCAGGCCTCGACACTTACTGGCTTTCCTTTCTTTGCCCATGTAAAATTTCATTTCCTACTTAAATCCCGAACAGCGTGCTGGATTCTATCATTTTAAATCATAGTCATTTAATTTCCATCAATGTCTCACAACACATTCTGACCAGTTGTCTGTCCCTTTAATACAACGCCCATTACGCCCTCGCTAGCATCACACTGAATCACAAACCCTTTTGTGTAGACCGGTGACCTCTGAAGCGCTTATAAATTCCTTTACTTATTTAGCGCGCCGCTCTTACTCGCTCCTTCCTAGGATCGCGGCGGTGGCGTAACCGCGAGAAAGAGAACAACGGGGAAGGATGAAAGAGGAAAGCGTAGTGCCGCCTGGAGCCTTGCACCGTGTATAGTGCCACGCACGACGCGTTCTGCGACGATCGCTAAGAGATGGCGCCAGAGTGCCGGGCGTCGTCTGTTCGCTTCGTTTTCTTCGCTTACTGTTTTTCATCTGCTAACAAACGTTGAACGGTGTTAAACCTCGACGCACGACGCATCTGCATGTATCATAAATTGGTCGAATGTTAAAAATTAAAAATAATTATGGTGTTTTACGTGCCAAAACCACTTTCTGATTATGAGGCACGCCGTAGTGGTGGAGTCCGGAAATTTGGACCTCCTGGGGCTCTTTAACCTGCACCTAAATCTAAGTACACGGGTGTTTTCGCATTCCGCCCTCATCGAATGCGGCCGCCGTGGCCGGGATTCAATCCCGCGACCTTGTGGCCGAATGTTATCCATAGCGCTACCTACTGACTGCTGTTACCAAAGCTTTTTGCGATCTGATCGTATGCGGGAAGCGAACTGTGTAATACTTTGCTGTGATCTTCATGGAATCATCGCTTTATCACCCAAATCTGGCGAGTCCTGGTAGTGCGATCATAATAGGCCATCGCGCATTGATGAGCCTGAGATATTGCGTTGCTTCATGATTCCGGAGCTCTTTCATATTCTCGAGTAGCTCAAAGGCGTATTCCATCACGACTGGGTCGCCTCGCAGTTCCCACGGTTCTCGACTCATGCGAAGCGCGGACGGCAGCGATCGACCGTGCACTAGCTCCACAGGCGAAAATCCGTTTGCCTCGTGCGGCACGGTCGTTTGCGCACACATTTTTGCTGGTAAACAAAGCTCCCCGACAGTCTTCTGTTCGAAGCATAACGCCCTAAAAACACTCTTCATCAATGAGTGGAGCTTCTCGACGAAATTTGATTGAGGGCTGTAGACTGAGCTATGAATCAGCTTTGGTTGACAGCTTTCGACATAAGTCACAGGTGAAGCACTAGTAAGCAAAAAATATACGCAGTTTCACCCGAAAGGCGAAGCATCGATTGCGATAACAAATTAGCGCATAGCTATACGAAGCAAGGAGAGTAGTTTTCTCGTCCGTACGAAATTGTAAACATAGGAACGCCAACTAAGTTAACAAGTATGGCTCACGCTCACACACGCACACTTGAACACATCTGACTTGATGTCCACGGAAACTCGCTGTCAAAACACTGGCGTGAGAAAACGCGGCAGCGGCAATGAGCGAAGAAACATTCGTGCTGTCGTGGGATGAAATCCTGGCCACGGCCGCCTTTGGATGGGGACGAAATGCGAAAACACCCGTGTACTTAGATATAGGTGCACGTTAAACAAACCCAGGTGGTCGAAATTTCCGGAGTCCCCCCCGATGGCGTGCTTCATAATCATAAACTAATTTTAGCACGTAAAACCCTATAATTTCAACTGCTGTTTATCTTGCTGTCTATCGTTTTATCGAAAGATCAGCGCCGAGAACGCACCGCACGCACAAAGCCACGATCCGCCGACGCACCGTGTAGCATGTAAAACCTATCGCCAGACATATCAGTTAGGGATGCAGGACTGAAGTGCAACTAGGTGAGGGGGGACCAATACTGAAACTAGAAAATCTATGTGAAAAAGAATGTACGAAAATGTTCAATTAGAATGCTGTCATGGGAGTAAATATTCCCTGTCAAATGTTTTTGCAGTACTAAAAAATGAATGTAAATTTTTTCTATTTCACAATTCATCAGGTTCTTCTTGGTGATCCCTACAAACCGGTGATTCTGGCGCCAGATTTGGAAAGACTGTGCGAACCAGCTATTATGTCGTTCAGAGTGGCGTTGCTCGCTGGAGAGCGGCCGTTTCATACGAGTTTTATTTACTTGCGTGTTTGTTTCAATTGGGGAATGCACTTCACTACATATTTTGCGTTACTCAGTGCCCGGGATTCATTGGCAAAATGAGTGAGTGTAGGTTTTTTGTTATCAAGCAAGTTCACGCTACGGCATCCAATGCGCTGTCTCGTCGTGTGGGTAAATGCGGAGCGCTCCGCGAAGAAACGTCGGGCTATGATCGTTCACTCTCCCTAACACAGGCTCTCAGCTTCCGACGAACAGCAAAATTTTTACATCGAAGGTTTTCTAAATGATAATGGCGGGCAATATTGTCTTGTCTGATAACTCTTGGATACGACCACGTGGTGCCGCACGAAATAGCGAATAATTCTGTGAAAAGGTTTCGCATATGTTGCTATACATTACGACCGTGTGTTGGCCATAGTGCTTTGATCCAATAAAACATGTTTTCTTTGGAGAAATATATAGGTATAATTATTCTAGACGAACAAAATTCAAGTTGCTTTTGAAACCTCTGTGTCACTGTCATTTATTTACATTCGGTTCGCTCACCTTCCGAAGGAACCTACGGGAACCTACGGCGCTCACAATATTCCAGGGTGGTATTAGTACTTAAAAAAGTTGAACTGGGCAATATGAAAGCATGTACGTGAGTTTCTGTGAACGCAGGCACGAATGCGCATGTTGTGAAATTTCTCAGGGGGCTGTATAGCTTATTTTCAGTGCGAGTTGCAAAAGAAAAGGTAAACAAGTGTGATTCTGCTAGGGAGCACACGAAATTTATTTCATGGGTCCCCCCGCGCACGGCTGCCATGAAGTAAAGTACAAAGTAAACGCTTCTCCACCATACACCTCCACCACCATATACAAGAATAAGCAGTCTCTAGAACACTCTATATATCTTAACAAACTGGCAAGAAATCTCTCCAGCCACCGCTGCGATGCGTACAATAATAATGACATATAGAGGCATTAATAGTGCCACGAGCACCCATTATGTAAATCGAGCGGACTTGTTTTTCTCATCACAGCTGGAAAGTACCCGTGAGCAAATACAATGTAATAAATAATAACACGAGCAAATGGGAATTAACAATGATCATGAAGTGCGTGTGTCTAAAGAGTAAGCCGGAATTGCAACTACTCGGACACACACAGTTACAAGAAAAAGAAAGTTGTCGCTAGGTCTATGGTATGTTAACCGACTACCCGGACTATGGTAAGGCAATCGCTCACCGACCTTTGGTGAGCAAGAGTCTTGCCATCTTCACTGTAGATGAAAATTGGTTTTCGTATATTTACACAGCTTATCATTCTAATATTATGCAACGTTCAAGAAGTACCATGAAACAATCGCAACTTTCACGTAATACAAAGCTGCTTGATTATACCAAAGAACAAAAAAATGCAATGCGTAGAGTTTTAATTGATACTTCTCACACCGAGGATTTACGCGAATGGCTAAACTATACAATTTAGCCCCATTTGAATTACCGTCCACTGCCACTTCGCCAAAAGTTCATCAAAAAGAGGACCAATGTTGTCTCCGAACCGGTACAGCCGTATGAAATCTGTTATTTTAAACTATACCCGTTCTCTTGTGCTGGGCGCCTCACTAACCCATCGGTCTGCCCGAGTGGCTTCCAACTCCATGCCGAGCCGCTTGATCTCAAGTTCGATTTGAATATATTGGCTTACTCGTTCACTCTGCTGCCTTTCCCTTTAGGCCCACGATCTTGGCTTTTGCGTTACCACTCTTCTGTCTGTCTCTTCGCCTAGCCCGAGTAGTCTTTAAATATTCCGAAAGCTCGCCATCGTCGGCCTTCGACGCCTGAATAGGCCTGGTCAACTGTCTCTGTCTTGCAAAGCATCATGTAACCAAGCAAAGGACAACGGACGGAGAAGGAAACACACAGGATAGGCGCGGCATCCTTCGGACTGAGTCGTGGACACCTAGATGCAACTCCTTCGCCATCGCAAACAAGTGCGGTGTTCGCAACTCATTTAAATTCATGGCTGACCATAGTGCTGCTTTCTTTACTGCACACACAGTACTGCCGTGAAGCTCCCACACAGTAGGCGACAACGAAAGTTTTTAATACTTTGTTAACTACACCGACAAAAGCCTGGAAAAACTCAGTAGAGAAAAGCCTCGCAATCACCAAACCTCACAGCCGAGAATCCGGCGTTGACCATCCTGACGCACTGTTGCATCTCACGCAGCCAACCAGCGGATGTCGGATGGCACCGCTGGCGCCAGTGGTTAAGGACCGCTCACCCAGGACCGTGGCCATGACGATCGGGAGCTTGATCAGCATGGAGAGTCCCAGGCAGAGACGAAAGGCGATTCATGTATCGAGTAACAAAGAACGTTTAGTACATCTTTACGGAGCGGTCAGCTGTACAAGTCTCCTCACGGATAGCGACACGCAGTGAAGCTGGCTCAAACGCTAAAAGGTGAAGTCCGTTGGCAGGGGCGTGTTTTGTAGGCTCCTCGCTCAGGGAAAGGAAAGAGCAAGCGCTCTTCACTAGCTCTCCACGATTGCGGCCGCGGCTCGGTGCATCAAGACAGGCCAACGGTTCCTCCAACCGCTACTGGCCAAGCGCAGGGAAAGGCAGCGACACGCGCACACAGACACCGCTGGCGTCTTCCTTGCGGAGGAGGGGAAAGAACGAGTGCACGCGCCAAGCTTAACTATCCCCCTGGCCGAATGGACACAGTACTGCAGAGCTTAGGCGGCTATCAGGGTGCTATCAGGGTGCGGAAGGGGCGGGGCGGGTTGTAGGCGAGATTTTGCGCCCGAACGCTAACGTGTTTTCACCGCTCCGGCCTCTAAGGAGTTTCTTCAGCGGTTGCGGGTGGCGCGGCGTATTCAAAACGTCCGGACTTTGGCCGTTGTCACACCGGCATCAGACAAATTGTTCACACAGGTTAGTTCTCTAGAGTATTAGTGTTCTCTAATTAGAATGGTTCTCTAGAGTATTACGCAGGCCCTCGTGAAGTCTTCCACAGCCTCAACATATGTGTACACTACTGCTCTTATTTTTGTTATAAGCCTTACAGGAAATTAAAGAATAAATGCTTCAAATTTTGCTGCTACAGCACCTACTCCTGTCCTGAGCGAAATAGCCAAGAGTGTGTCTCGTTGTACCTTCTTTCCTCGTGCAGCTGTGCTACAAACATTGTCAAAATGTGGTAAGAAGAAGCCGAAGTTGTCACACCCCTGTGTAGGTCCTGGAATTTGTGTATTTATACTGAGTAGCGCAGTTAGGAGGAATTGAGCTCGCTTTCTGTATCTGTGATGTGCATAGGTTGTCATACCTAGTCAATACTGTGTTGCTGCATTGTTTTGGGAGGAACGCGTAGATTTTCTTTAGAACATTCGAGCAACGTCACTACTGACTGTATTAGAATACCCTTGAAATATAATGCTTGTTGGTTGTACTGATTGTGTTCTTGTGCCAACACTGCGCTAGTAGGCCTTTCGCACGAACTATTCACGGTGGCAGCTCATAGGATACATAGGGTAGAAGCGCGCGTCCAGAAAGCATTAAGATTTTCGAGCACCACAATTTAAAATGTTTTGTTTTTTTATCCTTGTTCAAAGTAAGCTCTCAAGCAACGCGTAAAATTGAAGTTGGTGAGTGTTATAGGATCTCTGTGCTTCATTTTCATTTTTGTTTTGTGAAGATATGAAATTTTACGTCACAATATATTTTCTTTACCTATAAAATGAGAAGTTGTTAAGAGGTTTAGGACGTTTGAAAACTTCGAGCACCAAGACCAAACTACCGATACCTAAACGAAGCAAAATACGACTTCCGCAGCCATCAGCCTGGTGCGGGAGTGGATACAGTTCCGGTACGGCGTCATTGACGACCTTGGAAAGCCGGGAAGCCTATTTTACCCGGACGTCAACTGTAGGGACAGCGAGGTGAGCGACCATAATATGTACTTTAGTACAAGCTGTACCAATAAGCCAAACTTTCTTGCAGTAGCTCGATGAGAGGTCGCTTAAGTACGCATGAACGCTGTGCATATTAAAAGGAGGCTAGAATTATAAAATACAAATGTAGTATGGCCATTTATTGTGCACTTCTTCATATTATATCATCATATCATCATCTTCTCATATCATCATAATCTTTTTCGTATTATCATCATCATGTGGGTGCCCTTCTTCTTCATTGTGCGCGTAGTCACATCATAGTGGACTGTGCCGAGGGTCCTTCGCCGCGTCTCTTAGGCTCCATAGTGGTCGGCCCTTACTGTAACGTCACAAGTGCTGGAGGTGCTTCTTGATCCCCCGTCCTCTGCACGTCTGGTATACTCCCCGGAGCTTCCTTCAGGTCGCCGCTTGTGCCGACTGTCCGCAAGCATGTCGCAGGGCGTGCAGCCTGGCGCTTCTACCGTAACCATCTCGACATCGCAAGCCGACCACCAGTCTCCAGCAGCGGGATGCCCATCGGTTCGTTGGTCTTCGTGGTGAAGATGTAGAGGACTGGCAGGACAATTACATCCGCGTAAGCTCTGATAATCGGTGGAATGTCCTACTCAAGCTCCGCCATGTCTCGTTCTATCTGAAGCATGTGGCGAATACCTGGTTTTTCAATTATGAGATTGATTTCTCCGATTGAACCACCTTCAAGCGGAAGTTGCGACAAGTATTTGGAACGCCGGCGGTTCGCCCCGCCCTTGCGAACAAACTCTTGATGCTCGCAAGGAACACTCCGGTGAGTCCTACACATCGTACATCGAGGATGTGCTTGCGCTCTGTCGTCGTGTCAGTTATGCTATGGCTCAGTGGTACACGGTACGTCATATTCTCAAAGGCATTGGGACTGTGGCCTTCAACGTGCTCGCCGTGAGGAACCCGGCTACCGTGGCTGACATCGCCTTGACGTGCCAGCCCCTCGACGAGCTCGAGTTCGTACGCTTGCAACCGCACTGCGACCACCGTTCTACGGTGGACCCTGACCTACGTGTAATGATTCGGGCGGTTATCCGCGAGGAACTTCAAACACTTGGCTTTTAATTTCCGTTGGTCCTTCCTCCTCAGCCTACTGGGGCAGTGTTGCGCGACGTCATCAAGGAGGAGCTCGAGTCCATGACTTGATCTGCGCTTGTTGACAATCCTGCTCCTCACACCTTACCAACATGCGCCAAGGTTGCTACCGCGCCTCCAAGCGGCTTCCGTTCAACGTTGTCTCTACCCCCATACGCGCCGGTTAATGTCGCTCCTCCGGCTAATGTCCCCTGAATACCACTAGAGCCTTCATCACCCCATCTGACAGCACTATCTCCCAGCGTATCGAGCGGCCCCTACTACCCGCCTTGGCGACCATTTCGTCCTATATCCTATTACTGTGGTTATCGCGGCCACATATCACGTTTTTGACGTAAGCGCAAACAAGGTGAGCGTCGCGGGTACGACATGAGGGAACGCGATGCGTATTCTGGTGCAGCACCAGACGCCGCTCATCTTCGGCCTTCCGCGGCTCCTGGCCACCGCTCCGTCCTGCCTCGTTCACCTCTCCCCGTCACCGGAAAACTAAGTAATGCAGTTTTCGGAGGAAAAACTGAATTTATAGAGAGGACTATGATTCCTCCAGCGCGCCCTTGTAATATGATGTCTGCGTTCGTTGAGGGTGTGTAAGTTGAAGCTTTGGCGGACAGTGCTGCCAATTTATCTGTTATGCATGTTGTTTTGTGTAAGCGTCTCAGGAAAGTTACAACGCCTTACGATGGACCACTGCTGGTTGCAGCTCAAGGGGACTCTATCCGTCCTTCCGAGTTTTGTACTGCGCGTGTAATGATCGACGACATTATCCACCAAATACAGTTTGCTGTGCGGTCGCCATGCTCCCACCAGCTCATTTTAGGTTGTAATTTCCTTGCCTCTGCTTCTGCTGCTATATGTTGTGGGCAACATGTCGTACATATGACCAACACCTATTATTCGCTTGGCGATGAAAATTAAAAGCCACTTCGTCTGCTCGCTGGAGAAGATACCATGCTAACTCCAGGCTGTCAGCAAATTCTGATCATCACGTCCGGCGTCTTCGACCATGGAGATGCATTAGTATTACCTCCTGCGCGTTGTTTCAATAAAGGGACAGCCATTGTATTAGTCCTAGTTAAAACTCACAATGGGTCTGCGTTTCTCGCTGCAAGGAACATAAAGCCCGAGAAAATTCTCCTTGATAAAGGCGTCTTTCGCTTGCGTTATTGATTCCGAGGCTCTGTGTGTTGTTCCCCTGAATGCGGCTCCCCCTCACACGACTTATGCTGGACATTCTCCCTCTACCTCCGCTCTTGCAGCCGTAATCAGCGCCGACTTAACCCCTTCGAAGACGCAACAGTAACTAAGTTTGGTGAAGAGGCATAAAACTTCACTCGACGCCTATTCTTTGACATTGGGTCAGACTTCCGTAACAACGTATCACATTCTGACAGACGGCAGAACCATTGTACGTCTTCGGCCGTATCGGGTGTCTCTAGCTGAGCGCAAGACGATTTAGGAAAACGTCGCCAACATGCTGCAACGTGAGATAATCCGCCCATCTGCTAGCCCTTGGTCGTCTGCCGTCGTTTTGGTCCAAAAGGAAGGGTTCCGTGCGATCTTGTGTCAATTACCAAGCTTTAAACAAGATTACGCGCAAGGATGTATACCCTATGCCTCGCATTGACGATGCCCTCGATTCTCTGTAAAGTGATGAGTACTTCTCCAGGCTGGATCTGCATTCAGTTTACTGGCAAATTATGATGCACGAAGACGACAGAGAAAAGACAGCGTTTGCAACCCCAGATGGCCTTTACGAGTTGGACGTCAAGCCCTTCGACCTCTGCAATGCTCCCGCAACTTTTGAGCGCATGATTGACGCTGTTCTGCCGGGCCTGGAGTGGAAACCATTCTTG
This sequence comes from Dermacentor andersoni, assembly GCF_023375885.2. Classification (NCBI taxonomy): domain Eukaryota; kingdom Metazoa; phylum Arthropoda; class Arachnida; order Ixodida; family Ixodidae; genus Dermacentor; species Dermacentor andersoni. Next base: position 116,285,290 of record NC_092819.1, on the reverse strand, counting down.
TGTTATCTGGATGATATCGTTATTTTTTGATCATTTGCTCAGCACCTGTAACGTCTGGACGAGGTTCTCACATGCCTCGCTGAAGCTCGTCTTCAGCTCAACACCAAAAAGGGTCGTTTTGCCAGCAAGACGATCAAGAGGTTACATCACATTGTCAGCAAGGATGGTATTCTACCTGATCTTGACAAAATTAGGGCGGTGCTTTGCTTTCCTCGACCAGATAAGAGCAAAGAACTAGACAGTTTCCTTGGCATCGCTTCCTATTTTCGACGATTTATACGCGGGTTCGCCTCTATAGCTGCTCCTTTACACAATCTACTTTGTCCTGGTGCTCCCTTCCTGTAGTGACCGGAATGTGAATCTGCCTTTGACCAGCTGAAGGGCGCCCTCACATCTGAACCTGCCCTGTGTCATTTTGATGAGACGGCACCCACAATCTTGCACATGGACGCTAGCGGCCACGAAACTGGTGCTGTTCTCCACCAGCGAAAGTCCTCTTTGCGTGAGAGAGTCGTTGCATATGCATGCCGTGTACTTACACCTGCCTAGCAGAACTATACCATCACCGAGCAGGAATGCCTCGCTGTCGTTTCGTCCGCTCAGAAGTTTCGCCCTTATCTCCACGGCCGCCATTTTACCATCGCTATGGACCATCAAGCCTTATGTTTGCTCTCCACACTCAAGAACTTGTCAGGACGTCTTGGTCGCTGGATTCTTCGTCTGCAAGAGTATGACTTTGAGATCATCTACAAGTCTGGTCAAAAGCACCAAGACGCAAACGCTTTTTCCCGCTGCCCGCTTCCTGCAGCCGCACTAATCAATGACTCCGCAACCACCTCCAGGGACGCAATCCCTGGCGTCTCTTCTACGCAATCTTTTCCTTCGCACTTTGCGCGACCATGAATCATTTTCGTACCGAGAACTCGCCGACTCCTACTGTCGACGTATTATATACCGTCTTCGCGGAGCTTCGCGCCCGCCTTACGCCATACTCCGTCGACAGCTGACACGATTCAAGCTGCAAAACTCCGTGCTGTACCGCAATATCCATCATCCTGACGGACAACGCTAGGTGCCCAGACTGCCTCGCTGCCTTCATGCTCGCGTCCTTCAGGCCCCTCATGAAGATTAGACTGCTGGCCACCTTCGCATCCAGGAAACTCACGACCGCTTGCAAGCCGCTTCTACTGGCCTGACCTCTCTATCTGTGTGGTACGTGTGTGTACGTCTCTTCCTGCGCCGTTTGTCAGCGTCGAAAGCGGCCATCATCAGCTACAGCCAGGCAGCTACTACCGGTCTCGTGTCCTGCGAAATCGTTCGAGGTTGTTGGCATTGATCACTATGGGCCACTTCCCATGACTCGAGCCGGTAGTCGATGGATAGTTCCAGCCGTAGACCACCTCAGGCGCTATGCCGAAACATCTTGTGTCCGTTCTGCGTACCTTCATTCTTCAACCCATATTCCTGCGTCACGGCGCGCCCCATGTCCTTCTGAGCGACCGCGGAAAGCCATTTCTTTCAGAACTGCTAGGCGATGTGTTCAGAGCCTCTGGCACAATTTACAAGATTGCTTCAGGTGACCATCCTCAGACGAGCGGCTTGACTGAGCAGTTTCATCGTACGCTCTCTGACATGATAGCCGCCTATATTGAACCAGATCACTGAAATTGGGACGCAATTTAGCCATTCGTCACCTTCGCGTATAACATCGCCGTTCAACGCACAACCGGTTACTGGTCATTCTACCTTGTTTATGGCCGTTCGCCAAGTTCCTTTCTCGATGTTTCTTTCTTTTCTGCCCCGGTCAGTCCATCTCCATCTTCCTGGGATGAATATGTTTCTCGCCTTGACCATCGTCGCCAGCATGCCCGCTTCGACACCGAAGCCAGGCAACAGGACCGCAAGGATCATTATGACGCAACTCATCGCGGAATTTTCTACTAGCCAAGCGATCAAATGCTGTTATGAACACCAATTCACACTCCTGGGTTATGTGAGAAGCTTCAGTCCCGCTTTATTGGCCCCCACACGGTCCTGGAATTGACTTCCCCCGTTGATTATTGTGTGACCGCTGTTGTTGCCTCAACTGAGCCCCGTTACCGCTCTACCGAAGTGGTCCATGTTTCTCGTATGAAGCCCTTCACGCGGCGTTACCCGTTCCTTTAGGCTGTGGTGAGGATGGCCGCTCTCGCACGGGGGAAATGAGTGTGGGCATTTATTGTGCATTTCTTCATCATCTGAATATTATCATCATCATGTGTGTGCCCTCCTTCTTCATCGTGCGGTTAGTCGCATCATCATAGTGGACTGTGCCGAGGGTCCTTCGCCGCGTCTCTCAGGCTCCATAAAGCTCGGCTCTTACTGTGAGGTCACAATATATTTACGTATATGAGAATGAATCAAGCTATTTTGCCATTACGAAGCGTTTGCCTTAGACAGTTGAACGAAGAAAACAAGAATTCATGCACGGTCGAGCGAGAAAACTCTCACTACTGAGCAAAACTGCTGGCGCTCCCTTTACATTCGCTATCTTCAAAAAAGTAACATCGTTCAAGAACACAAACATCATGAACTACTGAGTAGATAAATTTGCTTCTAAAACAATAGGTGTTCTTGTCAAGAGAAATGCACACGTGTTTATTGCGCAAAGTCAGCAAATCGGCCTTACAGTGGTTTCATCATGCATTTTGCTCGGATGAAAGTACGCATTTTTAATGACAAATTTAAAGTATTTTCAGCTTTCATACAGTTTGAATTCATTGCTAGTCTGTGTTCGTGGTATTCCAATGCTTGCAGTGGTGAGATAAAACAAGCCATCTGTGTTACTGGTTCATCTTCGCTGAACTAGTGACATTTATTGGTGCCGTGACGACGGATAATTTGAAATACTGTGCTGTATTCCGTGACATGTGATTTCAACCTATATTACCAGGGTCCCTAGTACACTCAATTTTGGGTATTGCTATAGCACTTGTATAGACATCCGGCACTTGAAGTGCGTTAGCAATGACAGCCCGGCCGCCTCTGGTGCTGCCGTCGTACTGTCATGATGTCGGGCGAAGGTTGACGGAAACTGCCGTGGGAGACTAGGAATGGTAGGGAAGCTCGCTTTAAAACACGGCCATATGGGCCCAGTGTTCTTATTTCCGCCTGCCATCTACTGCACCTGCACGGACTACCGAAATAGCACCAGTCACCTAGAAGAAACGTAGTTTAATGAATACGTTAAAACATATTGCCCCGGTTGCCGTAAGGGCATTTTTTTTTCTCATAGAGCAACGTTAAAGCTTACAAATACCCTAATACTTGTCAAAGGTTTCCCAATCACCTGTGCAGTGCGGGTGCATAGAGGCGAACACCACTTCATTTGTTTGCGTAGTGCGCGAGCTGCAAAAACCTTCCGCCTAGGAATTTTCTTTTGCTGCGTACTAACAACGCCTACTGTGCCCTTGTCTCCACTTTTTTTTGTGTTCCTGCGCTGAGTTTAACGCACTTTTGCTCAGTTACCAGTGCTTCTAAGTTCTCGAAAAAAACTGCTAGCTACTTGGTCTTTTTTTTTTTACATTGGGGTACACAAGTGGAAGGCGCTGAATATAGTACGCTTATTAATGCTTCGTGATCACCGAGGCACACCGTGATCATATAATGCACACCGTGATCAGATGGGTAGTCCATCAAGCTAATCCGCTGAGGGAACATGGTTGTAAGCGAACTATCGGACCATCTTGGGTCACTGAGTATGCGCCAAACTATACATACGTGCCGCTGTTCACCGAACCGATATTAAAACCACCGCGATCCCTATAGATGCAGGACTGGGTTTGGTATCACTGTTCCAAGGAACTCTGACGCCGACTGGGTGCACTGGGTATGCGTCACTTGGTCTGTTTTCGGCTTCAGCGAACTTCTTTAATGCCAGTTTTGGTGAGTGCGTACATACCAGTAGATATGCGCCGCTTTTCAATCAACGTCTTTTAATCCCACTTGGGTAACTAGTTATGTGCCACTAGAAATGTGCCGCCGTGTTATAATGAAAAAAAAATTCCTCATATTTTTTCGATGCTCAGCGGAATGGAAACTATGTCACAAGAGCTGCTGAAGTACAGCATTGCGACGCTTCGGTATATTCCGCCACAAATTCACTGGGCATGTGCCGCTCTTCAATGAACCACTCGCCAACTTCAATCACTGTGTGGGCTCTACTCAGCGTACGGCAACTGAAGGAACCATTCTCAGCGTAGCGGCAAAAAAGCGCCACGCTTCTCTCTTGGAAGCCACGTGCGGATTTCTTGTCAGTACCAGTAGATGGCGCAGCATGCCCGGAAACAAGCGCAATAATGGAAGGAGTCTGGATGCGGCACGGTGCATTTTCAGCGTTCGCACACACCAGCGTGTCATGCATTTAGGAAATCACGCGCAGGCTTCGCGGCCGCGGCGCGAAATGCTGCCATTGAGGAATCCGCGTTACTGAGTACGATTCTGCGCAGCTTGTCAAAAATTTAAAGTAACTTGGAGTATTCTTAGAGTACCTCACAAAATTTTCGGGATCCATCCATCCGTCCATCCATCCATCCATCCATCCATCCATCCATCCATCCATCCATCCATCCATCCATCCATCCATCCATCCATCCATCCACCCACCCACCCATCCATCCATCCATCCATCCATCCATCCATCCATCCATCCATCCATCCACCCACCCACCCACCCACCCACCCATCCATCCATCCATCCATCCATCCATCCATCCATCCATCCATCCATCCATCCGTCCGTCCGTCCGTCCGTCCGTCCGTCCGTCCGTCCGTCCGTCCGTCCGTCCGTCCGTCCATCCATCCATCCATCCATTTCATGTAACCGTTTTCGCGCATACCTGGGTCACTTGGTGGGCTGTGGTCGAATACACCGTGGTCGAATGCAATGGCCGAGCGCATCCGACTGCTGTGCTACAACATAATTTCAAACCAACAATGGAGCAAACTTGAGTCACTGGGTACGTGACATAGTGTACATGCGTGCCAATGTTCAACAAACCTCTTTCATGCGTACATGAGTCACTGGGTTTGCGAGACACTTATTAAGAAAGCGCCACTGAGTATGCGGCAAGTGAGGCACCGATTCTAAGCGTTCGCTAGTACCGGCGCGCCATGCTTTACATATCGGACATCACGCGACGACTCCTCGGCAGTGTTACTAGATGACGCAGCGTGTCTAAATGCTCGAGAGAGAATTCCGTGTGCTGTGTGACGCTTTTGTCAGCATTCGCACGTATCGGTGCGCCATGCATTCCATATGGTAGCACAGGCTTCGCGGTGCTACCACCGATTGTTGGTGCTTCGCGGTGCTACCACAGATTACACCGATTGTTCTTAGAAAAGCGCGAACAGGAGTCCTGCTGCATTACGGACCTCATCAATAACTCGTTCCGTCGGTGGACATAACTTTTTTTGCTATAATGACTCAAGGCTAACGAATAACCATCAACCATCGCAAGATGGCTTCTGCCCTACTTTTTAATACCTTAGGATTCTCAGAGTACTTCACGCACTTCCCGGTGCCTTCTATCTGTACATCGATGTATACGTGTTCGTATCTAGGTACATTTGCATTGAATCGTGTTCCCGCCTACCTGGATCCCTCGGTAGTCCGACGCCACATTAGTACCTCATCAGACTGCTGTGCTGACCAAAGCGGGTTCGAAACCAATCATCCAACCAACTTGGGGCACTAATTCTGTGGCAAAGGTTACATGTGTGCTATTTAACGAGCATCTTTTAGGCCTACGTGGGTCCCCGTAGGCGATGGAATGGAATGGCGCCGCTGCTCGAAGAAACTCTTTGAGGGCAACTTGGAACACCGTATACCTACCAATCGATCTGTGGTGCTCTTCAATCAACCTCTTTGAGGCCGACTTGTGCCACTGGGTTTGTACCAATGAGTTTGTGGCACTCTTCACTGAACCTGTTCGATGCAAACTTTCGTAACCACATACGTGCCAATGGAAATGTGCTGCTCCACAATGCAGATAAATATCCCTTAAATAAATTCGATTGTGAGCGGAATCGAAACCACGTGGCAAAGGTTCCTCGTGTACGGACCCGACGAATTATCAGGCTGCACGACAAATGCACTGGTTTGGTACCTGTTTTCAGTGAACGGCTTATACGCCCAAGCTTTTGCAAGCTGTGCCGTGTACGCATTGGTTATGTCCCGCTCTTCAATGAACCTCTGGCCCGCTTGTGTATGCGCCACTGAGTGTGCGGGAAGCGAGTGGAGGGACCGGAGTCCGGAGGGACCGGCGCGCCACGCAAGGGCTTCTCGACACTGCCTATAGACGGCGCAGAACGTCCAGAAGGAAACGTAAAAGAGGAAGCCGTTTGCAGGATGGTCCGATTCTCACCATTCGTGCGCACCGGCGCTGCATGCATTGAGAGGCCCCGCGAGGGCTTCGCGGAGGCGGCACTCGATGGCACCCAGTGTTTTTAGGGAAGTGCGGAAGAGTAGTGCCGCTGCATTAAACGCATGATAGATTCCTCGTTTCGACATTGACAATGCATTGTGTCGCTATGTTGATTCAATTTTAGCGCAATTTTAACCGTTGACACTGCAGGTGAGATGTGTTCTTCCACAATTTTATTTTTAACTAGAAGTATTTGCGCATTTGTAGCCTTGCAGGTGATTTTTATAGTGGTGCCGGAATGATGCACTAGGCTGTTCTAGCAAACGTGTGAATTTATCAGATTTTAGGCGCGGCAACATTAAATAATGCGATTACGTGTGATCGCCGCAGTTGTAGCGCGCAAGTGCTTCAACACAGATGGTGAAAGCTTCGATTAGTCAAGAATTGTGTTACCACCAAGGTGTCCATTAGGCGCGTTCCAATAAATATGTACTAGAATCCCGTGTTTCATTCCAAGCCTGCTGCCTTCGCATTCAATAAAAGGTATTTGCAAATTGCCTTGAATATCAACATATTCACATCTGCTTGTGCGTCCTGCTCATGGCGTGTACTTGCTTTAGAAGAAAAATAAATTGACCCCTGCAATATATATAAACCTGCGAACGACGCATACATATATATCACAACTGAATTTCTTAATATTACACTGGCTCGCGGTAATGTGTCAAACAAAAACAACACTCATCCTTGCGTTCTTCTATTTTAGGTCAATCAGTACCGCCAGCTGTGTGACGGTGCCATTGACAACGACCGCGACGAACATCGCCGGTTGTGCTCCACCAATTCAACATGGGATATCATTTCACAAAGTGAAGACCTAAAAAAGTTAGTAAAGCAAAACCTTCTCCCATCAATCTTGTTCGACTTACCCACATTTCTCCTGCCAATCGTACCCCTATAACTAGCTGAATAAACGGAGGCATCCATATGTATTTGCAGAAATGAGGCTTTATCCTCATGCCCAAAAGCTTCAACAAGTGCAGTGATATTTTTTTGCAATGTCACGTTCGTCAATTTCACGTTGAGCTGCTAAAATGGGATACTGAAGTTTGCCTTTCACTATAATACATCTAATAATGCGGATGCAGCGTAGGCCATGCATGTTACCAACTTTTTTCTCGCAGTTGTGCAAGTTGTCATATTTCTACTGGCGATTCTACATGCACATGGCGGCTTCTGGTACTCTTGCAGGGCTTGCTTGTAAAAATATAGATTTTACTTGCAACTGATGGTATATGTCGTCTCAGTTTTCTTCTGATACGGACTGTATGCCTTTGGTCTCATGTCATCTGCAATGACCTCCACTAGCGCTGTGGGAAAAAAAAAAAGAAAAAGTAGGAGCTCACCGGAGGTGTTCTGTTATAATTTTCAAACTTTGTACAACATGCTCAAATACGGCTGAAAAAATGACCATGAAATCTCCTTCGTACCACAACATGGGTTCGATTCGTTTCTTTGCCATACAGTATACTGAATAAACACAATAACTCTGAGTGCACTAAAAAGCGCCTGTCGACTTCTAGAAAAGTGTGGTTTGAAAAATCACCTGCAATTTTGTTACGTGTAAGTTTACCAGTTCCTAGCAGCTCAAGGAATAGTCCATCTACAAGACCCGAATGTGAGCGGGTACCAGAAAGGATATTCATGTGCTTGTGCTGTTCACAAATGCAGGCGCCCACCATCAGTTCTAGTGAATCTACCTGTAGCGCGTTCAGCTGGCTGCTGACTAACTGCTTTTACGAAGCAAAAGCCTGTGCAAATTGGGCCACTGAATTGTTATGGTTTTTCTTATATATGCTGGTATTCCTGGGGCAGATGCATTAATAAATATACGTCTAAATGTCAAGACACTGGGTGATCAGCAGGAGCATTCTTTTTATGTCCACAAGAGCACGAAGACCTCTCCCAGCAATCTCCAAATACCCCTGCCTTCCGCTAATTGATTCCAACTTGCGCTTCCAACTTTCCTCATCTGATCACCTTGCTTCTGTCTGTGTCGTCCTTGACTGTGCTTCCATTTCCTTGGCACCCAATCTGTAACTCTAATTCTTTACCGGTTGCCTGCCCTACACATTACATGGCCTACCCAGTTCCAACAATTTCTTCTACTGTCCACCACAATATTGGCTTTTTCTGTTTCCCCTCTTATGCGCAACGCTTTTCCTGTCCCTTACTGCTGTAGGCGTAAACGTTTTCGCTCAAACTTATTTTTGCGTGTAATTAACTTATTTCTGAGATTCTTTGTTAACCTTCAAGTATTTTCCCATTATTCCAGCACCAGTAGAATGGTCTGTAGGGCGTCTCATGTAATCCAGCGCTTATCACGTTACCTAAGTTCAGCATCATTATAACAATAAATAAAAACTGCCACTTTCCTTTGGTAACCTTACAAACATAGAATCTCTTGCACCGAATCCTATGTGCTATATGTTTTCTAGCCAACTATATTTTATGAAATATAAGGTAAGGGCAAACGTTACAGGCTCGCGGTATTCGCAAAAAAAGTAGAATTCAAATCAAGACGCTATCTACAGCTTAGAAATGAAATTTTCATTGTTCAGTAGCATTTCGCCCTGGGCGATTGTTTGTCCTAAATTACAACCTCAACGGAGCAGAGATTCACATTTGCCGTGGAAGTTGTGCCTACCAATTTTTTCAAATATTTAGAACATACCCTCCATGTCCACATTTTGAAATCACCTATGTTATACCACTAGCTTCATAAGCTGACGAAACAGATAAAAGCAGGATGTGGAAAAAACTAAACTAATGTGACAGTAACCGGGAAGGCTTAAGTTATTACTAGTCTTTGATTCTGGGTAGAAAGTAGCATGTAATGTAGGATACTATCATTCACTGACAACAGCTTCGAAGTGGCTCAGTCTTGGTCGTCAGCGATACCACGGTTAAGAGTAATCTCTGGTGGCTATCAGAGAAGTGGCACTCCAAATGTGATAGCTACACGACCGTGGACAAATTGACAACCGCCTGTTTTGTAGCACAAATCTGCAATGTCAAATCGTGCGGTTTTCTCACAAAGAAAACTTCGCAGTTGAAGAAAAATTCGTCCTTGTGGGAAACCCAAACTCCGTACCAACGCCTTCCCATGGAGGTCAATTTACGATGCCATCTGAGCTAACCAGACGGCTAACTGGTGGTAACACCCTAACAAATGAAGAAGCATTGGAAAAAGGAATAATGCAAATAAGCTCCGTGGAAGCCTGTAAGGTGGAGGAAACGCCATGAAAGCAAAAAACTGATATTGACCCATCTTGTAGCAGCAAGCTCCAAAGCAAATATGTAGGCGTCAATATTTCCCTTACAGGAAGTTTTCTTCAGCTTGCAGATTTGTTGCAGCTTGCAGCTTGCAGATTTGAGGGAAACGGTGGCTATCCGAAATACACATCTCAACATCTGTATTCATCTTGACGCATGTCAACATGAATACACAGCCAGAAGAAAACCTAACACAAAATTTCGTCAAAACGCTCCGGCTAACCTTAACACGACACAAGCAGGCTGCAATGAGTCAGGAGCTCACAACAATGCATTCTCTCTTACATTATCCCAACAATAAAGCTGTCCGAAAAGGTCATTCAAGTTTGTTGAATGTTGAAGGAAACGCGATGCTCTCCATGGGTGCAGCGTGCAGGCACTCCGAGGACATCCTACATTTATGTAGATACCTCTTGCTCACTCGCTTTCTTTTATTGTGATTGCAAATATATGGACAGTCCAGACGCATTTTTGCCATAGCTGTCCCCGTGAAGTTCCCTATAATGTCCAAGGACCACAACGCCGCCTCCCGGTGCAATATGCTGTATGTGCGAGTGAAAGCATGCACATGAAAGCACGCGAGGATTAGCCAGCGATCGCAGTTCAATCTCGCGCTTGCAAGGAAGGAATGCGGGGTGAAATCAGGCCGTATTCAGTCCCCCGCAGGGGCGTCTGCGTAAGCAGGCGTTTTGTGTGTTTCGGCACACGAGGACTGTACCCTCCCGCGTGTAGCCATGCGCAGTTTAGCCGTGTTTGGGGAAAGGGGGATCCTGGGAATTGAGCCGATGCCGGTATTTGGACCATTAAGGCCCCCCCGGCGGAGGCAACACACCTATTCGGCCTCTGCTTCTCATAGACGGCCCCTCCAGACTGACCCACCAGAAGGAAATCGGCAGTCACCTTTTCCTGTCCTTCTCTCCAATCTTCGTCTTTCTCTCACACTTTGAATCTTTGCTGTCCTCACTTCACTTCTTCTTTTCCGGCGGCAAGGGTTCATCTTGTGTGGCTAGCCAGTCTTTGTTATGTTGTATTTGGTTATAGCAGCGATGTACGGCTGGCTTTGGCAGGGCTTTCCTTACAGGAATTTCTGTCACATCCCCATGTTCGGCTCCATGGTGGGTGGGTGGCATCGCTGAAGAAAACCCCATCTACACTTATGGAAAATGCTTTCCCTAAACTCTCTGATAGCCCTCAGAAACGAGGGTGCACCAAAGGTGTCCAGTTTTTCGGACGTCAAATCCACAACTTCCCCCATTTCCACGTTATTCACTCTGAAAAATCAGACAAACGAGTGCGAAGCATCTCACCGTGCCTTGTTTCAAAGCCTTTGACTGAAGTATTTGGTCCAGGTTACCAGGCGTCGAGGATGGCAAGCGGTGATCATCTCTTGCACGTCCGCGATCAGAAGTAATATAAGAACCTGCCGAAACTAGTGTCATTTGGGGAGAACTAGGTAACAGTAACCCGGCACCGTGCTATGAACACCACACGCGGCATTGTCTCGGACGTTGATTTGCCGTAGCTGACAGAGGCTGAGTTCTTGGAGGGCTTCAGCGAGCAGAATGTTGTCAAAGAATTAAGATGAGGCGGCATGGCAATGAAATCGAGATCAGTCACCTTTTGGTTCAAGTGTCCTGCCCGAGTCCATCGAGGCCGGCTACATCAAGCTCCATGTTAAGCCTCGTGTAACCAATCCCCTCAGATGTTTCAAATGCCAACGTTTCGGCCACAGTTCACAGAGCTGCTGAGGTCATCAAATTTGTGGGAAATGCAGTGCCCATGAACACACCTCTGATTCTTGCGAGAACACTCTCCACTGTGTAAACTGTGAGGGGGGCAAGCCGCGTACTCGCGGCCGTTCCCATCCTGTAAAAAAGAATGAAATTGTGACGATAAAATTCAAGGAAAACATAACATTCTAAGAGGCATGTAGGTGGGTATCCTACCCGCCCAAGAACACTTTTGCCGATGTGACGCGTCAGGGGGCAGCGACATAACGGCTTCCGGTTGCTGTCCAGCTCACACGCAACAAGCAGGCGGTGTGGCCATCTGCCCCTCTTCCCCGAGCGGCTACAGCTACCGTTGTTCCGCGACCCCAGAAGAAGGGACCATCGAGCTCCGGGCTGCTGGCCTCAAAGGTCTCGTCCAATGTGTCGAGGCCTTCACGTCAATCGCAGCGCTCGCAAGATCGCGTGTCCAGCGCCTCACAAGAGGCGATGGACACAACCGCCAGGCAGATGGTGCCGCCAGCGGCTAAGGAGCCGCGAGGCTCTCTCGATCGCTCAAAATAGAGAAAGCTCACGTAACGGCACCTGGAAAGTGTCCGTGAGCTAATGCTCGGCTCCTAAACGCACAGCAAAGAGCACATTTATCACAATGGAGACACAGATATTACAGTGGAATGTCAGAGGGCTTCTCCATAACCTCGACAACATTGCAGAAATACTACACAAACCAATATTGCTGTGTGTTCAAGAGACCCATCTGAAACCTACTGACACTAATTTCCTTCGTAATTGCCATATCTTCTGGAATGACCGCGACGAGGCTACGGCATCTGGCGGTGTAGCAGTAGTAGCCCTGAAATCTGTCGCTCGCCAACCGGTCGCCCTTAACACGCTCCTTGAGGCAGTGTCAGTTTGGGCCATTATTCTTAATAAATTAGGAACTGTGTGTTCCATTTATATACCGGCGAACCTGCAACTCGAATAAACAGACTTTTATAACCTCATTAATGAGCTGCCCGAGCCTTACATACTCGTGGAATATTTTAACGCTCATAACACGATGTGGTGAGACTCACGATGCGACGCGAGAGGTCCACTTATTGAAAATTTATTTTACCCTCCAGTGCGTGCCCCCTCAATCAGGAGTAACCGACGTGTTATAATCTACATCATAATTTATACTTGTCAATAGACCTGTCTATCAGCACAGCTTCTATATTCCCTCATTTAGAATGGTCGGTAATTATAATCCCTTTGGGAGTCATTAGTGCCCAATAATTCGAAACGTAGTAACACAACATGACTCCACTCCGCCCTCCCTTGCTTGAAACGACACAAGGTTAATTGGAAATGCTTGAAGAAATCTACCTACATATCATCAGATATTATAAGTAATTTTAGCGTAGATGGATGAAACAATGAAGGGATTAGCTTGGAGGATCAAGCTGACGCACTTGGGAAACATTTTTAGGGCATTTCCATGTCTAATCATCATTCCAAGGCACTCCTAAAGGACAAAAAAATAGCGGAACGCGAGGCCATCAACCGCAAGTGCAGACAAAGGGAATCCTATAACCTGCCTTTTAACGTTGCCGAGTTCACAGCTGCCTTCGCTGCATGTCAGAACTCTGCTCCTGGACCTGACATGATCATGTACGACATGCTTAAACATCCCCACAGCGATACTCAAATAACGCTACTCGTACTTTTGAATGCTATAAGGGTTACCGGGAACCTCCCATCTAAATGGAAAGAAGCTATTCATATCCCAGTTTTAAAGCACGGAAAAGATACATCATTGCTCACCAGCTACTGTTCTATAGCGCTTACGAGCTGCTTTTGTAAGCTCTTTGAGAAAATGATCAATCACCGTCTCTTAAATTTCCTACAATCCAGCAAAACGTTTGACCTATTTCTATGTGGCTTCAAGGAAGGGCGATCCACAACCGACCATATCGCGCCCATCGAAGCAAACATTCGCGATGCCTTCGTCCATGAGGAATCTTTCTTATCCGTGTTTCTTGGTATGGAAAAGGCGTACGATACAACTCAGCGTTGGGCGTCCACGGAAATATGTTAAACATTCCACAAAACTGCCTACCCAACCGCACATTTCGGATGAAAATAGGTAATGCACTGTCGTGTACATTCATAGGGTTAACTGGGGTGCCCCAGGGCGGCGTGCTCAGTTGCATGCCCTTTGGCGTTAAGATCAACACTGTTCGTATATCATTACTACTAGTTATTTTTGTATTCCGCCTACGTAGACGACATACAAGTAGGTTTCAAATCCTTCAACCCCACAGTGTGTGAGAGAAAGGTACAGCAGGGCTTAAACAAGGTGTCCAAGTGGGCAGACAAAAATGGCTCAAAATGAAACCCCTGCAAAAGTGCTTGGGTTCTTCTTACAAGAAACAGAGGCGTCGTTCCAGAAACTTATGCAGAACCGTGTGGGCAAGAAATACCTGTCAACAAAGAGCACAAACTTGTAGGTAATATACTTGACTGCAGGCTTACTATTGTTCCCCACTCTAAATATCTTAAAGAAAAAGTGTATAAAAACAATGAACTTCCTGAAACTTCTATCCCACACAACGTGGGGTAGCGACAGGAAGTGTCGGATGAATCTTTATAATAGCCTAATTCGATCACGTTTGGACTAAGGTGCCATCGTATGTAACTCTGCCGCTCCGAGCGCGCTAAAGATACTCGACAATGTCCACCATCTAGTATAAGCTTAGCCAATGGCGCTTATCAAAACAAGCCCGATTGAAAGCTTGTACGCAGAATCAAACGAGTGGTCACTCCACTTGCATAGAACATACATCAGCCGCACGCATTTTCTCACAATACATGAACATCCATGCTTTAATACCGTCACCAATATTACGTGTGCCACATTTTTCCGCAATCGTCCCTCTCTCTGTAAGACAGCCTTTCTGGCTACCTGTGAGGGAGCTTAGGGTTGATATGCATGCCCCACTCCTCTATCATCCCTTATTGCATCGAGCCAAGCTGTTACCTCCTTGGGAGTGGCAGGTGGTAGAATGTGACAAGTCCTTTCTAGAAGTAAGAAAGCACGCACCAGAGGTCGAAATACGAATGCATTCCCAAGAACTTCCGTACAAGCCCTCGTGTACAGAGTTCTACACCGACGCTTCCAAGTCACATAACGCAGTGTCCTATGCAGCCGTTTCCCAACCTTCTTGGGATCTGGTGTACTGCATCCAGAAACAAGTATCTTTACGGCCGAGGCCTACGCACGATTGTCGGCAGTGAACCATATCAGGAAGTCAAAACTCCAAAAAGCAGTTATGTTTACAGACTCCATAAGTATCGTGAAGGCGCTGATCTCACTCTGTAAACATAAAAACCCCGTACTTACTGAGCTTTATTCCGACCTGTGTGAAGCTTATCTATCAAGCCAGCATATAATTGTATGCGGGATACCTAGGCATAGGGGATTCGAAGGTAACGTTCTGGGATACGAGATGGCTACGTCAATTACATCTCATGCTGTTAATCCTACCGCTGTGGTCCCTCTCAGAGATCTGAAGCCTTTTATACGAAAGAAACTGCGAAACCACTAGCAATGCATGCGGGACGCAGAAATAAATAAGCTCCATGTGATAAAGCCACAGTTAGGTTTTTGGCACTCCGCAACAAAATAACGGTGAACAGATGTCTTATACTGTCTTCTGAAAATACGATATAAATTTGGAACCCATACTTTTCTACTAACTGGAAATGAACCTCCAACCTGTGGTAGATGTGGTGAGAGGCTGATCGTCCTCCACGACCTGCTGGAGTGTCGAGAAGCTGAAGCTGAGAGAAAGAATCATTTTCCTCTTGCATATCGTTATTACATCCCTCTTTATCTGGCTTGAATGATGTTCGCCTACATGTTATAGCCCAATAAATTCATAGCACATCCTGTTTCCAGAGTATGCTGCTGCGATAATGTTTTGTGTAGCACCATCCTCTAAGCCCTTGTGTTTCAAGGGCTCTAAAGAGGCAGTAGTGCTCTAGCAAATTTTAGCATGAGACATATTTTGTACATCGTATCATTATCTCTCAATGCATCTTAAAGCTCCTAGTTCTCGTTATTTGTCATCGCCATAATCCTAACATAATAGATTTTACGCACCTTAGAGCGACTATTTTTAAGGCCCCTTTACCGCCGCGTGACATCAACTTCATAGAAATTATATATCTCAACTGCCAACCCGTTAACACTGGCATGGCGCTCTTTGGCCATACCTGGCCCTTGTGCTAGTAAACATCATTCATTCATTCATTCCGTGTTCAGTCGTGTGCATGACACCGGAAGAATGGAAGGTGGTGGTGGCAGGGGGAATTGTATTACGGCAGCAACTGCGCGCTCGCGTGGGCATTATCTTGAAAGTGATCGTCTTTGGGGGAACAGTCTAGGGTGGCAGAAGACAGCCTATAGGTTTGCGTGTTCGGTGTTCTCGCCGCTCGGATCGCATTTAAGCGATAGAAAGCACGTAGGTCACTTCGCTCGCTGCTGCTGCCGCGCTTCTACATGCCAACGTTTTGACAGCGATTGTCCGCGGTCATCGAGCGTGATGTGTTAATGATTTCCTGTGCGCGCCAGCACTGTGCTTCTTACTTTAGAAAGCGGATATTTCCAATTTTATACGACCGATTAAAGTACTATCGTCACCTATTATGGTTGCCTACTGATTTGGTAACGCAACTGATGC
Source organism: Dermacentor andersoni (assembly GCF_023375885.2). NCBI lineage: Eukaryota > Metazoa > Arthropoda > Arachnida > Ixodida > Ixodidae > Dermacentor > Dermacentor andersoni. Next base: position 116,269,096 of record NC_092819.1, on the reverse strand, counting down.
TTCACCTTTCGGACGAAGCTGCAAGTTTTTTATAGCCATTTATATTTCCGTTTCTCGTTTTCGAACAGACCTAAACCATGTGTTAGTATCCTTTCTAGGAAAGCTCGAAGAAACTCCATCTTACATGTGAAGCTTCTTTTCAGTTTTGTCACCCTTCTGGAAAAGCGGCAGCTCAATTATATGTAATATCTAAAGGAAATCTAGAACTACATGGTAACCGCACGTTTCTGTGTTGGAACAAGAAAGGTTAATTGCGTAATATAAATGCCTAAGCTCTCAGCGAGAGATAATTGCGATGCTTTTAAGGCGCATGTAGTATGATCAGAATACGTTTTAGGCATATTCACGGAGGTTGTGCTTTATTACTTTTATCGATAATAGCCTTGACAAAGACCTCAAATGCTGTTTCATCGGTTGAATTTTCAGTCATACTAAGAGGCGATTTATCTAGAATAATGCATCCGCGCCCGGATGGCGCTCAAAATTTGTGTTTTGTGTTAGCGAGAATGGTGCGTATCTTCAGAAGAGTAGCGTCTTCATGAATTTGACAGCTTAGTAGGTAAAGTTATGGTGCGAGGGAATTACAGGCGTAACCTTGAGTGTGGTGCGTAAATTAACAGAGCCTTAGTTTGCATGGAGTAGAACGTAATATACCGGGGAATTGCTAAGGTTATTGGGGGCTGCGATAAGACCCGCAAGATTTGCACACCTTTGGCCGATGACAAATCTTGACGCTCAAAGCACTGGTAAATTGCACGTGACAACATAACGCGAGTTATCTCGTACAGAAAGATTCGTCTTGAAAAATGAAGCTGAAATGGTTGCCAGAGCAAATATAAGCGGATCATCAATTTTGACGCAATCATATGTAGTTTTGACACATTGAAAATCCCGTAAACAGGTTGTATACTTCTTGTGTACGCGCATTTTGGCAGGAAACGAGAGTTACCTTAAGATAGTGCCATTACATCTTGTTCTCTCATATAAGCGACACAACCTGTAGTTGTCTTTATTCCCCTTTGCAGCCAAGATTTTTTATCATGTCAAAAAATTATGAGCTTTAAAATAGGACATTCTCTAAATAGAAAGCTTTCATTTCCAGCTTTCCACCGAATTTTCGTGCATCTCCGAAGCCAATGACCTTCAGGTTTATTACGGAAGATCCGACATTAGGCCGACGTCTGGCGCTTGTTCTGGGTATATCAGGTTCACCACAGGTAGGTGTCTATATTATAGTTAGAATATAAAGTGATAATATATTGCAGTACAACAATCACACCGTCCTGTTTTGACTCAGTACTTTCCTTGCTACAAAATATTGAGGTTTTACAGCCTATATCTTCACTTTATTGAATGTCAGCACAATCGTCGCCTTTTATAAATCGGTTTCAAGCCTAATGTATAAATTTACACACAGATTTCAAGCCTAATAGGTGAAAGGCATTACCTATTATTGCAGAAATTCTAATTCCATCCAGAACTTTTAAATTGCGCAAAGCGATCGATTCTTATTAATCATATCATGAGAAACCAATAAACATACCAAGGAAAACAAAGGGCAAATTTCTTGTACTTACTAACTGAATTAAACAAATGATAAATTAATGGCAAGGAAATTGGACGAAAAAACAATTTGCCGCATTTGGGGAAGGATGCGACGTCTTCGAGCCAAATTGTTTTCGATGCACTTTCATTGATGATGATGATGATGATGATAATAATAATAATAATAATAATAATAATAATCAGCATCATCCTGGTTACGCCAACTGCAGGGCAAAGACCTACCCCATACTTCTCCAACTACCCCTGTCATGTTGTAATTGTGGCCATCTTGTCTCTGCAAACTTCTTAATCTCTTCCGCACACCTAACTTACTGCCGCCGCCTGATACGCTTCCCTTGTAATCCAGTCCGTAACCCTTAATGACCATTGGTTATCTTCCCTCCTCATTACATGTTAAGCCCAGGCCCATTTATTTTCCTTGATTTCAACTAAGATGTCCTTAACTAGCGTTTGTTCCCTCACCCAATCTGCTATTTTCTGATCCCTTAACATTACACCCATCATTCTTTTTTCCATAGCTCGCTGCGTCGTCCTCCATTTAAGTAGTACCCCTTTCCTAAGGCTCCAAGTTTCTGCCCCGTACGCGAGTACTGGTAAGACACAGCTGTTATACACTATTCTCTTGAAGGATAATGGCAACCTGCTCTGCATTATCTCAGAATGCCTGCCAAATGCCCCCCCAAGCTCGTTCTTATTTTTCTGATTATTTGTTTCATGATCCGGAACCAGAGTCATTACCTGTCCTAAATAGATGTATAGCCTTACTACTTCCAGTGCCACGCTACCTATCGTATACTGGTGTTCTCTTCCGAGACTGTTAAACATTACTTTAGTTTTCTGCAGATAAATCTTCAGACCCACCCTACTGCTTTGCTTCTCCAGGTGAGTGAGCATACATTGCAATTGGTCCCATGAGTTACTAGGCAAGGCAATATCATCAGCGAATCGCAAGTTAATAAGGTATTCTCCAGTTACTCTTACCCCCAATTATTCCCAATCCAGGTCTCTGAATACCTCCTGTAAACACGCTGTGAATAGCATTGGAGAGATCGTATCTCCATGCCTGACGCCTTTCTTTATTGGGATTTCGTTGGTTTCTTTATGGAGGACTACAGTGGCTGTGGAGCTGCTATAGATATCTTTCACTATTTTTATATGCAGCTCGTCTACACCCTGATTCCGTAACGCTTCCATGACTGCTGAGGTTTCGACTGAATCAAATGCTTTCTTGTAATCAATAAAAGCTATATATAAGGTTTGGTAATATTCCGCACATTTCTCTGTCACCTGATTGATAGTGTGAATATGTTCTATTGTTGAGTAGCCTTTACGGAATCCTGCCTGGTCCTTTGGTTGACAGAAGTCTAAGTTGTTCCTTATTCTCTTTCCGATTACCTTAGTAAATACTTTGTAGGCAACGGACAGTAATCTGATCGGCCTATAATTTTTCAAGTGTTTGGCGCCCCCTTTCTTATGGATTAGGATTACGTTAGCGTTCTTCCAAGATTCCAGGACCCTCGAAGTCATGAGGCATTTTATAATCGAGTGTTCGACGAAACGTCGACTGGTCAGGCATGGAAATGAAGGGAATCACGGTCACTGACCAAGTCTGGGGAATAATCTGACGTTTCGGAACCGCGTACGGGTTGCTTGTTCGCTGAGTTGGATAGGAAATCGTCGTCACTTATATAGCCAGCACGTGACGTAATGAACGTGCGTAAACGGCAGGCATAGTCCCTGGTGTCCGGTTCATCGTAGCTGGCGTCGATTGAATGATTAGAGATTCTAGCAGTTGTCGTGATGACAAGTTCTTTTCTTTGGCAACAACAGTGGCATTGTCCCAGTCAATCTTGTCATTATGTTCCTGCGCATGCTCGCCAATGGCATTCGTCGTGTTACTATTATTTCTTACATCACGTTTATGTTCCTTGAGGCGTCTGGAGAACTTCCCTGTTTCACCAATATATACTTTGTGGCAATCAGCGCTTGGTATTTTATACACAACTCCTGGGAATGATTCAACAGGTAACCTGTCTTTCACATTCATGAGCTGGTTCCGGAACTTGCTGGTCGGAATGTGGGCAATGCGCAAGTCGTATTTTGAAAATACGTGCGACAGTGCCTCGCTGATTCCTTGGACGTAAGGGATGGCTGCACGTACACAGATTGTCGTGTTGTTCTCCGACCTTGGCTCTAATATCCGCTTCTCGGTCCTGCATATGAAACGACTAGGGTAGCCGTCGCCTGTTAGTTCAGGGTGGATCGTCCGTAATTCCTTTTCAGCGCATCGTCACCTGAGCAGACTCGTACGGCGCGTGTTATCAGGGACGACACTACGGGTATCTTGTGGCCGAGAGGATGACAAGAATTATACTTGAGGTAATGACTTGTGTGGGTAGGCTTCCTGTATACCGAGAAGGCGAGAGTGCCCGCATCCCGACGAACCAGAACATCCAAGAAAGGCAACGAGTTGTCCCTCTCGTGTTCCACAGTGAATTGTATGTGCGCATTTTGGGTGTTCAGGCAGTCCAGGAAGCGTTGGATGTCTTGTTTCTTTAAAATACTGAAGCAGTCATTCACGTAGCCATAAAAAACTTTAGGTGCCGGGTTGAATGTGGCCAGCACTTTCCCTTCCCAGGCTTCCATTACTAGAGTGGCCGTGGTGACCGATATTGACGCTCCCATTGCCGTGCCATGCATTTGCTGATAAAGGCTACCACCATAAGAAAAATACGTGTTGCTTAGACAAAACCGCAGCAGCTTGCTAAATTCGGGGACGGCGAAGGGCGTGCGACCAGGAAGACCACTGTCTGCTTCTAGGGCTTCTTTGCACGTGGCTACTGCCGAATCCACTGGGACACTAGTGAAAAGCGATGTGACGTGGAACGAGACCAAAGCGTCATCTTCACTCAACGTGATGTCCTTTATCTTTGCTACAAATGCGGATGAGTTTCGACGTGCTTTGAGGTCTTGCCGGAAAGGTGGCTCAACACCTGTAGAAGGTAGCCCGATAGTTGGTAGAGCGGCGATCTGGTGAAGTCGACGATAGGACGAAGTGGGACGTCAGGGTTGTGGACTTTTGGCAGGCCGTAGATTGCAGGGGCTGATCCGTTTGTGCAGAGCAAACGGTGATAGAGACCCACGTGGTGCGAAGGGACCAATTTTAGCAGCCTGGGCAGCAATTTTTGGAATTTGGTCTGCAGTCTGCTTGTAAGGTCATAAGCTAGAGGAGCGTACGTATGATGGTCTTCGAGAAGGGCCAACATCTTCTTGTGGTAGTCGCTCTTATCTAGCCGGACCATAGCGTTGCCTTTGTCAGCAGGTAGAATGGCGATGCTACTGTTATTCTGTAGGCTTCGAATGGCTTGCTTCTCCGCTACCGGCGAATGCGTTGTTGCATCGTGTCTCCGCATACCGGAAAGTACACGAAAGACACGGGTGCGGGCTTCTTCTTGCACTTCAGAGGGAAGTTGACTGACCACACTTTCGACTGCACGGACCACATCTCTTTGCCTTGGCGGTGTTTCCGTGTTGAAGTTTAAACCATGGTACAGTACCGCAGCCTCCTCGGTCGATGTGTACGAAGACAGGTTGATGACGTCTTGTGCGGCTTGTGACACATCCGGGCGGAGTGCCTGCAGTTTCCTCTCTTGTGACGTTTTATGAAGACGTTCTCTCGTGGTTGCCGTGTAGTTTGCATGCAGTTGCGCCTGGGTACGTCCCCCTCTCAATGACAAAAAGAAAATGATTTAGAACTGATCAGGTTACGAGCGGAATCGAACCAACTTCATATTCTTCATTTCATTTTGTCTCAACATATATTCGCATACGTGCCACTCGCCCATTTCGTGGCATTGCCGCTAGATAGTGCAGCGCAGCCAGAGGCAAGTACGAGAGAGGATCCCAGCGACGTACACGCACCATAAGGCGTCTCCGCGTGTGCAGTAATGTGCGTCGCAACGTTGCTCCAAGTTAAGCCCATTATTGTGCACACTCTTCGAGAGGTGGATTTGTCGAATATTTGAGCGACTATTTCAGAAGCATAAAACTATAATCTGTTTCCTAGACTCTAAATACCGGACATCAGCGCACGGTACGCCCATCAAGGGGACGTTCTGCGTACAGAACCCAGTGGTGGGCATGCCAGTGCGCTGCCACGGCGTGGAACACGGAACTACAGCTCGCTGGCGGCGCGCATCTTGGTAACGTAAGCTAAACGCCCCACGCATATTTCTTCTGACCACCGCTACTTGGATGGCAGCCTACCACCTGCGAGGTTCTTTTACAAGTTTTGGCACTATGACGTCATCACTGTTTCACCGTTCGTTTTGTCGTTCGGCCGTGATTCTAGTTTACTCATTGTAATTTCACCTTCCGCAATGCTTGTTACTACTGTCTATGGCCACTACGCCGTTTTTTTTGAACTGATGACACCCTTTATGTTGTCTGTAAGCATTTACGCACATGGCAAGTACACCAGAAGACAGACATTTCGCGACAGGCAGTGGTGGCTCACATGTTTTCTGCAAGGTTTTGTTCACCGCCACTGGACTTAATCCGCCCGACCAAACACACAGACAACATGCTGTCACCTCACACTTACCCTTACCGTGTCCTTCGCCAACTCACTCACCTCCCCTAGATCACCGCACCTCTCGTTAACCGTACGTCATCATCACACTGGCTGCACAGTGGCGTTGGTTACGTTAGGCGGCGCAAACCGTACCACGCGCGGTACCTCCGCGCAATCATCGTGACTCCTGCTTCTTTAGTCGCCTAACAGCGGCAGATCAGTACTCCTGCCGACGGAGGAATGTGTCACGTGACTGCTGTTCAGCAAGCAATACGCGCAAGCATGCGCCACAATGAAGGCAGCGAAGGCGTCCCGAGTCCATATGCGCGTTAGCTATACTGCGTGTTCTGCAAATAAACTTACATTTTAAATAATTTTTCCTCTTTGCTTTGTCACTAAAATATGTTCAGTCAAGTGGAAAAGTCTCGTGACCACGTCATGAGCCAAAGAAGGTAATTTATTCTTGCACAACCCTGTCTAACGTGAAACTGTAATAAAGCTTGACGCTGATCAAACAGCTTCATCTAGACAGCACCACTTAATTTCAGCCTTGATGCATGGGCTGCGAAAGAAAGAAAGGTTTTGAGCGGCACCTTCAGTCCTCAAGTTTTTACATCCGGCAGTACATATATTGTAAGTGCTTTTGTGTATTTGATCCTGTACTTTGTTTTTTAATTATCATTAAAAAGCCAAATACCATGCACTGACTTACTAGTATGGGGTTTACAATTTCCCAAATATTAGTTTTAACCCAAGGCGTTTTCATGTTTTCTGTATGTATGTGCTCTTAAATTTCTGCGCTTATTTCACGATATGCAATTCTTAATTATTGATGTATTTAAATAATTAATTTTTCATTCAATTCTTTTCATTTATTCAATTTATTATTTCGTGTTCGTGATATCCGCCGTTGCAGGCGCGGCCACGTCTGGATGCCATTAAAGCTGCCATAAGCGCTTTCCTGAGTGAAGGGCTTCCAACCAGGACCCGAGCAGCACTGGTCACGTTTCATGGAAACCAGACGCTCACAAGCCCGCTCTCCAATATTGGCAATGACACGAAAGTGACGCTGCTCCGACAAGTGGAGGAAGTGCAACCAGTACCGCAACTGTGCAGCAGCTGTGGAGTGCTGGCTGCCCTGCAGGTCTGTGCACAGGGAATTCATTATTGGAAAATAGCGAAGAAACGAATAGAGCTCAGTTGTACAAAACAGAAAAAACTCATTGCTTTTGCCAATAACACGAACATAATGTGCCTAACGATGGATATGTTTAGCACTTTAGCGTAGCAATAGCTGAAGTTTGATCTCCACAAACTCACAAATGCTGACTAGACTGTCAGCCTCTATCGAAATAACAAAGAGCATCTAAATTACTAAATTCAGCACTACACTACATAGCTCAAAAATCATAGTGCCACGTGGTGGTAATGGTGAAAAAAGCTGCAAAACTGTGAATGGCGAAAGTTTTATTTGGCGAACCTGTGCGCTCTAAAGTAGGCTACACTCAAACGACAACGATAGCAGCGAACACAGTCGGTGAATGTCGAAAATCTGATCTCCCGGGCAAGCGCGTCGGCTTTTTATAGACGAGCCATCACAGCGTCTAGAGCAATCGAGGGTGCCCCCGTGTCTAAGGAAATCTGTGCACAATTCCTATCACACATGCATTAGATTACACACGCTTCGGTGACAACAGAGCCATTGATAACATTCCAGAAACTACCGATACATGTAGGGGCATCCCGCGCTGAGCAATAACATTTGTTAGATGGTGAAAAGCGCTTACCCGAAAAAGGTAAATACATCTCTCAATATGATTGGTGCTTACATACTCTTAGTCTTTATTCGAAAACATCGCCTAAATACATGCGCACCCCTTACGCTCACATTTTGCATCATTGACGGTAGCAATATTCTAAAGAATAACATGAAAACATAAGCATAAAGTTCTACAACTACAATAAAATATTATGAGACAATCGCGGTTAAATAGTTGCATCAAATGAAGGTGTAGTGAAAGGACAAGCTGCAAGGGAAAATACAGGACGTATAGTGATGAAACTACGTTAGGAAAAGAGGGTGTAATTTTTTTCTAAAATCAATGTCATCAGAAAGGCTTAGAGTGTTTTCAGAAAATTTGTTCCAAAGCAATAGACTACGCTGTTGATTTGAAAGCACTTAGGGCCCTACAATGCATTGAAACGTGAGATGATTATGCAGGCACCCTGAGGTGTGACATAAATTGTTGATGGACAAAATAGAGGCGTGTTCGCTCTTTAATACTTTTGTGATACAACCACACTAAGCAATCACTTTAGCAAAATTCGAAAAAGGAGAGCGATAATACTGAAAATTTGTAACGTTCGAATATGCGTTATAGTACGGTATTAAGATTGCTTAAGTGGAACTGTGGGCGAGCTGCTTGGACATACTAGGGATTCTCAAACAACGTAACAAGACAGGACGCCATTTGCGTATCGCTGAGCTGTTTTAGATTCCCAAGTAGAGTATTAGCATAACATCGCTAAAATTTATATTATCAGTTATGTTATTATAACTTGGAGGAACAAAAGCAGTGTCGGTTGTTCAAAATATACAATTCGCCTATACATAACAAAGAACAATTATCAGTACCAACATAATTTAACTAAGAATAACTCATGTTTTCCTAACTAGACGTTGTACTAATATAACAAAGTGCACCGCTTCAAGCATTGGGCACCACTAGCACTCACGAGCTCTACCTTTGTTGCGTTTTGAGAATATAATACAAATGCGCTTGGGTATAACAAGCACAATCATTGAGCAAAACGTGCTCAGTGTAACAAGTTCGTGGTATTTACTTCACTGTAACGTTTTCCCCTTAATTCCATATTAGGAACTTAGCAAAGTGCAAAAGGAGGCTTCACTACAAAAATGGCAGGCTCGGCGCTTATTGGAAGAAGTAAGCTATCGACTTGTTTTGAGTTATACCAAACCAAGAGTTGTACCAAGGTAAATATATCTGGCAGCAAAGTTTCCATAGAAGACAGTACGTTCAGCACATGGCGATTCCCCGGCAGCTGTTGGGGCTTTGCGCCATCAGTGTGATGAAGGGACACTCCCGGGGGAGGGTCCCTTCGCCCGAAATATGTCCCAAAAATGTCCCAAAGATGACGTCATACCCGGTAAAAAAAGAAATGACTTCATTTTACTTGCCAAAGGCGCGAAATTCATTTTGTTGGCCTGCCATGGGGGCAGTATTTTTACCTGTCGCCCAATGCAGCCGAATGGTTGTTTCGAAGTTTTACCACGGAAAGTTGTGCTGCGAGAGGACAGCCGTGCGGGTGTCCCAAAGGCACCCATGCAGGGAGCCTTCTTTACTTGCGGCCGAATAAAGTGCCATGTGTTTAGGGCTGGTCACACCATCGATGTCAAGTCTGTCGGCCAGTGCAGTAGCTCGAAGATAGCTGGGAGAAAAAATATTGTAACATCGTAGCTCGCTACTACAGACTAAACACGTTGTCCATGATGAAACACACCTCTCAAGTACAATGGCACCAGAACTTAGACAAAGGTAGACGAGCAAAATACAACATGTGAATAGGGCTTTTATTGCCTGGGGAACCTATGTTAGCGTACTTTCTGCATACCACAAGAGGTGTATTGCATCGAAACTGATAGCGGCGGGAACATCTGCTTTTGAGTGGTGGCTGAATAACAAGTATTCATTCTTAGTTATGGATAAACATTCTTGTCTTTCCTCTCTAAACAACTCTAAACAACTCGCTAAAGTGTTCCATCTTCAATGCAAAATTGATAATGCACAAATTTACAGAAAGAATATATTCTTTAAAATGCAGTAGCCCACAAGTATCATTGCTTTATTATTGAGAATTCATATCAGTGTTCAAGAGGCCAAATGTGGGGCTTTATGGACCAAAATACCCCATTTATTTCTGTGCCTAATACTGGGAGGTAGATAGTGCTCACACAATACAACTAAAACGCAAATTTCGGACACACGTAACGGTAAGTAATTGCGTATTTTATCAGATGAGAAGCGTAGGCTTAATATTCGCTAGCTCGTGCCGTCACTAACGTAGCATTGAATTGAAAATTTGCACATTATCACTGGGATATGCTTACTGCTTCTGTATACAGGCACTCTCGACTGGTGCGACCAACTATGCTGAAGGGAGTGCCATCATTTTGGCTACAGATAGCCCCATTATCGACAGGACGCCTGTCTCGAATCTGGGCCCTCTGTTGCTTCGAAAAGGGATCCTTTTCAATAGCATCGCCTTGAGCGTCAACGCTCGATCTGATCTTGAGCAGCTCGCCTACGAGACAGGCGGCTCAGCATTTGTGGCGCTGGGACCTGAGGATGTCTTCTCTGCCCTAATGGAGGCGGCATCTTCAATCATGGACTTGACGGTGGAAAAGCGTTCATCGCGTCCTATTGTAAAGAGTCTAACCACCCATGGCCAGGTAGGAGAGTGGCAAGTATTTCACTTCAATCCGTGTAATTATAGCGGGGCTAGACATAAATAAAAAATAAAATAACGAAAGAGTGTACACTGCTCAAGAGAATTTTTAATAAGAGGGGTTCTTCCTTTGCGGGCACTGGATGTTATCTTGCACTGTAGTCCAGTCTTACAGATGGTGCACACTTCCTGTGCACTCTTCCCTCGTCTGCTCTTACTTTCAATTTTTATGTCATCATTTATGTTTCAGTCCTGTGTTTGCTTATTGCAGTGAACATAGGTATTTTTACCCTGCCAGATCGCTTCTTTAGAATTGTTTACTCATTTACTTGTGATGAGAAGGTTAACTTGCATGCACTAATTTCCTTCCCAGCGAGAAGACTTGCTAGTAAGTGGACGCGTAGGCGTCCCCACAGTAGAGAGTTGCCCTATATTATGATTATGAAGGCACCGCCTTTCCTTAAAATGGACAATGCCCTAAAAAGCCAAATGCTAAACACTACTAAACATCTTTAGCATCCTGCTGGCGCCGCATAAAGATTTTCTCAAGGAACACCAAGAAGTGTCTTGTTCCCAGTGGGAAATGCAATGTGTACGCCTTGCCATTTTGATGCAAGAACAATGATTGGGTTCAAAAGAGATGCTGTTTAAATGATTGGTTAGGAGAACATGATTGCGATATATTGGACACGGTTAGAGGATTAGTAGATGTGCTGTATGTCGCGATTGTGGTTGTAGGCGAAAGCTCGCAACGTCTTCTGTTAGCTGGAAATATTGCCATTTGAGTACAAATAATGGCAAATACACGAAAAGATCAATTATTGTGCCTCGCAGTAGCATTATTTGCTATCTTCAATAGGCAGTGGTTGTGTACAATATAAGTTTGGAAGTGGCAGGACGCGTTGCTGTTGCAGGAACCCAGCCTATGACAGTGTTCTGAAATCAAAGAGCTTGCTTGGCAACAATAAGACTATGAATTATGCCACGCTATTGTTGTGAATACGTTCAAATAGTTACTATGGTATTTCGGCGACATTTGCTTCCTCCATCGGCAGTAGATTTCCCCAAATTCAGTACTATACAAACCAGATGCTCAATGCGTTCCCTTTGGAGCTGAATTGATCAGTTGCGGAACGGGTTGAATACGTGAAACTGCATGTTCGCAAGGATTTCATGCAATTCCCGTAGAAGAGACAAAAATCGTGGTTCTGTTAACAGTAGAACAACCACTTAGCTGTATTTAGATGGGGCGCGTTGAATACTATCACGCGCTTGCCCTCGGGACCAATCAACCGTTATGAGCTAGAAATTGAACTGTGTAAGCTAGCTGGGCTACGCATAATAATGTCCAGCCACATATAAAGGGCTTCTGCGAGCGTGTGCGCGTGTGGGGAAAAATGGCGTTGAGCCCTCGGATTAGTATTAAAATTTCTTCGCTGCTGCCCCCTAGAGTGATTAGTCCATCGTTACCCGAAAAAAAAGGGCGGAAGCCCCAGCCGAACAGTTTCCGTGAACTGAGTGAGGCTAAAAAGGGCGTGAGTCACATAGAAAGCACCTTAAATGCGTAAGCTGTTTTTTTTTCTCAATAACGGCAGGCAGGAGGGGGTGCGGAAGGTCGAAAAAATGTTGCATCCGGTTTGATAGCCACGGCGGCATACTTCATTAATGGCTCGATTGGTAAAACTATTGGGACGTGTGCGGTTTTTGTGATCGATTGTTAGCAAGGGCCGACGCTTAGACAAGTATGTTTTTATGGCAAAATGAGCCCGGTGCAGAAAGAAGGGACATACAAAAAGGACACAGTGGCGTGAATCTCTTTGTTTTCATGTCCCCGTCTTCCGCGCTTCTCTAGCTTTCTCACCAATCGTGGCTTCAGAACATTGCGGAACCACCGTCTATACAGTGCAATTTGATAAAAGGTGACGTGTGTTCCTAAACGTATGGATGCATGTGCTCGTGTTTGCTGTTCGCAGCAAATTGAAAAGTGAGAATGTGGAAATTAAAGAATCGCCGCAATAGGTTTGTTTCTTGCAAGCTCGTTTCTGTGTGGAGCGGTATTTGTAATTTACGGAACCGATGTATAACCTTCGCAGATTTTCTTTTTCTCGAGTGCCCATATGAGAGGTGTTACATGAGGGGGTGGGAATGAACGAAGAAACTTTTTATGTAAAGGAGTTTTATGCATGTTTTATGCGATGCGATAACTTATTCGAACGCTTCTCAGAACTGGAGTACAACAATATCGCTCATAGAAAAAAATATTTTCAACGTATTCTCAAGCTATAGCAATTTGTCAATACACTTCTAACATTAGCTTTATAATAAAAAAATTTGAAAGCTACTCGACCTATAGTTGACATCGATCACGGATAATACTTTTCTGTCCTGTTTGGTGCAACAGTGTAGCGGAGACACTGGGCGTGGTTCTGTATGACGACCTCCATCGCTTGAAGGGCGTAGGACGACTGTCAGACCACTACTGGTTTCTCCCTTACTGCACATTTTAAACCATAGTACTCTTTGTCAACTTTCCTGCGTTTGGCGCGGCTGCCTGGATGCTGGCTTGGTAACCATCTCGGTCGATGATCGGACCGAGAATGTAATGAACAGAGGTCCTGCATTTGCGGCACTGCATGACATGACAAGTTTCATGACAACAGACTTCTCCAAAGCTAATAGAAAGGAACATACCATAAAGTGTCTATCTTGCACAGACCAGTTTCATGGACAGCCCAGGATCAAGATGTGTAAGGGAAGAAATATAATTTTCAAGGAGGGTCAACGAAAAAATTAAAGGTATGCCGCCCCCAGAATTGCGCAAGAATAAATACATTCCAGCAATATTCTCAAGCCATATTGTTGGCTCAAGGACATCTACTTTTAGAACACACCGATCTGGTAATGTAATTGGAAAGTGAATTTGAAAATTATGGGGTTTTAAGTGCCAAAACCACTTTCTGATTATGAGGCACGCCGTAGGGGGTACTTTAACGTGCACCTAAATCTAAGTATAGGGGTGTTTATGCATTTCGCTCCCATCGAAATGCGGCCGCCGTGGCCGGGATTCAATCCCGCGACCTCGTGCTCAGCAGCCCAACACTGGAAAGTACATTTAACGGACTTTTTACGGCGAAACTGTGTATGGCTAGGGTTCAGTGCAAGTTTGTTCTCCGTGAACGGAAACTATCATCATCAATGGCTCATACCCCCGCAAGCTTTCATACTAACGTAAGCAAGCAACAAATGCAATGGCTTATTGCCCGGTCAAGCAGAGGCTACAAACACATCAAAGCCCTCAAATGATATAACCTCAAGCCCACGACAGCAACAAATGTCCTCAGAGTCGCACCAGAAGAACAGGAAGAACCAAGAAAAGCTATTAGATGGTAGCACTGCAAATGAGATATCAAGTATGCTGATTCCTATGATGTTCTCCGCAATGAAGGCTATTCTCCGTGCCAGCCCATCGTTTAAGAGCATCCCTGAGGTAGAGGCCGTCCTGGCTTTGGAACCGCTGGTGTTGTCTTCTTTCATGGTGCAACGCCGTGATTTTTCGCAGTAGCAACGATGGCTTCGCCAACAATCGTCTCACAAGCGGTGTCCACCAACAAACACTTCCGCACATGTACTATATTCCAGTGGAACGCTCGCGGCTTGCGCTCGAAGTTAACAGACTTTAAGCATCTTGCGCGAGTGTACCGACTACCTTTTATGGTCATTTCCGAGTCTCGCGTCGACGAGCAGTTTAGTATAAAGGGTGATTTTTTTCATCATTCAAGGCGACAAAATGGAATTAGCCGACTGCTCGTTGGATTTCGCAACGACATACCTGCCTCTGCGATTGACGTAGCAGCACATGACAAGAACGAATATATTTGCGCAACCACAGTGATTGCATCCAAAGTGTTTACCCTGATCGGCGTCTACTTGGAACCAGGATCACCTTTTGACGTGACAAGATTGGAAAACTTGTTGACAAACACTCAGTCTCCACATAATATTTGTGGCGATTTCAACGCACATAACGAGATCTGGGGCAGTTCACATACATGTGCTCGGGGTGAGAAGCTGGCGAAGCTTCTTGCAAGATACAATATAAACCCCTTGAACTATGGCAGAATAACATACCTGAAAAATCCGAAGACTGTTAGCTGCATTGACGTCACATTCGTATCAAGTCAAGTGGCGCCTATGTTCGGATGGTGTACAGATTTCGAGACTCGAGGTAGTGATCACTACCCGATCCTAATCTCTGCCCTTCATTTTAGGACGTCGTCCAGAAAAGTGAAACTGAAGTCCGTGGACTGGGAAGCTTACACAGCAGCCGTAGACAAAGGGATTACAGCCTCAACTACGAATACAGAAATAATACCGACAACAGATCGTTGGATCAAACAAAGTACTCGCTCTACCACTAAGCATTTTAATGTACCAACTAACGCCGAAGAATTTGAAAGATTGTGTGCCATTCGAAGGCGTGCCGAAAGGAAGGCTCTACGTACTAAGAATATCGAAGACCTCAGAACTTGTCGACGGGCACAAAGACATATACGACGTTACCTCACCAAACTGGAACGAAAATGGTGGAGGGAGTTTTGTGGGGCACTGGACATACGACAACCGCTGAGCAAAACCTGGCGAGTCGTTAGAGGCATTCGCAAAGAGCCGCAACAGCTTTATCCTGTTATCGCCCTCTCATTGCATGAGCGCGCATCCCTGAAAGAGGTGGCAGAGCTGTACTGCAGGCTCCTTTCCAATGGGGCACAAACCTTTTCGGCAAACTGCAAGTCATCAGCCTAATCCACCTCGAGCTACACTTCCTGACTTAGAATTACCATTCACCATCGAAGAGCTCACGGCAGCAATCGGCGACGTAAACACGCGATCATCACCTGGCCATGACGGCGTGAGTTATGAAGCACTCGCAAATCTATGCCACACATCTCGCCTACGCCTTCGGGAGTACTAGAACGCCTCATGGATAACTGGGGAGGTTCCCACGGAATGGAAGCTTCCGAAAGTTATTCCTATATTGAAGCCAGGGAAGCAGCCAACAAATTACGCCTCCTTCAGACCCATATCTCTGCTTAGCTGCGTAGGTAAGCTATTCGAAAAAATGTTCTACAAACGACTAAATTCGTTCCTGGAAACTACAAAAGTTTACCCGGAGGAAATGAATGGCTTCCGGCAAAATAGGTCCGCAATTGATAATGTCATTGCCTTGGTCTCATCAATTGAAGAGGAATTGGTCTCTGGAAACATACCTACTGCATTATTTTTAGACATTAGGCAGCATATGATTCGGTCTAATATAAATCACTACTTGACGCTTTGGAAACCCTTGGTCTTGGAGGAGGGCTTTACGCATGCATTGAAGACTATCTTCAAGGACGCCAACTTTTCATGTGTACCCCGGATGGCCCCACGGCGCTTTATGCCGTCGAGAAGGGAGTGGCACAAGGAGCTGTGTTAAGCCGGGTATTATTTAATTTAGTCGTCATCCATCTGAGAAGAAACCTGCCCCGCGGCGTCAACATCACACTGTAGGCGGACGACATCTGCATTTAGAGTGCGGCGCGTTCCCGCAGTACCACCCAACAACGTCTCCAGAAAGCGCTTGCAAATATATCGGCCGACCTAAATCCAAGGGGTCTGAAATTGTCTCCCGACAAATGCGTTGCCATGGCTTTCACGCGGAGGTGTATCGAAAAATACGCACTAGTGTTGGGTGGTCGTGCCCTTCCATACGTCAAGACGCAAAGGTTTCTTGGAGTGACTATCGATAGGAACCTCACATGGGCGCCCCAAGTGAAAAAACTGAGTGAAAAGATTTCCTCGGCGTCGCACGTATTCCGATATTTAGCCGGATCACAGTGGGGCACCAACTGTCGATCAATGGTGCTCCTCCATAAGGCCTACGTCGACGGAACACTACGATATTACCTCCCGATCCTGCACAAAATGTCTCCCACAAGTAAGAAAAAACTCGAGGCAGCACGAAACAACTGCCTTCGCGTATGTCTTGGCCTTCCGAAGGGGTCGACCCGCTCAGGAACTGTAGCAGAAGCTGGATGCCTGCCTCTCGAAGTGCCATCTTCGCAGGAGACACTTCGAATTCACCTCCGCCACGTCATTCATACGAAGACTCACTTTTTAAAGGATAATTCTAGAAACCGTGCTGCGTCTTAGTTTGGGCAGGCCGTCGGAAGCATATCTATTTCGATTCCTGCTCAGGCGTCATAAACTATGCCACAAAAGAGTTCGCCATGGACACTGTCCCCACTGGAAAGCGTGCCATATATACCTGGAATCACTGCGAAAAAGAAAATGCCTCAAGCAGCGACTTATCAGATAGCTTTGGAATATATGCACAAAGAATACGCAGCCGCAACGCATATTTTCACAGATGGCTCTACAACTCCGCATCGTTCATCATGCGGAGTTTTTTGTTCCCTCTACAGGGCAAAGATTCTCGTTTCGTCTTGAGCGAGCGTCATCATCTACTTCAGCGGAGCTATATGGCATTAAGGAGGCCCTTGTGTATGTACTTCGACAGCAGCCGCCAAAGACATGAGTGATTTTCACGGATTCGAAAGCAGCCCTACAAAGTATGGGGAACATGCACAAGCGTTGCAATAATCAACCCGCAGCATTTAACATTGCTTATCTTCACCACAGGGCTAAGATTGCTGGGCATTGCGTAAAGTTCCTGTGGATACCTGGCCATGCCGGCATCTCGAAAAATTGAAGAGCGGATGAAGCTGGCAGAAATAGACTCCTATACCGCAAGTTCAAAAGAACATTTTTCTACAAAAGCCGACGCTTCAAACATGGCAAAAAATATGCCCATCAAGGAAAAGACGGCATCTGGAATCTGCCGATTCACCAAGATAAGTTCCTGCGTTATATTGACCCAGAAATGAGGCCAAAAATTCCACGACCACTTCCTCGACACTTAGAGACATTGTACCATCGTCTTTGGTTGAATGTGGCATACACGAACAATTATCTGTACCGCATAGGGCTTACCACTAACCAATATTGGGATAACTGTTGCAACTTAGACACAATCGAGCACATGTTACTAGAATGCCCTGCGTACCGCGACGAGAGACAATTTTTTGAGCACCAGATGGACATGATTTGCCACGAACCGTTAACGTTACCGAGCATCTTAGGTCCAATGCCCGTCCCTTCAAAACAGCGACGGGTTTTGGATTTATTGTTCAAATACCTGACAGAAATTGGTCTAATAAGAAAGCTTTGAAAATTGCATGCTTCATATACAAAAGCCTAAATTTACCCGCCATGTCACCTGTATATATAAGTATGAGGTCCACTCGGACATTTCAAATTTATTTTTATTCTCTTTTTCTCCCACGCTCTTCTGGAATCTTTTAATCCCATTCCCCATCCCTATACAGAGTAGCATGCCAGCGGTTATATACGCGCCGGCAAAGTTCTCTGTTTTTCTAATAAACAGCCCTCTCTCTCTCTACAAACACTTTATCTTGTGTCAACATAGGACAAGATCAATTTCGGCTCATAGATATTGTCACGCAGTAGTGACGGTGAAGAAGGCAGCAAAACTGTGATTAATTAAACTGCCGTTTTATTGGGCGAACTTGTGCCCTCAAAAGCGGGCTACACTCAACAATGATAGCGGAGAACACACTCGGTGATCGTCAAATTCTGATCAGCCGGTCAAGCGCGTCGGCTTTATACATCAGTCGTCGAATATTCCAGAGTAATCGCTGGGAGCCGCGTGTCAAAGTTCTACAGTGTTTGCGTCACGCATACATGCAATCAGGTTAAACATGTTTCGGTGACAGACAGGGGATGGAACCATCGATAACATTCCAGAAACTTCGGATACATGCTTGCGCGTCCTTCGCTGTGCTATAACATTTTTTAGGCGGCGGAACGTGTCGTCCGATAAAGACAAGTACATGTGTCGATACCCGCCCTCTTAAGAAGCATCGAGCCGATGCTGCCAACAAAAGAAAGTAATAAAAAAGCACTCCTAGCAAAAAAAACAACAAAATAGGGAAAGTTCGTCAGAGTCCGTAAAAGTGTTTAAGACGCACCACGTGGACCACTTCAGATCATGCGCGGCGCCGTTGTGAATGCGAAATGCCCTGTGGCACGCCCTCATAGTCCAGTATGCCAATACCCCGGATGACCTTGTAGGATCCGAAATAGCGTCGCAATAGTTTCTCACTCACTCCTCGTCGGCGTATTGGGGTCGCAAACCAAAAACGGTTACCGGGCTGGTACTCGACATAGCGTCGTTTGAGGTTGTAGTGTCGGCTGTTGGTACGCTGCTGGTTTTTTATCCGTAGGCGGGCGGGCTGTATAGCTTCTTCGGCGTGCTGGAGATAGGTAGCGACATCAAGGTTCTCTTCGTCGGTGACGTGCGGCAGCATGGCGTCGAGAGTCGTCGTCGGGTTCGTGCCGTAAACAAGCTTGAACGGCGTGATCTGGGTTGTTTCTTGCACCGTGGTGTTGTAAGCGAAGGTTACAAACGGCAGGACCGTGTCCCACGTCTTGTGCTCGACATCGACGTACATTGCTAGCATGTCGACGAGGGTATTGTTCAGGCGCTTCGTGACAACATTCGTCTGCTGGTGGTGGGCAGTTGTCCTCGAGTGCCTTGTCTGGCTTCATTGCAGAATGGCTTGGGTGAGCTCTGCTGTGAAGGCCGTTCCTCTGTCGGTGATGAGGACTTCTGGGGCACCATGTCGCAGCAGGATGTTCTCGACAAACACTTTCGCCACATCAGCTGCGCTGCCTTTCGGTAGAGCTTTCGTATCAGCGAAGCGGGTGAGATAGTCCGTCGCCATGACGATCCACTTATTTGCCGATGTTGACCTTGGAAACGGTCCCAACAAATCCGTGCCGATCTGCTGAAATGGTCGGTTAGCAGGTTCGATCGACT
Organism: Dermacentor andersoni; assembly: GCF_023375885.2. NCBI lineage: Eukaryota > Metazoa > Arthropoda > Arachnida > Ixodida > Ixodidae > Dermacentor > Dermacentor andersoni. The sequence goes on along the minus strand of NC_092819.1, from coordinate 116,249,552 downwards.
GTAGTAACTCTGCTGGCCTTTTCGCTGGTGTCTAGCGTCTCTAACAGTCTCGGCATGCCTTGACGTAACGGGCGATATCGGCGGTCAGTTGCGGCCGGTAATCCTTTCCTGCATCCTCGACACCGTCCGGGAGAACCGGGGTACCCAGCAGTAGGATCGTCATTTAGGGCGTGCAGTACTTCTGGAAGCAGCGCTGACGGAACAGTGAGAAGGTAGCTGGCGCGGAGTGGTTAGAAGTTCTTCTTCACGAGCGTGCTTTTTTTTTTTTTTTTGTGTAGCGTGAACGAAGACAATCCGCGCTTAAATGCCATATGGGCAACGTCGGTGTTCTCTTCCAAATACTCGACGAGGTCTTTTAACTCCGGGTCTGCTCGTCCTGTTTAGGAAGGCGTCGTGTTCCTCGTGGGCTTGCGGCGGGGGATTGATGGGGGCCCGTGATAGGCAGCCGGCGTCAGTGTTTTCGTCCGTACTTGTAGATTACCGTGACGTCATATCCTTGCAGTCTGAGGCTCCACCGTGCCAGCCATCCTGAAGGGTCCTTTAAGTTAGCTAGCCACGACAACGCGTGATGGTCGCTGACGACTTTGAATAACCTGCCATATAGGTAAGGGCGGAATTTTGCTGTAGCCCAAATGATGGCGAGGCATTCCTTTTCAGTCACAGAATAACTGCCTTCAGCTTTTGACAGCGACCGGCTAGCATTAGATATCACCCGTTCATGGCCGTTTTTCTTCTAGACTAGGACGGCACCGAGGCCTAGGCTACTTGCGTCAGTGTGGATTTCGGTATCGGCGTCTTCGTAGAAGTGTGCAAGTACCGGTGGCAACTGGATGCGTCGCTTGTGTTCTTGAAATGCGTCGGCCTGCGGCGTTTGCCACTTGAACTCGATATCACATTTGGTTAGATTTGTTAGTTGCTCAGCGATGCGTGAAAAGTCTTTGACAAAGTGCTTGTAGTAGGCACACATGTCAAGGAATCTACGCACCGCTTTCTTGTCGATGGGCTGCGGGAACTATGTGATGGCAGCTGTCTTCTGTGGGTCGGGGCGTACCCTAGATTTGCTGATGACGAAACCTAGGAACAGAAGCTCCTCGTAAGCGAAGCGGCACTTTTCCGGCTTCAGAGTGAGCCCTAATGACTTGATGACCTCTAATACTGTCGCAAGCCGCCTAAGGTGATCGCCCAAATTTACGGCGAAGGCAACGAAGTCGTCTAAGTAAACACGACACGTCTACCACTTCAATACTGCGTACACCGTGTCCATGACGTCCTGAAACATTGCACGTGCCGAGAACAGTTCGAATGGCATGACCTTGAACTCGTAGAGGCCTTCTGGCGAGATGAAGGCGGTCTTTTCGCGATCTCTCTCGTCGACTTCTATTTGCCCGTTGCCAGACTTGACGTCCATCGACGAGAAGTATTTAGCGTAGCAGAGCCGATCCAATGCGTCGTCTATCCGTGTAAAGGGGTATACGTGCTTCTTCGTGATCGTGTTCAGTCGACGATATTCGACGCAGAAACGTAGGGTTCCGTCCTTTTTCTTCAGCAGGACTACAGGAGATTCCCACGGGCGGTAGACGTGACCCGCATCTCCGCAGTGGTAACAGAGCAGGCGGTGGTCAGGGGCGCGCGAGACGTCTGTCTTCCTTGGGTAGCTTCGCTGGACGACGGGTGGGCGAGCTGGCGGCGGCAGTGGCGGCGAATTACAGCGCTGTGGCTCGGGCCCGTAATGTTACCTTGACGGCGGGCAACGGCAGCGTAGGTCATCGCTTCAAGTTCGGCCTCTGGCGATTTGGACTGGCCTTCGGAAAGTTCCAGTGACCACTGGATATTTTCTCTCACGACGTCCGTGATCGAAGCAACTGAGGCTGGAACCTTAGGAACATCCTCTGAACTTCCTGTGGCACGTCCGCTCTAATGGTCTCGCGTAGCTCGTCGGTGGCCAGTGATTAAACTTCGGCGTAGCTTGATGGGCTTGCGCGGCGGTTGAATTGCCGGTTCCGCATTTCCAGAGTTTTCTCGATGCTCGTGAAGAAACTATTCGATGATTTTCGGTGGACTTCGTATAATTCCAGCGAAATGTTCTTGCTTGACGCCACGCTTGAGTAGGCGAAGCTTTTTCTCCTCGGAAATTTCGGAGCCGGCGTGGTGGAACAGGCGCGTCAGCTCCTCAGTGAGGATCGCTGTTTTTGTTGGGTAATTGTACTCGGGCTTCTAGCATAGCTTCTGCCCTTTCCTTACGCACGACGCTCGTAAAGGTACGTAGCAAGGCGCAACGGAACACGTTACATGTAGTCAGAGTCGATTCGGGGTTTTCTAACCGTGTCCCGGTGGCGTCTTCTAAGGCGAGTCAGAATCAGAATCAGAGTCATAATCAGAGTCAGAATCAGTTTTATTCATGACAAAATGAGGTTAATTACAACATATGTATATACAGAAGGAGGTCCCTTAGTTAGAAACTGAAATGGGCCCTCCTGTGCATGATGACTAGAATTAATAATACATACAACAATGGCAACATGAAAAATTTAGGAATAAAGGTTTAAAGAGACAGGGCATAAATGAACAGAAAAGCAGCATATCTACGTATTAAACAAAAACAAGGCTTCGACTTAGTCAACGAAAGGTGAAACTACAAAAATACCTAAGAAGAAAGAAAGTAAAATATATATACACATATATATACACACATATATACACACACACATATATATATATATATATATATATATATATATATACATACACACACACACACATATATATGCGGGAAGGAAATCAAGAGACAAAGAGAAAGTTCAAAATACAGCTTATACTATACTCAAATGGGAAAGTCGGAGGAAGCTAAAAGAAAATGCTTAAGTTCAGTGCGAAATCTGTGAGCTTTGAACAATTTTAAAGGGAATGGTAATGTATTCCACAGAGATAAAGCTGAAAAGTGTAGTGACTGCTTACCATAGTTGGTGCGAACTAAGGGTAAAATGAAGTTACTATCTTCAGCAAATCTAGTATTATTTGTATTAGTAAGGGATGCCTTCGGTATGATGGTTACTGGAATATCATTGTTTAATGCCTTAAAGATAAATATGGCCAGGTTATATTTCACGAGGTCAGTCACATTCAAAATATTATGTGCATGTAACAGCTGAGTTGCGCTAATACTACGAGGTGAAAATGTTATTAGCCGAATAGCTCGATTCTGAATGACTTGCAACGAAGTTAGGTGACTGATATAAGTGTTTCCCCATGATTCAATGTTATAGTTAATATGAGAATGAACAAAAGCATAATAAAGCGACATGAGAGTAGAAAATGATAAATATGGTCGTGCTTTGATTAAAACGCGTATCCCGTATGCCATTTTCTTATTAACATTAGCAATGTGAAGGTGAAATTTGAGATGGCGGTCGAATTCCACACTTAAATAGGTGCAATGATCAACTGCATTGATTAGGTGATTGTTGATTGAAATAGACTGAAGGAGCTTAGGTGATCGCTGATGTGAGGCAAAACCGACAAAATTGGTCTTATTATGGTTAATCTGTAGCTTGTTAAGTTCACACCATGTGGAAATTTTCACGAGATCTTCATTGAGCTCGCGTGTAAGCGTTGATATACAATTGTTAGAGCTAAATATAGTAGTATCATCTGCGTACAGAATACACTTCGATGAGGAGAGGCAACTGGGCAGATCATTAATATAAATTAGGAAAAGTAGAGGACCTAATATGGACCCCTGTGGTACACCAATGTTAGTAGTAGCTTCTTTAGAGCAGTACCCAGAAATATTGACGACTTGTTTTCTATCTTGTAAGTAACTGCGGATTAGAAGTAGAGGCGGACCAGTTATTCCGATGGCTTCAAGTTTAGCACAAAGAATTGTGTGATTAATTGAGTCGAAGGCCTTGGATAGGTCAACGAATATCGAGGCTGCAAATTTGCCTTCATCAATTGCTTTTTTGAGATAATCAGTAAGAGATATGAGTGCCAGATTAGTTGAAAAGCCTGAACGAAAGCCGAACTGTAAAGGGGAAAGAATACTAAATTTGTCTAAATATTTTGTTAAACGTTTTTCGATAAGTTTTTCAATAACTTTATTAAAGAATGGAAGAACGCAAATGGGTCTATAATTCCGTGTAAGCGTGCGATCACCTTTTTTGAAACCGGTTTTAAAAATCAGGTTAATGATAGCTGAGAGGACGCTAGCGATATGTTCCGCGATCATTTTAATGTGGTAGGCACTAATATTATCTAGGCCAGCACTAGTGGCTTTAAGGGTTTTAATTACTAAAATTACTTCATCGGGTGTTGTTGGAAAAAGGAAGAATGAGTGAGGTAAGCGCTTAAAGGACATGTTGCAGCATGAATCAGAGTCAGAAGTGTTATTGAAGAAACAATCACAAAATGCATTTGCAATATCAAGCGGATTAATGTATTCCATGTCATTGTGAATGATTCTCGAAATGACTTTCTGAGAGTTATGGTTTAAAAAGGTGTTGACTATTTCCCACTTTTTCCTAGTGTTATTACCACCTTCTATAATTTTTTGTTCGTTATAATTCCTCTTCGCACTTCTAAGCTGTGCAGAAAGAGAGTTAGAAAATTTTTTGTAACGGGCAAGCAGTTTAGTATTGAAAGGTTGCTTCTTTGTTTTTTTATATAAATTTTCATGAGACCGCATAGCTTTCAGAAGGCTATCTGTAAGCCATGGATATTGTGGCAAAGATACCTTTTTTCTGCATTTTATTTTATGAGAGGGGAAGTTGAAATGCGATGAAAGTGTTAAAAACTGCGAAAAAGATTTTTGAGGTTCATTAGATGACATAACTTCTGACCAGTCAGTTTCAGTTACGCTTGCAAGGAACATCTCTTTGTCAAGTACAACTCTGTAGAATGACGTGTTAGATAAGGCTGAGTGATTAGGCAGGCGTAGAACGATAGGATAGTGATCGGTAATATCGGTGGTAACAATGCAAGCCTCAGGTGGATCTGTTAAGTTCGATAATGCATGATCAATTAAGGTGCCATCAGCAACGTTACGACAACGAGTAGGGAGGGAAATTAAACATTCATATCCAAAACTGGGAAGATGCTTGAATAACTAGAAGAATTAGATGAATTGGTATCTAAGAGGTTAATGTTGAAATCGCCCATGATTATTGCATTACAATTAGCGTATGATATTTTTTCCATGGTTAGATCAAGCGCACTACAGAAGTGAGAAACTAAAGAAGAAGGTGAGCGATAAATGCAGCCAAACACTAAGTTCTTGTTGCCTATACAGAAGACGGGGGAATCAAATTCAACAAACACAGATTCACAGTTAGTAATATTCAACTCCAAATCTGGCCGTCGTTTATATGGAATGTTAGATGAGACAAATATAGCTGAACCACCGTGATTACTAATTTCTCTGTGAGAATACTCAGAAGTGTATGAGTTAAAGCAGAATAGGTCCTTGTCATCATTACTAAGCCAGGTTTCAGACGCACATATTATTGAAAAGGTATTGTTAAGTGTCGAAAACAAGGTTCTCAAAATCATCAAAATGCTTGCGGAGACTTCTAGCATTGAAGTGAATAATTGAATGGTAGTCGCGTGACATGAATTTATTCAGCGCAGAAGCTGACAGGTAAGAATCCATGGTGGATGGAAATGATAATAAGAGTCAGAATATAGGCAGTTAGTTGAAAACAGAAAGGTCGGACTCGTGAGCAATGCGACAAACACGGCTTTCATTTGTCTTTCTGGCCTTAATCTGACAATTATCCGTCCACAGGTGCTTCCAGTTATTAGCTTTCTTTAGCACTAGTGCTTTGGAAAAGAGTGCCTTATTTTGTGGTGTCAAGTGGTCATTAACAAATATGGGAAAGTTGTCATATTTGCCGATTTCATTCAGGCAGAGCCTTGCCTTTCGTGCCTTGCTGATAAACTCATTCTTTTTCGTTCGAGAACAGAATCTTGCAATTAAGTTTTTCTTACCCTTATCTTTAGTGGCGACTCGATGAACAACATCGATATCAGCAGAAGTCACGGGACAACCAATTTTCCTGCCAACTGTTTCCAAAACTGCAACACAGTCCTCGCCCTGTGTACAAGGGATACCCCTGATCTCGATGTTGTTAATGCGAGAGTACTGGTCAAGCTCGGAGACCCTGCGGGAAAGTGAACAGTTTTCCATTTTGAGGGCTTTGTTTTCTGCCACGAGTGAGGCCTTTTCACCGTTCAGCTTGTCAACCAGATCGTTCAGAAACTTAAGACTGGACTCAAGGCTGTCCACGTGCTTCTTTAGCTCCAGCACGTGAACGCCAGATGTCTTCATGTTAACGAAAATCTCCTCAACAATGCGATCAGTCATTTGATCCGATTGATTAAGAAGTCTTGATTCCAGTTCATCGATTCTCTTAGCGAGCTCAGCACAGGAGGGCATGTTTAACAACACAAAAAAACACTGAAAAACCTAATGCAAAGATACAAGCAGCATAAACACAGTTCTTGGCAGCAGCGACAGTAACAGGAGAATAATAAAAACGACAGATGCTGTCGAAACCAACCTGTAGAAGTAGAAAGGAATGCGTGAGCAGATGCGCGAAGATGCTGCTTGACAAGATTGCTTCCTTGGTGGCACGTGCAGTCGAGCCAGCCGCAATCAGGTGGTCTTCTGAGAAGAACTTGCTTAACAAGATGGCCTGTAGAAGTAGAAAGGAATGCGTGAGCAGATGCGCGAGAACTGCCGCTACTGCCAAGACTGGTCGACAGCAGACGAAGGTGGCCTTTATGTAGCGATGCCGGGAGAACCAAGAACCGCCTGGTGGTCTTCTGTGAAGATGCTGCTTGACAAGATTGCTTCCTTGATGGCACGTGCAGTCGAGCCAGCCGCAATCAGGTGGTCTTCTGAGAAGAACTTGCTTAACAAGATGGCCTGTAGAAGTAGAAAGGAATGCGTGAGCAGATGCGCGAGCACTGCCGCTACTGCCAAGACTGGTCGACAGCAGACGAAGGTGGCCTTTATGTAGCGATGCCGGGAGAACCAAGCACCGCCTGGTGGTCTTCTGTGAAGATGCTGCTTGACAAGATTGCTTCCTTGGTGGCACGTGTAGTCGAGCCAGCCGCAATCAGGTGGTCTTCTGAGAAGAACTTGCTTAACAAGATGGCCTGTAGAAGTAGAAAGGAATGCGTGAGCAGATGCGCGAGAACTGCCGCTACTGCCAAGACTGGTCGACAGCAGACGAAGGTGGCCTTTATGTAGCGATGCCGGGAGAACCAAGCACCGCCTTGTGGTCTTCTGTGAAGATGCTGCTTGACAAGATTGCTTCCTTGATGGCACGTGCAGTCGAGCCAGCCGCAATCAGGTGGTTTTCTGAGAAGAACTTGCTTAACAAGATGGCCTGTAGAAGTAGAAAGGAATGCGTGAGCAGATGCGCGAGCACTGCCGCTACTGCCAAGACTACTGCCAAGTATACATGCCGCAAGTTGTCAGAGCCACAGTTGTTTAAAGTCGCGATTCTTTCATATGTCCCTATTGAAAATTTGCCCGATGGTGGGCATAGTGGAATCCATCATCCATCATCATGGTGGATTATGGTAGTGGGTGGCATGCTGTGTGACGGGTGGCATGGTGGGTGCTGGGTGACATGGTGGGTGACGGGTGCCACGGTGGGCGCTGGCTTGCACGGTGGGCACTGGGCTGGATATCATCGTGGGCGCAGCACGTCGAAGGCAAGTTGTGTGATGAATTGAAGGAGCAGCCATTGCTATTCGGAAGCTCATGACGGGCTATCTTTATGTGGTGTTGAGTCTTGTGAAGTGTACACTCTGTATATACATGTAGCCAAGATGCGGCTATTTTCATGCCAGAAAGAATCAATCTGTAAAGCACCATACTACGTAGCATATCATCACACTTTATTGAAAAAGCATCACTGAACTTGTACTGTATTTACTTTTTCACTCGCTTGCCCTGGCGTCCTGCTTGTGTAAAAGAAAGCTCCAAAGGTGCTTTCACAGAGAAGCAAGGTGGTTCTGCGGATTTGGTGCAGGTGGCATCATTGGATGGTCACTTATGTATTTCTCCAGGCAGTCTAAAAGGAGAGTGCAATAAATATACCAGTAAATTATTTTTCCAATGATTTCTAGCAATGAGTGAATGAAGGAAATCTGCTCTATTCACTTCAAGTGAAAGATCAATTCAAAAAAAGTTTCAGACAACAAAATGCAGCAAATGTTACACACAAACATGCTACCCAGGGCGCAAGCCAGCACAGGTTTATTTGCAGTGAGAATGCATACACATGCATCACATTGTTTTGCAGATTTACATGGGATTTTTGTATGTTTTTTTTTGCCAAAGCCACGCCTCTTCTTATCGGGAGGTTGGCTTAACTGCAAAATTTAGACACATGGGAGCTGTACTGAAAGCCTTATGGGGTGGATATTTGGCTTCTTATTTTGCATAATTTGTCTGCTCTTCGACCACCCAAATTCCTCTCAAATTCGGAGAGCCACAATTTGGCTACACTGTCTAACGCATGCAGGAGAGCTGCAAGGTGCAAGCTGTCTGGTTTGTCCATTCTATCATTTGTTAGCTTTACTTGTTGCTCGTGCAGTTGGTGAGGAAGTCGTAACTTTAGCATTTACCATATCGGCATAAGAGATTTCATGTAAAAGCTGTATAATGGCTGGCATGCAAGCTTTATTTAGCTGCAAATGATGGCAGCCAATGTTTTAAAGTGAAGCTTTTTTGCCTCTTCTCCCAACATTACGGGCGCTGCAGCTTCTATGGTCTTGTCATGCGTGCCGTTGGATTTCAAGCAACATTACCAGATGGCGCTCGCCTCTGCCCATCCTGACCGGCGCTGCTGCCCCAGCATTTCACCGTTAGTGTGTATTGCACATGCTGTGCTGGTTTTAATTTCTATGCCAGAAAAATGCAGATGCTGGGCTGTGATAGTGTAAACATTAGAATCGTCCTTAGTCTGAAGAGAGCGCTTTGAGCTGGAATCTCAACAGTGTGTTCACCATGTATGTAGAAGGAGCCCATTAACACGCGCCAGCAAGGCGTGCACTCGACGTAGAGGACACCCAGACTTGAAAGAAGCGTCACACAGAACAGGAGCGTCTTCGCTACGCAGTGAAATGTAGTGCAGACCGCGAACTTATGTATACCTTGTATACACACAATTACAATACCTAATTGAAGTATGCACTGCCTCAGAATTCAATTAAAGTTTAATATTTCTGCCATGATGCGGTGCGCCATGTGAGGCAATGACAATGCTCAATTCCATTTTAGACCATATCCAATTTAGAACCCAATTTTCTTGAGAAGCATTATTTCAAAAAAGTGAAATGAAAGCTGCAGCATGAAAAGCTGCAATAACACCTGCCAAGTCTACATTAGAAATTTCAAAGACAATGAGGTGCTTAAATGTTCACTGCTGTTAAGACAATGAGCAGCAGGTGAATGCAAGCTATCAAGATCCTGTCAAAATTAACCGCTCGTGTAACCACCCGACTTTCTTGATTGTTTTTCATTCAAACTGATTATGGGGAAACTATGCGGGCAGTTATCGCCGGGAACCCATATCCCGAAATTATCTTGTGCTGCTTTTCATACCCACAGAGACATTTAAATTGTGCGCCGAGACACTGTGCATATACAGCAGAAGAAAAAGATATACATATAGGCACTTGCCTCATTCTTGCTTTGGCATTTCTTGTAGCTCTGTATACATCATGCAATGCTAACTCATTCAGATAACTTGTAGATATGCAGTTATCTTTCTTAAATGAGGTGACTGTTGACTTACTCTTCAAAGCAGCCACTTTCTCCGGTGTTGCCGGAAGCTTCCCAGATGCGCGGCACATTGTCCGGCAGGCCTGTCCAGTCAGGCTGCTTTCACCTGCTTGCACTGTTGTCCACAGGTGCCATGTCACCTCTAATGTGCACTTTCCGTCGGAAGCAGACTTGAATATGTAATGCCACTTGTTGAGTGGCATCACAAATCCCACACCAATCTGCACCTGCAATAGATATGAAGTGTTTTTTTTTTCCTGAGCAGTATTCCTAACACTAAAACACACTTCTATAAAACAATATGATATAGGTTAATTAGGTCCATAAATTTCTGATGCAACTCTATAATTTCCAATTTCTGCCCCTCGAACAAGTTTTAAAAAAAAATGGGGTTAAAACCAACCTCACCAAGAAATTCATTTTTGTGTAAAGGATTAAACTAATAAAATTTTCCAATTTTAAGGGCAGCAAACACTCATATTTCGTACAGTCTAACCTTGCAATAATGAAATAACAGAGAAAGCAAAACAATTGATTCAAATAAGCGCACCATCATGCAGAGAACAGTGCAAGAACGAGTGACGTCTAGGCCTCCAAGATTGCAGTGTCACACGCAGAACAGTGCAGCACATGTTACCTAGAGACCTACGCGTGCCAGTCTCCAAAGGCCACCACCATCACACACTACATGGCCTTGTTCTAAAGAACACTGGAGACATGCCTTCAAAGTATGATTACCCTTGCATGGTTGAAAACAAGTGAATTCCCTTGTGGGCTCTGAAAACCACTCGCACCACTCACTCATCTCAGCAGTTATATTTTTGTCATGACTAAACTGCAGCGACGAATGCGCCAAGTCCCGTCACAACTTCAAACTTCAGAGCTCGGTGTGCACGCTTCTTTTACTGCGACCAGGTTTGAAATGTTTGTTGAAACAGTACAGCGCTAGTACAGCGGCAGTGGAATTCTCTTTAGTGACAATTGCACCTTCTACATCTTTCTGTAGGTTTTTGCGCAATATGTGCGTTGCTGTTTTTTGTCATTAAGCCCTTCAGTTGATGTCTAGCGCCCGTTCAGTCTGTGTCTCTTTGTGTGTGTGTGTGCCCTTGCACTTGTCATGATGTCCAAGTTCAGCTACCACCAACTAGAACTAACTTTTGCATTAATCAGAAGTACATATTAGCACGCTTTATAAAAAGCCATAGGAGTAGCACTATGCTGATCGGAAATGAGAAATGGTAAGAATATTCAGGCTCAAAACAACATGTCATGTTTATCAACACTGACGGGCAAGTAATTAAGAAAGTTGGTGTACATTAACGTTTACCTTTTGATTGATACAAGGGACAGAAAGAAGACAAGACACAAAAGCTACCAATCGAACAATAATTTTGAAGCAAAAATTTAAGATATTTATACTGCGTGTGCCCTTGCACTGCACAAGCGATCATTTAAGACAAAGGGCTCAAGTTGCAATACAAATGTACAAAATCATGATAAACAGTACTTGCATAAAAATAGAACAAATAAGCACGGAGTTATCACTATTCCGTTTCATTTAGAGAGTATTCCTCTTTGTAATGCAATCATAATGAGCACTGGCTGACAGATGTCCCTCTTTCTTAAATGGTATGCCTCAGTGATATTGTTGATCAATCGGTTGCCTTAAGTAAACAAAACAGATGAACAATCTAAATGTGGCGTGCATCACCAGTTGTGTCAATGCATTGTCAACTGGGACGAGCATGCTTGTCCCTTGAGTGAATAATGGTGCTCTCCTGGGCACATGCTGATGCACCGGCCAGTCTGCCCCATGTGCAAGACCGTCCATTCTTAGTACGAAGATGGTGCAGAGTGGCCGAACTCCGCGGATTGCCAGCGCGCATGGCATGGCTGTGCAACAAAGCTAAGCGGCGCAGGCGCACAGGGGCTTACAGGTGGGACTTCATGTCGTGTGTCATCCGCTAAAGCATGGCGTGCTCCCGCACTTTAGCAGATGACACGAAGCTCCACATCCCCCCTGCGCCATGCATGCTGGCACTCCGCGAGGCGTGGTCACACTGAGTCGTGTTCGTGCCAAGAGTTGACGACCCTGTACATTTGACCAAACATACACATGAACAGAGGCATAGACTACACTACTAATGACGGACACAAGACATATTTAGTGGTAATTTATAAAAATCTCCCTTGCCTGGATGTCTTTCTCAATGCGCTTGTGGAATGCTATGCACACATATTTCCAGCGAAAAAATAAAGTAGGCAAGTATGCAGCACAGTCCATAAGTGAACTGAGAAAAGCGAGCAGGCAAGCGAGGTTCGCTTGGTTAAACATACCACCAAATATGTCTAGTGCGTGTTAGGGGCAGTGTACTGCATTCCAATCACGTGTGGTCAAATGTTAGAAACCTGACAGGCCAGGAACTAAATATGTACCAAAGAAATCACCACATTTTACTGAGAAGACCAGCATGCTCGTCTGACTTGGCCGCGCATTGCCGCAATAGGGCTTTAGTCCAGATTAAATTAGTTTATCTGATTCCATCCACGGTGAACAATCGACAAGCGAAATCAGAGAGGCATACCACAAGATGAGACGTGTGAGCAAGCCCCCATTATGAATGCATGAAAAAAGGCGTCCTTTCTAGATGACAAGGGATAGAAATTAGTCTTTGACTATTCACCTTTTTTTACGCAAATACTGTTTGTTGTGATTTCTTGCCTTTGTATTACAACTCACATTTTCCTTCTGAAGGAACTTGTACACAATATAAGCACATATTCAGTGTTATTTTCATTCCTTCTATCAAAATATTCAGTCATCACTGGTCATGTTGTATGGTCTCCCTTCCTTCACTGTGTAAATTTTGTCAAGAGTTATATGAACTGACTGGCAAACTCAATACGACACTACAAATTTCACCTAGAGGATACGGCTGGTTCTCAGAAAATGCACAAATACGGTGACAGGTGTCTGTTGGCACACTGTAGCAATAACGGGTGTAAGCTACCTTTGACATTGCTGCAATGCATCAGTTGTCACATGGCTACAACCCTTAAGACAAAACAGAAATGTAAGTGCACAGCAAAAACAAGCAGGTTCATCAACCACAAATTTGACTTCAGCAGCCACAACATAGGCAGTTTCATGTAGCTAAAGCATTAGCTAATATGTGGAAAATACATGCACAAGCACCCTTAGCTTGAGATACCTGCATACCAACACAAAACCATGAGTTGCAGTGCATATGATGCTTGTTCTTGACACTAGTATTTTGTGAAAAATACTTTTTGGATTACATACAATGCTTTCAATTCATTTGCCCAGTAATCAAAGGCTTTTGAAGCATTACACTTTGGACTTGCTAGTTGAAAATATTCTCACCTGAACAGCACCAAGCAGAATAAATGGAAAACTGCCCACTGTGCTGACCAAATATGTGGAGAGACCCAAAGTAATAGAACTATTTCTTGACAGCTGTAGACTGAGAGCTTGTTGGCTGATAATCACTATTAAAATTACACCACTGCCAAGCAGATGTTCTGTGTGGTGCTGTTGATATCAAGTTCAGTTGATGAGCAAGATAGCAATAACCAGCAAATGCTTTAGCAATAGCAAGCAGGCAATCTTGCATGTGCAAAATTGCATGCTTACTTAATGATAGTGCATCAATAGACTGAACTATGTACCAACTATGTGGTCTATGCAGTATAGAGAGAAAGTCAAAAAGGATGCAACTGGACACAGACTTTGCCACAATGCCTACTTGCATGAATGGGTATAGCTTAAGAATATAAAAAAAATGTTGAGAAAGAAAGAAAGCTTACTAGAAAACTCCTCCCTGCTGTAGTACTTACAGCACAGTGAATACTGGCCTTCATGTACCATTTTAAAAAATCCAAACTAGTGTCCATTGTTCTGGGAACTTGAGAAATAATTGTGAAATTAATGCAGGAGGTTGGGCTAGTTGGCGTTGACACAGCTCCTGTGACATAGTTACTAGCACAAACAAGGCGAACGGAATGAAGGTCGGACTAGCCAAAGCGGTAGACTTCAACTGACAAGCTTTATTCAGAAGAAACATGCAAACAGGCCACCGCATGCTCAATTAATGTGCAGACAGATGCATAAACGAATGTACCACATAGGGGACAGCCAAATGCACATAGAAGCTGATAAGCATCCACAAGAAGCCATTACAAAGCATTCACCAGATTCTTCTGAAGACACAACACTTATTTATCAGCTAGTACCAGTGATGGAGTGCCTATGCATTCACCAGCAGCTTTCGAAATGCAAAACACCTCAAACATTTCCCTATCTTACTGCCTGGCAAACTGACTGAGCACTTGTGTGTTATGAAAACACGGCGAGCATTTATGGGTACTTCAGCAGTGATCAGCCAAGTAGCCAGCGCCTGTGAGGGCATTTACAGCGTTCCGGTACTCCCCAAGCCACTCATTCAGACACCTGTTTGTTTAATATACCACTTTCCACAGGGAAGTGCAATGTAATATGCCACCACTACATTTCAGTTAACAAAGCGGGTAACATGCTCCTTAGTGCATGTACCTTGACGCTCGCCGATGTTTACGAACTTGCATATTCTTGTGAGCATTAGCGGTGCTAAAAAAATGCCTACACCAAACTTGTTCGCCACCTTTCTTCTAGGCGGTGGGACAGCCTTTGTATGTATGGCAGAGGTGCACGGCCACCACTGGGACATGTGTTAATGGGCAATGTGGTAGTGCCAATGACTTTCTTGTTGTGCTGGCTTTGCTGTTCAAAACATTGTGGGTGTTTTCGAACAGTGTTCAGTAGGACTCAAGTTCACACATGAGTTGCCAGAAGATGATCGCCTGCAATCATTCGATATTCGTATAATTTTAAATCCTACTTTCCTTTATTATATATACTCTCTTAGGAAAAAGAAGCCCTTGCTCGACTACCGTTTGGCATACTCCATGTTAAGATGCATAGCTCCTAGCTGCCCGAAAGCTGTTCTGGTTAAATCTTGTGCAGCAGGTTTCCTGCAGCGCTCAGCAACAAGCGAGCCATTTATGTAGGGCCGGGTATCTCGATAACGCCTTGGTGTCAATTACTGGGAGCCTCATTAAAGATGTAAAAACAAATCTGGCAGCTGCTCGGTGCAATAACGCACGTCCCAGTGGGCGCCCTGCGGCTGTGCCATATATACAAGGGGTGTCCCACCACCTAAACAAAGTGGCAAACCAGTGCAGTGTAGGTGTTTTCTTCAGCGCCACTAGACCTCGCAATAATGTGCAGGTTCGTAAGCAACGCCGGGCATCAGGGTACATGCACTAAGGAGCATGTCACCCACTTTTTTAACTGCAATGTTGGGGTGGTATACAATATTTCACTTCCCTGTAGAAAGTGCTGTATTGGACAAAAGGGCACGTTCTTGAATGAGAGGCTTAGGGTGCACCGGAACGCTGTAAACGCTCTAGCAGGCACTGCCCATTTGGCTGACCACTGCCGAAGATGTGCTCGTAAATGCTACCTGTGTTTTCAAAACAAGCAAGTGCTCAGACGGTTTGCCAGGCAGTTAGATAAGGAAATATTTGGTGTTTCAAATATTTCAAAGGCTGCTGATGAATGTGTAAGCACTCCTTCACTGGAACTCACTGATAAAGGAGTGTTTGTTGTACCTTGAGAAGAACCTGCTGAATGCTTTGTAATGGCTTGTTGTGGGCAGTATTGGCTTCGTTGCGCATTTGGTTTCCTCCCACGTGGCACATATATTTATGCATCTGTCTGCACATATTTTTGAGCATATGGTGGCAAAGCTTGTAAGTAGAAGTCTAGTGCAATGTCCCACTTTTTTCAATTAGTCTTGTTCGTGAAAGTAACCATCACAATAATTGTAAATACCAATGTTAAACAATGGTAAGCATGCTACATGCTCAGACCTGTGACATACTTGGCCCATTACACTTTTAATCCTTACGTGTGCAGAAACTGCACAAGCGTGTAGCCTAAACGAAAAAAAAGTGGATACAAAAGGTATAACACAGGAAAGTTTCAAATCAATAAAACAAAATAGCAAGAGGTAGATTTAATGTGTACTAAGCAAAATAAAATGTAACGCACAGCCAAGTGATTGATGCAAGAAAAAATAAACCTCAAGACATGTTAGGTCGAGTTTTAAAGTGAACAAGGTAATGTGTACATAATGTCTACAAACACAAATAAGCAGCAAGTTGAATAAAGCTGAGCAGATATTTAGCCTATTCAGTAAGCAGTGCTGAGTAATATGTCCATAAACTTATTGACGAATGGTACCGAGATCTTACTTTTGCAAACACATACACTTCAGTCATACCTGACCAGACCATCCGATTACACACAGTGCTGCTGCAACCATAGCTCCTCCCTGACGTGGACACTGTTGTTGGTCACGGCCTTGCCACTGCAAGATAGGTTCTGTGTTAACTTATAGCAGTGGCACTTTAAAGAAGTCACATTGTGAACACATGCAAGGAGCACCTAAACAGTCACAGAAACAATGTTTGTACCACTGCAGGGTGGGAACAGAGCACAAGGTCGAAGTTACTGATGAATATTGCGATAATAGGGACCTCTTCATGACAATAAAAATTTTAAGACATACAGCTACAGTACATTACAACAAATGTTTGTTCACGTAACAATTCATTCTTTTTCTATCACTTAGTTAAGGCAACTTTCCCTTGTCATGTCTAGTTATGTCAAAGTAATGTCAAAACACCTTATCTCAAAACGTAAGCTGTAGTAGTAGCAAGCCGTAATTGCTTAAATTTTTTTGCCCGAACCCTATGAGGGAGATTTTGTGCGCGACAGCGACGGCTTTGAGCGAGAAAACGGGCCGTCGCGCGAACATAGCGCTCGTTCTTGTCGCCTGGTTCTGGAAATCTAGAATTCGTCGCTCGTCGCCCAGAAGTGCTATGAGCGAACAGACAATAGCGCTAAGCCGGAACTGGATGTGCATCAGTAGAGTACTACCGCTTGTTACACGGAACAAGCAAACGACTATTTTGATACGTGCAAGGTTAAGAACCAACTGCAAGATTTTAAAGAAATGTTTTACGCTGCTCCTTTGAGTAAAACACAGCAACCTAAATTAATAAAGCACACTTTTGGCGCCTATTTGCTGCCCTCATACCGGCAACACCGGGTAGACGGCTCTCAATGTTGTCGCTCGCATAGGGTACGACTTGTACGGAACGAGCTAGCGCGACAGCCATCTACATCGCGTCTCTGTCACGCGCAAGATCGCTCGCATGGGGTACGACTTGTAGGGAACGAGCGAGCGCGACAGCAATCTACATCGCGTCGCTGTCGCGCGCAAGATCACTTGCATGGTGTTTATAAGTTTTCCCTGTAACAGATTATTTACAACCTCGAAGCATAAGTAAGAGAGGAAACGTCATTCCAGTAAGAATAGGTAAAGCGGCAGATGAGTATTTATTATCCAACTTCAGCAGAAAAGTGGCAGCTCGTGCAAATGAGGACTGTTGCCGAACCTAATCGCTCTCACCGGAAGTAAACGATCACCAAGATTTTCAATTTAGCATTAAGCCAAAAAACTTGCGCAAGCAAATTATGTCAGCCAACGCTCAGCAAGCATCGGCACAGTCGGTGTCGTCGCGGGAGTTCGATTTCCACGCTCGCAAGGCACTCTATGCACACACGAGAAGCAAGCACAGCATGCCTGTACTCACCTTTTAAATGGCACGATGCGGTCGAAAAGCGCCCTCCAAGTTGCCAGAGCTGCGAAGTTATTCCCGCATACATGCCGTTGCGTAGTGGACGACCTGCGGAACGCGCAATACTGCGCACCATTTCTTTGCGGCGTCCACCGAACTCTCCACAACAACCAGGGACAAAGGGAACGCACTCCATGGCATGAAAATCGTTGGTCCACGTTTGCCTGGCGCACCACGCATACCGCGAGTTTGCTGCGAGACACAAGCTATCTTCTGGCACTGTTGTGCACGCGAACTAAGTCACAATTCAATACAGCAAACGCAAAAACACGATCAAACAAACACATCGTAGCAACTCGTACGACCGACAGCACATGTAAACAAGGGAACAAGATTGGTGGATGGACACTATGAGCAACCTCTTTGAAACAGGGTGGTGGGTGGCGCTACCTGTGAAATTGGGAGTTTGTTTGGCCTCCGCGATGACTAAAATAATAACCAGCACATACTCGCTTTGTGCCTTGTTGCGCCCAACTACATATAGGTGTTGCAATACATAAACAACCATCGCACAGTTTATATTATTCGCTGTACTTTAGCGCAGAAAAAAAATTCTATGACGTATTTTCGATTTCCAGTAGCTTCCGCCGCATGCGGGCAGTAAAAAGATGGCCTTCAAGATTCGCATATGCCATTCTTAGAAAGCCTTCTCTGGGCTGTGATTTGAACAAATATATATAAAAAGGTATAGTAAAAAAGAAAAAATATAGATGTGGAAAGCGAGGGGGTGGAACCCCTAGCCCAGAACTACACTGGCTTGCGCGGTCCGCCGTGCCTGGTCGAGGCTGGCGAGCCAAGTCTCCCATTGCTCCCTTCCGGAAAGTTTGCCACCTACTTTCAGCTGTTTTGAAGCCCATCCATGCCCACCCACGACGCCTTGCGCTACTGCCTGTGCATTGGCCCGTGCTACCTGCGCCGTCACTTCGTTTTAAACGACTTGTTGCTGTCGTCACCCTCTACTGTAGCATTAGAAATTGTTGACATGATCTCGGAGGTACACGTCAAGTGTGCGATGTTTCCGTGCGCGTTGTAACTTATTCAGTCAGAAAGCATCAAATCTACGAGGATTAATCGCTCGTGTGGCGCGGGTTACACCTGTGTCATCCTCATTGCTTTCGTGTTGGTGTGGTGAATGTGTGCGTATTGCTCTCCTGTCGTCCATGCCTTCTGTATTTATCGTGCGGCCCACGAATATTCCTCGAAAAAACCGCATGTCTCTGCCGCATGAATGTGTCCTATGTGGTGGGTGCCAGAAATGTGCGGCGGTGTACAATGTGTTCGCAGCCAAGTGCTACCGTGCATTCCAGCGAATAGACGCGGCTGCTTATGCGTGGTTTTATTCAGTGTTTCTTCATTAACTTTGTGATTTACTTGCGTCTGCAATAGAATCCTCAAGGCACCCCAGTTGAAAAAGACAACAGGAATTCATGTCGCAACTAGAGAAATTTCTGTTGTACGATAGACATTCCTGACGTTACGACAGAAATTCTGATGTCGCAACAGAAGCATTCTGTCGCGAAGACCAAGATCTCTGAAGCCGCAACAGAAACGTTCTGTCGCGACAACAAGTTCTGAAGTCGCAAAAGAAGCGCTTTCCGTCGCGGCCCTTTAAAATTGTTTGTCAGTTTCGCATCGGTGGTGTGCACTGTACTTTTTTCTTGCGCGGTATTCAATCGTGCTTCTCTCAAGCCGGCAATGCTGATAGCCCCAACACCGGTATTAAAGTCGAAGTGGCCAATTGTTATAATTGCGCTGTGACGACGCGGCACCAGCAACGCCCTACCCGCCTCCTCAAAATCGGCTGCTGATCAAAATCATACCATCTGCGGGAATGGCTGCGTATCCATTTTCTTTTATTTGGTAAGATGTGGCACACAAGCCTGTGGACTTACATGTGTGGTTATACTGACACATTAGTTAATTTCCCAGAATTACTGCACAAGCTTATGGGAAGCGGAAAAGAAGTTTTGGGTTGTTCCACAATGTTGCGTGAAAACGTGTCTCGATCGGGTCTCATTAATCTGGTACAGCGCTGCCGTGAGAAGCCAGTATGCTGTCAGAATGAGGACTCATCCACGAGTGTTTAGGTAGCTCTTTCGCGTTGAGCACACGAATTATCTGCGCGCTCAAAAGTGTAAAGAGCGAGAGCCAACTGTCGAAATTAGCAGTAACAACCCTAACAGTGTCCCCGGTCACGGTTGTCTATTTCTGAATTTCTTATGCAATATGCATATCGTACAGCAAAATCGATGTTCTATCACTCCACGATGTACCTGTCGATGGTAACAACACTTGTGCTGTTCTAGAGATGCGGCAGCTGACGCGGTGGAGGGAACGCGCATCTTGGCTTTTAATATACAAATGTAAACAGCAACGCAGACAGCGATTTTTACTGTTGACAAAGCGAAAATGTACGCGGAAAGACCAGTGTGCCGTGGTGCAGTGGTAAGATGCTAGGCTCGTAATCCTTAGGTCCCAAGTTAGAATCCCGGTTGAGAAGGTACTTTTGTTTTTTTGTACTAATAAATTTACATATCCTTAAAGAGGTCTCTCAATTTTTAATTAAATATTGATCAGGTTGTGTTCTTAAAGTGGGACATGACGTCACATTGTGACTAATTTTGTCTTGTTCGCCTTCTTCAATAGGTCTCTTTTTTAATATGTTTCTGCTTGACAGTAAAATGCCTATAGTGGGGTTGCAATATCATAGCAATCCAGCTGTAGAAATCGTACTATAAAGCAAAATTATCTAAACTTGTTGCAGTACGTGAATCTCGGGTTGATTTATCAAAATTTCAGCATGTCCCCAGTGCTGGCGCCCTTCCACCACATTAAAGGCCAATATAATTGTTTATTTGTCTGGAATAGTGTATGTCATTTCTTCATATGATTAGCTCCAAGTACAAAATTGTCATCTGTACACTGTTGCCCTTTCGAGTTAAGAAGACATCTTGAGATATTATCCAGCACTAGTTGTTGCATTGCGTCGGCATGAATTCAGCAGTAAAATAGGTTGTGCCGTCTATAGTTACTCCATTCACGTATATATATATATATATATATATATGTACTCAAAATCTCATTCCTCCATCACCTTTAGTTGGTATGTCATGAAGCAAAAAAGAAATTCCTTTCAGCTTGTGCTGAAGTATGATTCTACACTATCTTGTTAGTTTGGTAATTGGCTTTGCCACCAAACTGTTATGCATGTATGATGTTTCTATGCATTGGTCTGGACAATGGCACAGAAGATGATATGAGCAACAATGTGCTAACTAAATAATAAGTTCCTATGTCACACTACTGCTAAAATGACAGATTTACTGAGCGAACGTGTCTGCTTTTCTCAGTTACAGAACTGCCAAGCCATCTGTAAGCACAGCGTTTGTGTTTAGCAAATACCCTTTCTTCCCATCACAATGTGGAATTCTTTTCTGGTTCTCACGTAATGTTTAGTATAGTGCAACATAAGTAGAATCTAGCATAATGTAACACAAATTTTAGGCACAACTACTGGCTTTCAGCACATGACTCAAAGTTGATTTTATGAAAGCTACAAGCAGAACCTTTCATTATCATAACCGCTTCCTTTCATGCCTTTCTACGAAGTGTAGGAACGGTACGCATTCATTAGTCATTACATCAAGATATTTTAAACTACTTGTATTATGTAGTAGGCATGCATTATGAAATAATATGCTTAAATATTAGAATAGCAAACTACATGTGCATGCATGTTTATATACGTAAAAAATGGGACTACATGCAGTGGTACCATTTGGCAAATCAAACTATCATGTACACATTAGGCACCCATCATTATCACTCCAAATGTTACAACCATTGACACACGCACCTGTCATGTTTTGGCTGTCACATATATTCGCTCATTTTTCTTCCACTATGTGTTTCACGAACCACCGAGTACACCCACCATTCACCCAGCGTGCACACCATTTACCCACCATTTACAGTTCACCTAGTACGTACATGCAGTATTCACCCAGCACGTCCATCATTCACCCACCATTTCCACAGTTCACCCAGTATGTACCCACCATCCTCCCAGCACGCCCAGCGTTCACCCACCATTTACACAGGTCACCCAGTAGTCATCCCACCATCCACCCACTACACCCCCCCCATTCACCGAGCCCGCCCACCATTGAGACAAGTCACCCAGTAGGTATCCCACCAATACATCCCACCATCTACCACTGTACCCACCATCCACCCATTATACCCACGATGAATTCCACCATAACCACCATGTTTTCCATCATGCCCAGCACATTTTCCATCATGCCCAGCATAAAATTCATGATGGGCAATGCTGGGATTTTCAATAGGGGTCTCAAGCCATGTTTCCGGACCTTCAGACGATGATCCATGAAATGTTGGTCGGTCCCAAGGTTGTTGCAGGAGAATGGGGGATGCTGGGGCAGCCATTGAGGTTTCTGACTTGGGCTTGAACCCTCTGGTCTTCTAGGGAAGTGGTTCGTATTCTGGTTGCAATCCTTGCTGTCTGTGGCTTGCTCACTGGTCCTTGGCGATGCTGGTGTTGCCTTCGGGTTTCGGGCTTCGATTGCGGCTTTGCGGGGTTGTTCGGTACATGAACGCAGTAGCACCTCCACCGGATGTCATGTATTAGTGACGGTGAGGAAGGCAGCAAAACTGTGAATAAAGAAACTAGCCTTTTATTCGGCGAACTGGTGCCGTCAAAAGCAGGCCACACTCAAACAACCAGTGGCGAAAACAATCGGCGATCGTCGAAAATGGTATCAGCAGGTCAAGCACATCAAGCACGTCGGCTTCTATGCATCAGTCGTCGAATATTTGAGAGTAATTGCTGGGACCCTCGTGTCTTCCACAAAGTTCTACACTGTTCGCGTCGCGCATACAAGCAATCAGATTACACAAGGTTCAGTGACAGACAGCGGATGGAACCCTCGACAGCATTCCAGAAACTTCGGATAAATGCTTGGCGCGTCCTTCGCTGTGCACTAACATTTGTTAGGCGCTAAAACGTGGGCCCATGCTAAAGATAAACAAGTACACGTGTGAATATCTTTAACTACACAGATCTGTTAATAGAATTCATAATTCTATTTCACGAGTACGTTATTATACACACTTTAATTTAGCCCTTTGTATGTGCCATTGGGAGTGTGCCTATTCTTATCAAAATATTCAAAATGACAATGTACTACAAGAACACAAGAGGTGCGTAATCACTTAATATTACTTAATATTTACCCTGTCTTTATGCCCATAGATATGTGATCACCATGCTTTTCTAGAGAGACAGTGTATATAGCCTTCATATTTATGACATAGCTGCCTATACCTCTCACATGTTGTATGGGCATGATGTGGTACTTGTAATCGGGCATATCTTGTGAACGGTACTCTGCATCGACACAATAATTGCATGGGAATAGCCGTAAGGCTTCGAAGTGTAGAACCACAAGTAATTCACAAGAAAACACGTTGCTCGAAGTGCAGAACCACAAGTAATTCACAAGAGAACACGTTGCTCGAAGTGCAGAACCACAAGTACTTCACAAGAGAACACGTTGCTCGAAGTGCAGAACCACAAGTAATTCACAAGAGAACACGTTGCTCGAAGTGCAGAATCACAATTAATTCACAAGAGAACACGTTGCTCGAAGTGCAGAACCACAAGTAATTCACAAGATAACAGGTTGCTCGAAGTGCAGAACCACAAGTACTTCACAATAGAACACGTTGCTCGAAGTGCAGAACCACAAGTACTTCACAAGAGAACACGTTGCTCGAAGTGCAGAATCACAATTAATTCACAAGAGAACACGTTGCTCGAAGTGCAGAACCACAAGTAATTCACAAGATAACAGGTTGCTCGAAGTGCAGAACCACAAGTACTTCACAATAGAACACGTTGCTCGAAGTGCAGAACCACAAGTACTTCACAAGAGAACACGTTGCTCGAAGTGCAGAACCACAAGTACTTCAAAAGAGAACACGTTGCTCGAAGTGCAGAACCGCAATTAATTCACAAGAGAACGCGTTGCTCGAAGTGCAGAAGCATAAGTAATTCACAACATAACAGGTTGCTCGAAGGGCAGAACCACGAGTAATTGACAAGAGAACACGTTGCTAGAAGTGCATACCCACAAGTAATTCACAAGAGAACACGTTGCTCGAAGTGCAGAACCAGAAGTAATTCACAAGATAACAGGTTGCTCGAAGTGCAGAACCACAATTAATTCACAAGAGAACACGTTGCATAGCAAAACAGAATTGTACGCACCGCCGTTCGTTCGTAATGCATTTACTTAGCCGTTTCGCCTCGATTCCAGCATGTGCGTAGGGCCGGCACATGTTTTTTTTTCTTTTGCACATGCTCACGAGACCGGTTTTACACTGAACTCTCTTCTTGATTGCCCTGCATTCTTAGATTGTACTGTCTCCGTGACTCACGAAAGAAGGAAGAAACACACACACCCGATTTAGAAAAGTAGAGGCCAATCGCTAATGAATATACTCTCTTTTAAAATGGCAATGTGAACCTTCAAACAAATCATGCGCAGAAACTTAGGCCAAGCTTATGTTGTGCTACTATAGGATCGACTGAAGAACGCATCACCGTTCCTCTGCTTAATACTTGAGCTATAAAACGTATGTGTCGTTCAGGTAACCCACCACGTGCAGCGCAGCTCAGAATGACGCAAACTGCAAATATGATGTTTCATTCCAGTAATAAGGCGATGATTTCCAACCTAAGTCGCTGCCTGTAGTTATGGCCAGCTGTACCAAGGAGAGAACAAGAGGGTCCTGCGCGGAAGTGGAGATGTCTAAAGTGAAGAAGGAAGAATGACGAAAACGAACAGGGATGTGAAGAAAACACGGACGATCGCAGTTTTTCTACATCGTCCCTGCTCGTTAGCACCATTCTTCCTTGGTCGCGGATTAACAACACGCCCAACAGTCAGTACTTCTAAACCTAATGAACATGGTGATCGCTCCCAGCGGGATTAATGAAAAGCGGAAGATGTGGTGGAATGCAGGGTACATTTCACCTCTGCGACATATGCTCAGATGTGAGTTCTGCCGTTTATTTGCCATGTTGTACTTCTGTTTGCGTAATTCTTAAACAAGCATAAAAACAGTCTCCCCTAAAAGCGTCCAGAAACGGCTTCCCTGAAAGGAAGTGCAGCAATGTTGTTATTTTGTCCCCAGGATGGAATAACATTTATATAATTTTTCTTGATATGTTCAAGTTACATATTTAAGATATATGTGTTACATTGCGTGTACATCTCTGCCAATACCCCTATTGTTGGAGTTAGCCGGATTTGGAATAAAGAAATCCTTTACGCTCCAAATCCACAACTTCACAGAAAAGTGTTCTAGAGGTACAGCCAATGTAAGTGTAAATACTAAGAGCACTGATCAGTTTCAGATCTGCATTTACAACAATTGTGCGTATATCTGAAGGTTAATAATGAAGTTTTGTTGAAGAAGGCCGTAGATTTCCGCCTCTAGATTCATTCGATGAAATTGCGATAAAACAAGTGAAACTTTTTTTGGTGTCATGCGCCGGGAAGAAGGAAATCATGTCCATCACTGGCTACTTAACATGCTACACCGAGTGCAGTCTCCAACGTACCACTACTTCATAATTTGCGCAGTGTATACAAACCAAATTGTTCCTAGGCATGACGTCCAGTTATACGTCACCAGGGACAGAATAAGGTTCACTGCCCAGCTCATCAAGAACTTGTTCATGTTGAGCTGAAGGACAGCAAGATAATAGCCTATTATGCGAAGACCAACGTACTGAGGGTAAAATTGAACACCGTTACTTACATGCTTTAAATGTATCTAGGTATCGTGCAAAAGAAATTAGATTGCCTTCGCGCGTATAAGACATGCGCGTATAAGTTTGCCATCCGTAAACGAGCAGTGCTAAGCCGTTTTTTCATGTATACCACCATGTAGTTCGGGCCATACATTACAGTATCCTCCCACTCAATTGCGATGCTTGATTCATGCGTGGCACCTAGCAACGCGGTGCGCCGAGGAAAGTTGCCAGCTCACGCGCTTTCATACAATGCAACAGAAGGGCGCACACTGAAACGTGTAAATATTATCCTTTTCTCGGGGACTGCATCTGACTAGCTAACATCAGGTTAACGCTAAGCGCAAGACGCGTCTGCATGATTTCGTAGTTGCTCAGTCATATAATAAAGCCGACGCGCTTGACCCGCAGATCATATTTCGAATGGTTGCCGCCTGTGCTCGCCGCTATGATTGTGATTAGGGTGTCACTTGGTTTCTGGGCAGAGGTTCGCCCAGTAAATAGTTAAGGTTCACCCAGTAAAGAGTTACTTTCGACATTCACATTTTTGCTACGGCGTTTTTGCACGTCACACATACTTGGCAACTGGAGGAGGTGCTTTTGATTTCGTGTACTGGACGTCCCCGTGAAACCCAGACGTCAAAGAGCAAGCCGCGGCGGACTACAAGACCTGCCGCCGGAGCATGGCCTTCTGCCCAAGGCGACCAGGAAGATCGTGGCCAAGTCCGCAACTGCAATGGCAGCTCTAGAGTTCCCCATCATGCTGCATCAGCCCAGGGAGCCAGCGACCTACCTCGGCTCATCGTTTGAAGACTCCGGAAACTACCTGGTAACGAACGAAAGGGTCGTTATACTCAACAACTGGAGCCCCGTCGACAAGCTTTGGCATGCATAATCTCTTTGGAGGACACCACCAGGACGTGGTTCGAGAATCGTGAGTCCATACTGACAAGGCATATCTTCCGAACCACCTTACTGGATACCTTCAAAAGTGTTGTCCGCAAAGAGAGAGCTGAAGAAGTACTGGGATCCCGTGACTACTAGCGATCGAGAACATTGCGATCTACACGGAAGAGATGACCCGCCTGTTCCTTCACGCCGACCCGGATATGTTCGAGGACAGATAATTTCGCTCACTCATGCGTGTCATCAAGCAAGAGCATTTCGCCGCATTGATTCGCAATCCACTCAAGACCATCGCAGAATCTTTAACGTAAGGGAAGGACATCCAAAATACGCTGGAAATACGCACTAGGCAATATAACCGATAAGTGCATTCTGAAAGACCATTAGAGCTGTTGTACGCGAAAAACTGCGCGAGATGCTCCCATGCGCAAGCCTCAAGTAGGCTCTGTTGCTGACATCATCTCAAAAGACATGCAGCTGTCAATTAGAGCCTGTGAATTGCCGCAGCTTCAGCCGGAAGCGATGACCAACGCCACCGTAGCCCGCCGTCACGCTCCCCCTCCACGCCCGCGTTTAGGTCTGGTAAGGCAGCAGTTCTATCGTCTGCCGCCGCCAGAATTACCATACGCCGCCCGCGCACTATTCCGAAGAACACTGATGTATGGCGCGCACGCACACATCGTGTGTTCTCCTATGGCTGCGGAAGAGCAGGCCACTTGTAGCGCCATTGACCATACTGCGAGGTGGGACGACGAACGTTCGCCATCAACGCGTCGCTTGCATTGCTGGTCGTACGACAATGAGACATCAGTGACTACGTGGCGGCGATTGACGGAGACAGCGAAGATATTCTTGTTCGCCGCCCCATGGTCGCTATATATGCTGGCCCCAACCCGGCCGGTCATTTAGCCCATGTCCGGAAAAGTAAAAGCAGCAACCGATGGAGGTACGTTTGCTATTCGTTCTCTTCCGCCACTGACGACGACGATTCAGCACCCCACTCCCCCGCGTA
The DNA here is from genome assembly GCF_023375885.2 of Dermacentor andersoni. NCBI lineage: Eukaryota > Metazoa > Arthropoda > Arachnida > Ixodida > Ixodidae > Dermacentor > Dermacentor andersoni. The sequence continues at coordinate 116,222,228 of NC_092819.1, read as the reverse complement.
GTAACAACATGCCGCCACCAAGACGAAGCCTCAGAGCGATGACACCGCCTCTTATACAAGACGTAACGACGGGATGTAACAACAACGGAACAATGCCGCGCTGCCGAGATTCGACGCCGGAACCATGCCGCAATGTAAGACAAAGAACCACCGACCTGGACGAGCTTTTTGATGGACAGGCGGTCCCCGCTTGTGTCGACACAGGAGCCGCCTATTCCGTTATGAGTGGATCCTTGGCCGACAAGTTAAATAAAATTGAGACGGCCTGCGAAGGCCCTCAAATCCCGGCAGCTGGAGGAGACCCGATAATGCCGCCTGAACTTTGGACGCAAAGGATTACAGAGCGTAACCAGACTTAACCTACGACGTCAGTATATTTGCAGCAAAGCTCACGGGATTTAATCCTTGGCATGGACTTCCGGAACTAAAACGGCGCAGTCGTCCACTTAAACTCCAAGTCGATGAGGATGTACCGAAACGAAGCGATGCCACCTACCAGGAGTCTGAGTTGCCGTGCCTTGAACGTGCTCGAACAGCAAGTTACTATACCTCCGCGCAGCAGCCTAATGATTGCCGTAGGAAGAAACATAGCCTATATGTATAGGCGAAGTGTCGTATGAATAGGTGAAAACGGGAGGCGAAGCCTAGGTAACTACCCAAATGTTTGGTATTTTCGGTACGAGGGAAGTGCCGAACTACCGAAGCCTTGTCAAAATCATGGCGAATGCCATCTTTGCTCACAATGTGACCTAATACCTTCATCATCTTGCTCGCAAAATGGCATTTCTTGGTGTTTAGCTGAAAGCCAGCGTAGGCAAGGCACGTGAGAACTTCATCCAGATGTTTCAGTTGCTAAAAGAAGGTTGACGAGAAAACAACAATGTCGTCCAGATAGCACAAGCAATTCTTCCACTTCAGGCCACGAAGAACTGTGTCAATCATGTGCTCGAATGCTGCGGGTGCATTGCAAAGGCCGAATGGCATGACATAAAACTCGTAGAAACCATCTGGTGTTGAAAACGCTGTTTTCTATTTATTGTCCTCGTGCATAGGTATCTGCCAGTAGCCGGAACGCAGATCGAGACTGTGCAAGCACTCGGCACCCTGCAGGGAATCCAAGGCATCGTCTATTCGTGGCATAGGGTATACATCCTTGCGTGTGATCTTGTTAAGTGCTCGGTAGTCAACACAAAATCGAACAGAGCCGTCTTTTTCGCGAACCAAAACAACAGGGTATAACCAAGGGTTAGCAGAGGGGCGTATTATGTTCCGTAAGAGCATGTTGATGACTTTCTCTTCAATGACTTTCCTCTCGGCTAGCGATACGCGATACGGTCTACGGCACACGATGGATGTACCATCTGCCTCTATCCGATGCGTCGTAATCGAAGTATTTCCCAACGAGGCTTAATGCGCGTCAAACGAAGCTTCATGTTTTTGGAGCAAAACAAGCAACTGTTGTGACTGCGAAGCTGTCAGGTCGGAACTGATGGCAGCTGGAAGAGCTGAACGAGATGCGGCCTCTCCAATACAAAGAACTTCAGAGGAAGTTGATTTAGAGGAAACAACAGAGACAGACTCCAATTCAGTGGCGCAAGCCAATGAAGTACCAATGTAGCCAATGCTTGCATTAGCCAATGCATTAGGCATGATAATCTTTTCGGATGTCGGGTTTGTAGGTTTGTAAGTGATACTTACAATTCTGTGATGGCGAGAAGGTGGCGTGGTATCTTCTGCAGCAAGCAAGTGAAATGGTGCGTCATCTGCATGAAGTGAGTCGGTCGTGTAATCCATGTGGAGAACGCGTTGCCCGCAGCAGATGGAGTCGGATGCTGTAGAAACAAAAACCAATCCCAATATGAGCTGCTCGGTAAACAAACTTAGGAATACAAATTTTACGTAATGCAGAAGTTCATCGATGGAAATACGAGCAATGCACATGGCAGTAGGTCCAATGTCGAATCGCGGCCCCTTGAGCAGCGAGTAGCGTAGGTCCATCATAGGAGGTCGTAACTACCCGGAGTCGCGAACACAATTCACGGTGAATAACTGAAACACTAGCACCACTGTCTATCCAAGCTTCCACGCGTACAGCTACTACAACAAATATGTGGCACGGACGCGATGTAGGAATTTCTGTCCTGTTGTTTGATGCAGATTTTCCTCCAAAAGCTGCATAATTCACTTTTCCTGACGATGCTCGTGAAATTAAGAAGCAGGTCTAAGTGGGGTCTAGAGCGGCAAATGGTTGACGGCGAGCGTCGTCTCGCAGCACGGTACGTCGGAGCCATCTCGGATGCTAGAGATGTAGACGGAGAGCAGTCACGCGATGGAGCATAAGGACGGCGTTGGTCATGGAACGCTCCCTTGACGTTTAAAATTGGCTCCGGACGAAAATTCACCCCGTTCGTATACGTCATATCGGCGACGCTCATCTTGCTGGCGCTTGCGGCAAAAACGTGCTAAGTGGCCACGATAGCCGCAGTAGTACCAAATGGGACGAGGAGGATGCCACTGCGGATAGCTGGTTTGGGTAGGTGCGCTGGTAGTTATGGAAGCTAGGTGAACCAGCGTTTGTTTCAGATGCATCGGTGGAACGATGACTGGAGTAAACGCGGCTACTTGTGCGCACGTTGGTGGAGTCCTACGGGTTAGAGGGTCCGGGTACGCTGCACCAGCCATGGAGGCCAATTCCTCCTTGACAACGTCTCGCAGATTGGTATCCGAGTCATGAGAAGGCATAGGCCCTGCGGCGAAACCAAGATATTGGAACCCTTCTCGAATTATTGCGCGGATCAGTCCAATAATTGAACGTGGGGTCGTCGGCGGTAGTGCTTGCAGTGGTGTATGGCTGCAACTGTACTGATTCGAGTTCGTCAAGGTGCTGGCAAGTAGCGACGATATCAGCGACGGTAGCGGAGTTCTTGATGGTTAAAGCACTGAACGCAATAGCTTTCAGGATGTGGTGAACCCTGTCTGATTCGGTCATGGCAGTGTTCACGTGTCGACAAAGAGCAAGCACATCCCCGATGTATGACGTATAAGATTCCCCGAGTTGTTGCTTCCCAGTGCCGAGCGTCTTTTTTGCGAGGGCGGAGCGAACAGCCGGTGTGCCAAAGATTTGGCGGAGCTGCTGTTTGAAAGCGCCGCAGTTCGTGAAATCAACCTCGTGGCTGAAAAACCAAGTTTCGCTACTCCTGTCAGATAAAAGGTGACGTGACGTAGCTTGGACGCATCGTCCCAATGGTTAGCCGAACTCACTGGGTTATAGTCGTCCAGCCAATCCTCGACGTCTTCACCGTGAAGTCCAGCAAACAGATAGGGATCACGCTGGTGGCCAATGACAATCCAATACGGAGAAGCTGGGCCGAGGCCGAGATGGTTCAAGTAGAAGTGCCTATTGGCTCGTTCCGTGACATGCTGGCGGACAGCTGGCACAATCGGCGACCTGATCGAAGCTCCAGGAGGTTGAGCGGGGAGTGAGAGAACGGAGGACCGAAGAGCACACTCCACCACTTGTGACGCAGCAGTTATCACAACGTTTATTACGCGTCGAAGATGCGGAGAATCGACCACGCCCACACCACGGATCACACTCATCAAGAGCAAGCCCCAAGAGCGTTAATGACCATGAACATATGGCAAAGAATGGCTTGTAAATGCCCACAATAAATATATATATATATATATATATATATATATATATATATATATATATATATATATATATATATATATATATATATATATATATATATATTTATATATATATATATATATAAATCGAGTTACCACTATAATGAGGGCACGAGCCTGGAAATGCGTCTATCAGGTATTTTGGCATTTAATAGTCATGGCCATATTTATCAACCAATCATGGTGGGCCATGGGGGCCCGAAGAATTATTTGAATTCGTATTTATTTCTTGCAACAATATAAAATATCAACATAATTCACGGACAAAGGCAATGAGTGCCTCAGAAAGGGCCTTGATCCCGCCCAGTAGCATCAGTACAGGGCCCGTAACAAATGCACATATGCTACAAACAATTTTAATAATTAAGGAAAGAATTGTAGTTGGTGTTTAGGTGTACAGCATAATTTTATCGCTAGCATAGGCAATACTGTTGCTGTGGTTATACCAACGAAGTTAGAGCAACATAAGTTACTTGCAATATTCACGAGATCAAAACAGAAGATGTGGGCGACCTTGAAGAAGTACAACCTCATTTCCACCGAAGCTCTTTGTTTCGAAGAGTTCAAATAAAAGCTTAAGTCTCCTGTAATTATAACGCATACTTTAAAGAGTTGCCCGTATATCACCGTTCTGCGTCAAACCTTACAGGCAGTAGTGTTTTCGAGCACTTCTTGTTGCGAAGTCTTAAAAACACAGTAATACACCAAGAAGCGCTGTTGCTTCATAACACTGGCCTTGGTACCCTCCCTCTTTCCTTCCCTACTTTTGGAACCCACCAATTTGGAACTTTGCCTACAGAGAACACATGCCACGTGCCTAATTTTAAACAAGATAACTTTTTTATCTTACCAAAAACATAAAAGAAACAAACTATGAATCCTGTATGATGCCACGAAAATACATGGAAATGCGAGGCTTTAGTAATTTTCTGCAACACTTTTGCTTCAATCAGGAAATCGAAAGCTATACAGCGCATTGCTCTTTTAGAAAGCACTTCCGCCCGAGCAACGCCGACGCCGCGTTCATACGCTGGGCACGCCTGGAGGCAAGCCTAGGCGAGCTACCGCCCGCCAGGCCTAACAATACCCAAGCCCTACGAATTAATTTTTCGCCAAGCATGGAGGTCCAGGTCGAAGGAGAGGAGATGTCTCCCGAGGAATTCGGTGAAGATGCCGGCTGGTGCATGATCGGCTCCAAAAGCCGGTCCGGCCCCAGCGCATCGCGGGATAGACCTAAGAACGAAGCCTACTCCCGCACCGGCGAGGGAGACGGTCCGCCACGACGCTCGCGGAACGTAATACAACAAATACTCAAGGCCAGCAGAATGCCGGCTCTCCCGAGGAACGACATCAAGATCGTCGTTAGACCCAAGGGCGGACTCAACACCGCAACGATCGGCGCAGTCAGGATTGCGTCAGCTATATACCGGGCTGCAGGTGTGTCCGATCAAGACGCTAGCGAAGACACCGTCTGCCCCAACACTCACCAAAATATCGTCGTTATCAGCATACCCAGCAGCACCGACGCAGAAAAATACAGGAAGCTCGAGGTCATCAGGATCGGCGATCGCCAATACGAGGTCAACGCGTATGAAACGGCGCCCGATCACACGGCCAAGGGGGTCATCCGAGGCATACCTCTCGAAGAAGACTCCAGGACAATTAACTCCAAGATCGTGAATGACAGGAACCCGACAGCCCTGGCAGCCAAGCGTCTTAGCAACATGACCACAGTCATCATCGCCTTCGAAGGCCTAAATGTACCCACTGTCGTCAGGTACGGAGGCACTCTGCTTCGCTGTTCGCTGTAAAAGAAGCAGGTCGACATCTGTCACCAATGCGGTAGACTGGGGCACCGTATGGACGTCTGCCCAAATCCCCAGGACAAGATCTGCAGGGGCTGCGGTGCCAAGAACCCAGACCCCAATCACCAGTGCATGCCAAACTGCCGCTTATGCGGAGGGAAACACCCTACGGCAGACAAATCCTGCCGAGCAAAGTTCAAGCCCCCGTATATAGTCAAGAAACGAAGATGGGAAAGGAAAAGAGCCGAAGCGGAAGCAGAACTCGAGGCAGTCAAGGAATCCGGAGAAAATCAAGCCCCCGCCCTGGAAAAGCCAACATCCAGAACCAGAGGCCGGGCCAGGTCCAGGTCGACGTCGGCTACCGGGACCCCTCGTTCCCGCCAGCACAGCTAGTCGAGAAGCAGAGCTCGCAGTCGCACCCCAGGACCGCGCCGAGCCAGGTCCAGATCCATCCAGGCCCTCCCAGAAAAGATGAGCTGGGCAGACGCGGTCAAGGGTGCGCCAAGGCGCGGGATCTACGGAGTAACTGCCTCAGAACCGCAAGTCACAAAGAACATAGACAATGAGATTATTGCAGAAATAAAACGTGAGAACGCCATGCTCAGGAGCCTTGTACAACAGCTAACCCAAGAGGTACGCGAACTGAGAAAGGTCGCGCCTCCCGCGCAAATCCCCAGACCCACTCCCGTCAGTACTCCTGCTCCGAGCAACAATGGCGAGGAACAGGACAAAGCAACCCCACCCGCGAAAAAGCGAGCCGTACAAAGCCAAGACACCAGCCGCGCCGAACAGGCGAGATCGGAAATAAAAGCCATGCTTACCGAACTACAAAGTGCAATCGGCAATCTGTCTTCCGCCATATCCAGCCTCACAACCAGGGTGGTCAAGCTCGAAGAATGTGCGATGTGGGCACCGTCTCTGTCGCAATCAGCACAGCCAAACATGGGAGCTCATAATATAAATCCCGTAAACTCAGACGTTCCCATGGTGGCACCGCCCCCCGTGCACCGCTCCAGTTTTTCAACAGCTCCTACTTCAAGACTCCAGAATGGCCAGACGCGATAAAGAGTTATTGGTCTGGCAGTGGAAATGCAGAGGTATAGCCGGAGGAAAAAACCTGTCCTACAACAATACGTAAGAAACATCCAACCCAAACCCGATGTGATAATGCTACAAGAAACCCTGGGCGCGTCGGCCAACATCCCGGGCTACCACGCCCTCGTCCCTAAATTCCAAAACGATAGGGGCATCGCCACACGAATCAGAAAGGGTCTAGTACCCATTGAACATGAGATTAAAGGCCCGCAGGCCGAGCATATAATGATAGAAATTATTCCTAACAGAACGCAAAAGAATAGCATCTTCATATTGAACATATACAGTAGCCCATCCAAAAGACGGCAGCGTTTTTTCTCCCTGTTCAAAAAGGCAGCCGAGCTCGCCGGCCTGAACCCGCTAATAGTGGGTGGGGACTTCAGCGCACCGTGCCATGCCTGGGGATACGGCCACACCACAACCAAGGGCAAAGAGTTATGGCAGGACTCGCAAGACTTGGAATACACGCTCATCACGGATTCCAGCGCCCCAACGCGTATGGGCAATGCGGTTGCAAGAGATACCGCACCGGACTTAACAATGGTCAAAAGCATCGAGAGGGCTACCTGGAGAAACACACTAGAAGACCTAGGTAGCGACTACATGATCATCGAGATCACGATCCCCCGAGCGGGAACCACCCTCCCAGTCAAAAGCTTCAAATGGACAGACTGGGACAAGTTCCGCAAGCACCGGGATATCAGGCAAGACGGCCCCGCAAACCATCACTCCCGATTTCCTGACGGAGAAGATGGACAGTCACCTCGCCCACCTCTGGGAAGCCAAGAAATCCATACAAACCCGATGGCAAGGCCAGCGGTTCAATCGAAAGCTGAGAAAAAAGATAGCCGACTTAAACAAGCAAATCGAAGAGCACTGCAACACCTTGAGCAAGCAACAGTGGGACGAAGTCTGCAATGCCGCGGATGGCCAACTCCACAACGGAAATACGTGGCGACTGGTGAGGCACCTGCTGGCCGAACCCCAGCGCAAATCCAAGCAAAGAGCCGACATGCAGGGACTTCTGCACAAAGAAAAAGGGGCGGCGATCGAGAAGCAAATCGTCATGAAACTCTGCGACAAATACCTCCCGCAACGACCGACGGTCGAGCACGGCTGGTACACTGGCAGTCCTAATCCCAAGTTAGATGAAGACTTCAGTGAGGCGGGAATCAGAACGGCACTCCAAGGACTCAACAGCAAGTCAGCCCCAGGACCGGACAGGGTTAACAAAAAAAAACGTTCAAAAACCTGGACGACAAATCTGTTACCAAACTCACGGGCTATATGAACAAGTGCTGGAGAGAAGGCCGCATCCCGGAGCAGTGGAAGAGGTCCAAGGCTATCCTCATACCCAAGCACGAAAAGCCGTTGAGTTTGGAGAACCTACGCCCAATCTCTCTCACGTCGTGCGGGGGTAAGGTCTTGGAACACGCCTTCCTGAACCGTATCAACAGCCATCTAGAAGAGACGGAAGCCTACCCCCACACCATGATAGGCTTCCGATCCCGCCTGTCCACGCAGGACGTCATGTTACAACTAAAGAACTAGATCCTTGACGACAAGACAAGAAACACCAGAGCCATTCTAGGACTAGACCTGGAGAAAGCATTCGACAACGTCGCTCACGAGTCGGTCCTTAAACAAGTGTCTAATTTGAACCTGGGGGAAAAGTCCTACAACTACGTGAGGGACTTTCTGAACGATCGCAAACCCACCCTCACGGTTGGCGACCTCGTGTCCGAAGAACGAACCCAGGGAAGTGCAGGTACCCCCCAGGGCTCAGTTATATCTCCGCTCCTTTTCAACTTAGTCATGCTGGGTCTCCCCAGCAAACTACGCGAAATCGAAGGAATCCACCACGCTATATACGCAGACGATATAACGATATGGGCTGACCGCGGCAGTGATGGGCAAATTGAACACGCTCTACAAACGGCCATTCACAAAGTGGAAGAGTACCTCCAAGGAACAGGTCTCAAATGCTCCCCCAGCAAGTCCGAACTACTCCTTTACTGGCCCTCGCGCAGAGGCATGCCACCAAAGAGCTTCACAGGACCCCGGGAGTACGAGGAAATCGGCCTGTACACCCAAGACGGAAACGTAATCCCCAAAGCAAACAAGATCAAAATCCTCGGAATGATCATTGAGGCCAACGGAGCTAACGGTGAAACCGTGAGTAAGATCGAAGGCAAAGTCATCGGCGCCACGAGAGTCATAAAGATAATAACCAATAGAGACGCGGGCATGAAGGAAGAAAACGTCATTCGACTGATCATCTCATTCGTTGTCAGCCACATCGCCTATGTAGCCGCCTACCACAACTGGTACGTCGCGGAAAAGAACAAGATTAACACGCTCATAAGGAAAACGTACAAGATAGCCCTGGGCCTACCGGAATCGACGAGCACCGAGCTCCTGACTCAGCTGGGCATATACAACACCATAGAAGAAATAGCCGAAGCACAACGGATCTCGCAGCTCGAACGCCTGTCGACCACCACGACGGGAAGACACATTATGAACACGCTCGGCATAACGTACCACAACAAGCACGGCCAGAAAATGCAAATCACCAACAAAATCAGAGAGACCATTACGGTGGCAACCATCCCAAGAAACGTGCACCCCGATTACAACCGAGGTAGAAGAAAGGCAAGAGCCGAGGCTCTGCTCCGCTCATTCGGCAGGGAGAGAAACGCGCGCTTTGTCGACGCAGCCGACTATGCGAACGGCCGAACATACGCCGCCGTAGTCATAGACGCAGAGTCAAAAATCAGAACCACATGCATTGTATACACCAAACACTCGGAAATAGCGGAGGAAGTAGCGATTGCGTTGGCTCTTACAGAATAGGAATGCGAAGCCGCACAAGTGACTCGCAAACGGCAGTAAAGAATTATGCCAAAGGTCGAATTTCCAAGGAAGCCCTGTCCATTCTGGCCAAAGCGGGCAGGTCCAAAACCGCGAGCTCGAGCATCATATGGTTCCCTGCGCACGTCACTACGGAAGGCGACGTGCTCCCGAACCTAAACGAGACGGCGCACCGGACGGCGCGAGACATGACCCGCCGTGCAGAACAGGGCAACGCCTCTCGCACGATAGCGAACGTTTCTCGAGCAGAACGGGACAGGCTCACCAGATACGACGACATCACCAGTGCATATTTGAACGCCAGAAGGATATACCCACCGCCGAGTCTCAAATTGAACAGGAGGCAGGCCGTCGCCTGGCGACAACTCCAGACAAACATGTTCCCTAATCCATTCCGTCACAAACGTATCTTCCCAGATAAGCATCAGGACGACACGTGCAAATTGTGCCAGGAAGGACCAGCAACACTCAAACACATGCTGTGAGAGTGCAATGTAGTTATAGGAGGGATGGCAGTTACTCCGGAGACCCTGTCGTCGAGGTGGGCCGCCGCTCTGCGCAGCTCAGACCTCGGAATCCAGATGTGGGCAGTCCAGCAAGCCCGTGAGACGGCGTTGAGGCAGGGCCTTGACGTTCCTCCGTGGGAGACCTGATCCCGGGTCGCGTTAAACCTTGCCGGACGTACAAGAAAGTTGTATCCATCCATGCATTGCACTCACGATTTTCCCCATTTCCACCAAATTTCAACTGTATCTCGTACAGTTATTCTAGGAGTCCGGAAAGATTTCTATCACTGCTGGTATGGCATCCTGGAACGCTTAAATGAGTAACGTACTACAAAGGCTGCAACGAGCCTACACAGAATAAACATCTATTGCTAGACTCTCTGTACACTCTTTCGTACTTCGATTAAATAAAAGCACCGTGCCGGGCATAGTTTATCAAGGATAGCGGGGTAAGACAATCAAATGCTGTGTATAATGCATAAAAATTTGGAGCAAGCGACTGCTCAAAAACTGTGTCATAGCGCACAAGTAACCCACAAAGGGAGAATTTTCGGTTGGTGTCACCAAAATATGGCCCTTTTTTCTTCAAAATATGAAATATGTGCTTTTTGCTCCTAGCTGGAAACAAGTAAAAGTATAGCGCTTATTTAGAAAAAAAATCCTGAAAACGAAACTGACAACGTCAGAAGTCACACATACATTTAGAAAAAAATTCATGTCAGTGTTGAATTGGTATTGAAGTGGCTGTGCACGGCCGACCAAGGTCATTTTAACGAACGTATCTACGAAAAGTCGTCATTACAGAATGACTGTCTACAGTTATACCCTTAAGAGATTTCATTAGATTTCTCATGGTGATAAGACACCGAGACTGCAACTCTATGTAGACTATCACTGGAAAGAGAATAAATAGTTCCAACATGTGATAATCCAACGATTTTGTGCCGTATGACCGGCCCACCAGTCGTTGGGCGCGGCTAATTAAAATACTATATCCGGACTTCCTCCCTGCCCGCAGATCAAATATAGTAAGCTGATTGTGTTTTGAAATACAGATATTGCGGCTCCAAAAACCTGGGCTTAATGCAAGTAGCCTAAGCTGATATTTGTTAGAGCGGGAACTGCCTAGCGTCAGGCCTTCTCTGTAAGGCGAACGTGCATGGCGAATCCCGCCCGCCGTCCGCGTCAGTGCGTCCCGAGAAGGCACAAAAGACAATCCTCGCTGCCCAAGCCGGATATACGTTGTAAAGAAAAACGTTACTAACGTCGCCACTCTACTAAGCACGAAAGCTTGGCTTCAGCTGTAGCTTTGTTCCTTCTTCCAGCGTGCAGCCAAAAGTGGCCGCTTTCAGAAGTGGGAGGAGTAAATGGCACGCGTTGTCCCCACGCCAGCTAAATAAGCGTTTGCAACCGAACGTATTACGTACGTAAATATATGGCGTCTTCCTCACTGTGCTTGTTCCGAACGTTACTGAGTTTCTGTGGTTTACGTGGGCTATGATAACTTACGTTATTTCGCGAGCTTATCGTTCGTAATGTTTATGGACGCTAATAAATCGCGTTTTAGGACATGGCGGCAGGCATGGCTCCCGGGTCTGCGTGAATTCTCGTGACAGCGGCGCTCTCACTTGCGTTGATTGCCAATAGCTACTGAAACGAGATTTCGCTTTCTCTAAGCTCACCTTAAACGTTAGTTATGAGCGCATAGCGCGGCCAATTTCTGAGAGTGCTCGGTGGTTCAGCCGGCCGCAGGCATGCCGAGACGCACCCGCATGGCAACAACACGATTCTTGCTAATGCATTGTCTTTGCTTGAATACGTTTGGCACGAGGTACCACACGGCAACCTCTTTTATAGCGTCTTTCTTACGCTTGCATTCTCGTGTGCTAACGAAAAATGTTGAGAGGACGCACCCCGTAAAGTCCCGCAAGTTGGCTTACGTTTACCGTACGTAAAGCGACAAGCGCTATTCTAAAACTGCCTAGGTTTAGAAAGCGGGGGCTATCTATACTTCCAGCCGTTTTCCCGGCAACCTGGTTCATTGCGCGTTTAATATTCCGTGGTGTAGTCTTTACGACATCGGGCTGCTGCGCTGATGAAAAAGGATACATAACTAGCCGTTGGACCAATTTTCGTTTCTGAGTTTTTCCTACTCGGTGTGTGTCGATCATCACTGAACTTATTTGATGTCATCGTGCACCTTTAGCATGAAAGACTGGGCATGCTCCATATTCAATGAACCTCTTTGATGACAAATTTGGTCTCTAGGATGTTCCTTTGGATTTGTGCCAAATTTCAGTGACAATTCTTTAAAATTCCCTTTGCGCCGGGCCAAATCAAACCTGCGACCCATATGTAGAGACATTCTTGTCTCAATATATATACGCAAAGATGCCTTATGCGAATTCCGCGGCACCCCTGTTGCGTCGTATGTGTCGTACAGGAGACGTTTCGCTGGCGACATGATGGCGTGTCGCTACATTCCTTGAATGATAATCGCGAAAGTGTCGGCGTTCATCGTGAGTTGGGTGCTCTGGAATCTTTATACACTAATTATTTTCACACCAAGCTTTTTACTCTTCTGCAGGAGACCAAAACGCAGGGGAATGGCGAAGATATCATGATGTCCATGCGAAAGTCAACTGAAATGGCGCAGAGTATCACACTCACTGCTAAAATCCCACCAGTTGTGAGGAAATTTGAGGATGCACTTGTATGCGCTACTCTCAACGTTGGTCACTTCCCGGTTGTCCGTGCCAATGTGACTGTCCAGTTCAGTACTGTATCTAATACAATTGACCGCGAGTTCACTAAGCCGCTTCTGGACATAGGCTTAGGTAAGTACGTGTATTATTGGTCCAAATGTTTCCGGTATTTATACATACCACTTGAGTTCACCTTCATCATTCGAAAAACCATGACTACCTTAGGAAGGTGTACAGACTTTTTCCACTGCCGCTTGATAACCAGAATACACAGCAATAATTTCACTACTGGTTGCGATGTCAACACCCACCTTTTACAAAACTTGCTTTATTTTAAGCGAAGCTTTCTTCGCTTCTTCATCCCTCTTTGTGTTTCTCGCTTAGGCTGTCATGCAGCTTTATTAACGTGAGCGTCGGGCTGTGTGCCGGAATGAAAAACATTGGCTCCTAGACATGAGACACTGTGCATGTCTCACTGACCGCGTGTCTGAAAAGGAAACTTCGACCCCTCGGTATATGCAAAGTCGAATGTCGAACTGGGTATATGAAGAATCCTCATCGATACCCCAGCATTGGGATTATTTAGTTGTAGCCGCCGTAGTAGACAATGAGAGAAACACCTGAAAAATGACGAGGGTAGCTAACGAGAAGTAAAGAAAAGAACTAGGGCAGAAACTCCCCAGAATTATCATGTAGTGCGTAAAAATTACTCACCACGTATGAAGCCAATAATGTACACTTGAAACCAGCACTGTCCTATTTATAGAGATAAGCAAATGCAAAGAACAGCACTAATACTATGATATCCCAAGAAAACTCACTTTTACTACCAATCTTGTTTTTGGTAAATGAAAGAAATGTTGCATTAGAGATGTTTTTCACGCATATCAGCCGACGCGTTCACCTTCGCGTCCGCTTGAGAAGCTTCTCCCTGTCGTTGCAGACGCAATTCTCCGCGTGCTTGCGTTGTCCTCGCTTTCCTTGTGCGCGCAAACTGTAGCTCGCGTTTTAACTGCGCCACCGAAGAGTGATGTGTCAAGGAGCGCTGCCAGCGTAGCTCCCCTGGTAGCTTCGGCATAGAGTGACGGGTGGGTCACGGACTGTGGATTCTTCGCTGGAAGCATGTTGAAAGCACCTTCCTCTATCGCGTTCATGGCATGGCAGACTCTGAAATCGTCGCGTTCACTGTCTTGCAAAATTCCAGAACATCCTCAATCTATCTGGTAAATAATTCACCTGGTTGCTTTGCAAGTTCTCGCAAATGCGATTCCGCACGAAGCTTGCGCACAGGCGGGCCACCAAACACAGCCACTAAAGAGGTCTTCAACGAGGACCACGTCGAAAAATCGGACTCATGGTTATTGTACCGGAGACTTGCCACATCGGCGAGATAGAAGAGGATGCTGCTCAGTTTTGCGGGGTCGCTCCATTTGTTGTGGGCACTTACCCTCTCAGATTTTGTCAGCCACTCCACGTCGGTATCGTCAGCGCCGCTGAAAATGACAGGGTCCCTGTGGCGAAGCATGCCAGAGGACATGATGGACAGAGGAGGCAATTGCTGGGATGGAGTAGGAGCGGTTTGCTGGGATGCATCTTCAGGCATTGCTGAACGTAGGGCACGGCATCGAAGTTCAAGGATGGACGTTGCAGGCCGAAGCACCTTCCACCACGTGTAAAGGCGTTTCCTAGTCACCAGTGTTTGAGACCGACCGTTAGAGCATGGCACGGACTTCGCAGCACGAGTGGCGTTCCACGAGCAAAAGCGTTGGGGAGATTGACCCGCTAGAATGCGCTGAAGAGGTTGGCCCATTACAGCGGCCCTCTTCGCTACAACATTATTATTGTGATGACAACTATATGGACCCTCCAGTCGCCCTTCTGGCGTCACCGTGATGTTCCATATAAAATCCAAGAGCGATAAGACTGTCGCCGCGCATTGTATGCTGTATGTGCGATTGAAAGCACGCGAGGGAAGCTGACGATCCCTGCTCAATCTGGGGCACGCGAAGGAAGAAAGCGTAGAGCAAGTGCGCCTTCCGTCGCTCGCAAGGCCGTGGGGGTGAGAGAGAGGGACGGCGAGGGGCGGCGTTGTGCTCCAGCAGCAACGGCGTATTTCGTAATCGGGCGCAAAGCAACTGACGATCGTAGCTCAACCTGGTGCTCCACAAATGGAGGAAAGCGCGGGAGTAAGCGTGGGACGGAGGGCAAGGCAGCTTTGGCTCCGTCAACAAGTGCGCACTTTGACGGCCGCGCGTGGTTGCGCGCTCCGTATCTTGAAAGTGGCCTGTAGACGCATCATACCTTTGTGCATGCTTTGCTCTTGCCTTTCTTGCGTTGAAGCGATAGACTGTCCGAAGGCCACTCCACTCGCTGCTGCTGCCACACTTGCTCAACCAGGAGCTAAATTACTCCTCTTTGACGGGCGCTGCACGCGGAGCGAGTTGTGGCCGCTGGCCTGGGCCCGAGGCAAATGTGCTGCAGATGCAAAAGAACGCAAAATTCCAGCCTCCTTCTTCACCAAGACAACAGGGGACCTCAATGGGCTTTTCGGTGGTTGGATATTTTTCTCGCGGAGCCTTCCTTTGACTTGCTGCATTATGGCTCCTCGTTCCTGCGTCCGTACTCGGTACGGGCTCTCATGGAGTGGTTGAGCGCAATTTCTTGGTGGTTGTGCGATGCTTAGCAACAGCTGTTTGCCTAATCTTTCATGACGCCGAAAAGCAGTCTTTGTAAAGAGTCATAAAAGTTGGAAGCTTTTCCTTCTGATGCTTGGGAAGACTGGGAGTCATGTCGAAACCTGTCTCGGTAACCAGGGTTACGAAAGCAGATGCGGTGGAATCCTAAAAGACAAACGTATTGCTCGGTTGCATAATTTCCTCGATGCAATCGATCGTCGTGCCCTTGTTTATGTGTATCAACTCCTTGCTGACGTTTGTCGGCATCACTTTCGCTGTTCAACAGTCCAGTCAAGCCTCTACCAGATGTCACATTTTAGTGACAGTGAAGAACAAGACAGTAGAACTTGTCAATTAGAAAACAAATTTTCTATTGGGCCAACCTGGGTCCGCAGGATCAGGTCACACTCGAAAAACAAGCTTAGAGAAACGAGAAGAAAGGGGGTTAACCGAGGGGCCCGATTTTTATTAGTCATATCATAAGAAGCAAACAAACATTGACACCAAGGACAACATGGGGGAATGTACGTGTGCTTATTAAATGAAATAAAGAAACGATAAACTAATGCAAATTAAAGTGGATGAAAAAACAACTTGCCGCAGGTGGGAACCGAACCCACAACCATCGCATTTCCGTCAAGGTCTGAGTGGTGGCGCTGGCTAACACTCCCAGGGTTCTACTAGGGCACATAAATACCCAAGAAAGTGGATGGGGAAACGGAGCCGCTGTAGCTGAATTGGTAGAGCATCGCACGCGAAATGCGAAGGTTGCGGGTTCGGTTCCCACCTGCTGCAAGTTGTTTTTCCATCCACTTTAATTCGCATTAGGTTATCGCTTCTTTATTTCATTTATTAAGCACACGTACTTTCCCCTAGTTGTCCTTGGTGTCAATGTTTGTTGGCTTCTTATGATAAGCTTAGAGAAAGACATTCAACAAGAGCGGACACTCCAATAGAGCCCAGCGGCAGAATTAACTCTAGCGCACAAGCCGATAGGATTAACCTTTCCCGGTTTTGGTTTTGGGTGCGCGCGCTTTGAACTTTAGCGGGCACGCCTTACGCCGGCTGCGCTAATCAGCGCGGCATTCACGGTTTTTTGTTTGTGCTACACAACAGCGCGCGGTCTTATTGTGGAGTTTTATTATTTAGTAAAAATGATTGGGAACGATCTTTACAAGCCTCCATTGAATCGGTGTCACGTGCAATGTCATAAAGTAGACGCAAAACGCCTTGTCAATGAGGAAATATTTATTTCGCTGTACATACATGCTCCTTTTCGAACTTTTGTGCATTCCTCAGGTAAGAATCCGTATAGTTCCCTTACGAAGCTCCACCGAACGACATCAGCTGAATGTAAATTGCAAGCCTCTGTCATTTTGGTATTTAGACCTTATAGGAATACTGCGTGCAAAAGGGATACGTGAAAGTGGTGAATGGGCGAAATTATAAACAAAGGCAATGCGCTTTTACATACATGACGTCGAAAATACCCGACTCATTCCAAGTCGTACTATAAATTATGACGAAAACATCTGATTTCCAAGCATTCCCCCATTCCCGGGCATTATTTCCTGCCCATTGAGAGCACACGTTCACGGGTGGCTGTGCATTTCCAAAAGAACTTGGCCTCATTCGACGCTATAGAACGCTACATACACAGATATGGCCACAACACGGGCTCTCGGCCAGACCATGCTGGACGCTCGTAGACTGCATTTTACACGCACTCAAGGAGAATGCGTGGGTGCAAATTCTGTTTTCAGTCGTTCAGACGATAGGATTTTCGAGTTCTTGGTTTTTGACCTCCTCGGCGTTATCTTTTGCGCGTTCTTCGAACGCAAGCAACACACTCCGTTATCACTCCTCGCAATCGATAGTCGCGTTTTCGGCGTGAGTACCGAAAAAAAGTATACGTTGCGGGGCAATAGTAAGCGTGACAAACTTGTCTAAGTAAGATTCAGTACACGCCAAACTAACTGTCACCACGACCGGCGTGCTTTTTTGCTGAGTCAGTCACAATCCTCAGGCGCATCGAGCGTGCCCTTAAAGTATACCAAAATGCAGCAAAATTTTTACAATCATATTGGGGGGCAGGGAATGCGTCACGAACTTGTCCCAGTAAGGCTCAGTACACGCGAAACTGATACACGACCGAGCTGCTTTGTGCTAACTGCGTCACAACGCCAGCCGTGGTTATTGTCATTGAAACGTATCCCAAAAAGTAACGAACTGAGTTACAATAATGTGGGTGAGAGAAAGCGCCAGAACTTGCCGAGGTAAGATTTAGTATATGCGAAACTGCGTCACACAGCCGATGTGCTTTTCGCTAACTGCGTCACAATACCGGGTGAGGCGAGCGTGCCCAAAAACTACCGAAATAAGTTATAATATTGTTGGGGCTCACAGAAAGGGTCGCAAACATCTCCCCAGTACGACTCATTAGGCAGTTCTAATTTAGCGTTTGCAACCGAACGTAAAAGCATTACGTACGTAAAGAAATATCGTAGTCCTCACTGCGCATCCTCGGAACGTTATCGGGTTTCTGCGGTTTACGCACGCTATGATAACGTACATTATTTGGCAAGTTTAACGTCCGTAATGTTTACGGACGCTAAGAGATAGCGTTGTCTAACATAGAGGCACCCATGGCCGCCGCTTCAACGTGAATTCTCCTGATGGCTACACTCTCACTCACGTTGATCTCCAGTAACTATTTTAATGAGCTTTCGCTTCATCTAAGCTCAACTGAAAGGTTAGTTATGAGCGCATAGCACACTCATTTTCTGAGATAGTTTCGTGATTTTGGCGCCCGCACGCCTAGCGAGACGCGTCCGAATAGCAAAAGCAGGATGGTTGCTAATGAACCGTCTTGGCTTGGATAGTTTTGGCACGACACACCAGACGGCGCCCTGTTTTATAATGTTTACTTTACGTTTCTTTTCCGTAAGGTAAATTAAAAAACTTGAAAGAACACGCACCGCAACGTCCCGCAAAGGTACTTACGTTTAACGTACGTAAGGCGACTAACGCTATTCTAAATCTACTAACTCAAATTAAGTACGGGACGATGGCCGAGGTGCTTTTATCGAACTAACTAGCTGCGTTGCAAGTCTCGGTTCCGTGTCATAAGAGCGAAATTTGCTTGAAATGTGTCGCCGACTATCAAACAAAATACCTCACCGCGCCGTAGTCCAAGGTGCAGGGGTGCCATATCGAAGTGCAGAATGAACGCAAGAATACGCCGCGAGCCCATTCGAAAGATGGGGGTCGTCCAACAGGCGAACGCAGATGCGCAACCGAGCTCGCTGGCTTCGGTTACCTGTCTGGCGCATGACGCATGCATCAGTGGCGCTTGCCGTGCCGTTAGCTGGTTGCTAGGTAACGCAACAGAAATGAGTCGCAAAGTATAAGTTCATATTTACGCAAAACGCTTTAATTTTAGCGGGAAAGAATATAAAAAAAAGCGTTGTCTGTAAGTTCTTTTTACATTCCTTTTTTCCTATACAAATAGGATTAACGCTACGCGTGAAGCGTTTCCTGTTGCCAGTTGTCACTTGTGGAATTTCTTTCTCTGCTGTACAATTAAAGCCGGAAAACTGTCGGCGAATGTGGAATTCTGATGTGCGGATCAGACGCGTTGGCTATATTTAAATGGCTCGATGAACCTTCCAACGTTAGTGGTCATGTAAATTTACGTAATCATCGCTAGTGGCCACGTAAATTCTGGAATGTACAACAGCATTCCCGTCGCACACAGAACCTGATTGCGCGTGGCTCGCCGCAACATAAAAACTAATAGAACTGTTGATAACATTCGACAAGCTTCCGATAAAGGCGTGTCTTGCGCTGAATGATAACGTTGAGCATTTGTTAGCCGATGAAGTGCGGGATAAAGATAAACATGTATGCGTGTCAATATTAATACAGATATCCTTGCAACTTTTACTTCTGTGATGTTACTTAATCAACCTAATTAAATATATGGTGTTTAACGTGCCAAAACCACTTTCTGCTTTGAGGCACGCCGTAGAGGAGGACTTCGGAAATTTGAACCGCCTGGGGTTCTTTAACGTTCACCTAAATCTAAGTACCCGAGTGTTTTCGCATTTCGCCCCCATCGAATTGCGACCGTCACGGCTGGTATTCGATCCCGCGACCTCGTGCTCAGCAGCCCAACACCATAGACACTAAGCAACCACGGCTATTTGTAATGTTACTTATCGACCCAGAATTATAGCCCGAGGGCCGATACACAATAGGACAACACACGTTTATTGCGATCATTGGCGAGAAACTTTCAAAAGTAATATATTCATTAGCAGATAATAGCATAATTGATTGAGCATATGCGCTCTTGTGTTTCGCTGGGACGTTAGGGAAGAGCCTGTATGGTCACTTCAATAATATTCCGTAGGTGCACTGCAATGGTGTTGCGCAACTGTTGCAATTGTAAATTATCCATCGCGCGTTAGATAGAAGAGTTGGAATCCGTCGCCTCTTACACCTGATCTGCAGCAAATCATTACCCATCAATTCCCTCAACACCGTCAGGGATGCCGCCTGCGTAGAGACCGGACCAAGTACTCTCCTTATGTACCGTTTGTTGGTTGGCACATTTATAATAATCCGATGTCTATTAGCGAGACCTTAATGCATTACGTCAAAAAGTGGCTGTCTACGTGTAAACCCGTCGTTACTTCAACTAGGCGAGGGGGGTGCAAATTCAAATAATGTTGTGCCAAAACGGAATGAATGCGATAGAATAGTTTAACAACACTAGAAAGTTACTGATGCAACGGCGTCTGTTATTCATCGGCGTTTTGGATCGACCGTTAGCGCAGGGCACTGACTCTTAGCTCGAGCGGCATACACGAGCAATTACGCTGAAGAGGAGGACCGACTGAAAGTGCTGGAGCGGACGACCCACTCTATTGTTCCCATCCTTTTGTACAATTACCCCCGGGAACGAAAAAGGAGACACCCGGCGACGTAACAACTTCTGACTATGAATGGCTCATAGTAGGTCTTGAAGCGGTCGAGACTGGCAATGTCTCGTCCACGACGGCGCATGTCTGAAGACGGTTCAACGGGGCTCAATCACGTATTGACCGGAGATGTGTGTTCGAGGACGCAGTAGGGGCCTTCATACTTAGGCAGCAGTTTCGATGAGAACCCAGGTGCAGTGGAAGGGACTGAGAGTCACACAAGCGCTCCGGGGAAGAACGTGGGCGCAGAATTGGTGTCACCGCGCGTGCTCTTCTGGGGCTTTTCGTCATTCGAAGTAAAGGCCCGCGAGAGATCCCGACAACCTTCGGCATGTCTGGTGTGGCAGAAAAAGGCGTACACTCAAATGCCTCCCGCTTGTACGGAAGGATTGTGTCGATTGTGTGCGACTGGCGCCCGCCGTATAATAAGAAAAAAGCTTAAAGGCCAGCGGTGCTCTGAGTGGCAGTTTCGTAGGCCTAGGATGCAAAGGGCAGAATAGCATCCGAGTTTATGTGGTCAGAGGTACGTACATCGCGAGCATGTCACCAAGCGTTCGGTTAACACGTTATGTGAAGCGATTGGTTTGTGGAAATTGAGCAGTAGTTTTGCGGTGCACAACGTGGCACTCTCTGAAGGTGGCTTTGACGACATCCGAGAAGAACACACGTCCGAGATCATTGAGAAACTCCTGTGGTAGACCATGACACAGTATGAATCGGCGAAGTAGGAAGGAGGCAACATCGCGTGCTCTCGCCGCTTGGAGAGCAGCAGTTTCGGCGTATCGCGTGAGGTGGTCAACAGCCAACATGGCCCTGCAGTTTCCAGCCAATGTGAGGGGAATGGGTCCACACAAAACGATGCCGACGTGCCCGAACGGTCGGGTAGGGCAGGGTGAAGGTAGCAGACTGGCTGGGGCGAGGGGCGAGAGACGCGGTGAAGATTTCCTTTACTAGGATCTTGAAGAGGGCTAGTTGGTTCATACTTAGAACGGAGGTGAAACAGCGCGAAAAAGACGAGGACACAAGGAAACAAATGCCACAGACAAGCTATGTAGCCAGCCCTTCTCTGTGGTATTAGTTTCCTTGCGTCCTCGTCTTTTTCGCGCTGTTTCACCTCAGTTCTAAGATTCCCTGCGCTGACAATCAGGACACGAGCGAACGAACTTCTAAACATAGCTGTGCATCCCGCGCCAGTAGCACCGCTGTAGAATGCAATGGTAATTTTTGAATACTCCTGAGTGTGCACATTGTGGGTCAAAGTGGAAGGACGTTTATATTACAGAATGCAGACTGCGGGCTGCTAATAGCAACCACTGGCAGCCATCGGCCGTGTAATTGTGTCGGTGGAGTAGGCCGTGGGGAATCGCGAAAAGGTGCGCTTGACAACGTAACTCCCGAGTGGTTGGTTGTGCCGATGGATCAGAGAGAATGTCTATCCGCGAGGCAATCCAGTTGTATTTGCACTGTTGAGAAGCGATGGTGCGAAGGTCGATGGAAGAAACGGCAAGCTGGGATATGGAGCAGCATGTATTGTCTTCGGGCGAGGGAGAACGCGTAATGGCGTCGGCGTCAGAGTGCTGGCGGCCGCTACTGTAGAACACGCGAATATGGTTGTCTTGCAGGTGAAATGCCCAACGGGGAAGGCGGCCTGCGGGGTCCTTCAGTGACGAAAGCCAACAAAGTGCGTGGGGTTCCGTGACAACGTCAAATAGGAGGCCATAGAAATATTGCCACAACTTAATAAGAGCCCAGATCTTCGCCAAACATTATTTTTCCCTCACGGTGTAGTTTCTTTCGGCTTTCGTAAGCCTCCAACTTGCATAAGCCACAACGTATTCAGAAAACCCGTGTTTGTGCAGGGCAAAGACTGCGCCTAGGTCAACAACGTTGCCATCAGTTTGCACCTCTGTGGGATCGTCGCGCCGTGTTGCGCAAAATTGTAGATGACATCAGAAAACCGTGCAGAATTTCGAATGCCTCGTCGCAATCTGACAACCACGAAGTGAGAGACCCGCTGCTTCCAAACAAGTTCGTCAGAGGCGACAAGATGGTGGGGAACTTTCCGATAAAACGTCTAAAGTAGCAAGCCATACCTATGACTCTGCGCAGGTCTTTGATGGATGTAGGTTTAAGGAATTCAGCAATGTCGTGCTGTTTCGTTGGATCGGGAAGAAATCCATCCTTGTTGACGATGTAACCTAGAATTGTCAGCTGCGGAGCTCCAAATCGGCACTTCAGGAGGTTTATTTCTAGCCCTGCGTTTGTTAAACACGTAAAACAGACCGCAGCTGTTTAAGGTGCTTGGGGAAGTCAGGAAAAAAATCACAACGTCATCAGCATAGCATAAGCACGTGTGCCACTTGAAGCCGCGCAGAACTGTGTCCATCCTGCACTAGAATGTTGTGGCCGCCTTACAAACTCCAAAAGGCAATACATTAAATTCGTGTAAGCCGTCAGGTGTGATAAAAGCTGTCTTCGGCCGGGCGGTGTCTGTCATGGCTACTTGTCAATGCCTTGAGCGCAAATCTACAGGCGAAAAGAATTCTGCGCCTTGTGGACTGTCAGCCGCATCGTGTATGCGAGGGAGAGGGTAGATATCCTTGCGAGCGATCTTGTTCAGGCGGCGGTAGTCCACACAAAATCGCACAGAACCAACTAGGATGACAGGGGACGCCCATGGACTGTTGGAAGGTCGTATCACCTAGCGGTGATACATGTCGTCGAATTCTTCGTTGATTACACGACATGCTGCAGGAGATACACAGTGCGGACGTTCCCGCAATGGCGGTTGCGCACGAGTATCGATGCTATGGGTAATAGTTGGCGAGCAGCCTAATGACGACTTCCCTACATCGAAAGCAAAACGAAACTCTTCTAGAAGACACAATAGGTGAGACCATAAACCGCTGTAAGGGCATCGGCACTATAACACCCGAACCTATGGCTGGGCGAGAGGTCACACGTATAGAAACAGCACTGATCGCACAGGAAGTAGCACAGTAATTGTCATT
This sequence comes from Dermacentor andersoni, assembly GCF_023375885.2. NCBI lineage: Eukaryota > Metazoa > Arthropoda > Arachnida > Ixodida > Ixodidae > Dermacentor > Dermacentor andersoni. The sequence continues at coordinate 116,198,876 of NC_092819.1, read as the reverse complement.
GGGCACGTCCATAACTTGCACGTCTTCGATCACTTCTGCATTGCCAAGACATTCCCTTCGGAGCATCAACGCAGTGTATCAAAACGGGTTACAAACGAAAATAGTGTTGTAGCCCTTTGTGATGCCCACTGTTGCAAAATGCATAAGCGGTATCTATGAGCTAGAAAGCGGTCAGATGAAGACAGTACAACAACAGCGTCTGAGACTCCGCTGCAGGACATGGACACGACAGTTGAGGCATTCGGAGGAATGTGGGTGTCGGCTTGGACAACTAGTTTTATCGGAAGCGAGAAATTATCAGTGAGTGTAAATGTAACATTGGCGAGAGTTCTATGTAGGCCCGTGGGTAAAGAATAACGGCTTTGGGGTGCGAGAGAAAATTCAAGCCGAGGATAACGTCTTGAGAGCACGAGGAAACGATGATGAATTCAATCGCTTATAAGAACGTCGGCAAGGACAACACGAGCAGTGCGAGCCACCAAGAGGTGAACATGCTGATCACTGGCTATGCGGAAGGACAGTGGAGATAGGAGGGTCGTGACTTTCCCCATGTAAGCGGCAAAGCTTAGCTTTCATAACACCACATGGCGGACCCGGTTTACACATAGTGGACTGTCCATGTCGGCCGCTGTTAATTGGATGCAGCCTACGAGCGAGGAGTATACCAGTGGCCGTAGCCAATCAGGGAATGCCAAAATGGATAGCCCACTAGGTGGACGTTTACAGAATACCTCCCCAGATGCTCCAGACACTTCGATTACGTTCGAGAGACTGCCGCGGGAACTTTCACAATTCGACGTTGTCGAAGCCCTTGTTTCTTGGACTGCGACGATTAGTTTTGCTTCACCCGAGTTACGGGGTGAGGTGCCATCGGCGACATTGAGCGACGGCGTGGAGAAGGTGAACGGCGGGTAGTTGCGGTCGGGCGTGGTATCGGCAACATAGACGAAGGGGGCCGCAATGTGGACGGTTGGACTGGCTTGTCATGGGTGATCCGGCACGAGGCGGCTCCACACAATTAAAAAAACGTGCGAGGTGATCGGCATAGCCGCAAACATATTTGCCGATTGTCGGAAGTACGCCAACGGCTTGTCAGGGCCGCTCCCATCCGTGTGACAGGACGCGCTGTTCGAGACGGCTGGTGACATGATTGCACGGCGGGCGGCAGTCGGGGTCTGCACACGAAGTTGGCAGAAGGGAGAGACATACTTGAAGAGCGTGGCTTGGTCCTCGCGACTACTTCAGCGAAGCTGAGCGGTGAAGCCGCCGAAAGTTGTTGAGGCGGCGCAACGACGTCAACGTAGCTTATTGGTGCAGCCGCAAGAAGATGTTCGCTGTGGTCTTGCAAGATCTCGGCGATTTCCTGCTCGATAGCGCCACGGAGCCGATGCTCAAATTCTATGCAGGCTGATGCAGATGCGGCAGCTGTGTGGAGGATATAAAGAACAGCCGGGGTGCACCTTGCTCCCGATCGAACGCTTTCATTTCCGCAAGCAATACTGACCGGTCGGGGATGGTAGCAAGACCAGCAATGAGGTTGTTGCGCCAGGAAGGGCCACGTGTCAAGGAGCGCTGCCTGAGCAGCTCCTCGTCGCTTTGGCGTAGAGTGATAATGTCTGTCACGGGCTTGAGAATTAATGGCCAGTAGCATGTTGAAAGCCTCGTCCTCTATCCCTCTTAGGACATTTCTGATATTGTCGGACTCCCACATCGTCGCATTGACTTTCTTACACAAATTCAGCACATTTTCTATGTATCTGGTAAATGACTCACCCGACTGCTGTACGCGTTCTCGCAAACGCGATTCTTCTCGCAATTTCCGCACAGCACGGTGACCAAACACAGCCACTAAGAGGTCTTGAAGAAGGCCACCTCAGAAAATCGTATTGAGGGTTATTGTACCCTGTAGGACCCTGTATACGCAATGCCTCATGACCTCAAGCGTACCGGAATCTTGGAAGAACACTAACATAATCCTAATCCATAAGAAAGGGGACGCCAAAGACTTGAAAAATTATAGACCGATCAGCTTACTGTCCGTTGCCTGCAAAGTATTTACTAAGGTAATCGCAAATAGAATCAGGAACACCTTAGGCTTCTGTCAACCGAAGGACCAGGCTGGATTCCATAAAGGCTACTCAACATTAGACGATATTTACTCTGTCAATCAGGTGACAGAGAAATGTACAGAATATAACCAACCCTTATATATAGCCTTTATTGATTACGAGAAAGCGTTTGGTTCAGTCGAAACCCCAGCAATCATGGCAGCATTACGGAATCAGGGGGTAGACGAGCCGTATGTAAAAATACTGAAAGATATCTATAGTGGCTCCACAGCCACCGTAGTTCTCCATAAAGAAAGCAACAAAATCCCAATAAAGAAAGGCGTCAGGCAGGGAGATACGATCTCTCAAATGCTAATCATAGCGTGTTTACAGCAGGTATTCAGAGACCTGGATTGGGAAGAATTGGGGATAAGAGTTAACGGACGATACCTTAGTAACTTGCGATTCACTGATGATATTGGCTTGCTTAGTAACTCAGAGGACGAATTGTAATGCATGCTCACTGACCTGGAGAGGCAAAGCAGAAGGGTGGGTCTAAAAATTTATGTGCAGAAAACTAAAGTAATGTTTAACAGTCTCGGAAGAGAACAGCAGTTTACGATAGGTAGCGAGGTACTGGAAATGGTAAAGGAATACATCTACTTAGGGCAGGAAGTGACCGCGGATCCAGATCATGAGACTGAAATAATCAGAAGAATAAGAATGGGCTGGTGTGCGTTCTACTTGAGGTCGACGCAACGAGCTATGGAAAGAAGAATGATGGGTGTAACGTTAAGGGATTAGAAAAGAGCAGATTAGGTGAAGGAAGTAACGCGAGGTAATGACATCTTAGTTCAAATCAAGAAAAAAGAAATGAGCATGGGCAGCACATGTAAAAAGGAGGGAAGATAACCGATGGTCATTAAGGTTGGCGGACTGGATTCCAAGAGAAGGGAAGCGTAGCAGGGGGCGGCACAAAGTTAGGTGGGCGAATGAGATTAAGAAGTTTTCAGGCACAACATAGTTACAATTAACACATGACCGGGGTAGTTGGATAAGTATTGGACACGCCTATGCCCTGCAGTGGGAGTAACCAGGCTGCTGCTGCTGCTGCTGCTGCTGATGATGGTGATGGTGTGCGTTTGGCAGGCATTCTCATATCATGAACAGCAGGTTGCCATTATCCCTCAAGAGAAGACTATAACAGCTGCGTCTAACCAGTACTCAGGTACGGGGCAGAAAGCTGGCGGTTTACGAAAAGGTTTCTGCTTAAATTGAGGACGACGCAACGAGCTATGGAAAGAAGAATGATGGCGGTAACGTTAAGGGATAAGAAAAGAGCAGATTGGGTGAGGGAACAAACGCGAGATAATGACATCTTATGTTGAAATCAAGAACAGCAAATGGGCATGGGCAGGACATGTAATGACGACGGAAGGTAACCGATGGTCATTAAGCGTTACGGACTGGATTCCAAGGGACGGGAACCGTAGCAGGGGGCGGCAGATAGTTGGGTGGGTGGATGAGATTAAGAAGTTTTCAGGGACAACATGGCGACAATTAGTATACGACCGGGGTAGTTGGAGAAGTATGGGAGAGGCGTTTGCCCTGGAGTTGGCGTGACCAGGCTGATGATGATGATTGTAAGCACAGAAAGTGTTATAGGAACAATTACATTAGTAACGTCAAATAACCGATTGTTAAATTAAAGATTGAGCACAACAGGTGTTTAAGATATAATATTTGTACAGAACTTACTCTCGTCATTTTAAAAGAATGTAAGAACATTTAGAAGAACCTAGCCTTGGGAATCTATATTTTACCAAAGTATTTGTCAACATAGATCACATATTCCTCCTGAAGATCTTGACAGCTCGGGCATCCTCGGCACAGCCCTCTCATTCCTGAGATCATACCTACAGTGCCGAAAAACTTTTATGATATCTCGGATTCTTCCTGTAGTGCAAAAGCAGTCACTGTTGGTATTCTAGAACGAATTATTCACGGAGCATTTCTTTATTTCTTTAAATAAACTGCATTTTAATATTGTAAATGTCTTTATTAGCCACCAGCGGTTGGGTCGATCGTCATCGCAGGGCAGGGGCTCTCAGCACGAGCGTCGTTCCCCGGGGACCGCGCTGGAGAGCTTGCACCATCAGAAAGCGCTGACCTGGATAGCCCCCTATACGGTTTCTCTTCTTCGCTGCAATTAACTCACGGAGCGAAAAGGGAGCCGTCCGGCGACCTAAAAGCTCCTGTCTGTGAGTGGATCATAGTACGGATTGAGGCGTTCGACGTTGGTAATATATCGTCCATGACAGCTCATGTCCGAACACGGTTCAATGGGTGCGATCACCTAGTTAATTGGGGATGCGTGCTCGACGATACCGTATGACGCTTCATATTTGGGCAGTAGCTTTGAAGAGAGCCCAGGTGAAGTGGGATGAACGGAAAGCCACACAAACGCTCCAGGGAATAAGGTAGGTACGGAAGTGGTGTCACCAGGAGTGCTCCTGTGACGCTCTTGGTCATTGGAGGTAAAAGAGGTTGCTGCAGTCTTCAGCATGTCTAGCCTTGACAGAAATCGGCGCACAATCAGATGCACCTGGCTGGTATGGTTGAATTGTGTCAATGGTGTGCGACGAGTACCTACTGTATAGTAAGAAAAAAGGGTGAAAAGCCAGTGGTGCTCTGAATAGCGCTGTTGTACACATAGGTTACGAAGGGCAGAACGACGTCCCAATTTTTGGTGCTCAGAGGCTATAAACATTTCAAGCATATTCCCGAACGTATGGTTGAAGCGTTTTGTAAGGCCATTGGTTCGAGGTTGATGCGCCATTGTTGTGCGATAAACAACGTAGTACTCTTTAAGGATGGCTTCAACTACTTCTGCAAGGAAGACACATCCGCCATCACTGAGCAGTTCCTCAGGTTGTTCATGACGCCGGGTGAATCGATGAAGGAGGAAGGAGACAGCATCGTGCTCTGTAGCTGTCGGGAGGGTGGCAGTTTCGGCGTATCCCGTTGGGTGGTGAACCGCCCCAATGGACCAGTGGTTTCCGGCCGATGTCCGGGGAAGGGACCTACAAAGATTGATACGGACACTACCAAACGGCCGGGTAGGACAAGTTAAAGGTCGCAGACCGGCTGGCGAGAGGAGGGATGGAGATTTCCGGCGCCCGCAATCGTGGCAAGAGCGAACAAATTTCATAGCGTAGCTGCGCGTCCCACGCCAGTAGTACCGCAGTCGAAGGCGCTGATAATCTTTGAAAACTCTGGAGTGTCCGCACTGTGGATCGGCGTGTAAAGTTGCGCACATGTCTGATCGGAGACTACGAGGTACAAGTAATAACCACTTGCACCCGGTGGCGTTTTAATTGAGTCGGTGAAGCCATTCTTAGAGTGCCACGTTGTTCAGCACCTCCACTTCCAACACTTGTACACGTGCTAGTCACGAGCGGTTGAACTCAAGCCACAGTCTCCCAGCAAGAGTGGCGTTCGCGGAGAATAGCGCAGGAAAGGATGGCCCACTATAGTGTTGATTTTTTTCGCTACAATTTTGATATTTCCCACAAAACCTTTCCTTTATGCCGATGATACCAGCTTGTTTTTTTTTAGCGGCCCTTCAGCTGCGGATATAGTATATCACGCGAATCAATGACTAATGAAATACAGGCCAATAAAGAAAATCTAAACTGAATGATACTAAAAGTAAAGTCATATTGTTCCGTTCACCAAGAAAGACGTTTAGCTGCGTCTACTTCTGCATGACAAACACATTGATGTTATTGACCTTTTTCAACGTTTATTTCCGGAAACACATAACGTGTGATACACACGTAGCTTACCTAAGAAATTATTGCAAACTATTGGCTTCTTGCGGGAAATTACCTAATATGCAACGCCAATGAAATTTTTGTTATAGAGCTATGTTCTCTTCTTCAAGACAACTGGCCTTCGCAAGCCGCCAGTAATGGGGGCGGCCACCTCGTGAACCTGCTTAGTTTAGGAGCATCGATGCGAAGCTCGTGTCTTTCTAATGAAGGAAAGCAAGCTTGATTTTGACCGGGGTAGTTGGAGAAGTATGGGAGAGGCCTTTGCCCTGCAGTGGGCGTAATCAGGCTGATGATGATGATGATGATGATGAAGCTTGATTTCATTTCTTTGAATAAAGCTTTTTGTTGACACACTGAGGGCTCTTGGGGGAGGGGCGATACGCGTATATGTATTATCAGTTTATAAAGGCAGCCTTGTGGACATATTATTACCAATTATTACCCACTATTGCCGAAAATAACCGCTATGCAGTCCATTCTGACTTTCTCACATCTGTAAGAAGTATAGAAAACCGACATGAATTGAAAACCATGAAACTTAAATTCTTCCTGGTACCTGTCGCAAAGAAAACAAATATAGGATGAAATTGATGGCATATATACGGTCTCCTATAATAAATCACGATGCTCAACTATGAAAAAAAAAAAGAAACATAGATTCAGAGGAATAATGCATTGTCACTATCTAAAACATTGAAGGTGATCTGCGTTAATGTTAATCATGGCCGTTGAGAAAAACTGTCAATTAGTGCAATTGAGCGCATGCTCACAAGCTTCTCGTCATCCTTACTTATAAAAAAGCTTCAATGACCTGTATTTGTGCCGGTTGGAAAATGCAGAATGAAAACACTGAGATGTCTTCGATAACACGCCATGTATGTACAAGCGCAGCGATATTACATATTTGCCAGTTCGTACTTTCACATACCGTAATAAAATTTGGCAGGCTGCCTTTGTTGGAATTTCGCAAGACTAGTCGGTGATTCCTTTCTTTTGTGAATCCTAGCCATGTGCAAGTGCCTTTGCGCATGCGCGTATTATATTTAGGTAAAGTACGCGTAGAATAAGAAAAATATTTAATGGTTTGTTCGTTACATCGCTCTCCCAGTTAAAAAAAACTACGTTCTTTCTTAGGTTCAAGATGCTTTATATCTATCATTAACTAACAAGAAACTGCTAATCTGCGCGGTCATGAGCAGATATTTTATTACTACTATTTATCATACATACAGGAATTTGATAGCATCTCACTGCTCGAATAACCATATCTAGCAACTAACACAGGAATTCCGTGGTTGCGCAACGCAATTAGATCACCTTTTATGCACCTTTGACAAGTGCTCCTGCACTAACGCGCTGTAGGCAATTGCATTAGCGATAGATTCCCGACATATTTTCGCAGTTCATTTCTTGGTCAAACGCAGAAAACGCATCGTTTTTTAGCCACGCAGGTTGATGCGTTGGCGCTGTGTGAACGCATTTCTTCGGTTTGCATGAGATCTAATAGCAATGAGGTAAATGAAGTGACCGTAAGTTTCGAAAAGGTAGTCGGGCAGTGCAATAAAACAGTAACTAAGAATTGGAAAAACAATTATTAAGAGGTCTCAGATTCTTGTATACTAAAGCAAGCGCTAATGGCTTTATAAAAGACAAGCGTCACTAATAGATATTTGTTAAGGTACGGGAAACATAAGCGGAACAATAAATAGACATATTACAAAAAAGAACCAATTGTATAGAAACAAGACATTGGGGCGATGCAACACGCGGGACATTTACAATCAAGTTCAACGCTTTAACCAATCTACTAAAATAATTGTAAATATTTATATAATAACTATCGGATACTGTAGTTATATGAGCTATTGCAATATTGTTATCTGTTAGATGTACGGACCATACAAAGCCGCTATATAGTGAACCTAACAATATGCAAGCTCTAGTAACAGTACTTCAAGACAGCGTTTGTTACGTCCAATGAGCTCTCATAAAATAGGCCATTGCCACGTACGATTTTCTTCACCCACTAACAGGAAGGCAGTTCAAGTGGTACGATAGTTTACCTCCCGTACCGAGCACATAGGATGAACGTATTTTACCGTGCGTCGGTAGCAAAATGTCGAACGCTCTTCCAGCAGATGGAACGATGAGTAGCAACTTGCCCTCTTCACAGAAAGATTTCATGAAAACAAATTGCTTTTCGACGATGTATGCCTACTGGGAGTGAGTGAGTGAGTGAGCGAAACAACTTTATTTGGTCCACTATAGACGTAAGCAAACTTAACGTCACCTGGCTAGGCCCACTCGGGGGCCATCAAGTGAAACCTGACGGCCCTCTCGCGAGCCCTCTGGACTGTCAGGACTGGAGATGTCTCATCCTGGGCCCTAATTAGCTTCATAATTTCCTCTTGGGTGAAAGGGAGACCGGCAGAGGCCCAGCCCCACAGGACATGTTCGAAGTCCGCATAATCACCACACAGAGGGCAGTCCGGGCTTCGGAACCATTCGGGGTACATTGTGTGCAGCGCCGCGGGGCTCGGGTAAGTGCTTGTTTGCAGAAGTCTGAGAGTGACTGCCTGGGCCCTGCACAGCGAGGAGTGCAGCAAAGGTAGAAGCCGTCTTGACAGATAATTATGTTTGTAGATTTCGTTGCACGAGCAGAGAGGCTCGGGTCGCCCAGAGGAGGACGTGTTACCCAGCGCACGGTCAGTCAAACCTCATGCAGCTGAGTGCGCCTCCTCGTTGGGGTTGATCGAGGCACCCTCAATTCCAAGGTGCGCAGGGTGCGCAGGGAACCAGGCCAAAAAGTGATGTTTTATGTCTTTAGCAATTTGGATGATACGTAGGGCCTGGCAAGCTACCATTCCCATCTGAAAGGCCCTGACAGCGGCTTTGGAATCTGAAGAAATCGTGTCATGTACACTGCCCGTCAATGCAAGAGCAATAACAACCGGCTCTGCAATGCGGGAATTAGAAGTGCAGATGGTAGCGCAGCTAAGGATTTGAGAATCACAGTCGATGACCGCTGAGATGAACGCCTCTTCTTGAACGTACGAAGCAACGTATACGAAGCATGTTCGGTCCTTGTTCAAGCGGGCACTGGCGAGCAGAGCTTTACCCCTGGCTCATCTTCGTCCTTCGTTGTAGGTGGAATGCATATCGCGTGGCATCCGGTGTATGTAAATCTTGGATCTTAGGTTGTTGGGCAGCTTCACAGCGTCGAGACTGACGAGCGTGGGGTTACATCCCAGCTTGCCAAGTATGGCTCGGCCCGCTGGGGTACCGGAGAGTCTGACAAGCTTGAAAATTTCTTCGAACATGTTGTGAATTCCCAAACTGAGGAGGTCATTTGTGTGCGTTCGGATGGGAAGGCTGAGGGCAAGCTTGAAGACGCTTCTGATTAGGGCATTGATCTTGTTGCGCTCCGATTCGAGCCAGTTGTGCATAGCCCCTGAATAAGCGAGGTGGAATAGCACGAAGGCGTGGATAATCCGGAGCAGATTGTCTTCCTTGATTGCGCGGTACCTGTTGGCGATTCTTCGGATCAGGCCAAGGGCGCTTTCAGTCTTGGAACAAATGCGTTTGAGGGCGACTCCATTGGCCCCGTTCGACTCGATAAACATTCCTAGGACCCTGATAGTGTCTATTCGGTGAATAACGTAATGTGGCTCTCTGTTGCTGGCTTCCAGGACCGGTGACAACCGCCTCTGGGCCTCTTTTTGTAGAGAAAGAGCTCAGATTTAGTGGGTGAGCACCTTAGCCCGGTGCGGATAACATACCGCTCCGTCACATCAATGGCCTCTTGCAAAGCACCCTTCTGGGAGAAACAGAAATAGAAGCTATCTTCGCCTCCTATTAAGTATATTCTTCAACCATGTGTTTTTCATAACCGATGAATTGGTGAAAGTGCGTGCGCTACGTGTGTGGCTTTTTTCTTTCGTTTCCTTTTCCTTCATTCGTTGAAATATGTTTTAAAGCGGCATTCCTGTTTTGCGACTTAGATCGAATTATATAGGTTTCGTACGACTATTTCATCTTTGCTTTAAAATTGTATTCGTAATTTTCTTATGCTGTGGTTCATACAAATACTTTGAATTTATCGATTATGCACATCTGCTTGGTACAATTGTTTTTTATGCTTCTGTGTTTGTCTGAGTTAGACAATCTGTTCTACTTTGCTTCGCATAAACACGGAAGTAGCAGTACTGCTAAGAGCCCAGTGTGCATATCTACTACTTTCAATTATGTTCTGAAGTAAACTAAATGAGTATGAAACCCAAATTTATTCATACTAATACTATTTTGGAACCCACTGCAACCTTCACAGGTAGAAATAACGTGCGTCAGTCGCTTCAAAAGCAATGGTGGTAAACTAATGGGCGTACCACTCAGCTGTTGGGAACACCTAGGTAAAATATGTGTCAATTTTATAAATACTGGTATTCATAATATAAGTTGCACGTGGATGAGTATCTGCGGTGGTCTTCCTTAAAAGCGAAGTGAGCAGGAATCATTCTAGACGCCAAAGTTGAAGCAACAGATAGGCAATTTTTACTTGTCTTACGCTTCACGAGAGGTGTAGAAAACCTGGAAAGTGCTGCATTTGACGAGGATTTCGTTATTTTCTCGAACGATCAAGACCATAACATTTCTCTCCCATCAATGCCTGCTGTTTCTTAATTTTTACAGGCGGAGACACCTATGAAAATGACGGCACTTATTGCGACTTCTTCACCAATTTTGTTGGAAGACTGCGGTTTAGCGTAACAACAACAGCCATCGATACGCCAACCACGGCCTACACCGAATTTCGCTACCGTAGTAACAAAGTCCAGAAAGTAGCATCGAGAAAAGGTAAACATTATATGCTCGTTTCTTCACTGACCGTGCTGCTTTATGATTTGGAAAGGCGCAATGATTTCACCATCACTGGCTGTGGATGCGCAGCGTCTACGCATTATCCCTTATAAATTTAGTTGAAAGATTTGAACACTGCGCGAGGACCAGGTCCACTCCCAGAGCGCTTAAATTTCCGATCATGCACAAGCGCACGGACATTCCTAGGCGAAACAAAAAGTTCCGCAAGCATAAATGTTATAACGAATGTGTCCTTCTCACGCAGTTTTTTTTTGCATTTGCTCTTTCTCTAAGTCTTGAATATACAAGAAAGGCCTAAAAGGACACAGATTTTAGGCTAGCTCAAAGGTGTTCATAGTAGATGATGGTGAGCATTTTGATATGCTAGAGCGAACCTTAGACGCGCAGATTCGCTGCACCAGTGATAGCTATACCATAAGGAAAGGCTACCTGCGAAAAACAATTGTATTCGCACAGAAATTGCTGGGGATACCTGATGGGGCTAGTAGCTGCTGTGTAGGCCGCCTTTTTACATACCTCACCTAACTTACCATGTAGTTCAATAAGCTTCAACCGAAATTTCAGCTCTTATTCGGAACCAAGGAACTCTATAGCAACGTCTTTAACTAATGCCTTTTTATCTGTTTAAATGACATTCAAGTACATGACGTTACTTTAAATATTGCGAATAATTCGGCATTTCCTTCTTTGCTGCTGATCCAGGTATCCTGGAACATCTGTTCGTCAGATGTAGTACAGAGACAAGCTGTTAATGAGAATTCAGCTCTTTTTATACTAAAACAAACGGTAAATGAAAAAAAATGCACTTTTATACAAGTCCCTTTGCAGCCTTGGGCTATGGGACCTCCTCCTTTATATTCAATCCAATGTGTACCACCTCTGGCGTTCTTCCAATTAATTAATTAATTAATTATTTAATTAATTAATTGATTGATTAATTGAATTGTCAAACTCGAGGGGATGGCTCCGGTAAGCTGGTTCAGCCGGGAAGTAAAGCAACTAGCCGAGCATTTCCGAAGGCCACAACGGATTCCGTAAAGTCACATCTATTATTGCAAAAGCGCAAGCAGACACGGACGAGTGAAGAACACAGCTGAAGGACGTCTTGTGTTATCACTCTCCCGTTCGCGCTTTTCGCAATAATGAACGCTCACCAATTCACACAGTTTGCCGTTTTAATAAAGGCAGATCTAGCATTTTTGATGCTGACAGTACCTACTAAAATCAGTAATACGAGCTTGTTGTATAAATAAAACAATAGGCGTTTTTTTCTACAGAAATGTCTAAACATGGGAACGTACAATTCGCTGAAAAAGAATGTTAGAGGACAGTCGAACGTCCAGTTGAGTTCGATCAAAGACGATGTCTAGCTGAAGAAGTGGTGGGAGACAACGGCGCAGAGTACAGGTGCGCAGCCTTCAAGCACGTCAACGATTTTGAGGGTATTGTAGGAGAAGCGGCCGAATCCTTCAATTTTTGCTGCATTATCTTGGCATTAGCTGACATTTTTACGCTTCACTTCCTTTGAAACTGGTCCAAGTTCTTGGGACTAGACATACTCACGGGATCATCTCTCACCTTTATACTTCACTAGCTTCCAGTATTGGACGCGATCTTTTGACTCACAACAACCATCCACATTTATAGACCTGACTAGCTTCCAGATGAGCCCACATCCTTAGACTAGACACCCACGGCAACGGACCACATGTTTTGACTGCATTATCTTCGGGGTCGTCTCTTATTTTTGCACTGCACATACCCAGAGGGCGTCCAGCATTTTCACACTACACAACCGCTAGAATGGGCTCTTGCTTTTATTCTGCACCAACACACTGGAAATCCTCATATTTATTTAACTTCAGACCTTTCGGGATTGGCCCACATCTTTACTCAAATCTAACTTCGGGATGGGCCCATGAAAAAGAGTAAGGACCGATATACCTCACACAGAAAAATTTGGGACACTCGCCAGGCGGGACAATGTCTTTATAAAGAGTAGAAATTGAAACAGATTGTAAGGTTAGCTCTCAAACGTGCGGATTCTCACTACGTAAGAGTGATGTTATGTTAAAGCGCTGCAGTTAATTTAATGGCTTCTTTATATGGCATTTGCGAAGGCACACTTGCATTGCAGCTGCTCGCCATAATTCAATAAAGTGTGCGATTTTACTAAGGGCAGTGGTCAACAGTTCTAATAAATTCTCAAGCGTTTCACATCAGAAAGTACGCGAATATTGGAAAAAAAAAATCCGGTTTTCCGCCGCACAATGGTCCAGTTTATTCATTAGTTTACCTATCACTTTAAATTTGAACAATACTAATGATATTGTTTTTTTATGTTTATGCAAGTGTAGAATAGCTCTAACAATCGACCGAATTTCTATCAATTACTGCGATCTGCTTTATAGTTAGTTTATTCAAAGAATTGGCGGCTTAAGCACGCTATGCGCTTCTTATCGCATGATTTGTGCAATTTCTGCGTTCCCTTCTAGTTTGCTAACCCCTGTGGCATCGTCTTTGCTCCATCAAAAATAGTTCATCTTTACTCAATGCAGCTTCAACGGGGTGATCTTTTGGTTCAGGACAATTTCCAAAGCTTAAGGGTATATCTGTGTGGCAATTATTATCGTATTCCTGCGTCGGACAAGTTGCGATAGGCAATACAGAGGGAAACGACGTGCATCTCAGTCACTTCAATGTTGTCATGTTTAAGATATTTCAAGAACGCAAAGTACTGCGCATGACCTTTTCCTACAAGTATAGTTGCTATGCAACTGCGAAGCGCGCAGGAGGAGTTCGATAGAACCGAATTCCCAGGAGACTATGGTTGTTTTCTGCTGCCGACATAACGGACTTGAGCTATCTATGTATGGATGGAAAACTTTATTTGGTCCTGCAAGTAGTGGTAATTAACCACGAAACGGGCCGTTCCCACGTCGGGACCGGAAGGCGAAGTCTCACGGCCACGTCGTGAGCCTGCTGGAGAGTCCAGAATTGTTCATCCAGGCCCAGGCTGCGAAGTGCAGCCTCCCACCTAGACGCGTCCTTGATCGCCGAGTCTTCAATTCTTTCGCAAGACCAGAGCATGTGTTCGAGCGTGGCTAAAGCACCACAATCCTGGCAGTATGGTTCTGTATACGTCTCAGGATAAAACATGTTCAGCCTCCGTGGGCAAGGATGCGTACCAGTATGTAGTAAGCGTAATGTAAGTGCCTGGGCCCTGTATAGTTAGAATGCGGCAAATCGTAAACCCTGCGGCGATTAGGAAGGTAATACTTCGTGATCTCATTGTGTGTAGAAGGGGAGTCTGTGTTCTTGGGGAGTACCGCCATGCCGTGGCGCGGGGCAGATCGGACGGTAAGATCTCGCGCTGCCTCATGAGCGGACTCACTGAGATGCGGAGTGGTGATAGACCTCTGGCCTATCAGTCCGAATGGTAGCAACGTTAACGACACTGCCCTCATTGTCTACGACAACTACGGTAAACACCTTGCTCTCCTCGTTAAAAGAAGCATCGACGAAGCCAACGTTCTCATTCTCATCACGAATGTGTCTCAGCAGGCAAGTCCCCCCCTGGCCTTTCTTCTACCCACATTTCGCTCCGGCTGCATGTTGCTGGGAACAAGCTTGACGTGATACCGCTTACGGACGTTCAAGAGAATACCAACGTGAAGCTGCGAAATCTTCTCCTGAGGAGCACCAAACTCTCTCAGAATCTGCCAACCCGCGCTAGTCATAGACGCACCATCTGCGTCCTCTCCTGAGCATCAGCTATCTCATCCAATGTATTATGAATACCCAGCTGGAGAAGTCTGTCGTTGCTGGTGCACATTGGCACTCCCAACACATTCTTGGTGATCTTCCTAATCTGCGTCTCAAGCTTCTCCTTCTCTGATGGTTTCCACTTGTGCATGGCCGCCACAGAAGTAAAGCGACAAAATACAAATGCGTTCATAAGCCTAATCAGACTATCCTCCTTCATCCCTGTCTGCCTGTTGGCTACCCTCTTCACTAGGCGTACTGCATTTTCTGTTTTGGCAATGATCCTCTGGATCGTCAGCGTGTTGGCGCCGTTCCAGTCAATCAGCATCCCCAAAACCCTGATCTTATCTACCCTAGGTATGAGATCGCCATTTCATGTGCGAAGCTGAATGCTCAGCTTGTCCACGGGGATCGATCCCCTTGGCTTGGATCCCCTTCTAGTGGACTGCACAGCAACAGGTCCGACTTGGAGGGGGAGCGCCTTAACGCCATTGGGTCCAAATAAGCCTCGAATACATCAACCGCCTCCTGCAGAACACTCTCGATATAGCCCTGACTACCCCCGGGACACCATATGGTCACGTCATCTGCATACATGGTGTGCTTAATCACCTGAATCTACAAGAGCATCTTGGCCAATCCGACCATGGCCAGATTGAACAATGTGGGCGCGATGACGGCCCCCTGAGGAGTGCCCCTGTCTCCAACATTTAACGCTTTTGACTCAGCTCCGCTACCCTCAGGGTAACCTTCCTGCATGAAAGGAAGGATCTAACATAGTGATAAAAGCACGCGCTGAGGCCAAGATCCGAAATGGACTTAAGAATATCAGAGTGCCGAACATTGTCAAAAGCTTTCTCCAGGTTCAGCCCTAGGGTGGCCTTAACGCCCCTTCCATCTCCGTGAATAACCTGATGCTGATGAGCTTCATTGCGTCGACAGCCCGGCCCGAAAACCAGTCATAGTGTAGGGGTAGACCTCGTTCTCCTCGAGGTATCTTATAAGCCGATTATGCACTGCATGCTGGGCCATCTTGATCACACACGAAGTGAGCGAAATAGGCCTTAAGTTATCAATGCTCAGGACTCGGCCAGCCTTGGGAATCAGCACCGTGTGAGCTATCTTCCACTGCTCCGGAACCACCTCATCTCTTCACATAGCGTTAACCTCTTCGGTAACGTACTTGATCAACCCATTGTCCAGGTTCTTCAAAAGCTTATTTGAAATCCTGTCCGGCCCGGGAGCCGACTTGCTCTTCAGATTATGCAAAACCGTTCATATCTCTTCCATAGAAAAGTCCTCCTCTAGGGAAAAGCTATTTTCTCCCGTGTAGGTCTGCTCCGTCAGAAGAGCATCCGGGTCTGCAACAGGAAGGTGTTTGTTGGCCAGCTTCTCAACCAGCTATTCCTCCGAGGCAGACACCCACTTCATCGTGTAGAGCTCTAGCAAGGACGTGCCCCTGACTAACTCTCGCATTGGAGTCGTTCAGCAAATGCTTACGCAAGCCCCACGACCTCTCGTTGCGCACCTGCTCGTTTACCGAGTCGCATACCTCATCCCACTGTTGCCTAGACAAAAGCTTACAGTGCTCCTCAATCAGCTTATTCAGCTCGAAAATCTTTTTATGCAGCCTGCGATTAAGCCCATGCCCCTTCACCTAGCCAGCACAGACCGCTTGGCTTCACTCAGATGGGCCAGCCTGCTATCAAGACTATCCACCTCCAAATCCGTAGTGATCTCCTCTGTGGCCTCCTTTACAACCTCCCTCAACTGGGTGACCCAATCCTCGAGGGACGGCCGGTACGGGCCTTCGAATTCATTCCCCCTTTTTGGTTTCTTGTCCCGGATCATACGAAATTTTTCCCAATCTATAAACGTTAACGCCCAAGGCGCCTACCCTCAACCTCAAAAACGACTTGGTTAATATAACAATCACTACCTAGGTATTCGGCAATATTGCACCAACTGGGCTTGGCCGTGTTCATTACAAAGAAGTCAGGGGTAGCATCCCTACACGTCGGCGTCCCTATACGTGTCGGAAAGGCAGGGTCAGTGACAAGCTAAGGTCACACTCCGCAGCGTTCTGCCAGAGATCTCTCCCTTTAACTGTGTCATGCTTGTACCCCCCCCCCCCCCCCCACGTGATACGGAGAATCAAAATCCCCGGCCATGATCAGCGGATGGTCCCCGGCAAGCTTAGAAGCCTTCTGTAGAAGCAGCTTGAATCTCTGCACTTTGTCCCTCGGGGCACCGTACACGTTCAGAACAAACACGCTTTTCTTATTCACCCGGTCAGGAATCAGCTCAATCATGACATATTCCAGGGAAGTGAAAGGTATCTTCAGATCATAGACCATCTGCGTCAGTTTGCTATCCAACAGAATGCCGGTACCCCGAGCTTTGGATCCCTCGAAGACGGTTCGGTAGCCCGTCAGAGAAACTTCTTCCGTCATTGTCTCCTGCAGTAGAATAGCCTGCGGCCTACCCTCATACTGTTGTAGAGGCGCCTGTTTACAAGCATACCCCCTACAGTTCCATTTCCACGCACAAAAAGGCTCATCTTGTCGCGCCATGTTGAAGCAGTTGCTGCGAGCCATCCTGCTGAACATGAGACTTCCCCGTCCAGCTACTAGCCGACTAAAATCCCGACCTAAGAAGGGGAGAGGCACTCAAACCGGACTTGCTTTCGAACGCCTCTCTTCTACATTGCAGTTTCTTGAACCTCCCATTGATTGAGCTCAGAGACTCTGTGACACGCGTATTCAGCTGCGCCAGAGCATCGTTGACTGGATTAACACTATCCACAACACTCGACAACATCTCCTTCACGTGAGATCTCAGTTTCCTTGACGTGGGCTCCGCCTCATGGGTGGTCGCCTTCCTCTTTGAGGGGCGCGGCCCACTAGCCTCACCTACATCAGCAAAATCCATGCTCTCTATGGGCTCAGGCATTGCCCTCTCGGCTGGTGCAGGGCCTGCCGCACCCTTAAGGGTCGAGATTTCCACCCTAAGCAGCCTCACCATTTCTCTCAACTCTGCGTTTTCGTGCTCTAGCCTCTTGAATCTGGCCTCGTTCTTGCTGTGCTCTGGCCTTACCAAATTAGGCATCTCCATTCGGGCACTTGCGCGCTCCGCCTAGGTACTACCACTGGCCACTCCACCGGGCTTCTTGCCTTGTAGACCCTGTAACACACTACTCTTAGGCACACCCTGTCGCTCAGTCCCACTTGGGCCACGCGCAGTCTCAGTTTCCAACTGTTCATCAAGTCCGAAGCGCACCTTAGACGCCGATCTGCTCCCAGACCTGCCACGAGATGCACAGAGCGGCTGCGAGGTGCTCTTCCTGGTCTCCTTGATCTTGGACGTCGACGCACACGATCCTGTCCTTGCACAGCCTCTGGCGTCTTCCCCAATGTCGGGAACTGGCTTTCCGCGTAGCTGAAGCCTCCCTTCTCTTCTTCCTCAGCCTTGATATCCATCATAGCCCGCTCAAACGACAGCACCGGACCACATATGAGGTACGGAACCGCTGCAGGCACTCCTTGGCAGCCGTGATATGCTCTCCTGCACAAAGTTCACACTGGGGCGTACACCAGTGGGCCTCACTGGGATTGGTTGAACCACAACCCCTGCAACCCACTTCTTCCGGCGAGGGGCAGACGTAAACGCCATTCCCCTGCTTTCCACAAACATAACAAACATCAATCTGCTGACGGCAAAGCATACCGAACGTAGTTAGGCACCTTGTACCCATCGAAGGCGATGATGACTGTGCCCGACTCCTTGATGCGTTTTGCCGCCAAGGCCAGGGGATTACGCGGGTTAACAATCTTGCGACTGAGGGCTTCGGGTCCCTCGCTGAGATAAACATTTCTTATGATTCCGTTGTACGTTTCATGCGGCGCCGCACGATATGCCGCAGCTTCATGCATGTGGCCAGCAATGCAAAAATTCTTGATCCTCACGTACTTCGTAGCAATTTCTTGTTCCGGCGTGCTAATCACCACAATATTCTGCTGATAATTCGGGAAAATCGTGTCCGCTTCTCGCTTCAACTCGTCTATGTAAGCAGCAGCCGTGATTGCATCCGCCACCGCGGCCACACCAATTTTAGCAATATTCAGACCTCCCCTAATCCAGACAATAATCTTGATCTGATTTTTTGGCAACGGATGCATTTTACCGCGCCGAATGATACCGTTCTTGACGCTAGTAGGCGAGTTTGTACTCATTTTGCCGTTCGATGGTCCCGGCCCACCGTTAAGGCTAACAGCGTTGCCGCCGTATGATAGCCTTGCCTTGGTCATAGAATTCCTCTGGGTGTTGATTTTCCTGCCAGCATCCCCCGAAACGCCTTCTGGAGCAATATCATAGCCTTCCAGAGCATATTCCATCATGAGAAAAGCGTCAAGCGGCCGGGAAGCCGGCGCGGCCCACGAGTACGGCTGATTTGGCGATAAGGGTTAAACCTCCGGCGGCATTGTCTAGACGAGAAAGGCCGTAAAACCACTTGCAGTCTAGTCAATGAAAAACGTCGTATATCGCGGTGTAACGTGTAAGTTCGCGGATCCATTTAGCAGACAATTAGGCACCAAAGAGAGGAAAATCTGGTCAAAACTGCCGATAAAGGGGAAGCCGACGCTGACACGTCTCACTACTTGTAGTGGGGCCCATTCTCCTATCGAGCTATCGAGCGCACGCTAAAACTCGTGTTTTGGAAGCCGGACGGAATCTGAACAAATTACAGGGACAGGCTTCTTAAGGTGTCGCCTAGTGCGTCTCAACCAGCGCTGACTGTGGGACAACCAGAATTTATTTTTTTGCGGGGAGGGCAGGCACATAACCGATGGCGCTGGGAGATGGAGGGAGTACCCGGGCAAGCATTACGTGGTAAACAGAAACTTTAGGGGGAAGGGGTATAAGGGATAGGGGTGAAGGCGTACGGCGCACGCGTGCCCTCCTCTTGCCTTAACCACATTAACATGGTAAAAAGTGTAGCTTCAGCATGTACTGTCGCCAGCTCACGTGCTTATTTCCAGTGAAATCAATTTTATCCTCAGTGCCTACATATGAGCAGTAGAGCGAAACATGATGCATAAAAAACTGTGAGTATGGAAGTATTTTGCATTCGTAGTAGAAGGCGAGTTGAATGGGTGAGCTGCTCGACTTCATGAATGAGCCACATTCTCAGTGGCAAAATCAATATTTCTTCCAGTGGCGGAGGATGTTTGACGAAAACCAACTGTGTTTTATGTTCAAATATATCCACATCGCGGAGGGGGTATTCTGAAATTTGGGTAAAAACGTGCACCAATAATAAAAAACAATGCTATATAAAGCCCCGCTCTGCGACATATCGAATTCTGCTGAACATCACAACATGTTTATGTTAGGCAGCAATCTCATTGCCCAACTTGGTGAGTTTTTGGTTGATGGCAGTTCAGCGATATTTCGCGGGCTTAGTCGTTTGCACTACACACGAGCCGTCTTGAAGGTCTAATGACAAACCCCTTTGCGCACATAATTATGTGCTCTGACAGGCCGGCCAGTGGTTCTAAAAAAAACAATGACGTATCTTTTTTCACTTTCATCATATCTTTAAGGGTGACACCTAGACTGCAATTCAGAAGAAGCACACAGCTCTTTGAGCCCCAGGGGACTCTACATTTCGTCGCTACGCATGGCCAGTATTGGATTGATGTGCGTATGCCACAAGTGGCGCCGAATATTTTCACTTGCAGCATCTGCACGCACTAATAGTACTTTAGGGACAATACATTTTGACCATTACGTAAGCCTTTAAGAAAACCGACTCGACAGGAAGCAAGTGCAAAATCATAAGAATGTTGGCTCTTGACTATACTCATTGCTACTATATAACACGTGATGTGCAAGAAGACAAAACTGAAAATGCTCACCTAAATTTAAATGACGTGAAATATCACTCCGCTGCCATTTCTGGTGGGAATTTATTGTGTATTCCAATTTTTGTAGGCATTTTCTCGTTTTGTGTCTTCGCGCATGCACAAGTTTGTGCATCCTGACTTCTACACCGTATGTTAACAACAAAGTTTGTATTGAGTCAATAGCTGTGTAGCGTCGTTCTTTAGTGTATGATGTGGTTTTTTTTTCGTTGTAAGTGAAGGTGCTCACAGTCAAGCATGCATGGGCGTTTTACTCAGGCTGGGTAGGACAGCTGTAATGTGTCCATATATTTTGTGCTCTGTTGGTGTTGTTTTCTCATCTTGCATAGCAAGCATAGTGCTTCATGCTGACCCTTTCTCAATCATCGCACCTCTGAAAAGCTAGACGGCTCACCGGGGAGTTGCTTGTACTCGTCTTACAAACCAGTGCTTCTCCAGCGCTGGCGACCCAACCGCGCGCCTCTTGCAGCCAAGCTGGCCATCCTGTCCACTGCGCCACGGCTGTGGCCAAGGGGGGGGGGATACTGAACCGTCTTTCCGTCGCAGGGAAACAAGCATAGCCAGGCGTCTTTTATTTTCACTTCATTCTTTATCTCCACTTCTATTGCACCGCCTTCCTTCGAAAACACAGAAAGAAAACACCGCAACATTCGTGACGTGCGCTATTTTAGAATACACACATAGGCTTTCTGATCCTTTGCGTGGATTTCATTCTCAAGCTATCCCTGCCTTTGGGGCATTTCTATCAGCAACTCCCGTTTTAAGCAGAACTCACGCAGCGAAGTTAAGTTTGTTTTGTTTGAAGTCAAAGTTACCGAGCTGTTCGTTCCTTCTGAGGCAATAAATTACAATGGGAGCACAATCGATTACTTGCGGAAATTTCTATGGGGTTTATATGCTGCCATCGGAGTTGTTAACGACAGTTATTTGTTTGTACTTCATACATCGATGTTGCGTCTTGTATATTTATCCTTACTTTTTTGCACAATATGCTGATAAAAGATCCCGAACTTTTTGACATGCTGTACATGGTTATCCCACGTACCCAGTTATCCCACAGTGAAAATAAGCTTAAAACCAATTAAAGACCAGCGTGACCATATGGTCATGTTTGTCTGCACAGTGGATTTCAATTATTTAAGATTGACAAAACGGCACCAAAATAACCTTTGACATGCCGTTAGACAGGTGAGAGTTCCCTTTATGGATATCAAGTGGCAGCAGGTGTCAGTCGTTTTGTGGGAGCCGCTCGCAATGGCGGGAATAAGTGTTGCTGTGCGAGTAGCGTCCCCATGCATCACTCCAAAGGGAAATGTGCTTTTTTTCACTACTTGTTTAAGCAATAGTCGGATATCCTTACCTCCATAATGCTCTTTCAATATGTGACCTTCGATGATCATTTGTGAAAGATTGTTTGAGTTATACATGAACGAGCGTGCTATCTTGCACGTTGCCATATGTTCACGCTGCGCCTTTAGGCTACCTAAGTTTTTATTTGCTTTAAAAACTGCATTGTCATCTCTTGCACGGCTGCTGGCGCGTTACCACAGTGGTTATTTCTTATTTTATTGTCTGAATAGGTTGATGTTGGTATAAATAGCAAATATACTCGAAGGAGACGATTACGACGTGTCAGTGAATTATATCGACCCGCGAGAGGGTAGCACCTATTCGGATGAAGACTAAGGTAGGCTCATTGACAATCTAATTGGGCGGCAGTTATAAGCTGGCGCTGAAACTGTTTTCTCTGACGGACGCCGCATTGGTGGATCCGACTCTGACAATGACGACCCCGGCAGGCAAGGTGATGGAACATGAGAGGTTTCTTCTGCTGTAGTTGATGCGGCCATTCATGCGAAATTATCCACTGCTTCTAAGTGGACGAACGGTGATCTCCACAAAAGCCTTGGCATATTTCCCTACCCAAACTTTGCTCCTTACAGGGACTTTTCAGCTGTTGAGTTGTTCGAAATCTTTTTTGACGAAGCCGTCGTGGAGCTGCTAGTCGAACAAACAAAAAAGTATGCGTTATTTTTCAATATGCCCGATCCGGAGGTTACCAAAGAAGAATTCGATTTTCTTGGAGTGCTCGTTTTGTCCGGCTATAACCCCCTGCCAGGGAAAAAGTGCTATTGGGACGGCGGCTTGGATATGTGCAACACGATGGCCTACAATGCTATGCGAAGAAATCGCTTCGTACAGATAATGCGATTCCTGCACACTGCGAAATGCAAGCCTAACGCTTAGTAACAAGTTGGCAAAGTTCCGTCCATTGATGACACTATTGAAAACAAGGTTTCTGGAGCATTTTCAGCCTGTGCGTCACCTGAGCTATGACGAAAGTATGATCGAGTATTATAGTCGTCATGGCTGTAAACAGTTCATACGCAGAAAGCCTATCCGCTTCGGGTATAAAGTATGGTGCCTAAATGCCAAGAACGGATACCTTGTGAACTTCAATGTGTATCAAGGCAAGCAGGGGATCCCGGAACATATGGAAAATATGAAAAGGACTTCGGAAAAGCAGCGGCGCCACTTCTTCAAATGCTGGATGAACTCGCAGCAGAGACGCACCACGTTCCTTTCTTTTTCTATTTTGATAATTTATTCACAGGCATGCCGCTACTCAGGTATTTCAAGGCACAGGGCTACGATGGCACGGGCACAGTGAAGCAGAACCGTGTTCCCAAAGAGTGCGAAAGATCGCTTGACCACAATTCGTCAAGCGCCAACCTCGCGGGCAAGAAGAGCCCGTGCTGAGCGACAATGGGATAATTGTTGACCGCTGGATGGACAATTCTATTGTAACGATTGTAAGCACCATTCACGGCGTAGAGCCAATATCATCTGCAGACAGCTACTCTCGTGTTCAGAACAAACAAATCAAGGTGGCGCGCAAAAAACACTGTTGCTCAGTACAAGTTTTATGGAAGGTACGGACCAGATGGACGCAAATGTAGGCGCCCACAGAGTTGTAATCCGTGGCGAAAAGTGGTGGTGGTCGATTTTCACTTGACTTCGTGATGTATCTATCAGCAATGCTTGGGCGCTGATTCGTAGCACAGGGTGCAACATCACGCAGGTGGAATTCCACAGGCAAATTGCACAAAGCTACGTGATGCGATGGGACAATAAGCATAGAGGAGCTGGTCAACGCAGAATCCCAAGGACTGGTGATGTCCTGACTGGTACACGGTATGACCAAGTGTCCCACTTTGTTGCACCAATACCTAATGACAAGAGGTGTAGGTGTGCATGAGATAATTGCAACAGCCCAGTGCACACACAATGCACAAAGTATGACGACGACATGTGTATTCCATGATTTAAACCATATCACACTAAATAACTGCTCGACCATTCGATATGTATGTTTTTTGTGATGTTTCATGGCTTGAAATAAATGTTTTTCACTTCACGCATTTTGCTGTAGTGTAAGGGCCCAGTGTGACCATATGGTCACGGGCTATATTTCAAAAACTAATTAGGCAAGAGTAATAATTTGTTGCATGTGAATTATTAATATAAAGGTAAGTTAATATATTATATTTATTTCAAGGCAGCAAGAAAAAAATTAACCGGTCCCTAATGAGTTAAGTGAGGGTATGCTCTATCATGTAACCTATTTGACGGGTGCCGTCTTTTCGACGTCTCGTAATCCTGATGTACGCTTCAGACTTGTACACATAACGCACATTATACAATCTACGTGATGTGGCTTATCGAGTGCTATATATTTTTCGAGCGCATTCACTTGTCTTTCACCCTGAATTACGTGGCATGCCTGCATGTCCTCTCGTGCACGCATGCTCGAAAATGTGGCATACGCAAGATTACCTTTCAAAGAATTGGAGGACGCTTAATTTTGTCTTTAGGAATGAAACGCAATAGCATTAAAAGATTCCCGACTGCTTCTCACTGCAGCTTATGCAACCGTAATCTGTACCCGGAAACGCTGGTGGTGGCCGCTATTCACGAAGGCGAGCTTTGTGGTACAAACGCGGCCGCTTGTGTGGGCCGATCCCGGAAGTATTGCCAAAGATGTGCTATAAAAAACATCATATTCAGGTTTCCATTGTTTCGCACTTTCAATATAAACGTCTGACAAGATTTCACATAAAAGGCATGGGCTGTCGGTGTTTTGTTTTAGGACATTTCACTGAAGGCTGTCATTATCGAATTTACAAGGAATTACTTTGTCAAGAATGTAAGACAAAGTATGAGCAATTGTAGTGATACAATGGTGCGGTTATATAACCTGCATATACAGCATGTCATAAAGCAAGGCTTGGCATATATGTATACCTAACTATGTACGATAGCTTTCGCCCAAGGACAACTCCGCTGACGCTGACGCCGGATTTCCATTGATACGGGCCCCAAATGCTATTGCGTTAACAATTATATGGTATAAGCAAAATAGAGTATGGATGGGATTGTGGCCAAATGGTTGGGGCACCGGGATCCTGTGCATGGAGAGCTATAGGTTAGATCCCACCATAGGGCACGTAGTTTTTTAATTCTCAGCTAGTTGGCACGACAGGCGAAGTACTCGGTATACACAGTAAGGAAAGTACGGCAGCTTTAGCACAAAAAGTTTCACTTTAATACTGTTTCGGTAACGTGGAGGTTGAGGCTTGCGTAAAACTGTGAGACGTTGACAGTTTCTCGTCTACTTCCAATGAAACATTCATAAATAGTTGTAACTTGCTCAAACATCACTAACCTTGCAACATAATCCAATGTTCTACGTTTCAACACTATTTTTGCAGCATGTGCCGCACTGACTTTGTTATGCACCGCTTCCACCAGCTCTAGTTCCCCTCTCGTGCTTAGCCTGCACTCTCCGAACGGTTGTGTCGGCTTGCCCTTGTCTGGCTAGCTTACGTAATTTTGCCTTCTCGTGCCGCTGACAAAGGAATAATCTTTTCTGCCGTGAAGTTCGTCTAGTTCGAGCAAATACAAATAATCCGCGGTCATGCTTCATACCGTTTGTCTATGAGCAGGCTGACGCTACTCAGCCACTATGAAAAGGCTTCCCGTGGAAGACATGGGTGCTGTTACCATTGTATTCACCAATTTGTTTCAGGCCTTTATAAACAGCCAATTTTCCTTCATTTACTGTTTTATTTGTGTTTGCATTAAAACAGCACGCACTTTCCGTGGGCTAACTCTGCATACATGCATGCATGTTTGCATGCACAGGGTATTTCAGCGAACACTTTCAAAAAGCAACGGTTTTTTAAGAAAGTAACTGGAACGGGAGTGCATTTCTCCGCCAAGTTAGGGAACTATTATCTCGTAACTGGCGTCATCCCGAGAATTCGTTCCAAGTGGATTCGACATGCAAACTCCACGGCTAGTAGCGATACTAGCGATTGTTTCCTATCAGCCTCACCGGGAGACGCTTAACGCTCGCCTGCAAATTGCAATATGGGCCATAAGGTCATTAGCTAGAAATTTAATTAGTAGACGTTTCTTAATTAGTTGAGTAGCCATTTCAATTTTTTTGTGCTAGTATAATGCCCGCTTCTTCGAATAGACCAGCTCATGAACTAGAATTCTGCAATCTGCCAGAGGCAACCTTACAAAACTTTTGAGTGTTCACTGAAACGCCTCGTATGTATGTAAGTTTGTATGTTTGTATGTATGTATGTATGTATGTATGTATGTATGTATGTATGTATGTATGTATGTATGTATGTATGTATGTATGTATGTATGTATGTATGTATGCAGCTCACCGTTGTCACTCACCTGCCGTGGTGGTGTAGTAGCTGTGGCATTGAGCTGCTAAGTCCGAAATTGTGGGACCATATCACTGCCGCGGTAGTCACATTTCGATGGGGGCGAAATGCAACAACGCTCGTGCATTGGATGCATGGTAAAGAAACCCAAGTGGTCGAACTTGATCCAGAGTGCCCCATTACGGCACGCCTCCTGATCATATTGTGGTGTTGGCACGTAAAATCCCGGAATTTACCTTTTTTAAACCGGTTTCTCTGCTACGTGCGTCAACGGAAAGTCACTGGTCGAATGGGTACTGCATCGGGCTGCTGCATGCGCTGATGGAGCATCGTTTGAAACTAAGTGTCGGACAAACTTGCAGCACTGAATATGAAGCAATGTGTACGCATTTGCCGTTAATCAATGAACTTCTTTGACGCCAACTTAGGTAACTAGGCATGTGACGCTGGGAGCGTGCCATTCTAGAACGACGAAAAAGATCTATTAAACGTCCTTTAAGATGCCTTACAATTATTTAGAGCCTTTATAGATACCTTGAAAAGATCCTCTCAATGCTAAGCGGAATCAAGCTCTTTTAAGAATAGTTGCTCAAGGACACCAACCCCACGCTTTAGCACGCTGTGCCACAGATGCACTGGGTATTGGCTGCATTTCAATCAACGTTTTTTCCTGCGAGCGCTTTATCAAGTTAAGCAACGAATGTACTAGATATGTGCCACTGTTCAGTAAACCTGTCGCCAATATGGGCCACATAATATCTGCCACTGGGTTTGTTGCTAGCGGGAGAACAATTGCCAGCGCTCGCAGGCGTCGGCGCGCCATACTCCTTGTCTCGGAAGGCACGCGCGGACTTCTAAGCAGCGTCACTAGATGGTGCAATGTGTCTAGAAAGCAATGGCGAGGAAGGAGAATCTGACAACGTTAAGTGTGTGTCAAACGCCTTTCCATGTGCTTAATCTCTACTAATGCATTTTCTTTTGCAGTGGATGTACAAGCGCAAGCACATGGAAGTGAGGTGCCCACCGGTACTTTCAAATTGAGGCAACCATACCGATCAATGAATGTTTACGAAGATCTTTTCGAAAAGGATGTCCCACCTGGCCAAGTGCAAGTTCTAAGGATCAGCTCCAACCCACCGAAATTCAGCGCCGACAACCGGCCTGTACTAACTTTTTCATGGTACAGCGGTGGTGACCATGCTTACGATGGGAAAGGTTAGCCTGACGTTATATTTTGTCGTGTACGCGAATCTGTTCTCCGCCTTACCTGGTTATCTGCAGAAGATAGAATTAAAAATAACGTCTGTTCTTTTTTCCGTCTATACAGACTACCCCCAAGCTCTTGTTTATAACGCATTTGTTTACTTCCAAGAGCAGTCATACTTCGGTGCGATATAAATGCATAGTGCTGCATGAATGTTTGAAGTAAAAGGCTTCACCATTGTTGTAGCACATATAACGTGTACGTAGCATCCACAAAAGACGAAGGGCAGAGATACTGAAATGTTTATCATTATTGTTAGGTAGGCGGTGTTGCTGGCACCATATTATTGTTTTTATCAAATTCGGATTAGGGTGGCGACACGAGAGGAATTGTATTTAGGGGAATCTGTCTTTTTGTTAAGATTATTGAAAATTTTGCTAATAGGAAAGAAATAATGTTGCATACTTTGATAAACTTTTAAGAAGGCACTAAGGTGTCAAGCAGAATGGTGCTGCCGACGCTGCTTGAAATACGTACACCACGGCACGAACAGTCTCACTACGGCATTCTATAAACAACACAAGCTTTGCAATCTAATTGCTGTGTTCGGTTGCGTTTTGTGGTTTGCTCGGACGTTGCGTTTACATAAGAACGCATATGGGCACCCAGTAATTTGTGTGACGTAGATAAAGATTAGGCAAAATTATATTTACAAGGTATATACAGAGACGTCACAGGCAAGATAGCAGAATAACCACAAAACGGGAACGAACTCATTCAGTCGTTATCTTCGTCGTCCTGATGAGCAGCTGCTTCAGAATACGGGAATGGCATGTAACATAACCGCCCATGGTCAGAACGCCGTCTCGGCGCTTACACAAAGGAAGGGCTGTAGGCTGAAACGCACCGCTTGAAACGGGACACATGCACGACATCGGTGAGGGGCACTGAAGATGAGTGACAATCCAACGGGGTTATCTCGTATGTTACCTCGGTGAGAAGACGTAATACCTAGTAGGCCCCGGAGTAGTGGGAAATAAGTTTAGAAAACAGGCCTACGTGGCGGTAAGGGGTCCAAAAAATGACCATGGAGCTTGGCTCGAAGTGAATGGTTCTGTGGTGGCTATCGTAACGGGCCTTTTGAATAAGCTGCGGGGCAGAGAAACCGTCCCGGGCAATGTTACTAACCGTTGGAGCAAGAGCACTATTCAATTTCATATTCAATGTTTAATAGCAATTTGAGCGTCGCGAGAACATTCTGTAGAAGCGTGTGGAGCTGAAGGAAGTAGTGTCTCAAAAAGCTGCGCGGGGTGGCGGCCAAACAAGAGATAAAAGGGGGGAAAGCAGGCAGTGTTGTGGCGGGAAGAGTTCTATGCGAATGTCAAATAAGGTAAACTTTTGTCCCAATCACGTTGATCTGCTGAGACCTACATGGATAGCATCGTGGTTGAGGCGCTCTGTTAGTACATTAGCCTGCGGGCTGTAGGCGGTGGATAGTTTGTAACCTAATGAGCAAGAGCGAAGACTATCCTCTACAACGTTTTAAAGAAAAGAGCGATCGCGATGTGCGAGCAGCTGCCATGCAGCGCCGTGGCGAAGGATGACGTCGTGAAGCAGGAAGTCAGCAACGTCCGTGGCGCAACTAGTCGGCAGTGCCCGTGTGATGGCGTACCGTGTCGGGTAGTCAGTAGCTATGGCGATCCATTTGTTCTCCCAAAATAGAAGTCGGAAATGGCCCAACTAGGTCAAGACCTATGCACAACAAAGGAATAGTCGGAATATCTACAGGCTGAAGTGGGCCGGAAGGCTGCAAGGACGAACGCTCGGGACGTTGGCAGGAGTTTGTGGAGAAGAGTAGAGCGGAGGGTCGTAGGTAGCACAAACAGAAGTTCGGTACCGTCGGAGTTGTTATTGCGACGGTAAGAACATTGTCGCGGATCACGAAAAGGCGAAGCAACGAATCGGAGGTATTAGAGCGCAGGCGATCGATGATGGATGGCAAGTTTGCATCACTGCGCTGTTGAATGTTTATATCGCTTAAATCGGAGATGGTGAGGACGCAGGTGTCGGAATCATGAGTGGTGGAATCGGCGGGCTCCACGCGATGACGTGATAGGCAATCGGCGTCCTAGTGCATGACGCCAAACTTGTAAAGGATATCAAAGCTGCATTCTTGTAGCTTTAGCGCCCAGTGACAAAGGCGTGCAGTCGTGTCTTTGAGGGACGAGAGCCAGCACAGCACATAGTGGTCCGTCATGACCACAAAGGTGCGGCCGAACAAGCACTGCCAAATTTTGTCGACTGGCCAAGCTAGCGCAACGCATTCGCGCTCAGTGATGCAGAACTTGCGCTCTGAAGGGTAGAGGAGGCGACTGGCGTAAGCGATAACGTGGTGTTGGCCTTGTCGCTGCGGTGCGAGGACAGCGCCATGCCGTGTCCGCCGTGTCCACAGCAACTACATGTGTAGGTGCTGTGGGGTAAAAAGGCGCTAAGACTGGAGGAGTTGTAAGCAATTTGGTGGAGCGTTTGCAATGCACTGGCTTGCTGAAGGCCCCATGAAAACTTGCGTTCCTTTTTCGGGAGGTGTGTTAGTGGACAGTCAACGACGGCGAAGTCCTTGACAAAATGTCGAAAGTGAGACCACAAGCAAATAAAGCTCCGAACGACTTTGGCCGAACACGGCACAGGGTACTCTTTCACGTCACGAATTTTGTCGGGATCAGGTTGGACGCCGTGAGAACTCACACGGTGACCTAGCACAGTAATTTCACAGTCTCCGGAGCTTCACTGCCGATAGGCGAGTCAGGTGGCTCTCAAATATTGGTGAAAAAACGATCAATTCATCTAGATAACAGAGGCATGTCAATCATTTGTAGCCACGAAGCAGAGACGCCATCATTCTGTCAAACGTAGCGGGGGCATTACATAAACCAAACGGCATAACTCTGAATTGAAGAACATCGGGTGTAACAAATGCAGTATTTTCGCGGTCCAGGTCGTCGACAGAAATCTACCAATATCCTGAGCGGAGGTCGATGGACCAGAAGTAGGTATACCCGTGAAACCGGCGGAAGCATTGTCAATTCGGGGCAGTGGGTAAACTTCATTAAGTGTGACTTTTCAAGTGCCGGTAGTCGACGCAGAAGCGCCAGCTGGCATCCTTCTTTACTAGAATGACAGGTGATGCCAAGGGACTGGACGAAGGGTCAATGATGTTTTCGGTGAGTATCTTGTCGACCTCGCGCTGAATGACTTGCACCGCAGCATGGGACACGCGATAGAGACGTCGTTGGATGGGCTGGCATCTCCAGTATAAATCCGATGAGTTACGATGGATGTGTAGCCCAACAGGCGGTCATCAAAGTAAGAAATGTCGTGATAGGACACCCAAGGTTTCCAGAGATCGGCAGCATGTGCTGAGACGAGGACAGGCGCCATCATTTTATTAAAAGTGACATCGGTTGAAACTGACGAGGAGGTGGCCGCAGCAGAAGGCGAAGAATCGTCTGCAGCGAATGCAGAAATTGCATGCTCAACGACAGAAGAGACGTTGACCAGAGCCATGCCTACCAGGATAATTTGCGTGCACCAGCTAAAGTTCAGCATGGCCAGTGACACTGTGTTATTAGAGGTGGTAACGAGGGTCTGGGGAACGGTGATATTTCGGGCCAATAGAACGACAGATATTGGAGTCAACAAGTAAGCACAATCGGAAATGGAAGGTATGGAAGTCAAGTTCACGTATGTAACAGCTTGAGGTGGCAGTGGAACGTGATCGACCGAGCACAAACGCGTTTGACGTGTAAGCGGACCGTTAGAGTGATGATGCAGCTCGAGCGTGAGCACAGCACTTCCACAATCAAACAGAGCGGAATGGTCTGATAAAAAGTCCTTGCCGAGGATGAGCTTGTGGAAGCACTGCTTGAGCACAGCAAGTAGTACAGTCATAGAGTGGTCGGTGATACTGATACCTGCAGAGCCCATCCCAAGGACAGCAACCGTTCCACCATCAGTGACACCTATGGGTGACAACGTGGGTGGAGGGAGGGCCACCTTAAAGCGATGACGGAGCTCTGAACACATCACAGATATATGTGCGCCCGCGTAAACAAAAGCAAGGACCCGTACACCGTCAACTTTAACGTGTATTAGGTTAGGTCTAGTAGGAAGTATGGGCAAAGAATTTTTCGGACAGGTTGAGCGTCACATCCGCGCACTGCATCGTCAAGTTTTCTGAAGGCTGACGTCCAATCGACGCTCACGAGCGGCGGGTTTGGAGCGAGCGAGATGACAAACAACGAGAGAGCGCCGAACGGGACTGGTGCACACGCATAGATGGTGAGCGTCAATATGACATAGTGGAAGCATTATTGCTATCTAAGGGTATGCGATTGTGTGAAGCTGGATTCGAAACGGTCAGGATTGCTCTCAGGGTGACGGCTATGGGCAAACGGTGCATGCAGGAGGAGGCCAGGACCAAAGGCTGTTGCTATAGCGTGTGACGTGACCTTTATGATGACAGATAAAGCAAGTAGGCCAGTCATCGGCAGTCCTTCGTTTGGCGGGATTGCGACGACGTAGCGGGGGCCCCGGGCATTGAGAGACTTGGAGACGGTCGGCTGGGCGGGAAGAAGCGACGGCCCAGCTCCTGACAAAGGATAGCTTCGACAAGGGGTATCATCGGAGACGTAAACTCAACGGCACTGGGGCCCGTTGAAGCAGGAGACATGGCCTGTATTTGGCGTCGGATAAACTATGTGACATGCTCCGCGGTGAGCGGTACCTGTGGTGCAGGCACGTCTTCGCTCGACGATGTTGCTGTCGTGTTAGGCAGTCGCATGAACTGGTGCGCGATGCGTCGGCTTCTGGCGTTCTCAAAAGCTTTGCACTCTTGTATGATGGAGTTCAGAGTGTTGCAGTCCTTGTAAATAAGCAGATTCAGTGCATCATCTGCTGTCCCTTTTAAAACATGTACCACTTTTTCTTACTCCATAATTTCATCTTCAGCACCCCTTCGCAAAGCAACGTCAAGGCATATCGAGGGTTGAAACCATCACCTTCGGCGCAGCAAATTGCGAGGTCAGCTCCTACCTAACTGCGCCCGACAACACAGCCATGCGAAACATCGACCTGGAATTTGATAAGCAGCACCGTAGAAGTCTAATCGCACAAACGAGGAACCCCAAGGCTCTAGAAGCTAGAAGAATCAAGAAGTCCACCACGGTCGTGATACTCTTTGATGGTCGCAAGGTGCCAAACTACGTCATGTGCGGCCTGAATATGGTCAGATGCACGCTCTACCAAAGACAAACGGAGGTCTGTTACGCATGTGACAGGTTTAGTCACCGAGCGGATGTCTGCGCGACTCCCGAAAACGTGGTCTGCAGGGGCTGGGGAGTGAGTTCCCCGTGCGCCCAACACCTCTGCTCACCGAAGTGCGCCTTCTTCGGGAGACCTCACCCCACTGGCGAGAAGTCTTGTAAGCAGAGATTTCAAGCGCCTTACGTAGTCACACAGAAAATAGCGATGCGGCTACAACAAGAACTTTCCGCCGATAGGCGCGCTGTCTGGACATGCTGTTCAACGACGGGCCGGGAGCGGATGCCGCGAGCTGGGCGTGACTAGGGCGACTTACTAGGGCTCGGCGGCTTGCATCCAGGAGCCTGCTGCCAAGGAGACCGAGTGGGCCAATCGAGTCAATGGATGCCCGAAAATGGTAAAAAGGGTTACGCCAGAATCACAGAGTTGGAAAGGAAAAACGCGGCGCTGAAAGGCGCCAGCAAACAACTCAGAGCGGAGATGGCTGAGTTTAGGTAGGCTAGTAAGCGCGAGGCTTCGCAGCCTTCACAGCCCCCGCAACACTCCAGGGCTGAAACACCCATCGTTGTTCCCATCGAGGCGCCCTCCGGTTAAAAAGAGGGTCCTAGAGAAGTCTGTTCGGGACGAGGGACTCGAGGCATTTCAGAATGAAATGAAGGTTATGCTAAAGTCTCTCAGCGAAGCGGTTGCGATGTTTAGCGCTAAGTTTGATGTCCTTGACCGCAAGTTGAACGCGCTGGAGGCCAGACTGAGCATATCGGAGACTAGGAGAGGGCCCCTGGAATTTTGTGCTCTTGCGAACAATGCGCCTTCTCAGACCGAAATACCGGCATCTTCTGGCACCCAAAACCTCCAAGCGGCTACACCTCGTAGCATTTTACAGAATAGGCTAACTGGAAGATCTAATCATGGAGGCTCATCTTAAGGCAGGTGGAATCTGGCATGGGAATTGTTGGAGTTTTCAGCGCTAGAGGGCTGTCCTCCGGCAGTTCATTAGATCCCATCCGCAGAAGGCACACGTCATTCAACTTCAGCAAACACTTTCTGGCGCGGTCCTGTTACCGGGTTAAAAATTGCAAGTCGTTTACGGTGAAGGGAACAGGGGCACCTGTGCGCTCGTCTTCAAAGGATTCATTTCCATTGCGCATGATTTTCTTTATACTCCAGCAAGGAGGATCGCTCACCTGTTGAAATCATTCGGAGTGGTAAGCTTAAATGTAGCATCCTTATGCTGCACAGCTATAGTTTACCTAAGGATATAAAGCAGAGGTTCACACCGTTCTTTAGCAGGCCAGCCGGTAAAGCCGGTGGTTCCCTCCTCGTTGTTGCCGGCGACTTTAACACCCCGCGCCGGGGGTGGGGTTACTCGCGAACGACGCGCAAGGGAAACAAGCTGTGGCAGGCGGCGGCAAATCGCGACATCACAGTCGACCCCAACCCGGCATTCCCGACCAGGATCGCCTACTCTTGTTCGAGGGACAACACGCCGAATCTGACCTTCGTCAAGAACGTCGGGGCTGTCTTGGCAAAACCTGCACGAAGATTTATTCAGCGATCACAACATACTCGCGACTCACATCAACGTGAAGAGCAAACCGCTTAGGAAATTCGCCATCACGGACTGGGATCAGTTTCACAAGATCAGAAGGGAGGAGAAGCAGATTCAGGACTCGTCTATCAACCTGGAGCTCTGGGTGACACAGCTCGAAAAAGACATCAAATCGGCAACAAATAAGGTGCAGATGGAGCTAGATATCAAAAGAATGGACAGCCGCCTCACATACATTGTGGAGGCCAACACGGCGCTTCTAAACAGGTGGAAGGAGGAGCGACTCAACCGTAGGCTTCACAAGAACATTGCGGAGCTTAATCGAACCTTCGAAGACCACTGCCAATCCCACGCCAGGCATCAATGGGACGAGGTGTGCAACTCGATCGACGGCCGAATGCGAGTCGGCGGTAAGTGGAATCTACTCAAACACCTGCTGAACGAGCCCAACTGCAAATGCAATCAGAGTCAGGCCATTCGCAGAGTATTCCACGAGGCCAGGCAGTCCGAGACGGAAGATGCCATCTTGGACGCGCTGACAAGCAAGTACCTACCTATCGGTACCTCGAGCCCGGCGGATTACCCGTCATGTAACGTTTGGAAAGTCCTGCTCTCGCGCACTTCAGTCATAGTCGAAAAGTTTTTCTGGTCTATGTGGACGACTGTTCTTGTGTGATTCGGCGCAGCGCTTTGGCTTGGTTCAATGCGCACTTGAACAGTCAGGAAAAGGCCAACCAACTTACAGTTGAGACGGAGGTCGACAGCAGACTCCCATTTTTGGACGTTCTTGTCACCAGACGCGATAAACCGCTCTCGTTCAGCGTATGCCGTAAAGGCACTCACACTGGACGCTACCTGAACTTTCAATCCGTTCATCCTGAAGCTCACAAAAGGTCGGTTACTGCCTCCCTGCTTAACCGTGCAAACCGCATTGGCACCAAAGCAGAAAGTTGTTTCACCGACATGGACCGCGTGCGAGGCAATCTCTCGGCAAGCGGCTATCCCACGTCTTTTTGGAGTGCATTGGAACGCCGCCTGTCCAATTCAGTCCGACTGGGTATTCCCCGGCCAAGAAAACGTGCGCCATACCTACGCTCTTGGGATAAGCGAAACCTTGTCTCGCGTTCTGCGCAGTTATGACGTAGAAGTGGCGCACGTGCCTGTGTGTAAGCTGAGCCAAGCACTCGCTGGCGGCGAGGACAGGCTTCCGAGAGAATCGTTTTCTGGCATAGTCTACAAGATACCCTGCGCAGATTGCGACTACGCATACATAGGTGAATCGGGCAACCTTATACAGAGACTGAGGTAGCATCAGGAAGATTTCGAAAGGAAGGAGCAGTTTCGGGGGTGCCCTTGCCGAGTACACGGAAGCAACGGGCCACAAGATTGACTGGGATCGCTCTAGAGTTATCGGCCAAGAAAGAAATCTGAAATCGCGGCTGTATCTGGAATCCCTGGAGATACAGGAAAAACGTCACACGCTCACTCGATATGAGGGAACCCTCCCCCCGTCATACACTCTTAGGCAAAGTTACACCCTTTGGCTTGCCCCTTCTGCCACACAACGATAATCGTTATCTGCCTTGATGCGTTTCCTTTCTTTAACGCTGCGAGCCCGGTACTTTCCAGTAACGAACGGCACGGGCGTTATCAGAAGGGGCACTCCAAACGGTGTAAACTGTTCTATGCTGATAACGCGCGTGCCGTTTGTTACTGGAAAGTACCGGGCTCGCAGCGTTAAAGAAAGAAAACGCATCAAGGCAAATAACGATTATTGTTGTGTGGCAGAAGGGGCAAGCCGAAGGGTGTAACTTTGCCTAAGAGTGTACATACGCTGCTTACATTACGTTCTGCAGTATACATAAGCTTCCGTGAACATTCCTTCAACCCATTGTGAACAAGGCTTCCGTAAGGAAGCCGAAACGTCTTTTAGATTTATTTCTTTTTAGTACTTCTTTTGGTGGGTGTCCGTCGTTTCGTTGCCTCATGCTTCATGCCAATCAGACGGGCTTTCGTCGAATCCTCGACTTCAAGTTCTTTGAGAGCGCGAAAACTATTCGACTTATAGAGTGCGCATTACAGCTCTCACTGTGGCATGTACATGTTAGTTTACGAAATCAGTCCCGAAGCTAAAACTGGAACACCAAGAAGTGGTTGAAGGCTTAAAATGACATAGAGAACAGGCCTAGAAATAATAATGGGAACAACATGCAAGACGAGCGCCGGCTAACTGACAAGTTTAGTTACTGCTTGCATCGGTGTCCTGCCACCATCATCGTTTCCTCCGATGTTTCCACGCTTTCTAAGATGAACAGATAAGTCCTACCTCACACCGTTTTGCATTACTATGACGGGCATTACGAAGAATGACAATTCATTTTGCTCACAGAAAAGCTTACTACAGCGTTCAGGAAACTTTGCTTATTGTCAGTTGCGTACCTGAAAAATAAAAGGCTTGATTACCAGTACACAAAATCATTACTAATTGGTGCAGTTAAAGAAAGATGTGTCTTATCAAATATATAGCATAGGACATGCATCTAGATGACACTAATTTGCCTTAATATTTTGCTCTTTCCCGATATGCGTTATTTAACATTATGACTGTAGTGACATATGTGGCGCGGGCGCCAGAAAACGACAATAAAGAACACTGTTGGCCTAGGCGTTGGCTCTGATTCAAGTGGACAGAGTGTTGGGCTAGATAGCCTTACATTAAAATTACGGTAGATAAGCGCAAAGTAATAACATACACAAAGAATAATGACACAAAGAACGGCTATACATGGCCGTTGGCCGGGCCTCTTTCGTATCTCTTTATTCATATGATAACGCATAGAAGAAACGTTGTGCTTTCATGACGTAAAAGTGCGGAACCAACGAATAGTATTAAAAAACTAATCTTTAAGTTTTGTCTGTTATCCAAAATGTCGTACTTTATTGAACAGGTTGCATCGTAAATAGGTTAAAATTGGTGTTATGTGATGTAAAAAAGCGTTGTATGATTTTTTGCAGTGTCGCAATTATGCAAGATCATATTCGCTCACGATCGGCCTTTTGCTTGCAATAATGTGTTATTCTGCGATGATGTGATAGCGGTTTAAATTTAATGCAGTTTCAGCATTGACGTATCGTTTACTTCATTTCCCGTTTATAGTGGATGTTATATCCAGCAAGAAAGGTACCAAATTACAACTTCCATGGAACAATTTGAATGCCTGTCAATACATCACAAGGAATCGTGTGTTATCAACGTCTTCAATTTAAAACATGAAGTAATACGAAAATAACGCAAAGCGAAACATTTAAAAAATACGAAATAATTCTCGCTGCTATTTGCGATTTCGTACAAAGCTAATTTCATGTGCGAAGTCCTGTTACAGGAAGGCGCAAACTAAAACCTGGATATACTAAGACTACAGCTCCGCGTCAATACCTTTCTCTTGCTGAGAAATTAATGACCAGATTATAACTATTTACAAAGCTTTCGCAGGCTATCGCATTTCCTTTTATTTGTCGGGACCCACTCTGCATTCAGTCCCCTCGTACTCCGGCGATAATATATACGCACTCGTTGCTCCAGAACGGCGCACTGTGGCAAATAACCACCACATCGTTGCGACCCACCGGCGAAAATAAAAGTCAATGCCTATTGTTTACAGCTATTGTGTGGTGATGGTCAAGGGCTTTGTTACTTGTGATCCTTCAAATCCTTCCTCTATATTTTGTTGTACTGAACACTAAACATCAAAATGGGCTAATAATCAGAATATCCGTACAATGGATCTTTATATGTGCCAGTAAAACCATATTGGATGCTCTACATATTGCTCACAGTTCCGAACTCTTCTAACGTGCCTATTTTTGGCACACGCAGCCGCGTCGCTGGAGATCCGTGGTTGCACCACATCGGACAGCATTGAACAACAATTCGACACTTGCCATCTGGTGGACCCACAGACGGACCTGGTGACTGGTTCACTGACCCCCCTGGAAGTTTACCAGAAGCACACAGTCGAACTGGCTGTACCCCAGGCCCTTATCCAGGAGCTGCAAAATTCTGGAAACAGAGTCTTCTTTGGTGTGAAATCAATATCCTCAACAGGTGTCCCTTCAAAGGTTTGTGTGCCCTGATAGAAATGCCACTGTTCTATTTAAAAAAAAAAAAAAAACAAATCACAAATGTAAACCAATCACGCACCGCTGACGCTTAGTGAACAGACAGTTTAAGTTTTGCGTACGTTTTAATATAGCAGGTCGTTACTGCGCATGCGCAGAACTCTAAACGACCCATAGCGTATAGCGTACGCACGCTATTTCGTGGATTTAGCGATAGCGTCTTTGAGTGGTGTGCGTAGTTTGCGGGAAACATGGCGCCGGTCCGGGTTGGCCGCTTCGAATTGAATGTGGCGTTACGTTTCCAAAATACACTTTGTTCCTATCAAATGACTGCGTAAGCGTCTTTCGCTTAGTCTCAGACCGCTTCGACGGTAGAGTATTGTGGATAACCTTCCATAGGTCTCGGGATCGCTTCTCGTTTCCAACGAATCGAAGCCTAAACGAAAAGAAATGGATGGATGGATGGACCAACGCATGGATGGATCGATGTTATGAGCGCCCCCTCTGGACCGTGACGGTGGGCTGCAGAACCTAGCTCTTGCTATGATACTGCCTAATGTCCAACCTAGGCTAAAAAAGAAAGAAAGAAAAATACCTATTGACTCCCACAACCAAATTTTCTAACCCCATATTGCGAACTTTGCTTTTGTACGTCCAGTAGGGCCAATGTGGCCTAAATCGATCGCTGGGCAGATGTCTTCACATTCAAATAAAGCGTACTCCATCGTTTCCCTACCTTTACCTTAGCAAGCGCACGCTTCTTTTGTCTTATACCTCGCTTTATAGGTGCGTCTAAGGCATCCCGATCTGGCTTTGAAAAGTAATGAGCTTGTCTTTGAGTTATCATAAATTGTTTCTTTCTTGATATCGTTTTTTTCTCTTAACAGAAACATTCGAGATGTCAGCGCCACATATCGCTCCAGTCGGGAGATCTGAGATCCAAACATGTCGAAGGGCAACTAAAACTGTAACAAATGAGCGCAGCTTAGCGTTCGCTAGAGTTGCGTACGCTAAACTACAAGGATGTATTATTAACTCTTGCTGCTGAGCACGCGCTTTCCTTTGTGATCTCTGGCTGCTGTGGTTCTGGGTGCTTTGTGCAAAGACGGAATGGAAAAATTAGCATTGAAGAAGGTAGCAAACGCTCCTAAGCAAACAGAAGTTCTGAATGATATTGCAGTACCAAAAAATCCCTTTTAAGGCCCATACGTGGCTTCCGGAT
The DNA here is from genome assembly GCF_023375885.2 of Dermacentor andersoni. Classification (NCBI taxonomy): domain Eukaryota; kingdom Metazoa; phylum Arthropoda; class Arachnida; order Ixodida; family Ixodidae; genus Dermacentor; species Dermacentor andersoni. Next base: position 116,159,265 of record NC_092819.1, on the reverse strand, counting down.
CGTAAATACAAATAACTATAACATTAATTATTATTATTACAAACAGCTGCAGAGTTTGCGAAGTCATCAGGCATGACACCTAGATCTTGAGCGTTCCTTGCTGTTGTAAAGCCGCAGACAGCCGGCACTCGTTACTTAATGGCTATCGCACGAGACCGAGCCTTCTCTCACATGCAAGGACTGGTGTAGGCAATATGCACTATAAGTTTAATAAAGTAGGTATACAGGGTGTTTCAGCTAGCACTTTCAAAATTTTTCATAGGTTGCCGGTGGCAGATACCTCAATTGTAGTTTATGAGCCGGTCTACTTGAACCGGCGGACACTACTTGCAAACAAGACAGAAATGCAAAGTCGACTAATTACCAAGAATTGACTAATTACATTTTCTAGGTAATTATCTTACGACCCGTATTTCAATTTACAAAGAGTAGCAGTGCAGTTTGCAAGGCACTTGGAACGAATTGTCATGACGACACCAATTTCGAGATATAAATTCCCGAACTTTGCGGAGAAATGCACTGGCGTTGCATGTACTTGTGTGATCCAGTGCATAAAACCACGTTTCTTTAACAAAGTAACGAGAACGCCAGTGTATTTCTCCCCAATGTACGGGAATTCATATATCGAAACTGCTGTCAACTTGGAAATTGGTTCCAACTGGATCCGCCTTGCGAACGCTATGGCTAGAATTTGTATATTGCAATATGGTCCAGAATGTAATCGGTTAAAAACTTAATTAGTGAATATTTATTAATAAGTCAATTTTGCATCTCTAATATTTTTGCAAGTATTGTCCGCCGCTTCGAGAAGACCAGCTCATGAACTACAATTTTGATATCTGTCACAGGCAACTTCTAAAGATCCAATGTTTGAAAGTGTTCAATGAAACACCTTGCATATTCGTTACCGGTGTACAGAACAATTCAAAAGATATCGTAGGCCGTCCTATTCAGCGTTATTGCTCATGAATGCCTCTGATGCTGAGAATCCGTAGGCAGCGCTAACGGTCGGTCACAAACACCGGTCACTAATAAACGCCTTTGCAAGTGGTGGCGGTTGTTTGTGCCTACAACGTCAACCCTGGAACTTCCATCCCGTACCTTTCGCTCAACTATGCCTGAAGACGCATCTCAGCAAGCGCTTCCTGCTCCATCCCAGCAAGCGCCTTCTCAGATGGTGTGCTATGGTGTGCCTTGCTAGAGCAACCATGCCATTTTCAGCGGCGCGGACGACACCGATGTCAAGGACGGGCTGACGATATATGAAAGGGCAAGCGCCCACGCTAAATCGAACGATCCCGCCAAACTGAGCCACTTGCTCTTCTCTCTTGCGGGTATCGCCAGTCACTGGTACAACAGCCATGACACCAACTATCGGACGCGGTGCTCCTTCAAGACCCCTTAGTGGCTGTGTTAGGTCACCCTACTGTGCGCAAACTGCGAGAGGAATTGTGTTTTCGAGAACATGTACAGTAGTCGGGTAAATCGTTTACCAGGGGCCCTATAACGTAAAACTATTCCAATATTTTTCTATTCCAATCTCCTGACGTCAAATTTGCGTAACCACCGACGCAACCACCGGGCTGTCACCCGCAGGGTTGTCTGAACAGACCAATCAAACGCTCTCCTCGTTTATAGGAAGTCACTTTTGTTTGCTTGAAAAAGGAATAACATTGCCTACACTGAGCGGCTTGTCGTCTCTAATTGGCTTACAAGAGCAGAGTAGAACGCTCAAGTGGAGAAGCATTCACTGGGGCAGAGCCAGTGCACTGAAAATCGATAACCGGATGAAGAGGGTGGTGCCGGCGTCTGCGATTGGTCGGCTTTCCCTTACTTAGCTTGTGGTGGCTGGTCGAAAATCACGGCGGCATGCAACGGAAGCTTAAGAATGACGCTAAAGCTGACCGCCACCGAAGAAGTGTTGGCAGAATGAGGTGGTAAACGTGCCGAATTGCTCGAAAACGTTACACGGCCACGCAAGAAGGTTTATTATACGCAAGTACACCCATTTTCTCCGGCAGGTGCGAGTAGCCAGCGTCTCAGCGATCGGCGGCAGCCTTCATTTATCCCTTTCGGAACGGGGCAGCCTGCGGCTATTCCGAAGAAAATTCAGTTTTGTTCGGCATATTAATGCATCTTTATCGCGTACACGTCACTTTGACGCGGTGAGTTTGTGCGGTTTTGTGACGTCGCGTGACAGGCAGGTGAAGTCGGTGCAGCCCGAAAACTTTTTACCAGTAGCCGAGGGCTAATGGCAGAAAGGTGTCGAATCAGAAATAACCGTTTTTCTTTTTTCTGTCAAATCATGCATAATCAGGGTGTACACATCATATCAGATGGGGAGGTATCGCGGTTTCCGTGAAGACGCGTGACAGACAGGTGAAGTGGGCATGGTCGAAAAATGTTTTTGACCAATCGTGGAGGGCTGATAGCAGAATTGGAGTAGAAAAGTTTGGAATAGTTTTACGTTATAGCGCCCCAGCTACACAGAAGATGTACTGGACTTGACTAAGAAAGTCAGTGCAACGATGTCGGAGTCCGACAAAATCAGAAACATCTTAAAATGTATAGAGGACGATGCTTTCAACATGCTACTGGCCATGAATCCTCGGTCCGTGACAGCCTTCATGACTTGATGCCAAAGCTACGAGGAGCTACCCAGGCAGCGCCCGTGGACACTTGCCCTTCCTCACGCGATGACCGCGTTTCTGGTTTGGATACCATGACCAAATTGTCAAGCGCTGCTTGCTAAAATTAAAGCGTTCGTTCGGGAGGAAGTTGCACACCAGCTTTCCTTGATATCCTTCGCTCAGTCACTGCATCTCCAATAGCCTGTATAAAATGTTATGCCTCCGCTCCGTCGCGCCATCCAGCAGGAAATTGCCGAGGTCTGGCCAGACCACAGCCAGCGTCTTATTGCGGCTGCACCCCTAAGCTACGCTGACGTCGTTGAACCGACTTAACAGGTGCGGGTGGCTGCACCACCCAGCTACGCTGAAGTCGCCGCAAGAAACCAGCCACCCTCTTCAAGTATGCCACTCCGACCTGCCGACTTCGTGCGTAGAGTCCCACTGCCGATGCGCCGTGCCGTCATGTCAGCAGCCGAGTCCTTATGTATACAACGAGTCCTGTGGTATGGATGGGAGCTGCCCCAGCGAGGCAGTCGCGCACTCCCGACAACCGGCCAATTTGTTTTGCGTGCGGCTACGCTAGTCAGGCCGCGCGTTTTGTTATCGTCTGCAGCCGACTAGTGCCGCACCACCCGTGACAAGCCAGTGCAGCCAACCAAATTACGGCGTCCTGTTGACTATGTCGCCGACATTGCTCCCTACCTCAACTACCCGCCGTTCACCTTCTCCCGCCGTCACTCACGGTCGCCTATGGGACCTCGCCCCGTAACTCGGCACGAGGAAATCTAATTGTCGCACTCCAAGAGGCAAGGGCTGTGACAACGTCGAAATGTGAAAGTCCTTACCGGAGTTCCTCGAACGTAATCGAAGTGTTTGTTGACGGTGTTCTCGCACCTGCACTCGTGGACACTGGATCCGCCGTTTGCGTTACGAACGCTAAGGTTTCTTGCTTACTTCGAAAGTTCATGACGCCTCTTTCTGGACTGATCCTCCACACAGCCAGTGCTCAGAATGGTCACCCCAAAGAGGCTTGCACTGCTCGTGTTGTCGTTGCCGACGTTCTATACGCCATATAGTGTGGGTATTGCAAGGAAAGATTTTAATGTGCAATAGTGAGAACTCTTCAATCCTGTATGTTACCTGTGAGGCTGACGTGGCAAAGGTCGCTTAAGCGTTTTTCTTATCAGCACATGGACCACCAAAATAGAATGTTACTTGACAAGTATAGCAACTGGAAACATATTATTATGTCTTCTCTTGTTTGCCCTCTTCGGTATAAATATTTTGAAACTTTGACATTCAAAACAGCTATTTACTGCTTCATCATCTTAACCCTTTTTCTGCCAGCGATACTGGACTACCCAATAATGAGGTTTGTAATTACCTGTGTAATGGCTGTACTAAGAGAGACTGACTTTTATGCCATGCCCTGTAAAATGTACAACTTGTGCACAGACGTGGTAAAAAAGCAGTTTCTGTGCCACACTATAAGTATGGCCATTGCAGTTTGCATTGGCATTTTTTTTTTCAAAGCTTCGTTTTTTAAACTCTTTTGGCTTCTTCGTATGGCTATCGTTAATAGATTACAACATACCGTGTCTCCGAGATCATTGCATCAGTGAACGCTCCACACTATGATTTCTTGACACCTTCCGAGCTGAGCACACGATATCAGACAAAAAGCGGTAACATTTCGTTTCTGCATCTGAATGCTCGATCAGGGCGAAACAAAAGCGATGATATAGGTGCCTTTCTTTCCAGCTTTAGGTTTACGTTTGACGTTGTCATGATCTCTGAGACATGGTACGAAAGCCACTCTGCTGTTTTTAATCTGCCTGAATACTCTACATTTTTGCTTAACCGGAGCTTTACGAGAGGAGGGGGGGAATTGCGATGCTGTCGAAAACGTTTTTAAAATGCGAATAACGTAACAATTTCTGACTTATAACCGATGACTACGAGGTGCTTACCCTAAAATCTAATTCTTCGCTTTTTACTGTCACATACCGCCCACCCAAGGGAAGCAGTATCAAACTTCATCATTTTATGGACGAGTACTTCAGCTGGGTAAATGATCATAAATACAGATTTATATTAGCCGGGGACTTGAACATAAACTTGCTTGAAAAGTCAACACTTCAACAAGAGTTCTACACTATGCTAGAGATCAATGCATTTTTCAATATCATAAATCAACCAACACGCATTACGCCTGAAATATCAACGTTACTAGACACCTTCATTACTGATGCATTTGATGAATTGTCAATATTCGATTCACTGGCAGCTGATCCTAGTGATCACCAACCAATTTATTTAAAAACAAATCTCACAGTTCCCCTTAACAAACCTGCAAAAAGCTTTGCTCTGCGCGGTCAAGACATAAACCAGACTACTTTACAAACATTTTATGTTAAACTGCCGCATATAAACTGGAGCAGCGTCTGTGAGGAAACCAATGTTGATGAAGCTTATGGTACTTTTACTTCCACCTACAAGCAGCTGTATTCTGAGTCTTTTCCATACAAAACAAGAGTGCGAACTTCGAAGGCGCGTAAGCCGTGGATAACAAGGAATGCCTAAAGGCGATACGAATTAAAAACATACTTATTAAGCGCTTTTAAAAAACAAAATACATTGACGATTTGAAGAAGTTGAAGGCTGCGAGAAATAAAGCTAACAGTATCAATCGGCAAGCCAAACGAAACTATATGAGTAATCAATTTAACGACGAAGTAATAAAGCACTCCGATATTGTTTGGGGGAGGCTCAATAATTTGCTAAACTTAAAGAAGAAGACTGTAGTAGATGAAATAGTCACGCATGGCACTCGCTTGTCCGGTTCTCAACTACCAGATGCTTCCAATAATTTCTTTGTGTCCATTGCAGACGACACGCAGCCCAACCAATACCTCAACAGCATGAGTCAAAATGTTAGCGAAACCGCGTTTTTAACTCCTGTTACAACTAACGAAGTTCTGTCGGTCCTACAGTCGCTGAAACATAGTAAAAGTAAGAACATTGACGACCTGCAAATATTGCCAGCGAAGTACACATCCCACATACTTGCACCGATATTAGAATACACAACAAACTTGGCATTTTCTTCAGGAACTTTCCCGAAAAAGCTACAGGTTGCCAAGATTACCATAATTTTTAAAGGAGGAGACGAAAATTATTTCTCCAACTACAGACCTATATCGATCTTTACAGTGTTTTGGAAACGTTTTGAAACGCTCTTACAAGTGCGCATTACAAGCCTTATCACCAACACAACGTCATATCAGCTTCCCAGTTTGGTTTTGTCGCCGGAAAATCAACAAAAACAGCGTTCCTAACTATGAAGGAAATTATATTAAGAGTCATTTGAAGAAAAAGAACTCTCGGGGTTTTCGTTAATTTTTTCTTAGAATTCAACTCCATAAAACACTATATATTATTCCTTAAACTTGAGCACTATGGATTTCGTGGCACATTCCTTCAGTTTTTAATAACATATTTAGAGCACCGCCAGCAACGGGTTGTAATTAACAATTCTTCATCGCACTTTAGATCCATTCATTCTGGCCTGCCGCAAGGCAGTATTCTTGGACCTACACTCTTTAACATCTATATTAACGACATTGTGAACATTGACAACAGCGCTAAATGTATAATGTATGCAGATGATGTCAGCATATTTTTTAGGGCTAAAACACCTATTGACTTGACATTAAACGCTAATGTCAACTCAACTCTTCGCAAATTGGTCAAATGGAGTACTAAATCTTCATTTCTTCAACTTCATTCTTCATCCTCTTCTTCATTTCAACTCTTCGCAAATCGGTCAAATGGAGTACTAAATCTTCATTGAAAATTAACGCTACCAAAACTAAAGCTGTACTTTTTAGACCTAAGAACAAACCACTAGAACATTTACTTACACTAACGCTTGGTTTTCAAAACATTCAAATAGCGAAGTCAGTAATGTGCCTAGGTGTGGCACTGCAGTGTAACTTTTCATGGGACATACATATCGACAATCTGGTTTGAACACTTGCAAAATGCACAGGCATGTTATGCAAAGTCCGCTTTTTACTACCCCTGACTTTTAGTTTATAATGCATTATTTTTATCTAACCTTTCATATTGCCATCTGGTGTGGGGTACAACAACATGGCCAAATACATATAGGTCACAGAAAATACAGAAAAAGGTCATTCGTTTCATTGCGAATGCCCCGTTTACTGCTCACCCTCAACCTCGTTTCGCATCATGAAAAGTAACTCCAATTAATGACCTATAGAATTTATTGCTAAGTAAACGATATGAAAGAAAACGGCAAAATCATGACGCATTCTTTGATGACACAGCTAACTTACGGCCCAAAGCTAATTACTACCCCACACGTAACAATGAAGTCTGGCATGTGCCATCCTTTCGTACTGACTACGGTCGTCAAATGCTCCTACATATAATTCCAACTGTTCTTAACCGGCGCAATGAGCATTGAAGACCCAACGATATGGGTTTCTTTTACTGCAAGTTTGCGCCTCCTTTCTCCCTTTTTTCTTATTGTTATTCTTCGTTGCATTCTTCAGTGTTCCTGAGCGTATCGTGTTATTTCTGCCGCCATCACTTATTTGTTATTGCAAGAGGATGTTCACCAATTTTTTATTGGATATGATGTTTACGTATGCACTGCAGTCTTTTTTTATTGTTCTGTGCGTGTTCTGTTGCTGCCGGTTTTTATGTACAGGGGTGCGCCCCTCTGTCAAGCCTGTCATAGGCTTTTTGGGTGCACCCCTAATATCCCAGATGTTCAAATAATGGTATTTGTATTTTTATTTGTACATGATTCGTCATGATTTCCTCGTGCTCTAAAGACGTTATGATTGGCTGGGATTTTCTCTAGCGCCACAATAGCGTTATTTAGTTAGCAGGGGCGGAATCTAATTCCCGCCGCTGTTAGATTTGCCGCTCACCGACAATTGATCCCTTTCAAGGAAGCTACTTCTCGAAGCCCACACCCAATTTCCTGCGAACACCTCAACGGTATTGCTCAAGTCCTGCAGCAGAATCTCAGATGCTATTCCACTACTGTCTCCATCTGAACGCTTTATCACTTGGAAAGTCTGCTCGGAAAGGTCTGCGACAGTGGACATCACACAGGGCTACAGAACCATTTATGTTCGCGACACGTTTCGGTAACCTTTGTTGCTCATCCTACGAGAATGCCTTGGGATTGTAGACGCGATCGAAGACGTGCAAGTTACGGGCGTGCCCGATGACAACAACTATGGTGGTTTCAGTGCGCTCAATGCTGATTCTATGTGGGACCTATCGCCCAGTAATTTGTTCGGTTCCACTATTGCAGATGCCCTTACACCACTGCAGCGATCGCAGCTTTCTTGCCTTCGAAAGGGATTTCGTTCCTCTTTTGATGTAGGACAATCTTCCCTGGGCCGCACGCCAACTGTCACACATCTCGTCGATACTGGCACACAACAGTCATTCCGGCAACGTGCATATCGTGTATATGCTGCAGAACATCGTGTGATCAACGAACAAGTCGACGACATGCTTCACCGCGAGGTGATACGACCTTCCAACAGTCCATGGGCATCCCTTGTCGTCCTAGTTACGACGAAAGATGGCTCTGTTAGGTTTTTTGCAGACTACCATCGCCTAAACAAGATCACTCGCAAGGACGTCTAGCCTCTTCCGCGCATAGACTACGCGACTGACTGTCTGTAAGGCGCAGAATTTTTCTCACCTCTGAATTTGCGCTCAGGGTACTGGCAAGTACCCATGAAAGAAGCGGATTGGCTGAGAGCCGCTTTTGCCCCAACCGATGGCTTATGCGAATTTAACGTAAGACCTTTTCAACTTTGTAATGCCCCCCTCGACGTTCGGGCGCATGATGGACACAGCTAGGCGTGGCTTAATGTGGCACACGTGCTTGGGCTATCTTGATGATGATGTTTTTGCTCCAGACTTCCCCACACACTTTCAACGGCCTCGGTTTGTTCTAACGTGTAACAAACGAATGGCTACAAGTAAACCTCAAGAAGTGCCGAATTGCTGCACGGCAGCTGACAATTCTAGGTTCCGTCTTCTCCAAGAATGGAACTCTCCGCGATCTAGCCAAACTTCGAGCCGTTGCCGAATTACCTCAACCTACATCTACCAAAGACCTCCCCAGTTTTGTAGGTCTACTTTAGACCTACAAGACTACTTTACACGCTTCATCCGTAACTTCGCCACCATCATATCGCCTCTGATGAAGCTCCTTGGAAACAGCGGACCCCGCCTCTCGTGGTGGTCAGAGCACGACGAGGCATTCGCCATCCTGCGCGTTTGCTAACGTCACCTCCAGTTTTGCCTCAGTAAGACCCGACGGCCCAAATAGAGGGTCACACTGAAGCCAGCAGTGTTGGCCTTGGCGCAGTCCTTGCGCAGCGCAAAGACGGGCTTTCTGAGTACGTAGTGCCTTATCCAAGTCGCACGCTTACGAAAGCCGAACGTAAATACACCGTGAGGGAAAAGGATGTTTGGCGAACGTTTGGCTCTTAATAAGTTATGGCGATATCTGTATGGCCGCCCGATCGACCTCACGAACCACCACGAACATTTTTGGTTGTCGTCCCTGAAGGGACGACAACCAAAATGACAACGATATTCGCCTACTCTACCTTAGCGGTCCCCAGCACTCTGACGCCGACGCCATCTCGTATTTTGCCTCGACCAATGAAAATAAATGCTGCTCGGTATCCCAGCATGCCGCTTCTTTCATCGAATTTTGCACCATCGCTTCCAAACAGCGGAAAGAGCACTGCATCGACTCGCTGGTAGATTTGCACTCTGATACATCGGCACAACCAATCACACACCCGTTACGTCGCCAAGCACACCGTTTCGCCATTCCCAGCGACCTACACCACCGACACAATTTCACCATCGATGGCCGCCAGTGGTTGCTAATAGTGCACCGCAGTCTGCGTTCTGAAATATGTGCGTCATTCCACTCTGACCCACAGTGTGCACGCCCGCGATTATTCAAATCTTACCAGCACATTCGACAGCGGTACTGCTGTCGAAAATAATCCTGCTTTATTACGGAAGTGTTGCATCCTGTGTATTAAAAACTTAGGCGTAATATTTAGCAACATGCAGATTGTTGCGTCTCAGTGCGCTGTGAGGTGGCAATATGGGATTAGTTCAACACCTCCTAGTAAGAACAATTAACGTACCACGCCTACCTCTATATTATTGAAGAATATTTGCCTACGAGTTATTTGCAGCTTTATTTCATATAAAGTACGTGATAGCAGAATTAACATACATTGCTTGGGTCTGTGTTCTGCGCATTCCTCGATTGGAACTGAAGTTGTCCGCAAGGTGAAAGGTCGCAGTAGCTTAACAGGATGTAAAGTTTGACAAATTTGTAAAGTTTGGTAAACTTGCGAATGCTCATTACTGCAGCCTGCAATGATGCCGACGGTTTTTTGATGCACGAGGGAGAAACGCCATCGCGCTTGTCGTCTGCTATGCGCGCGACGAGCACACGACTTTCTCTGCAGGCGCCAACAGAAACCAACAACGCTTGCATTAATTTTTTTCAGGTTCTTTTCCTCCTTGAGATTTTGTTTTCCTCGCCCTTCGGCTTCTAGTTTTTCTTTCTTATAACATATGTGCCATGCATCTATGTGAAAGCTTATATTTTTCTGTTCAAGATGCGCGAACGCGCATGCCATGTCACGCGGCTATTTTGTTTCGGCAAAATATAAGTAGGGAGAAAAATGTGGTTTATTCACTGTTTTGTTAGCAACCCGTTGCACAGCAGGTTATTCAATACACACTACAATAATGTAGAGCTGAGTATCTCATTATTCAGCACAAATGGGCGTATTCTGCACTACGATCGTACGTACGTAAGCCACCTTCCTAAAATTTCTCATAGACAGAAAACTGCTACACATGCCATGTTTCTTTCCTGTGCCCAACACAACTGTACCAAAGCAATTTGCGTCGCAACAGTTATTTGTGAACAATATAAAGATTCACAAGGGCCCGAGGTCTAGATTTTTCGCATGCCAGTAAAACAACTGCCTTTCTTCTTCCATACAAGTATACTTGCTGGTCCAAAAAATATGCAATACATACTAAATTTTCCTGCATAGCTTTCCTAGTGTTTATGCGCCGATACATATAAGGAAATTATATTGAAAATGTCTATAGTCTTGTGTTCATATGTGGTTATGCTTTGCAATACAACATCTAAGACTCCTAGAGCTTCATTCAGATCTTTAATCTTGCAAACAAGGTATCAATACAAAATTCCTCGTGAGAATACTGGAGACCTTTGTGAAATTTGTATTGCACTTCGTTTGTTCTGTCATCATCCGTGCATAAATAGCACAGTTCTATGCAATAACAACAAATAGCGAAAAGGTTTTTTTGCTGAGAAACAGTAAATGCAGCAGAAGCATGTGTCAATCGACGATTGATCGTCTGTAGACATTGGGCAAGTACACAGCGATGCACAAAGGTATTATTGAACTGTAGCTTTGGGACATGGAGGACTGTTTTCGAAACGCAAGAGAAGTCGGCTGCATTCAGTGAATTAGGGCGACATGCTAAGAACAATTCTTTTTTGAATGCTTTTCAAGACATGCCTCTAATACGCTTAATGTACATTACGCACTTTGTTTAACGGAGCCTAAAGACTCTGTTTCGTACGACTTGTTTGAAGCATAGGATAAGGGATAGAGCTATGATACGAGTTTTATCATTGGCTGGAGGTCGTGCGCCATTAGAATTTCGGCGCCGACACAAAAATGAGGCGAAAGCATTTCAACTTTTCTAGAACACTCGTTTTTGACACAGCACGATTTGCTTGCGTATTAAGATTATTCGTGACTTTGGGGATAGAAGGCGCCCCCCCCCCCTCCTACGTTTGCCATATTATTGAAACCACTGAAGTTAAGAGTACTGAGCAACATTAGTACTCTCACAGCTTTACTGAAGTAGGCTCAAGAAGATTCTAGGATCCCAAGATCCATGTATGGTAGCTATCTAATAATCTTTGAAAAGTAGGGTGCAAGCGTGGGAACAATGACTGTCTGCACAAACAATACGTTGCACTATGTTCATGCAAATATCGAAAGATGGCGAACTTTTTTCTAAAGGTAGGCTAATCAGGAGATCGCCCTAAGAGATATAGGAATTACAAAAAGAATAACATACCAGTAAGAAAATTTTCCTAATTTTCAAGCTTTTGAGCTTTCTTTTTGCAGCGGGCTTTCTCTGAAGCTTTTTTTTTTTTTATCCAGATTGGTGCCATTTATGTGCAGCATATGCCACGCTTAGAAGAACTACTGCATTAGGTCTGTGCGACACTTGTAAGAGCAAAACGTTTCTTATATTACACTGCAGTTTAGCTTATCTTTCAGTAGAGTGGACAGGCCGCATAATGCCGCCACCACAACATGCTCCGGAAAATAATTCTAGATGTCCTTCTCTTCCTCTTGCGATAATGGGGCGTCACCTAGCATTGCAAGAGTGGGTGGAACTCTGGGCTCACATTATACTATTACTTCTCTAGTACTTCCCTCGTGGTAATCTTTCGGCGGCTCTTTAACTTCGCTGACTTGCGTTACCTTTGTGTATCATCTCTCAGTCGGTTGACGACGCGTGGGGTCTTTGGTGGGTATATTTTCTGCTTTTGGCCTCGATGAAGCAGCATAGAACCTGTAAAGACAGATATGTCATCTCAACATCTTGCCGTGCTGGTTCGGAAATTTTCACCGAAGTTGGACGTTGTGTCAATGAACGCTACACACAGGCACACATGAGAGAGGACACAGGGCAAGCGCAACGTCCTATCTATACTTGAGTGTCACGTTCCATTGTAAAGCGATTTCCATTGGCAACACATGCGCGCAATATGTTATCACTTCGCGATTATAGAAACACGGCATAAAGAGCCCATTCGTAATCAAATTTCTAGTGCAGGTTACAAAAGAAAAATGGTACTGCTTTCGTAGAATATTATTTTATTCCATGTAAGTTGGTCCTAATTATATTTGGTTGCAGGACTCGATGTAGGAATTCGACCCCAAAAGTTAATCAGTTCCAAATTTTTGTGTTGTTGTATATATTCATGGAACATGTTAAGCATTGCTGGTTCCTCAATAGCTGACTAAAGATACTAGGCATCAGTTTTGAGATATTGTTTTTTTGATCTATGAAAGTTCTGATTCATCTTGTTACGGATTAGGTGATATGGGTTTTTGTTAACTAACTATCAATAGTGTTAGCTAACTTCGAATAGTTATGAGACGCTGGGAAACTGAGCATTGGAGTTCGTGCTCCGGGAAAATTTCTGCCATAAAGCGGCAAACCAAGCTTAATGAGAAGACGGCAGTGTGTCGTATGCTGTAGCGCCAAGCCAGGCGCAACATTTTACGAACGTGAATTTGCTCATTGTGAGCAAAAAGTGTTGCGCTTTTTGGTTTGGCCTGTAATCGGGAACATCGCGCACCGCAGACGAGCAAGTGAAAACAAGAACCTGGCAAGCACACGGTTTCTTGGCGCACGCGGAGCAAATTTCGATGTGTAACGACACGGAGCACCCGGTGCTGCACAGTAAACGACGAGCAAAAGAGAGCGCTGGCCGTGCTCATGACACTCGCGCCGTCCCCTGTCAAGTGGTTTCTGTGCGGAAATAATGAACTAAAGAAGCACAGATAGGCGACCACTAACAACTTGTTTTCCTTGCTCTCATCGATCAGGGATCGTTCTTCCACTCCAACAGTAGGCGCAGTCGACAGTGACAGCTTCGGCGTAGTCCCTTGCTCTGAAATGAACCGAGCAGAGGCCGTAGCCGTTATCCATCGGTTCCCATGTCAGCCCCGTCAGGACTTCCCATTTAGCGTAATTTGGCCTTATGTCACATCTGAAAAATGTCAAAATACCGTGTCGTCATGATTAAAGAACACGTAAAGCGAAACCAATGATGAGAGTAAGAAGTGCCACTAAAATATTCTAAAATTACCCAAAAATATTCTAATATCCAAAAAATGCACGGATTGAAAACTGAACCGAACCTATGTCGTCAGATAGGCAACTCGAACATCTCATAATTCAAAGTACAAACGGTGACTGCAACGTAATTGACTTTTTTTAACTTCTGCCGTATTTATACCTATTCAATGCTGGTAATGTAAGAACATAAACTGGTCACCGGAATGCCCTCCAGCGTAACCAGTTTTGCAGCAAACATTAAAATACCTTCGGCAGATACAAATTTCGAGTTTTCTATTCGTGCAAAAATGAAGAGCAACCGGTAACATATACAGAAGCGAAATTTCCGTCCGCGCGTCATCTAGCATCAATCGGCCAAGCAGCTTCAGTCTTTAAACACCGCAGAAAATGGACCCTGCCATACCAAAAAAGGCGTTTCCTTGAAATCAAATGCGGAAGATGATTCGCTTCGTCCTATAGATGTTTTGATAAGCACAGCGCTTGTTTCTCCATAAGGACTGCATAAAAAGTGTGCTTAGCTCTCGTCCGCTGAAAAACAGAAAAATTTCGCACTGCTGTTCCTCCCCGAGTCGCCACACCACGCAGCCACGCAGCAAAATCATTTCCTCAGTTTTTCCGACATTGTCGGAGCATTCGAAGTCACAGACAGAAAGTTTTAAACTGCAGAGCACTCGAAAAAAAATGTGCACGTCCACAGAAAGTGGCTGGAGCAGACGAAGAGAATGGCAGCAGAAATTATAAGAGTGAAAGCGCCACCGTGGTCACAACAAATGAAGCGACCGAATAAAGATATAAGAAGCCGAAAAAGAAAATAGGAAAAAGCTCATTTTATTTCTACACCTAAATGCATCACTTAACTTTATTGTTATGTAGGTTGAAAAGAAAGAGCCACATATGCAAAAGTTATTTATTTTCATTTGGCTACCAGAGTCATGGCGATGCTTTATTGCCGATACCGAAACTAGACCGACTGCCCACCAACTGGCTTAAAAGCCGACAGGGCAGTGGCGCATGCGTTGGCCTTGCAATTTACGCCACCGATGCACTATCCTCGCGGTGGTTCATGATAGCAATAAGCAGGGGCAGCTGTAGCACACCCGGCTAAATACTATGTTCGTTTGCACGCGGAGCATTTGGGCGCGCTAAAATTACGGCCGCAAGCGGACATGTCACGTGTCATTTCTTCTGTATTTCGCAGGCATCTGCAGTAAGCGGAAAAACAGTAATGCCCATTAGATAGAATGTCGGAAACTGTTTAATCGAACGTTTTCCAAAGCGTTCTACAACTTTCTCACTGGATTTCTTCCCGTAACTCCGTTGCTTTCAATGCTCGTTAATTAACTTTAAATAATTATGTAATTAAGCAGAATACAAAAAAGTATGACTTACTCCGTAAAATAATCAGCAACATGCATCGTCTCGCGTGGCGTTACAGTGCATCGGCATATTTATAAACTCTGGCTAAAGTTAGCTGGGACACATTGTGCAGATGTCACCTACACTCTTAGGCAAAAGCACTCCCTTCGGGGTGTATATCTGCCACACAACAATAATCGTCATCTGCCTTGCTTGCCTTTCCTTTCTTGAAAACACCGCGCCCGCTACTTTCCTGTCGAGAATGCTATGTCATGCGCATGTCATTCGTCACTGGGAAGTACCAGGCTCACTGTGTGAATGAAAGGAAATGCGGACAAGACGGATGACGATTGTTGCGATGTGGCAAAAGCATGTAATTTTATTTAATAGTGTAGATTTAGGCCAACCCAATTGTCCTATCATGTAGATGCTACCTACACTTAAGCCTAATTGTCCCATTATGTGAATGTCAACTACACCTAAGTCCCCCAAAGGTCCCATAATGGAGATGTCAACTACCCTCAAATACGCCCGATTGTCCCATTATGTCGATGTCAACTCCATTTAAGTATGCCGATTTGCCCCATTATGTACATGTCAACTGCACTTAAGTCTCTCGAATTGTCCCTTTATGTAGATGTCAACTACATTTAGGCCTGCCTATGTGTCTCTTTATGGAGATGTCAGAAACACATTTGCCTGCGTAATTGTCCCATTATGCAGAGGTCAACTACACTTGAGTCTACCTAATTGTCTTATTATGTAGAAGCCAACTACACTAAAGTCTGCCTGTTTGTCCCATTGTGTATATGTTAGCTGCGTATCATTCTCCCTAACTGTCCCATTATGTCGATGTCAACTACACATAAGTCTGCCTATTTGTGCTATTATGTAGGTGTCAACTACACTTAAGTCTCCTTAATTGTCTCATTATATAGTTCTCAACGACCCTTTGTCTGCCTAATTGTTTCATTATGTCAATGTTGACACGTGTACTTCTTTATCTTTATCGGGCGACCACTTTTCACCGCCTTACAAATGTTATCGCACAGCGCAGGACGCGCCTGCATGTGAAGCAAGTTTCTGGAATGTTATCGATGGTTCCATCCGCTGTCTGTCACCGCACCTTGTGTAATCTGATTGCATGTATGCGCTACGCGAATAGTGTAGAACTTTGTGGAAGACACGCGGTTACTCTGGAAAATTCGACGACTTATCTATAAAAGCCGACACGCTTCACTCGCTGATCAGATTTTCGACGATCACCGAATGTGTTCGCCGCTATCCTTGTTCTTTGAGTGTAGCCTTCTTTTGAGGGCACAAGTTCGTCCAATAAACGCTAGTTTCTATATTCACAGTTTTTCTGCCTTCCTCGTCGTCCCTACTACGTGACATCTGGTGGAGGTGCTTTGCGTTCATGTACCGGACGCCCCCGACAAGCCGTAATCCAAGCCCGGACCACAATGACAACACCAACGTCGTCCGGGAACCAGCACGCCGCCGGCTACAACAGCTGCCCCCGGAACACGGAATTCTACCAGAGACGACCAAGAAGATCTTCCGACATCATACAGAGACTACCAATAAGACAGCCCCATGGCAGCCGCAGCGGCCCCAATAGTTCTACAGCAGCCGAAGGAGCCACCGACGTTAAGCGGTTCCACATTTGAGGACCCGGAAAGCTGACTGGAGACGTATGAGAGGGTCGCTACGTTTGAGAGTTGGGACAGCGACGACATGCTGCGACATGTCTATATCACATTGGAAGGCGCCGCCAGGACCTGGTTCGAGAATCGAGAAGCCACGTTAACAACGTGGAAACTCTTCCGCGGTGGCTCCTTGCAAACATTTACAAGCGTCATGCGAAAAGAGCGCGCCCAAGCTCTACTAGAAATCAGAGCGCAGCTGTCAGATGAGACGATCGCGATCTTCACGGAGGAGATGGCCTGTCTTTTCCGGCAAGCCGACCCAGAAATTTCGGAGGAGAAAAAAGCCCGCCTACTCCTGCGTGGTGTAAAGGAGGAACTTGTCGCCGGAATGGTAAGAAGGCCAGCGAAGACCGTCGACGAGTTTCTTCCCGAGGCGACGAGCATCGAGAAGACTGGAAATGCGGAATCGGCAATTTGACCGCCGCACCAAGTCAACGAACTACGCCGGAGTTCAATCACTGGCCACTGACAACCTGCGGGAGACTATCAGGGCAGTCGTACGAGAGGAGCTTCAGAAGATCTTCCCTTCATTGCAACCTCAAGTGGTCTCAATAGCCGAAAACGTCAAAGAAGAAGTCCAGCGATCTCTTGGAGTTCCTGAGGCGCAACCAAAATCGCGGCAGCCCCAGCTGCAAGCGATGACCTAGGCCGCCGTCGCTCGCCGTCAACATCCCCCTCAGCGGCCACGAAAGGGCCCTGTAACGCCGCCATTCCGTCGTCCGCCGCCGCCGCCGCCAGCACACCCACCCGTCGCCCAGCGCACCTACGCGCGGAAGACAGACATTTGGCGCGCCCCCGACCACCGCCCGCTGTGCTACCACTGCGGAGAAGCCGGCCATGTGTACCGCCGATGCCCATACCGCGACTTGTGACTGAGAGGGTTCGCCGTCAACGCGGCGCGTCCACAGCTTGGGGAGCGCCCACGTTACATCGCCGATTACTTAGCCGCCACTCAGTGGAATTCACGACAGGCCGCTACCTGTCGCCGCAACTACGCCCATACGCTGGCCCAGCCCGGGGCCGGTCCGTCAGCCCATATACGCAAAACTAAAAGCACCAACCGATGGAGGTGCGGTTGCTGTTCGTCGAACTGACGAAGATCCTCCGCCGCTGACGAAGATGCCGAAGACTATCTAAACGACATAACAACGACGACACACTGCCGTCCCGACGAAGTCTGGCAGCAAAGAACACGCTGATGAAAGACGACCTGACGACGCGACGTTCCAGCCACAGGTCAACACGACGCAGCCGTGATCTGACGCCAAGACCTAACTGCAACGCAAGAATAAGAACCACCGTCCTCGACATGCTTCTTGACGGCCACGCAGTCACCGCCTTAGTCGGCACAGAGGCCTATTACTCCATCATGAGTGGAAACATCAACGCCCAGTTGAAGAAGGTTAAGACTGCATTCGAGAGCCCTCAAATTCGGATTGCTCAAGGACACCTCATTACGCCGACTGGAATCTGCACAGCAAGAATTACCGCTCATGACTGGACTTACGCTGCCACCTTCGTTATCCTCCAACAGGGTTCACAAGACGTCATTCTCGACATGCACTTCCAGAACCAACATGGCGCAATCATCAAGCCGAAGTCTCAATCGATAACGCTGTCGCAAGATCAAGCGATACCACAGGAGAGCTCTCGTGGTCACCACACCTTGAGTGTGCTCGAAGGTCAAGCGATACCACAGGAGAGCTCTCGTGGTCACCACACCTTGAGTGTGCTCGAAGATCAAGTGAGCATACCGCCGCGCTCCAGCTTTGGTTTTTTCGTCGGCACCGAAACACCCGCTGACGTAGAGGGCGTCATCAAGGGCGACCAACATCTACTGCTCGACGGTGAAATTTGCGTCGCAAGAGGTATCGCTCCACTCCACGGAGGGAAAGCGGAAGCGATGCTAACCAACTTCAGCCAAGAATTCAAGCACATCAGCACGGGCACGACAATCGCCTACAACGTGGAAATTCTGGAAAACATCAACGCGTTTGTCCTCTCAGATTCCGCCGCATCTACCCCGACGACCATAGTCCCCGAACCAGACTACGACATTAATCCAGGTCTCCCCGTGATTAAGCAACAGCAGCTCAGAAGTCTGCTCCGACGATACAAAGGCTGCTTTTCGACGTCATCGAGGATTCGACAAACACCAGTTGCAAAGCATGGCATAATAACCGAAGAGTGCGCTCAAGCACCCCGCCAGAGCCCTTACCGAGTTTCGATGCGAGAATGTGAAGCTATTAGGCTTCAAGTCGACGAAATGCTGCGCGACGACATCATCCAGCCATCGAAAAGCCCGTGGGTATCTCCTGTTGTCCTGGTGAAGAAAAAGGACGGAACCCTACATTTCTGCGTCGATCAACGTCGACTAAACAATATCACGAAGAAGAACGTATACCCCCTTCGACGTATATAGGACGCATTAGATCGGCTCTGCAACGCTAAATACTTCTCGTCGATAGACCTCAAGTCTGGCAACTGGCAAATAGAAGTCGACAAGAGAGGTCGCGAAAAGACCGCCTTCATGACGCCAGACGGCCTCTACGAGTTCAAGGTCATGCCATTCGGACTGTACTCGGCGCCTGCAACGTTTCAGCGCATCATGCACACGGTGTTAGCAGGATTGAAGTGGCAGACGTATCTTGCCTACTTGGATGACGTCGTTGTCGGCGCCGGAAATTTCGCCGATCAACTTAAGCGGCTTGCGACAGTATTAAAGGTCATCAAATCATCCGGGCTCACTCTAGAGCCGGAAAAGTGCCGCTTCGCTTACGATGAGCTTCTGTTCCCAGGCCACGTCATCAGCAAATCCGGAATACGCCCCGACGCGCAGAAAACAGCTGCATCGCAAAGTTCCCGCAGCCCATCGACAAGAAAGCAGTGCGTAGATTCCTTGGCAAGTGTGCCTAGTATAGGCGCTTTGTCAAGGACTTTTCACGCATCGCTGAGCCGCAAGCGCATCTAACCAAATCCGATGACGAGTTCAAGTGGCAAACGCCACATGCCGACGCATTTCAAGAACTGAAACGACGCATGCAGTCACCGCAAGTACTTTCACATCTCGACGAAGACTCCGATACCAAAATCCACACTGATGCCAGTAGCCTAGGCCTCGGTGCCGTCCTAGTCCAGAAGAAAGGCGGCCATGAACGGGTGATATCTTATGCTAGCCGGTTGCTGTCAAAAGTGTAAGGCAATGATTCTGCGACTGAAAAGGAATGCCTCGCCATCATTTGGGCTACAGCAAGATTTCGCCCTTACGTATATGGCAGGCAATTCAAAGTCGTTAGCGACCATCACGCATTGTTTTTGCTAGCTAACTTAAAGGACCCTTCAGGACGGCTGCCAAGGTGAAGCCTCCGACTTCAAGAATATGACGTCACGATATGCAACAAGTCCGGAAGAAAACAGTCTGACGTTGACTGCCTATCATCGATCCCCCGTCGCAAGACGACGAGAACGATGACGCCTTCCACGAAATAATAAGCGCGGAAGACTTCATTAAACTGCAACGAGCAGACCTGGAGCTAAAAGGCCTCGTCGAGTATTCGGAAGGGAACACCGACGTAGCCCCTAGGGAATTCAAGTACGGATTGTCTTCGTTCACGTTACAAAACAACCTGCTCCTAAAGCAGAACTTCTCACCAGTCCGCCCCAGCTACCTCCTTGTTGTTCCGTCAGCGCTGCGTCCAGAAGTACTGCACGCCCTACGTGACGATCCAACCGCAGGGCATCTCGGATTCTCCGGAGCGCTGTCGAGGATACAAGAAAGGTATTACTGGCCGTGTCTGACCGCCGACGTCACCCGTTAGGTCAAGACATGCCGAGACTGTCAGCGGCGCAAGACACCACCGACAAGGCCAGCAGGATTACTACAGCCGATCAGACCCCCTTGCCGACCATCTCAGCAGATCGGGATGGATTTGTCGGGACCGTTTCCAGCGTCAATATCCATAAATAAGTGGATCGCCATGGCGACGGACTATCTCACCCGCTTCATTGAAACTGAAGCTCCATCGAAAGGCAGCGTAGCCGAAGTGGCGAAATTTTTCGTCGAGAACAGCCTTCTGCGACATGGTGCCCCAGAAGTAGTCGTCACCGACAGAGGAACAGCCTTTACAGAAGAGCTCAACCAAGCCATCCTGCAATACAGCCATACAAGTCAAAAGAGGACAATTGCCTACCACCCGCAGGCGAATGGTCTCACGGATAGCCTGCACAAAACCCTCGCCGACATGCTAGTTATGTACGTCGGCGTCTAGCACAAGACGTGGGACGCGGTCCAGCTGTACGTAACCTTTGCTTACAACACGGTAGTACAAGAAGCAACACAGATCACGCCGTTCAAGCTGGTGTACGGCCGTAACCCGACGTGACTCTCCACGCCATGCTGCCGCATGTCTCCGACGAATAGAATCTTGACGTCGCCACCTATCTCCAGCGCGCCAAAGAAGCCCGAAAGCTCGCTTGCCTACGGATCAAGAACCAGCAGTGTGCCGACAGCCGACACTACTACCTCCAACGACGCTTCGCCGAGTACCAGCCTGGTGACCGTGTTTGGGTTTGGACCCCTATAAGCCGACGAGGACTGAGCGAGAAGCTTTTGTGCCGCTATTTCGGACCGTACACGATCATCCGACGTATTGGCGCACTGGACTATGAGGTCGTGAACGTCGGAATTTCGCAATCACAGCGGCACCGCTCACAACCTGAAATAGTGCACGTTGTGCGACTCAAGCCGCACTACCAGCGTGAATGAACTTTGGCACTTCGCGTAACTGACCGTTGGACTTTGTTTCTTTTCGTTGTTTCGTTACTTTTGTTTAATAAGTGTCCTTTTGTTTTTCGCTCTCTTATATTTGTAGCATCGGGACCGTGCTTTTTAAGACGGGGGTAATGACAGGTCTGCTTCTTTATCTTTATTGGGCGACCACTTTTCTCCGCCTAACAAATGTTATCGCACAGCGCACGACGCACCTGCATGTAAATGAATTTTCTGGAATATTATCGATCGTTCCATCCGCTGTCTGTCACCGCACCTTGTGTAATCTGATTGCATGTACGCGCGACACGAATAGTGTAGAACTTTGTGGAAGACACGCGAGTCCCAGCGGTTACTCTGGAACATTCGACGACTGATCTATAAAAGCCTACGCGCTTGACCCGTTGATCATATTATCAACGATCGACGAGTGTGTCCGCCGCTACCGTTGTTCTTTGAGTGTAGCCTGCTTTTGAGGGCACAAGTTCGCCCAATAAACGCTAGTTTCTATAATCAGTTTTTCTGCCTTCTTCGCCATCACTACTACCTGACAATATCAACTACACTTAAGTCTGCCTATTTGTCCCGTTATGTAGATGTAAATTACAATTATGCCTGCCTAGTTGTCCCATTATGTAGCTTTCAAGAACACTTAAATCTGCCCAACTGTTTTCATTATAATCTGTTGGCAGCGGGCTTTTGCAAGTTTGTATGCCACTCAGTTTAGCTAAATGCCTCAGAAAAATAAGGTCAATCGACGCACTTTTATAGAATTAGTACGATGCAGACGCAATCTCGTTTAGCACATCAATACCGAATTCCGTTTCGTGTAATTATCATTTCGTATTTATTCCTTAAATACCCCGTGACGGGGTATTACATAAGGGGTATAATAATACAATAATAATGTAATAATATAATAAGGGTATACATGTAATATTGCTTGTTTTTCACAAAACTAAATAATATTTTCGGGAAATGTAGAGGCTGCGTGAGGCCACAGCTCGACCTGCTGTAAATTGGAAACACGTGGCTACCTGTTGTCATTTATTGAAGAAAATACTACTAGTCTGAATACCAGACTTTAGGCAGGCGCGAGTGATGGACTGGAATTAAGAAAACACAGAAAACATAGAAGTAAAAAAGGAAACAAAGAAATGTAGAGCAGAACGTACGGTAAAACGGTATGAATCGCGTAGAATGAAAGCCCAAGTGATCAAAACGTCCAAATAATGTTATATAA
This sequence comes from Dermacentor andersoni, assembly GCF_023375885.2. Taxonomy (NCBI): domain Eukaryota; kingdom Metazoa; phylum Arthropoda; class Arachnida; order Ixodida; family Ixodidae; genus Dermacentor; species Dermacentor andersoni. The sequence continues at coordinate 116,136,531 of NC_092819.1, read as the reverse complement.
TATCAGCTATCGTCACATAAGCAACACAGTAGCAGTAATTGCTACATACGTAACGTAATAATAACAGCCAAACAGATAAAGATACGGTAGAAATACGTAATGCGAAATAAAAGGGCAACTTGATCGCAAACAAAAACGACGCTAGAGCCCACCCATAATGCAAATGATGCGGCGGGAGAAAGTGGGGAAACGACGAAAAACTGACACGTACAAAAGCAAAGTTCACAATAAGGGGTCAGCAAATTTCGTTAAGGGCGTTCGTGGTGGGGTTTTTTTTCTTCTTCTTTTTTTCTTCTTTAACATAGGTAAGACATTAGGCTGTATAATAGCACGAGTTTGCTGGTGCAACCCGCCGCCCCGTTCCAAAGGGGACGCTCATAACATCCATCCATCCATCCATCCATGCCAAGGGCCCTAACATAAGTAGATGGGAGCAAGTATTAATTACAAAAGCGAAAACAACTGAAATAGAAATTAAAGCAGTCGCTCTTAGTGCAGGGGGTCACAGCAAGCACACTCTAAAAAGAAATCGAAGTAGAATTATCTGTGAGGCAGTGCAGGCAACGCACGAACGAACCATTTCAGATCGGCGATTTTGAAAACCTCGGTTGGAAAATTATTCCAGTGAATAATTGTTCGAGGAACGAAAGAATACCTGTAGAAGTTAGTATGGTAGAAGTGTTTGGTAGAGGTATGGTAGAGGTAGAGTATGGTAGAACATTTTTAAGCTGAGACGAACACGTTTCTCGGTGCCAAGATTGATTTGATGTATTTACTTTGGTCTATTGCGAACTTGTCATTATATATAGGATAAAATAGCTTCATTTTCTCACGCTACCTCTGAACCTAAATTTCAAATTTTGTGCCGTACAAAAGAACACTTAGATATGTGCCGCCATGGTAGGCACTGACTATAAATCCAAGTTTTCTTTGTACTTATTCAAGTTCATCTATGTTAACTTTTGTGTGCGGGTCACGGAGAGCCGACGCATACTCTAGTAGTGATATCAAACTCATTTATACGCAAGAAGTTTAATTTCGTGTGTTGCCTCAGCTGGTGTCCGTCTTAAGTATCGCAGTCTTCTCAAAGCCGTTTTTGACGAGACGAGCAACGTTTCTCTTAATTCAATGAAACAAAGCGCGAATAATGCAGTAAAATAAAGACAACGGGTGTCTAACAGCATCAGGTTAAACAATCGAGCATGTTATAAAACCGAGAAATAAAGACACATCGGGTGAACAATAGGTCAAGTATTGAATTGATACTGCAACACTGTGTCTATCGATGCCCGGGAAGACAGACAATTCCGTAGGTTCCAAATGCAATAGCGGATGCAGACTTAGATTTAGGCACATGTTTAAGAATTTAAGAACCTCATGGTGTCAACGTTATTCCAGAGTTTACCACTATTATGTGCCACATAATCGTATCGTGTTTCTGGAACGGCAAAACCCCAGAATTGAATTTCGCGGTTAGGTCAGCGCCTGGCGCCTACAGTTCCTGACCTATCAGGTGTGCCGGAACAGCCGCTACTGAATGCTTGCGCGTCCTTCGAAGGTAGGTAGTGGTTTTAGGACTTCGAGGCAGGAAGCTCCAAGAACAGGAACTCGGATTGATGCACGGCTGCCTTGCCGAGGTGCAGCCCAGTAAGGCTACTTGGCATGCGAACGGCCGCACGGCCTCTGCTTTTCTTCTGCAGCTGCGCTGGCCAAATGTCGGTAATAAAGGTGTGGTACAGGTTGTAGCGTATCTTCCGCATTGGTGCTTCAGATCTGCAAATCAAGCAGGCATGAGACAAAAGTAATGACTTGAAATGCGCCACACAAATAGGTTAGCTTCCAATACGTAACTGAGCATCACTGTTACTTTGCATTTGCAGCGTTGTTATTTTATTATGTACTAACCCTTTGAGCGCTCTGGCCAAGTTAATTCGCTTGCTTGCTCGGCGAGAGTGAAGCCATGCCACAATTTCTGCCCGCCTCTTCCGGCGATCTTTTAGACCATTTCGGAACGCGACACCACCACGGCACGTGTAGCACTATGTAAACACAAGTTTGTTATACTGAAATCGAAAGGCTGCATTTGCTTATAACTCAGAGGTACCGAAGCAAGACTCATCTGTGAAAGATATCAGTACTGCTCGCATACGTCTCACAATTCATGTCTCACGTTTGGCCGATAAGATAGACCGGCGCATGAACCCGACGTGGCTTTTGGATGACGGAGACATAAAAACGATTCTACGAACACTGAATTGAAAGAACGCCACATTGGCTACATGGCATGTTTGAGTGCCAGTATTAGCAACAAAACTCTGATCCGGCTGGTTGATTTGTCATGAACACGGAAGGCGAAGGGTGACGTAGACAAGTCGCAAGCAGACTTCGAATGGTACACCGGATAGTCAATGCAGGCGTTATATATGGAAATATATCGACAGCAATAAATATGAGCAGGGAAATCAGAATTTTACAAACGTATTTGTTTTTACTAAATATTCAGACCGAGACAAACTGTCCGATGTTCATCCATATGTTGCCTCTTAAATCAACGTGAATCTAAAGTGTGTTGCTTAGACATAAATTCAAATTACGCTTTACAGAAAAACCTCCGTCACATAGCAAACAAAACATCGGCCGCAGAAAAAATATATTGACTGTACAACTCTGCTACCTGTGACGACGGATACAGTGATTTCTGTGAAACAGGCACGCCTTTGTTTCTCTAATAGCCGTCCTTTGAAATTCACTAATTTTTTTTTACTGATCGCCGTGGGTTGGAAACTTCGTCGCACAGAAGCAGGAGCTATCGAATGAAGAAAATGGAAGCAGAGGTGGGATGGTGTAATACTTTAATAGTCGCAAAACCAGATTTGTTATGGTACACCGTATCAATTTCCAGTGCAAACTATACTCTGAGAAACCTGAAAAGTGAGACCGCTAAATAGACTGAACACTTCACAGCACATTTAGTGGATATGTACATGTAGCAAATAAATTTATTGGCAGAAAATATCGATTTACGAAAGTTATGTGCTGACAAATGTTTCTTTTTATTTGCAAGACGCACTATTTCTATTTAATAGTTTGATGTTGTTACTACCACGCGCGGTATTAGTTAAGCTACGGCGCACTGCGGCAAATGCCGCCTCATTACGAATCACTAGCGGAAATCACAGCCTATAAAGCAAGAATGCTGAGCCAGAGCAGTGCCCGCTTGCCTGTAGCGTAGCAAGTAGGGCTGCTTAGTGATAATTCTTAGGTGCGTCAGAACCTGCACGCAATCTCCTAGGACTTCTGAAAGGCAAGTCTAGATTCCAGGAACCACTGCCAGATTTCGCCCAAGGAGCCCTTGCCTGATTGAACTGAGCATGGCCGCATCATAGTTGATGCCGTTGTATTTGAATTTTGTGAGCTAAACTACTAAGAACGCTGGTATTTACGTGTTGCACTTTGACGGGGCTGACAAGGCCACAAAAGAATATGCATGTAGAGCACCGCTCCGAAAAACTACTGTCAAGGCTCGCCAAAGTCGCGTTATCGTGCTGAAATGTGGCGTCATCGAGAAAGAACGAACGACGCAATGTACGTGGAACACTATCTTAATGAGAACTACGCAAGCGCGGCAATTCGTTTTCGATAGGGTAAAGTAATCGTACATAAGCAAAGGATGAGGAATGAGAGTTATCTTACTGGATTTGCGAATGCATTAGAAACGAAGAAAATATATGGAGATCATGCGAATTTTGTGAAATGGTTTTACACGAACAGTTTTGCAGAATTCTCGGTATTCAGTTCCGTTTGACGCTCTGAAAAGTTTTGCCAAGGGGCTACACGTGTTTGCATAAATTGTGTATGTAACGCGAGGATCTTTGTGACGGCAGCAGAAACACGATGGGCAATGCAATATCAATAATGTGACGGTGATGACATAATTTCTGCTCATTTGATTCCGTATGATTTGGGGACACACACATGCTTGGTTTATATACCTTTCCCGGCTACAAACAGGAAAAAACCTTGGCACTCAAGTCGGTCATGCAGCACGGGGGTTAGAGTTACTACACGGACTGGCCCGAGCTCTGTGCTTGTGGCTTCCAAAGTCTTTGCGGCTTTGTTCATGGCTCTTTGTCTGTCATTATCGACCTAAATTTCCACGCACTCTTTTGTTTCTAAACGTAGAAGGCAAGAAGATAGGCGCAAGCTGTAATTGTTCGCAGGTTGTTGCTGTTATACCGCAAATATTCGTAGAAAATTGTTAATTTTCGTGGGCATGAAGCCGGTTAAAGTCGGAAGGAAGACATTTAGGTAAATCCATGCACCAACTACCATTGCCACGTTGGTGGGAGCGCGATGCTTGTACCTCCCGTAGGCAGAAGCACCACGTTTTCAAACCGTAAATTTTCTGGGGAAACTTAGTGTCGGGTTCTGCCTGGGTTATGGTGGCTTATGCCGAGAAACCCAGATGTGGCCGTCATCGGCGGCCTAGTGGTATACATTTACATTATACTGATGTCTATGCCATGTGCCCGATATTAAAGCGTCACTGGCACTTACAATGTGGCGAAGAAAGCGGTTCGACCTTGGCGGATCATGAAGGCGGTGGCATGTCGTGCAGCATATGCATAGCGTTAGCTGCGACGAGTGACGTACTGAAGAATATATGCCGAACACCGATGGTACTGAAGTGTAACACAGCGACTCGAATCGCTACTTGTCTCCATGAAATAAAATGCGAGAAATAGGCACGTGATGAATGATACAAGCGTCACGAAGAGGTAGATTGCTTTAGCATACTTCAAGTATGTATGCAATCGTGTTCATTTATTTTATGCTACCACTGCACGCATGCAACGAAATTAAGCCTGGGCCTATTTCGTGTTTGTGTTTGAAAGTAAGACAGCGCTACCATCCTCCATTACGTCACACAATGGATACGAGAGCATTACTTAGCTCATTGTCCACTCTGCCGCCATCAGAAAGCCATGGCGGAATAACGGCACAAATATTACATCATTTTGATCTAACTAAAAGAAATACAACGATTCAATCCTCTGGTCCATCGCCATTGCTACCGCTTCGTAGCCCAGAGCTCTAACCACTTCCCCACCATTGCAGTGCGCCACCATTGTAACAGGCAACAGTGATGAATATTTTTCGGGCTATGTACATGTTCCGACTCAACCTGATGGGCGATTCACTAGATAGCGCATGATAGGAGTGGCGCACCCTTTGCGCTACGGAGTCGTTATTGTGCGAAGTTGAATCGCTGGAGTCTACGTCATGAAACGAGAAAGCAGAGAAGAGTCTTTGCGGAGGCGCCAGATCAACGCCGACGAAGTACGCAAGCATTGCAACACACTGAAACGTGTGGAGCGAGCTGCTGCAGCGTAACAACGTTCACCACTCAAGCCCCCGACTATGCGAAAAGCAGAGCCAGTGGCTGTGGGAGTGAACCCGGTGAGCTGCAGCGGCTGCAGAGAGGCGATGTAGACCCCCCCTCCGACGAACAAAACGAGCAGACAAATGGCGAACTCCTCGTTGCAGCGAGCGAGGCGGCAGCGGATGCAGCGAGAAGCGGAGCAGCGGCGACAACTGTGGGTACTGCGCCAAGTCAGGAACGCCAAGTACGTAGCGGCAACGGAGGAATTCGTCAAAAATTTCTAGACAATTCGTTGGAAATTGTTTGCAATGTTTGTGGTAGACTGGTTTAGAACGGACGCCACAGCCGCTGCGGAACGGTGATTTATACTTTTGCAAAGGAGTTGCCCAGCGAGGATGTAAAGAATTTCGCATTGTGCTGGACGGAATTGTGGCACGTGAAGCAGGGAAAGGTTCCGAACTTCTCTTAGTCGAAGGCTACAGCTACCCGCTGCAACAATCGTACCTGCTGAAGGACAATAAAATTTCTGCAAGGTTAGTGACGCACCGCTTCCTATTTATGCAGATCCTTAGATTGCTATATCACGCCATGAATAATGTGCCATCGAACGGCCACTATTGAACGCTCCCTTTAACGTTGACAAAACTGTCACTATGCTCTGGAATCCTTTTGCGATTGACCGCGGGATCGATGTACACTTCAAGCGTTGGAGAATATACAGGATCGTAAATTGACAGAGAATGGTAAAGAAGGTGGATTTGTTTGTTGCCCAGCTACTTGATAGTACACCTCTGTACAACTACTACGGCATGAAGGTGGATATGTCGTTTAACGTGGACCTACAGACGCCGTCGGCGGAGCCCATAGTCGATGACGGCGACGACTGCGAATAAAATGCAACGTGTTTCAGGTACTCCTCGGACGACGGCTAAGATAACCCCCTGAATATCAGGTGAAGTTTGCCTATGAATCCCATGAAAAAATGCAGTGTCAACACTATGGCACGGCTCCAAAAAATACTGTCATCGCATGGCAATATGCCGTTATTGTGTTGAATAGTGGCATCATCGGGAAAGAACAATCAACGCAATGCGCCCGGAATACTACCTTAATGAGAACTCCGCCGATAAAACTCCGCTGAGTAATCGCAATTTTGGCCGGTTTGTGATCTTGCGTTGTTGCGACCTCATAAACAGCAAAATTATTGTCGGGTAAGTAACTCAGCAACACTAAACTAGGCAACATTTCGCCGCAATACTAAACTCTGCGACTTTACTCAGCGACACACTCAGCGCGACACTCAGCGACAAGTAATGCTCTCGCATTTACAAAGCATACGATTTGCTGAGGTACCCCCATAGTTCTTAAGGGGCCCAGACGTGGCGAGACAGAAGCATGCACTCTACAAAGTGTGAAAAGAAAGCGCTATACAATAGTATAATAACCGTCAAAAAATCATTTCAGTTATTCGATGGTATTTTCATTGACAGACCGTTTACTTCCTTGCGAATGCTTGATGCGCGCTTCCTTCCTAAAATAGCTTAAATTTCCAATACAAATGAAGCGGTACGAGCCTTTGGTTAGACGATGAAGGAACGGAACGTGGGGTGGGGAGAAAAGGAAGATGAAGTTGGAATAAATTTAGATAGCATAGATGCTAGTTTTTGTTAGGTGGCACGAGCATTGTTTCCCTTCGGTCCGCTTGGGCTCCTGGGCGGCGGCAGCGCAGGGCTCCGTTCAAGCTACCACTTCGAGCTCTCGGCAGTTTCGTTTACCTGCACTGGTGTTTAGACACATTATCGGGTGGTTTCAGGCGTCTCACTAGCCTTATTTTAGTCCCTTATTTATTGGCATTACTTTCGTCAGCCGTCTTGCGCTGATGTCGATCAATTCTCCTGGCCAGGCGCGATCCGCCTGGTCAGCATCCCTGCCATCTAATGAATTGCCTCTAGATTCATTTTTTCTCAGCGGCGTCAGCAACATTCCTGTTGCGCTTGTGCCTACCAATAGAGGTTCCATCAGGATCACGAATCCACAAGCTGTCCAGGAGGAACTGAAGAGCATGTCCAACCACTTCCAGACCATCACTGATGTGCGTGATTCGGGACGGCAAGGTATAGCGTATCGGTCACCCGACCAGACCTGTGTTGAAGACCTCTTTAAATGATCTTCATTCGCTTCCATCCTGGAGAGTGCTTTTATTCCGCCTCACCTTGCGTGTACCAACGGTCTTGTACGGGGCGTAGACTCCCGATTAAGTCCAACTGAATCCCTGGACAAGCTCTCCGCAGCAGGCGTCATTGCTATTTGCCGTTGCACTCGACTGGCGAATAACGAGAGAATTCCGACGGAATCAGTAATTGCAACTTTTTGGGGCACATCATGTCAGATATTAAGGTGTAGCCTCTTCTGTTCCGTATAGAACCAGTGGCGCCCCGTCCAATCCAGTGTCAGAATTGCAGATTCGGGCACAGCGTATGAGGATGTAAGTCTAGCTTGCGTTGCAGCCCCTCTGCACAACCTCAAAAGTGCTGCTCTGTGGGGGAACGCACCCAGCAGACTATTCGAACTGCTCAGCTCGCGCTCAAGAAATACAAATTCTTAAAATATTCGACCACCGTCGGTGCTCCCGAAGAAATTCAATTGCAGGTATTAAAGGCAGGGCCGTTGGATATTCTGGTGTTACAGCGCGCAACACTGTAAGCATGGGTCTTAATCTCTAGGAAGCAATTGACTCTGCTGTGGTAAAAGCAATGACTAAAGCTATAGATCAATTATTATCCAGTCAATCTGATTGCTTAGCGCGAATTCCTTCCAGACAGATGATGCAAGTAGTGCAGACCACTAAGACACTGATGCAATCCCCAGTATCTAACGTCACACCTCGAATGCCTAGCAACGATGTAGAGACGCCTTCTACACTTGTAGAACATTCGACAGACACTACCCCACTAGTCCAACCAGGCGAGGATGAGCCCTCTTGTTCAGGCACTGTTAGTGTCACAGATATGAAACTTGACACTCGAGCTCCCAAACGTATGGGATACCCAATTTCTACACTTATGAAACCAAAATAAAAAAATATAACAAACGATCGCCTATGAATTAAAAGAAATTAAACTATGGCGTTTTACGAGCCAAAACCACATTCTGATTATGAGGCACGCCGTAATGGAGGTCTCCGCAAATTTTGACCACTTGTGGTCCTTTAACGCGCACCTAAATGTAAGTATACGGGTGTTTTCGCATTTCGCCCCCACCAAAATGTAGCTGCCGTGGGCGGGATTCGATCCCGCGACCTCGTGCTCAGCAGCTCAACATGAATAACATAAACATAAAGAAAGTATGAACATAAAGTATTCTAAAGGCGGCGGTTGCCACTACTGCCCTTTCAACACCATTCGACAGTCGAAAGTAATGCAGTGGAACGGTCACTGTATATATTTAGCTTTAACAGATTTTTCTTGCCTATCTATTCAACTTACTGCAGATGTTATACTTTTTCAAGAAACTTGGCTTTCACTAAAGAAAAATTTTTATTTAGAAGGTTTTCGGTCTTTCTGATTAGATCGACATTCGCGAGGTGGAGGATTATTGATACTTGCTTCCAGTAAAATTTGTCACAAGGCAAAAATTTCTTTTCAAATCATGCATTCCAATTGCGAAATTTTAGCTATTGATTTATGTCTCCCACGGTATCAGCCAATTTCAATTATATATGCTTATTTCCCCACCGCTGTGCAAAGTACGCGTCAACATTATAGGGCTGTGGCTGCCTGTAGAAAAGAAATTTTGTTTGCACGGGATTTTAATTCACATCACTTGTAGGGGGGTGGGGGGGGGGCGGAAGCTAAAAAAAAGATTTGTGTGGTAAGCGACAATGCGAGTGGACTACTGATAGTCACTTTTCATGTAAGAAGATAGGACAAGTAACGTTCGCTGAAGGTCACTTTCGTTCGACGTTAGATTTAAAATTTCGTAGCGCCGGCATCAAGGTTTCGTCGTGGGTAGCGGTTGACTCAGCGACCAACAGTGATCACCTTCCTGTGTCATTCTAAACCCTTTGTCCAATAACAGCTTTAAAATACCAGGCATGCACAATTGTGAGCCATATGGAATTTAAGACTTCCTTGCCTTCAGCCGTTTCGAAACTTGCCACTGCCAATGAAATCGCTTAAACCATTTGCTCAGTTCTATGGGGTTCTGGGAAGCAAGCTGAATTTTTAATCCCTTCGGCTAAAGGCACCGCTTGTCGTTGGTGGAATGACGAGTGTATGTGGGACTACAGAAAAAGAAAAGCAGCTTAGAAAATGCTTTTGCATTATCAGTGCCCGATAAATTGGAAAAATTATCAGTTTCACTTAGGTGTATTCAGGCGTAATATTGATCGAGCGAAAGAAGAATATAATGTTAGGCATTACGATTATCTATCAAATTCAAAATTAAGCGTGCTTTATTCGCATTTCTTTGCGCTAGGAAGGTGCTACCAACACCCTCAGTATTACACTAATCATGTCGACTGCGCAAGAATTGAGCGTCTCCCTAGAAGAGATTGCCAAAGGCTTGGAAAATCAATTTACGGCCCGGCTTCCGGCTATTCATTCTGCATTAGATCCTTCGGATAGCTTTATTGTCAATTCCTTATCTGAGCTAAAGGAGACAGCACAATGCTTACCGAGTACAGCCCCTGGGCCTGATGGTGTCTCAAATGCAATGTTAAAAACATTGTTACAGGAATCGCCTAATGTTCTGTTAGACCTGGTAAATTATTCAATTAAACATGTTGAAATTCCATTGCAATGGAAGCTTGCCGAAGTAATATCGTTGCTTAAGAAGCAAGAAGAAAGTATGTATTGGAGAACATTAGGCCCATTGCGCTTACATCAAGCGTAGTAAAATTTATTGAAAGGCTTCTTCACCTTCTTATCATGAAATTTATTAACGATAAGTCCATTCTTAGTCCCTGACAGATTGGTTTCAGGGCCGGCTGCTCCATCTGACATGCCCACGTCGACTTTGAGAGGCGTATACAACTCGCTCGACGTCATAAGCAATACCCTGCCTTGGTGACGCTCGATATCACTAAAGCACACGACACTGTGGATCACACTGTATATATAAATCGGCTAACATCCTGTGGTGTTCCTGGGTATATAGTAGCGTGGATTAAGTCATTTTTAGGTGAAAGAGAATTCAATTGCTACAGAAGCGGCTTTTTTATTCTAAGTACAAACAAACGAGAGGCGCACCGCATAGCTCAGTCCTTTCCCGGCGCTTTTTATATTCTCATGAGCACACTACCTTTTCACCAAGAATTAACTACTTATGTTTATAGAGACGATATTGGGTTTTTCGCATCTGCATACGACATCCACACGCTATACCAACGACGGCAAACTTACATTTGCGCTCTGGGGAGGTGGTTAGATGTTAACCACTTTATACTCAATGCCATCAAATGTGCTATTCTCGTTTTTCCGATATATGACACAGTGTAGATCTCGTTGTCTTACCACCTTCAAGACATACTACAGGTAGAGTCTGGTAAATACATTGAAGTTATTTATAACGCCTCTCGACTGGCGCCCATACATGATCATGTGACTTGAAAAGGTACTCGTGCAATATGCACATTGCGTAGGCTGAGCAGTCGTCGAATAGGATTGACAAGAGATACTTTGCGAATGATATATCTTATGTACGTTCGCCCTATATTAAAATTCGGTTGCGTGATCTTCTCTAGAGCTCTAGCCTACATGCCCGCCCTCTAATCCTCTTAGAAGGAGAAGCATTAGGTCTGTGTTTAGTTCTTCCTAAATTTATTGCAAAATCTATTCTTTATCTAGAGTCTTCCTCCTCTTTCGTGCAGGTTCCGGCTTTTCACAGTGCAGACGTTCTTAAGAATTTCTGAATCACCGCTGCAACATCCCCAAACAATCTTTGTTTCACAAACTGCGTTGTTTTTCGGTGTCAGCTGGCCACGATTACATAGTCCGCAAATTACATTCGTACCAAAATTACTTGACTCCTTGGACATGGGCATATGCGATGTACTTCCTATTCCCGACAGAGCTGTTACCACGGGTATTCAATTCGATGACATTTGTCCTATTAATGCAAAATTATTCCCACATTGTATTCTAGACGGTATAGTAGAAGATTATCTGAAGAACCTTAAAGCAAACATTGTAATCGCGACCCTGCTCCACAAGGTGAAGAAAAGTCAGGTGTGGGGAATATTTTCTCCAATTCTTGATAGGGCATTTTCTCTTCGGCTGCCAGATTTCATACCGACGTTTTAGCCGAAATAATGGCAGTGGTGCTGGCTTAACGCAAATGAGGACCGTCAATTACGTCAGCCTTGATAATCACGGATTCGTGGTTATTGTGTTCAACCCTGACTGCTTCTCGTCATTCTCACGTGATGAGGACGTTTCATTCATTGGTACCTGGTTACTTGAACAGCGTGCGTTCGATTTGGGTGCCTGGTCATAAAGGACTAATTAAAAATGAAATTGCAGACTCTCTAGCTAAGGCATCAATAAATAGCCAGGTTCTCCCTTATTGCCTTTTGACAGCTCATGTTACTGCTGCTAGATTTCGCAGAAGTACCATTATGCAGGCAGTATCAGGCTCCGCATTAACAAACTCTGTGGATTAGCGACATCTTCTGTACCCTTGGCGTAGAGATTTTCGCCAAACACGAAAAATTGAAGTGTCAATCACGAGGCTGCGCTGCCCTATACCTAGGTGGAACTTCTGTCTACACAGGTCTGGTCTGGTCCCCTCACCATTATGCTCATTCTATGGCGAAGCGGAGACAATAGACCATTTCTTGTCTTGCTGCCGTTTATCTATTGTAAGAAAACGACTACTCGAAATCCCGCTTCACAATATTGGCCCAAAATTAACCGTACCTGTGTGCCTATCTTTCGGAGCCGTCATTATTCGGCTCAGTCACCGAAATGTTTGCTTGGCAATACAAATAACCTAATTGAAACCAATCAATTACCATGTTACACGGATCGTTCTCCCTCCCCACTATACCTTTTATTTCTTATCTATTATTACATTTATTTTTACATGGCTTTTTTTCTGATAATTTTTCTCTTCCCGCACAAAACATTTACTTTTTCAGCTCCAACGTTCAAATTGTTCACTCCCTTGTTTTTATACACCTAATTAACCACCCTATTCATAGCCTATCCCCCACTCTGGGTATGTGCCACAGCCACTCAAGATAACAACAGCACCACAGGGGAGTTTTGATTCTATTGCGTTCTTTTAATTAGAAACGCTACATTGATTTGGCGCAGCCAAGACGCGACAGCAACATGCAGATAACATTTTTCCTTGTGGACACCTCAGCAGAGGACAGAAACTTTTCGAGATACCAAGCCCAATATGAACCAGCGGTAAAACGTCCTCGTTAACTCAACTCAGCAGAACTAGCGAACCTGGTTTCGGAGAAGGCTTCCGCGGACAGCGCTGATTTACGCCGGTAGGTTGCTGTCAAAGTGAACTTGCGTCTGGTGACCATCGACGAACTAGCTCTTCAACCGATGCGACGAAGGAAATAACCAATGTGTAAGATGGAACGCAATTATAAGCAATGTATTTCGTTGCCTTCCATGCTCCGGACAAGGGCTTCGCAATATAGATCGGATATTTGAAAAGGGACTACTACAAACACCGTCATCCTTTCTCACGTGTCAATTTTCATGATAGCACTGTTGAAGTAAATCTAGGAATTAATATTCCACGTGATCACGAGAGCCTCAGTTGCTCCTTGTACAGAAGCTGCGGAAATTATAAGACAACATAAAAAGGTACCATAATAATTTGGAGGACGCGTAAGCTTCCCCATTAAGAGTGGAACGCGATAGCATTCAAAAATCCCTGACTGCTGCTCACGCTTCGCTGCAACTGCAGCCCACGTAACCGTAATGTTTACCCGGAAGCGCTGGCCACGAACGCTACGCATGAAGGCGGGCTTCGCAGTAGAAACGCAGCCTCTCGCGTGAGCCACGATGCGACGGAGGCGAGCGCCAGCTCGACGCGTTGCAAGGAACCGGGCGCAGCACTGCGTCGCCCCCAAGAGACCCGCGCGCCAGATCGCGGAAATGGCGGGCGCCGTGGCTGGTCTGTGAATGATAGAAACGCTGGAAAAGGGTCTAAGTTCTCGCGCAAAAGAATTAGGTTTTCTCGTACGGCCCAATTCAATATCAGAGATATCATGTATGTAGGTTGTGTGTAAGTCGTAGTGCACGGTTGTTGCACGTGTTTAGCTCGAGAAATTCAGTTCGTTCAATAAATTTCTTGCATCACATGTAGGTCCTGGGTATGGGTGGTTCGAAAGGTTTTTTTTTTTCCTGTATTGACGTCCGGACGCTGGCGCGGCACGCCGGCGCTAAACTTTTTGCCACGCAGGCTCTCCTAAAAGCTTTCGCGATAATACGTGTTTTCGTTCAATCACATTCTGGTCATAGTGTCCTGTAAGAATAAATATTTGTTATAAGCAAGTAATCACCAAAATAATTTTGTAACGGAGCATTCTTTGGATGAGGCCAGGCACTTCGCGATAGGCAGTAGGTGGGTTCCTGTCTGGCTTCGTTCGATAAAAAGAAAACTCGTTTCTGAGGACGTGATTGAACAACTCGATGCTCTAACCACTCCACCAAAATCGCAAACGTCTCTCTCACCTGCCAATGCCAACTACGTTTTGATACGACTTGCACGTGTGTTACGTTATGTAGCAGGAGATAGAGTGTGGGGTAGATGCTTTACTGTTTCTCACGCTTCCGGGTAACGGCAGCTTATGTAACCGTAATCTCTACCGGGAAGGTGAGCGGGCGAGCGTTTCTGGTAGAAACGCCGCTGCTCGCGTTGCCCGTGGAGGCTAGCGCCATCTGGATGGTGTTGTTGCAAAGAATCGAGTCTTCTATGAATGGTAGAAACTCTCGAAAAGGGCTTATGTTTGAGATTCTGCGTAACAGAATTACGTTTTTGGGTATACTCAAACACAAATCTGGCACTATCATGTCTGTAGGTTGTGTCTAGCTTGTACTTTATGATTTTTCTCACGCACCTTACTTTCAGGAATTAGTTCAGTAACATTTCTGTACGTGCCATGCGGAGGGTCTTCATGGTTGTGCTTTGGAATGATTTTTCGCCGATTTACGTATGACGTCGACATCGGATTTTTCACAACACCGGGCTCTCAACGGTAGTGCGTTAAAAGTGTATTGTACGAAGAAGTGGTAGCCTCGTTGCACAGTCCCAAATATGGGCCACATATTATGGCGGTCTCTTGTTAACTACACTCTCACTCGAAGCGCGAAGGATGAGCAGGGGTGGGAAGCTCGCGAAGCCTGTGGTAACTGGAATGCATATATAGCACCCTCGTAGGATATCGGGTATTCCTAGGTGCTTCCGACGCGGCCTTCAGCGGGTATCTGACGAAGGCACTTCGTTGGAGCGCCGGTGGGAGTGCGCGCTAACGCCCGTACTCAAGTGCGTACTAAGACCAGAACGGCGTCAACCGCCTCGGCGCCACCTAGCGATTCTTGTTGCCGAGAATCACGTTCTAAAAAGCGTTACAGTTGCTGTCGCGCTTTCCCGCCGAGTGACTTAGACTGCGAGACATTTCCAAGCACTACCATCTATACCGCCATTATAGGTGTTTAGGCTGCCTGTCATTGTTCTACAAAATTAGGGAGTTATGAAAGAAGTGTTGCCCAAATATGCTCACTGAAATGTATGCACTTCATCCACGGTGCAGTATTGCATAAAAACAAGCCTTTGTATGTATACTTTGCTAATCATTATGTAGGCCCCAACGGCTAAGTAACGCCATTTTCACAGAATTGCATGATGTTTCCGCGACATACGTACACGAGGCACATTTTCGGTGGACCCAGGCATAAACCACTTTCGTGCTAAGACAGCTGTATTACCGTCTTCGTCATACGGTTGGCATTGTGGTCGTAGCTTTTCTTTTTTTCGGTCGGCACACACCGGTGCACGTCAAACGCAACTGCTTGTTCTACCCAAATATGTTGGTTCATCCGGTAACTCTTTGAACAACATCAAACAGTGCTGCTTTGTGGCATACCTCTAAAATACTTCGCAGAACACCGATTTCCACCGTACGAGGGTTTTTCATAGTTTTTATGGTGGAAAATGTATAGCCTATGTGTAATTTTCCATTACAGGGAGGCTATACTGCTTGGTTACCGAGAGCTGCTTGGATCGCTTTTCAAATAGAAGAGGCACTGACTATATTTATTATACGTGTTGTGATCATTGTTGTTTGGCGGATTACTTGTTTTCGAAAACACTGACATACATTAGGTGCGTAACTGAATCGGACTTGACAAACAGAAATACACATAACAAACATGCTGATAGAAATAAAATTTAATCAACGTATGCATGCAGTAGACGACTGCCGTATCGAAGCGCAACGCATTTGCACTACTTATATCAGCGTTTTTTTGTTCAAAAGTACCCACTTACTGAAATTATAAAAAGGGCTTCCTTGTGCAACTTCTGTTCAGTAGCAGCGAAATGGAGGTAGCTAAAACAATGTTGTTACGCAAGAGGCATGTTATTGCGATTCGCTTTCTTAAACTGTTGGCAACATAAAAAGTCTTGCCCAGTTTTATACGTGCCCTTAAGTACATAGAGCCCCTTGTTTAACCCCCTTATATGATTAAAAAAATTCAAGCTTGTTCAAAATTGTTTGTATGTTGTTCATCCCACTCCTGCAATAACTTCACTGAGGCTGCGGTATGTATAAAAAGGTACATTTACACAACTTTTGCTTTCTCCTGTTTGTGGGTACGTAATCCCACGTGGTGAAGAACAGTGCTTGCTCTTACATAAGTGCGTACGGTGTTATTCTGAAAAAGAATATCTTGGGTGCAAGCCTTTTAGGATTTGTGTGTCACTGTGTATTGTGCAATAATGAAAAGCAGAATATGCGTCCGAACATCTCCTCTGCCGACGTTCTATGCTTTTCAGAGGCTTTGTTAGAAAAATATTACTGATTACCTACTTGTTGAAAAATTTTTATTAGGAAAACAAATAAATAAGCAGAGAACCAATAAATCAGTAACTAAGTTACTAAGAAACACCATCGTTTTCAATTTAAACCTGGGTAGGGGGCGCTATACGTTAGAGCTATTCCAACTTTTTCTCTGCCTTTTCTCTCACTAGCCTTCCACGGAAACCTCCTTCCCACTCTCATTTTTATCGCCTAGAAATTTTAATAAATAGTGTGTAGTCACTCCCTACCCTTTCGACCTTTGCGTCATAATATACATCTTAACATTTATTATAGGTTTATCAAGGAATCCCCCAAAACTAGGCACAAGTAGCTGCCGCAATCCGTCAGTGATATCAATGCGAGGTGTATTAGTGTTGAAGTAAGCGAACATTTATGTAAATGTATTTATGTAAGTGTAAATCTACACATCTATTATAGGTCTATCAAGGTATTCCCCTAAACTGGGTACAAGTAACTGCAGCAATACGTCAGGGATGTCAATGCGAGGTATATTAGTCCTGAAGTGAGCAAATATTTGCCTAAATGTAGGCGCTGTTAGATCTGGTGCTCCTCATTCTCCTCCTCCTGCTCATGACGCTGGTGATGATGTCGATCATGCACATTGCCATACAATATTTGAAAACATTAGTTCGGACAGCTCAGTCCAAAGCGACCACCATCGTATAAAACTCTGCCTTCTTATATTACACAGCGTAGTAGGCGGTAAACTTATTAATGTTGTATTCTCCCGATAACTTTGTTGTGGACAGCAAAACTAATTAAGTGTGTTTTTTTTTTGTTTCTGAAGGAACCACAGCCGTATAGCAGTGTCGTTTTGCCAACACTGCCGACGCCTGCGAGCGGTGGGACAACGGGGAAACCGCTAACGCAGTTGACTGCGGTGGTTGGCCAGCCAGCGACAAGCGCCACTGGAGCAACAAGCAGCACACAGGAGACGCCAGGAGTGATGACTACGGCTACGCAGGCGACTACGACTACGCAGGCGACTACGACTACGCAGGCGCCTACGCCTGGGAGCGGTGCGACAACGGGGGAACCGCTAACGCAGTTGACTGCGGTGGTTGGCGAGCCAGCGACAAGCGCCACTGGAGAAACAAGCAGCACACAGGAGACGCCAGGAGTGATGACTACGGCTACGCAGGCGACTACGACTACGCAGGCGACTACGACTACGCAGGTGACTACGACTACGCAGGCGACTACGCCAAGAAAAGCGACCAAAAGTAAAGCGAAGGAGCGGAGCACTTCTTCAGTTCCACGGAAGGAAGAAGTAAAGACGACCACTGCCAAAAATGACGAACATCAGGCAGAAAGCAGTTCGACGAATGATTTGAGTGATGATTCCTCCAATTTAAGCTCTATGATCATCGGCATTTCTCTAGCTCTCGCAATGATAGCAGTTTTCGCGGTCATTGCTTTTTTTGCTTCGTCCAGGAAGTCAGCGCCGGAAGAAGATGTTGGGCCACCTAATGCGCCTATCGGGCAAACCGAAGGCACGTCTGTCATCTGAGAAGAGTAATAATTGTCAAAGGCAGCACTGTTTCCCAAATAAAGCATATTTTCAAGCATGAGCTAGACTGTGCGGATCCTCTGTCATCCCTGATACCACTGCCAATAAAAATGTTTCGCTATATATTCTGAAATTCTCGATACTACATCAAACAATAATAAAGCTACAGAAGATGAACGAACCAATTAGCATGTGAGGTTGTCGTTGGGTCGAAATTGTGACACTTGAATTTTCACGCGGCAATAAACCAGAATTCTCGCAAAAGCTTCCACATTGTGGCCTCTTAATTTGCGCGCCACAATTAATCGCGAATAAGCTGAACTAGGCCCCATCACTTCGTCCATCCTACTTCCTGTACAATATTGTAAAAAGGAAAAATTGCTTTCCACACAGCTCTAGCCTCCGCTATAAAGACTATATTTAAAAAAAATTAGATTATGGGGTTTTACGTGCCAAAACCACTTTCTGATTATAAGGCACGCCGTAGTGGGGGACTCCGGAAATTTGGACCACCTGGGGACCTTTAACGTGCACTTAAATCTAAGTACACGGGTGTATTCGCATTTCGCCCAAAAGACTATATTTAGTTTCCACCCCACCCTCGCTCAGTTATATGCTAGCCTCACCAAGGATTTTTCACGCATGGCAGAGCCGTTGACACATCTAACTAAATTTGATGTCGAGTTCAAGTGGGAAACGCCGCAAGCCGACGAATTTGAAAAACGCAAACGACGCATGCAGTCGCCACCGGTACTTGCGCACTTCGACGAGTACGCCGATACAGAAATCCATACTGACGCCAGTAGCGTATACCTCGGTGCCCTTCTAGTACAAAGGAAAAACCTAGCTGAACAGGTGATCGCTCACGCTAGCCGGTCGCTGTCAAAAGCGGAAGGCAATTATTCTACGACCGAAAAGGAATGCCTCGCTATCGTTTGGGCTACAGCAATATTTCGCCCTTATCTATATGACAAGCCATTCAAAGTCGTCAGTGACCATCACGCGTTGTCTTGGCTAGCGAAATTAAAGGACCCTTTAGGTCGACTGGTGCAGTGGAGCCTAAGACTATAAGAATACATCACTGTAACCTACAAGTCCGGACGTAAACACTCAGATGCTCAATGCCTATCACGCGCGCCCATGGAGCCGCCACCAGAAGATGACGAGGATGATGACGCCTTCCTTGGAATATTAAGCGCGGAAGACTTAGCTGAAGAGCAACTAGCAGACCCGGAGCTAAAGGGCCTCGTCGAGTATTTAGAAGGGCACACTGACGTTGTCCCTAGGGCATTCAAGCAAGGATTGTCTTCATTCCCGCTTCAAAGCAATCTACTTGTAAAGACGTACTTTTCACCAGTCCACGCCAACTACCTTCTTGTTGTTTCCTCAGCGCTGCGTCCAGGAGTACTGCACGCCCTGCATGACAATCGGACCGCTGGGCACCTCAGATTCTCCCGGACACTATGAAGAAAGGTATTACTGGCCGCGCTTGGTCGCCGACGTGGCCCGTTACGTCAAGACATCCTGAGACGGTCAGCGACGCAAGACACCATTGACAAGGCCAGTGGGATTAATACAGTCCATCGAGCCTCCTTGCTG
The DNA here is from genome assembly GCF_023375885.2 of Dermacentor andersoni. Lineage (NCBI taxonomy): Eukaryota > Metazoa > Arthropoda > Arachnida > Ixodida > Ixodidae > Dermacentor > Dermacentor andersoni. The sequence continues at coordinate 116,116,968 of NC_092819.1, read as the reverse complement.
ACCATTTGAACAGATCAGGATGGATTGTTCGGACTATTTTCGGCGTCAGCAACCGGAAATAACTGGATCGTCGTGGCGACGGACTACCTCACCTACCTACCACCTCACCTGCTTCGCTGAAACTACAGCTCTTCTGAAAGGTAGCGCAGCCGAAGTGGCGAAATTCTTCGTCGAGAACATCCTGCTGCGTGATGACACCCCAGAAGCCATCATCACCGACAGAAGAACGGCTTTTACAGTGGAGCTAACCCAAGGCATTCTGCTTTACAATCAGACAAGGCACAGGAGGACAACTGCCTACCACCCACAGACGAATGCTCTTACGGAGCGCCTGCATAAGACCCTCGTGGACATGCTAGCAGTGTACATCGACGTCAAACCTAAGACCTGGTATGGCATCCCGTCATGCGTAGCTTACGCTTACAATACAGCGTTGCAAGAAACAGCACAGATCATGCCCTTCAAGCTGGTTTACGGCAAGAACCCGACGACAGCTCTCGACGCCATGCTGCCGCACGTCACTGCCGAAGAGAATCTTGACATCGCCACCTATCTTCAGCTTGTCGAAGAAGGCCGACAACTCACCTGCCTACGGATCAAGAACCAGCAGCGTATGGACAGCCGACACTACAGCCTCCGACGACGCTACGTCGAATACTATCCCGGTGACCATGTTTGCGGTTGGACCGCGATACGCCGACCAGGACTCAGTGAGAAACTATTGCGACGGTATTTCGGACCCTACAAGCCATCCGATGTATTGGCGAAGTAGACTATGAGGTCGTGCCGGACGGCATTTCGCATTCACAGCGGCGCCGCGCACGATCTTAAGTGGTCCACGTGGTGCGTCTTAAGGCCTTTTACGCACGCTGACGAACATCCTTATTTTGTTGTTTCTCTACTAGGGGTGTTTTTGTTTTTGTTTAAAACTTTCGTTTGTGTGCAGCATCGAGTCGATGCTTCTTATTATCGAAAGCTGTTTCGGCCGCCTTCGGAGGGAAAATTGACGATTCGCATTTCATCGTGGGCTTGAGACCCGGTTCCAACATAATTATTCTTAGTACCCCAGATCAGGAGGTCGCGGATATTGTGCGCAAGTTCACGCGGATTGTGCTGGGCGGCAACCTTTACGAAGTCAACTCTTACGTTGCGGCACCGGACGGAGTGGCCCGGGGCGTCATTCATGGAATCGACCCAGATGCCCCGCCCGAAGAGCTTATGACTCACCTAAGGGTGAGGACCCAAGGCGGGGAAATCGTGCAGGCCCGCATGCTGGCAAAGACCAAGACGGCCGTGATCACGTTCAGCTCTCCCGTAGTTCCACAATACGTCTATTACTACGGAGGGGAGACTGAGTGCCACCCCTACAAGCCCACGAAACAAATCTGCTACGTGTGCCAGCGCATGGGACACCGATCGGACGTTTGTCCTACCCCGCACATCAAGATCTGTCTCGCTTGCGGGACGCACGACCCGACGGACGACCACGAGTCTGGCTCAAGTGCGCCGTCTGCGACGAAGCCCACGCCACGGGGTCTCGCGAGTGGAAGCAAAAGCTAAAAAACAACAGCACTACCACCAAAAAGCATACTCCACCCGGAAGGAGGAAGGAAGACGACGACAATGATGGAGGAAGGCCAAGGTGAAGCCGCCTGCGGTGGTTCAGCTCGAAATCAGGTCCCGGGCCCAGTCCAGGTCAAGGTCGCGGTCCCGGTCCCGGTCCCAGTCCAGGTCCAGGTCCCGATTCTGCTCGGAGTGGCTAAAGCTAGCAGAGAAGCAAGGGCAACGGCAGCCTTCTACCTCGACATCCACGTTGAAGCAGAAGAACCAATAGGGCAAGATGAACCAAGCCAACAAATACAAGGTGAGCCGGAATCAGTCTAGTACCTCCTCTGCTCAAAATACCAATGAAAATAGTAAATGTTCCCCAGCATGTACGCGCATCTGGGAAGAAAATAAAAAAACTCAAGCCTCAGGTTAACGACCTAAACCAACGCATGCAACGCTTAGAAGCGCTGCTTAGCGAAACAAGCAACAACACACAGGCAGGGCCGCAAAGCGGAACGATAGGCCACCAGCCCGCCATCTCCATTCCTCCCCCCTCAAGAACCACCACGCCCTCATCGCGCCCCGGTCCGGTATCAGCAGCGGCAGGCCATTCAAGTGCAGTCACCCTCGATGGCATTTATGCTACGATACAACATATGCTTTACCAGATGAGCGAATTAAACAATAAAGTCACAGAGAACACACTAAGCCATGAAGACCTTGAAAGAAGAATACGCAAGGTTGAGTTTGGCTCGCGCAAGCGGGTTGACGACGAGAGCAGCAACCCACGCATCAAAGCGTACAGATGCATAGACAACACGGGTGACGTCAGGAACGCCGACAACTGCGACGGCGCTGGCATGAACGTCAGCAATGACTAACACCACACGCAGCGCGCCCGAACACCTCGAGATCGGGCAGTTAAATTGTCGCTCTTTCAACAAGAAGGCAAGTTCACTCCTACTCTTCATCCAAAATCACCTATACCCCCCGACGTCACCTGCCTTCAGGAGCTCGGGAACCAGCCGATCAGGCTACGGGGTTACTACGTAATTAAACACGCGGGATCACCGAAGGTTCCGATTTTAGTTCACAAAATGGTGACGGCCGTGGGACAACATTATCGACATCATGGCATTATTCACGTGCTAGTAGAAGTCCTCCCGCAGAAGAGGGGCAGACGTAGCACTTTCATCCTGAATTTGGACAGTCCGCCGACGGTTCAGGAAGACGACTTCCGCAACATCATTTACGACAGCGTGAGAGCCGCTGGCTGCAACCAGCCGGTAGTGGTGGGAGACATGAACGCTAGACGCACGACTTAGGGCTACGAACGAGACACGCAAAAGGGGAGGTCGCTCCTCTATGCGGTTGACCAAATGGGGCTCGAATTGATAACCAACCTCCTCCAACCAAACCGAGTAGGCAACAGTGTAAGTCGAGACACGTTTCCGGTCCGGTCATTTGTCAAAAACCTAAGGGAATACTCATGGGCGCACCTGGGCGAAACATTGGGCCGCGATCACTACATCTTCAGCATCTCGGTATGCACGCGGAAACTCAAGAGAACAATTCGCGAAATTAGGCTTACTGACTGGGAGGCATTCAGGCTGTACCCCCCGCCCGAATACGATATAACGGACGTAGCGGAATGTATGCAGCACCTCCTGGACGCCCACATCCAAACCACTAAAATCATGACAACACATTAAAACTAATAAAATGGATGTGTTCTTGATAACATAATATGTTGTTTTATTATACACAGATTATACAAAACACCAGCAGTAATGCGCATATCTTCAGAGTGCACACACAGTTCACCAACGTAATAATAAATACAGGTCAACATCATAAAGCAACAAATAGGTACTGTGGTTTTTCTTTCATATTGGCCTAAAAACCAATCACATGAGCATTCAGCCATCATATAAGCAGCACCTGCTTGCATGAATTCAAGGAACTTTCAGATGTGAAAAATCGTTTAGGAGCTTTTAAGCAATAGGCAGGACACTACTATTATGTTTAATTTGTTGCCTGCAAGTGGTAAATCAGGTGAACTGCTAGTTGTCCTTCCGGTGAAGGATATTGCAGAAAATCTGCGGACAAAAACATTATAGCAGCTATTTGGAACTCATGAATGTTAAGAAAGAAGTTAATATGCAATGTTACCATGCTGACAGACAGTCAGATAAAAGATGATACAAAGAAAATATTATATATAGATTACACAGATGCGCCACTGGAGCAACAAGCAGCACACAGGAGACGCCAGGAGTGATGACTACGGCTACGCAGGCGACTACGACTACGCAGGCGACTACGACTACGCAGGCGCCTACGCCTGGGAGCGGTGCGACAACGGGGGAACCGCTAACGCAGTTGACTGCGGTGGTTGGCGAGCCAGCGACAAGCGCCACTGGAGAAACAAGCAGCACACAGGAGACGCCAGGAGTGATGACTACGGCTACGCAGGCGACTACGACTACGCAGGCGACTACGACTACGCAGGTGACTACGACTACGCAGGCGACTACGCCAAGAAAAGCGACCAAAAGTAAAGCTTCTTTCTGCTTCTTCTTTTGCTTCTGCTTCTTTATTTCTGCAAAACTCGGTAGTTACAGAAGTGCTTCATCCCTTGAAAAATATTATTTGCAATACGTTCACTATGGAGTTCTATTAAGGATGCATCCGATTTGCATGCTACAAGTGGTTTGAGCTGTTCAGAGACAGACATATGGCTTGTAAACGCAAGAGCATGACGAAATACTGCAAGTGCTCCAGAAAAATGCTTACATGGTAAGGGAAATGACAAGAACAAGAATGTGAATGAAAAGACCAACTGCCCCAAAGTCTAAATTTAGCAATGTAAGGTTTTATGAAACATAATTACAGTTCTAAGACAAGACAATATACCAGCATGATATGCAGAGAATGGGTGCTGGACATCAAGAGACCTCACTAAACAATGATTACATACATAAAAACAACACATTCGCAGGAAATTTCACAATACGCGACATATAAGCTATGTGATTCATGATGCACCCATGTCAGACATCCTATTGTTCAAGTAACCAACTTCTTTATTCAAGACCCATGTAGAAGGTTTGTTAATGCAGTTATTGGTTTCTTGGATGGAAAAGACCTAGTATACAAATCTGCACTTCCCTGCCTTATATTTGCAAAGTGGATGTGTACAGTCACATTTTGGCACAGTTTGGCATATTTTGCAATGTTTTGTGAGATATCCAGATGCTGTTACCACCTGCATCTGTGCACAATGCTCCTGCAGCCTGCCATTAGCACAAATCCAGGTCTATCCTACATAATACCCCAGTCACACGGGCACTTTCAAAGTCCTTTGAACCAAAGATCCTTTACTTCAAGGGAGAATGTACACTGTCACACAGGCACAGCAAAGGAGCCCTACTGCAAGGGGGCTTTGCGTCAAAGGAGTGCGCGTTCGTCCTTTGAAACCTCAAGAGAATACTCTCAAGCCTAGAGGGCGTCTGACATTAGAAAAAATAATCTAAAAATATGGAAGTTCAATTTTTACCTCTTCAGAACGAGCTTATAAGTACTGAATACTGTTACTAAAGTACTAAACACTTTCGGGACACCCGCAATCTCCATCATGAAAGCCCCGGTACAGCAACACCGGCACGGCCTGTCGTCAGCAGCAACATCGACACAACATGCTTGCCATGTGCGATTTGGTTCTTTTGTCAGTGGCTGCTAGGCATCCCAGTCTCCTTGGCTTTTTTCAGAACATTTTCTTTCCTTGTCACTTTTGTTTTGTACTTTTTACAGCGTTTACGTGTACCTACCGCTAACTAGCCACAACGAACGAAACAAAGCAGCTGAAGCAAAGTCAACAACGAATAATCGACGCCAACGTGCGGTGTACGAAGCCGTACACATGGTGGCCATCATTACAATAAATACATCTGTTTGTGATAAAGTAATGCCTTTACTACGTGTGCATTTTGTTTTGATGTTTCTATGTATTAGCAAAAATAAATGTTGCTGAAAAAAATGTGACACCTTTATTAAAAGACGCACTGGGCCATATTTTTTTTTATTACTTTCGAGGTGATGGTAGCGCTAAGGATACATTGCGGTTTCTGTTAAAAGCTTCAGCGGAGGCTACCAACGGAGACCATGTAGCACCTACATATATCTGTTGAACTAATGTCTTTGAAAGCTCAATGCTCCTTAACTTCAAAGGACCTTTGGCATGCTCGTGTGACTGGGGTATAACACTTGCTGCTGAAGGCATTAAAGGCACTCAAAGGTGCCTCAAAGACAGGCTGAGCATTCTGCGCAGGTTAGCGTGTTAGCTAGGCCTGAAAAATTTGCAAGACATTGTAAAAGATGTCAATACATGGCATATTAGAACATCACAAAATACTCAGAAAATGTAAGGCTAAAATTGCACACTGATGTATAAGGGCCTTCCCAGACAAACCGATAAATAGATTAGCACACCTTCTATTGAAATCTCGAATATAAAAATTGATTACTTGAAACAGATGTACAGTACGTGCAAAATAGAATGAGTGATGTATCTTATATGTCACGTATAGTCAAATTTTGCTGCAAATGTGAGCCTTTCATGCATGCATATAATCGCACTCATGTACTAAAACAAGTTCATGTTCAGTGCTCATTTCATGTGTTTCATCTTATAGTGTAGTAACTATGTTTCCTAATGCCAGTAACCAACTCTCCCAACTTTCAGCAATAGTATGCAAGATTATTTAATCTTAGAAGTATGATAGCATGAAGAAATAAGGATAAAGACCTGTCAACAGGACTAGCATCAACTACAAGCTGATTTTACTCCTGGATGGAAACGAGTATTAGTAACCGTAATCATTATCAATGTTTCAATGAGGGAGTGGGTGAACCCAGAACTTGCGCAAAGAATAACTACAGTAGTCACATGGCTGAACATATGAGCCGTGGGTGTTTCCCTATCTTCCAGCACATGAGGTTAGTTGCAAAGAGCCCTGACAGAGCTGAGAGGGAAGTGATTGTGGTTTTCCACATTAGCAAATAAGGATCGACATGTGTCGGAAAATAATCACCATCTCACATCAAAAACATTTAATTTTTTATAGAGCACTTATCCTCAATTCATTACACAGATTGCGTTAGGTGACTAATTTGTTTCGCTGCTATTCTTAGTGCTCCATACAAGATTAACCTTTTCTATGCCAATTTTATTTTCAGAAAACCACTGAAATTTCTCAAATATTTTTATTAGCTATTCTTTGTGAGGAGTTTTCATTACTGCAATATCAGCAGTTTGTTTAAAATTTTCTGCTGCCTTTTACTAGCTCTTTTTCATGTTTTTAGGTTGCCAACAGACAAGGGCGCAGAAACTGTCTACATAAAGCATATTTTTTTAAGAAAGTCAAGCGTGCTTTTTTTATCCTCCATGAAACATGTTATTGCAGGAAGAAAGGTGGTTAACCGAGGGCCCCTATTTTTATTAGCCATATCATAAGAAGCCAACAAACACTGACACCAAGGACAACATAGGGGAAATTACTTGAGCTTAATAAATGAAATAATGAAACGATAAATTAATGGAAATGAAAGTGGATGAAAAAACAACCTGCCGCAGGTGGGGAACGATCCCACAACCTTCGCATTTTGCATGCGACGCTCTACCAATTGAGCTACCGCGGCGCCGTTTCACCATCCACTTTCTTGGGTATTTATGTTTCCTTGTAGAACCCTGGGAGTGTTAGCCAGCGTTACCACTCACAGGCCTTGGCGGCGGACGTGGAACATCCTTTCTGCCGCAGGCGTCACGAGAACGTGATCTTTTTTGAGTGAAGGCAACTGGTCAATAAACCCACACATGCTACCTGAAGGCATCAATGTTGCCTGATTCGAGACCCTCGTTATGTAATAAACTAGAAGAAAGAGGGTTAACCGAGGGGCCCAATTTTTATTAGTAATATCATAAGAAGCCAACAAACACAAAGGAACACATAGGGGAAATTATTTGAGCTTAATAAATGAAATAACGAAATGATAAATTAATCGAAATGAAAGTGGATGAAAAAACAACTTGCCACAGGTGGAGAACGATCCCACAAGTTCACTTTCTTTTTTTGGGGTGGGGGCAAAAACTGAACACATAACTAATCACTGATCTATCATGCAAGTGGTGTTTGCCTATCTCAATAGTCTATATAAAGACAGAAAAGTAGGCTCAGGTGTTTTTATCTCTAAAAGAAAAGACATGCTTTTATACGGCAACCTATCAACTTGAAGCCCACGGTAGTAGTTCATCTTCTATGGCATCTAGCTGTTGAGCACGAGTCAAATAAAAATTAATGCAAAAGTATTAGTGTTCCATGCTTTTAATGCATGGAAAAGGGACACTAAAGGAAATTAATGAGTTAAGTTAGATTAAAGGTTAGCCTTTTGTAATAACAAATTCATCATTTATAACAAGAAGAGAGCTTTTATAAGCAAGAAAATTAGAGAGCTGGAACATCAAAGGGCACCAACTAATATATTGAACCCAATTCTGTAGTTTTATTTGCCAAAACCACAATATGATTATGAGGCATGAAGTACGAGGGATTCCGGAATAATTTTGACCCCCTTGGTTACTCTACTGTGCATACAGTGCAAAACACACACGCATTTTTGCATTTCACACCTATCAAAATGCAGCTGCCACAACTACAATTTGATCATCCACCATCAGGCTTGGCAGCGCAACATCAAACAGCCCAACTCAGAGCCCATGCTTGTCAGCAGCCTTCTGCAGTGAGTGCATCACTTGGTGCTCATGAGGCAGTACTTCCAGCTGCTTCAGCTGCTTTAAAGTGTGCGCACTGCTGGATTTTGCTGTTTTACAGCCCTTAAAGCCCAACTACAACAAAAGTTAGGGCTGCACAAAAAAATGATTCAAACAGTGTACATACAAAACAGCATTCTAGCAATCTTGATACCGAGACTGAAATGAATGCCACAATTACCAGTAACTGGCAGTGAGGCATGACTCAGATTGCAGGGCACCTTAGTGTGGCCTACGAGATAAGGGACCACCTGCAGCTGCCTGCAGTGATAAAATCCTGGAGGCGATGTGGACTCTCGTCATAGCCACTAACCACCAGGTTCATGCGTCGTCTGCTACTACAGTATTAAAAGAATATCAAAAAGAAAATTAGATACCAGCCCCGCAGCTTTGCCAAGATCACTACAGTAGTATTTACTACTAATTTATTACCAATATTGCCGAAGCGAAATTTCATTGCCTTTGGAATTTAAGCTTTTGTAGTAGGGGTTTTGAGATGTGATAATCACAATGCTCTTGTGCACTGTGACATTACATCACTAGACATTTGACAACGCCGTGGTTCTAAGTGTTTTTACATACATCGATATCTTAATTCTTTTACAACCTGACTCTAATATGACACATGAGAATACGGTAGATAACATTTGAAATGCTTTTAATGGGCACGGGAAAGGACTAACCTTTACACATGAGACACGCATGGCGAAAGCATTCTAAGCAAGACTCCCACGTGTCTTTAAATAATTTTTCACTTTGGTCAGTGTCAGTTCTGTTTTTTCCCTTGACTCTTCCTAACCGGAGAAGACTTCGTCAGACTCAACTTCATTACCCATCGACAATACGCTGCATATCTTAGGTAAACATTTGATGTTCACCCTAACGCATGTTTCCTGAAGTTACCAACTAAGAGCAAAGAAAGGTTAGCTCCTGCATGAACCAGCCTAAATTCATGTTAAGCCCACTATTGCCCAATGTGCCTTGAATAGGCTCTAAAAATGTGTATTAACACAAGGCGCAATAGATTTTGTGCTCACGTTGACATGTTCAAAACAGCTAGCCTCCCTCACCCGCATAATCGGAATCTCAGAATCCCTACTGCGAAAACTTCAGGAATTGAAAGCAGCAAAGGTAACAGTGCGCAGTTTGAAGCAGCCAAAGGCACTGCCTCATGAGCACAGCAGTTGCACTCACTGAAGAAGGTTAATGACAAATATGGGGCCCCATTCGTGCTGCTGCTTCTGAAGAAGCCATCTAAGCTTTTTTCCCACGCTTGAGTGTAAAAATACAGCTGCTTTTAACAAAAGGCATGTAACACCGTTCATGAATTGTGCCATGTGAATGGTTTACCAAATAACCTCTTACTTCTGGTAAGCTCTACACAAGCCAAATTGGACGCTGCACTGATGAAAGGGCAAGAGAACATTTGCAGAATATAAAAACGAAGTAAGACCAATGTAGGTGAGCATTGTAACACATGCACTTGTCATCCACAACTTGAAATATATTCTTGGCAGAAGTAGAAACATGAATTCACAACTGATATCAAAAAGAAAAAATTAAATTATGGGGTTTTACGTGCCAAAACCACTTTCTGATTATGAGGCACGCCGTAGTGGGAGACTCCGGAAATTTAGACCACCTGGGGTTCTTTAACGTGTACCTAAATCTAAGCACACGGGTGTTTTTGCATTTCGCCCCATCGAAATGCGGTCGCCGTGGCCGGGATTCGATCCCGCGACCTTGTGCTCAGCAGCCCAACACCATAGCCAGTGAGCAACCACGGCGGGTCGACAACTGATATCAGAAGCTCTTTTAATATCAAAGAATGACTGTGTAATTATTCATTTTTTTTTTCTATTTTTCACAAGTATGTGTGTGAATGTTTTTTGCTTTCGGTTTACACAGGTTGCTACACCTCAATTTGTTTGACCCTATTCCCTTCTTTGCAATCTTTCCTCCCTCCCCCTCTTTTATGAACTTCCAGAGAGATTATATGAATAGTTCCTGCTTTCTTAGAAAACATGGCACACACCCGGTGGATGTGGAACATCCTTTCTGCTGCAGGCATCACAAGTACGTGATCTTTTTGGGTGAAGGCAACTGGTCAATAAAGCCCCACATGCCAATTGAAGGCATCAATGTTGCCGGAATCGAGACCCTTGTTATGTAATGAACGAGAAGAAAGCAGGTTAACCGAGGGGCCCGATTTTTATTAATCATAAGACGCCAACAAGCAAAGGCACCAAGGACAACACAGGGAAAATTACTTGTACTTACTAATTGAAATAAAGAAATTATAACTTAATGGAACTGAAAGTGGATAAAGAAACAACTTCCCGCAGGTGGGGAACGATTCCACATCTACGTGTTACGCGTGTGATGCTCTACCGATCGAGCTACCACAGCACCGTCTGCCCATCTATTTTCTGGGGTATTTATGTTACTACTAGAACTAACCCTGGGATTGTTAGCCAGTGCCACCTCTCACAAATCTTGGCGATAGATGTAGAGCATTCTTTCTGTCGCAAGCATCACGAGTATGTGATCTTTTTGGGTGAAGGCAACTGGTCAATAAACCCACACGTAGTACCTGAAGGCACCAATGTTGCCAGATTCGAGACCTTCGGTATGTAATGAACGAGAAGGGGGTTAACCAAGGGGCCTGATTTTTTACTGCTGGTGTAGTACACACATTCCTGCGTTTAGGGTGATGCCAGCTTCTTGCAGGTGCTGAAGTACTTTGTGCAGTCGTGCATCATGTTCTGCCTTCGTGCGGCCAAACACTATTATGTCTTGAAGTAGGTAAAGGCAAGGCGCAGAAGACCAGGACTTAGGAAGAAGAACACAAACGACAAGAGGCGCCCGTCTTGTCGTTTGTGTTCTTCTTTCTAAGTCCTGGTCTTCTGCGCCTTGCCTTTACCTACTTCAAGCATGAACCAACTAGCCCAAGCAAGAGTTTTACTGTTATGTCGTCTTGCAGACATGCCTGGCCGTCCAGGCCTTCTAGCAGTCTTCGCATTTCCCTGTGGAAAAATTCAGTTGCTGTGGAAATTCTGAAGGGCAATCGGAGGAACCTAAAATGGCCAATTGGGGTCAGGAAAGTGTTTTACCTCTGGGACTCGGGTAACCAGTAACCAATATCCGGCTATAGCATCAAGTTTGCTAAACCAGGCAGCTCCGGTGAGTTTGGCCAGGCAATCATTGACGGTGGGCACTAAGACTCGTTCTCACAGAGTGTTCTATTTCAACCCTCCAAAGTCACTGCAGATTTGAAGCTCGCCTCCTTTATCTTAAATTAAACACGTTGGGCCATTTTGCATCAGTATGCCGAAAAACCCGTACTGTTCAGCACGTCTCTTCCGCAGAGACGCGGTCTTCGTCAACTTCCGCAGGACAGCCGTCCCCGTCTGTCTTGACGGTGAGCACTTTGGAAACTAAAAAGGATTTGCAAGTCCCGGTAGTAGTTGGCGGCGCCGCCATGCGGCTGCTCGTGGACACAGGAGCGTCTGTCTCATTGATGACGGCTGAAGATTTTAGAAAGCACTTTGGTCGACAGCACAGACTGTCACAAACAGCAGTGCACTTGAGGAATTTCTCCAAGCAACGCATCGACGTTCAAGGCCTTTTCCAAGCCGCTGTCCAGTTTCTTCAAAGGTCGTGCTCAGTCACGGTCCACGTAACGTCTACAGGAACATCACTGCTAGGTCTTGGCGCCATCCAGCGCTTGGGGATACAAATCGACGGTACGTCGCTGACATGCTGCCTGGCTTCGCTTCCTTCAGTAGAGAGCCCCACAAGTGTGCCTCCGGGTTTTGATCACCTCTTCAGTGCGAGTTGGGACTCGTCAAAAACTTCGTGCACCGAATACATCGGCGGCCAGGTATGAAACCAGTATCTTCAAAGTTGCGCAGACTACCCCTGGCTCTCCGTGACCAGGCTACAAATGAACTGCGACGTCTCGAGGACTGCGACGTCATCGAGCGCGTCGAGGATTCGGAGTGGGTGTCTCCACTCGTTGTGGTGCGCAAAAAGGACGGAGCCATCCGGCTCTGTATAGACCTACGGGAACCAAATAAGGCAATTGTCATTGATGGGTATCCTTTGCCGCACGTAGAAGAGTTATTACAAATGTTTCATGGTGCCACATATTTTTCTTAGCTGGACCTAGCATCTGCTTATCATCAGCTGTTACTGGAAGAAGATAGTAGAGATCTCATTACATTCATAACTCATGAAGGCTTATTCAGGTTCAAGCGTGTCTGTTTTGGCGGGGCATCCGCGCCAGCAGTGTTTCAGAAAATGATGTCACAAATCTTGCAGAGTTCTAAGAATGTTGTCTGTTACCTTGATGACATTTTGGTATGGGGTCAGACAAAACCAGAGCGTGATGCCAACTTAAGAGAAGTCTTGCTTTGCATTTCAAACAGTGGTATGAAACTGAATGAGAAATGTGTCTTCTCTGTGAGAGAATTGACTTTTCTTGGCCATAAAATTTCAGCTGATGGCATTTCGCCGACAGAGAGCAAGGTAAAAGCAATCCTGAATGCGCCTGCTCCTACAGATATTAAGTCATTGCAATCCTTCTTAGGATTAGCTGCTTACTATGCCAAGTTCATTGATCATTATGCCGAACTTGTAGAACCGCTTCGCCTCATGCTCAGGCAAGGGCAAAATTTTGCTTGGTCTGATGATGCACAACGTAGCTTCAATCAGTTGAAAGCTCGTCTTACATGTTCCCCTGTCATTAAGATTTTTAACCCTGAATTGCCTGTGGTAGTCACGACTGATGCATCTGATGTTGGTGTTGGTGCTGTGTTACAACAACCGTATGGTTCTAAGCTTGAAACTGTAGCTTTTGCATCTAGAACTTCGTCGGAAGCTGAACGAAAGCATTCTGTAGGAGAGCGTGAAGCGCTAGCATGTCTGTTCGCATGTGAAAAATGGCATGTTTACCTCTGGGGTAGACGGTTCACTCTTCGAACTGACCATCAAGCAGTAGTTGCATTACTGTCCGCTGGCGACTCAGGTCGTCGACCTCTTCGCATTTCGAGATGGTCAGCCAGGCTCCTGTATTACAACTTTCAGATCGAATATTGCAAAGGGTCAGAAAATTTAGTAGCTGATGCCTTGTCTAGACTTCGAGTAAAGGATTCGCAGAATGTAGTTCAGGAGGAAAAAATAGTATCCTTAGTCATATCGGTCGTTGACAAGGAAACCGTGCAACTTACTACGAGCACAGATGAAACTCTTATGAAGGTCAGTAAATGCCTAGAAGAGGGTTGGCCTTCTAAGAAAAACATAGACAATGCTTTAATAGCTTACTTTCATGTAAATGAAGAAATGTCCTTTGTAGATGAATTACTCATGCATGGTGATCGTGTCGTAATACCCAGTGTTCTAATAGCGACATTTCTACAGCTGGCACATGAAAATCATCAGGGTATAGTACGTACCAAGCAGCTTCTTCGTGAACGCCATTGGTGGCCTCAGATGGATCGCACTGTTGAACAGTATGTAAAGCATTGTCATGTATGTAAGCTGGCAGACAAGTCTGCAAAGCCTCATGTAGCTACATTGCAACGAGTCGAATGGCCGAGCGGGCCTTCGCAGAAATTGGGAATGGGCATCATTGGCCCATTAAACACATCCTACCCTAGGTATCTAGTGACCCTGATTGATTACTACTCGAAGTGGCCAGAAGTACTTGGTACTAATTCCATCTCCACAGATGATGTCATTAAGCTTCTTGACTGGGCTTTCAGCCGTGAAGGGTTGCCAGACTCTATAGTTACGGACAATGGTCCGCAGTTTGTTTCAAAACAATTCCAAGATTACCTAAAGGAAAAGGGAATCGCTCATTTTTTCTCCTCCAACTATTATCCTCAGGGAAATGGTCAAATAGAAAGGTTCAACCGAGTCATTAAGGAACATCTGCAGGCAGCAAGGCTTGAAGGTCGAGATGCTTCGAAAAGCATTTCAGAATTCTTGGGTTCCTATAAGATTACGCCACATGCTACAACGGGTCTCTCCCCAGCTTTCCTACTTCATGGTCGTCAACCTCGTTCAAAGATAGATATTAGCAACTTCAGGTTACATAAGCACATAGCGGTTCAGGACAGTTTTCTTCCTCAAGTTCGCGAGAGAGTCTCGCAGAAACAGCGGCGAAGTAAACAGTATGTAGACAAACGTAGAGGTGCTCAGGCAACTCGTGTCAAGGTGGGAGACACCGTCAAAGTAAAACTTGCCAAGAAAGGATTTTTTAAGTACAGTAAACCTCGTACAGTTAAGGCCCAGGTAGGACCATCCTCTCTTGTACTCAGTGATGGGAAGACGTGGAATGCGTCTAAGTTAACCACAGTAGTAGATAATTCCAAACGTAGTACATTGTCCACAACGGATAAAGATTTTTTGTACTCATATTCAAACCTGGATAGTCATTCCGATGACTCGTCTGTCATGACATCCCTCTTTCATAGTCATAGGCATCAGTTAAGTAGTTCGTCTGACTGTATCACTTCCGAGTCTACACAGTCAGCAATCGTTTCAGATTCCGTGGGGGAATCGGTTGCATCCCAGGACTTGTTGGGACGTCGAGAGGAGCTTCTTGGGCAACCCTCTCCAGCTTTGAGGGACAACCACATCCAGTTTTCCAACCAGGGGGAGGGAAATAGTAGTGGGACGATTGGGTCTCCAAAGTCGACCAATACGCGTCGCAACCCCCAAAGTTCTTCTGAGGTACGCACGCGTCCTCAGAGTGACAGAAAACGGCCTCCGTGGCTCGATGATTATGTCTCTTGAATCTAGAGTGTATTGCCGTCTTCGAAATCCCACGGCTAGTGGCCTCGCTGTGACATTTAGGAGACAGTTCAGTTTTCGTTCACACAGGTATAAAATGTGTTCCTTGTTGCGGTGCAGTGAGTCTTGTGCCGTGTTCTTTGTCGGATTTTGTTTTGACTGACTGCCTGTGTTTTGGTGCCCAAGACTGGTGCGCGTGTATGTGAACGTGGGGGGCAACGAACTGAATTTGTCCATGGACTTAAGTGCGCGTCTTGTGTGCGCGTTTCAGAGTATGCTTACTTTGTTCCAGGGGGGGATGATGTAGTATAGTGTCGCCCCCTGCCAGATCTCTGTGTTATCATACATTTATGTTTCTAGTAGTTTAGCTAGATGGCGCACCCCCCTTCTGCCATGTGGCGAGCTGGGACCAATCAGGAGGTGTCATCTGGCATGTGAAGCCCTTTTTAGTAATAAACAGCCGCGAGCCGGCTCAGTCCTTGTACGGTTTTCATCAGGAGCAGTTAGCTCCGCGTCTCCCTCTCTGCGTCGGCGCTCACCGCGCGTTCGCTGGTCGGGGGCCCCCGCTTGCCTGCCGCTGCCGACACAACAGGCGAGAGTTGGCCGGCCTCCGCACCAAGGACAGCGAACACTGTACAGCGTTGGGTGAATGGCATTTTTCAAAAAAGGTTTGGAAATGTGTGCGTCCGCACACATTTCCAATGACATCTAATCACTACAACTTAGAGGAAAGGCGCTATGATCTCAAACAGTCGCAGCTTCTATCCGCGGTTGTTGTATATAAATGCATTACGCACCGAGAGAATATGGTCAAATCATCAAGGTAAAACTACGGTAAAGGCTTGTACCAACACGCTTAAACAAGGGAGAACATTTCAAAAGACATAGTGCAGAGGTAAAAAAATACATCATGGAATTTCACTTGCCAAAACTACAATCTGATTATGAGGCACTCCATAGTGGGGGGACTCCGAAATAATTTTGACCACCTGAGGTTATTTAACGTGCGTCTAAATCAAAGTACACGGGTGTTGCCGCATTCTGCCACCATCAAAATGCGGCCGCCGTGGCCGGGAATCGATCCCACAACGTCGTGCTTAGCAGCCCAACATCATAACCCCTAAGCAACCACGGTGGGTACAGTGCACAGCTGTGAAAATTTTTCCTATACCAGAAATAAGTTTTTGGCCAGGGGCGCAACAACCAGGGGAATCGCGCCCTGTCTGGCGCTGTTCACAGTGCCACCTCAGCCAACTGGGACATTTGCACGCGAGAACGAGAGCACCAAGTCCGGCCATGGCTGGTAAACCATATGACGATACATTAACAAAATATACAGTGACTAAAACAAAAGGACGCGTACAAACGAGACTTGTCCTTTGTATTTAACTGACATATTATCTTCGCGCCTTCTCTCCCCTGTACGATACAGAGGTTACACAGTTCTGCTTATTCTATCGTCTTACATCATGCATGCGCACTGAGCACATCAATACGTTCTGGATATCGCAGAAGCCGTTGTTCACGGCGTGAGACTCACGATAGCGAAGTCAAATGCGATCCTTCTAGAAATAAAGAAATTGTTCGCCTGCGACAAACTTTGCAAACAAGAAATAAAATACGAGCTTACCGAAATGCTTCGTCCAGGTTGGTGGCGGCACGCAGTTCGTTGGCGTTCACCGTTGCGCATTACGCTGTGTTGTTACTCACGCCGCCCTCGCTCGTAGGCGTGAGAAGAGCATCAAAGTATTATTATTTTCTGTCAAATACTGCTGCTTCGTAAGTACAAATAGAAAATTTTGAGTTGTCAAGCCTACCCCGGCATATCGGCACATAGCAGCTTCCCGCGCTCAAATCTCGCTGTGCATTCGAATTCGCGCTGCGTGCATCTCGATGAGCTGTTGGGACGCCACCTAAAAGAGTTTGAATATGGACAAAACGAAACAAAGTTCTAACATATGTCGGTCTAGATTACTTTATATTTATTTATTTAAGATATAAGGCACATGCTGTTTAGAAAATACTCACGGCAAACAATGTTTTAGTTTAGTTTCATTGGCCCCTCGGCCCCTCCGATTTATGCCCATTGTCAGCTGGCCTGCGGCCTTTAAACGATATTCCTTACATATTGTGGCTCAATCTTGAGGACATTGAACCTGGTTGAATGGGGTTTAAATGGAGGGACAATATTTCGTTTTGTAGAGTATTGCTGCTGGGGATAAAGCGAGAAATAGGCTGCTTCTCGTCGGCAAAAGGAGCCGGATGAGCAAGTCACGAAATGCATGAAAACGAACGGCTTGCATGATTACTAGTACAGTCTCGCGTGGTTGACCAGTGAGAAACAGCATAATTACCAACCTAACAAATACCACTGCCAATAAAAATGTTTCGCTATATATTCTGAAATTCTCGATACTACATCAAACAATAATAAAGCTACAGAAGATGAACGAACCAATTAGCATGTGAGGTTGTCGTTGGGTCGAAATTGTGACACTTGAATTTTTACGCGGCAATAAACCACAATTCTCGCAAAAGCTTCCACATTGTGGCCTCGTAATGTGCGCGCCTCAATTAATCGCGAATAAGCTGAACTAGGCCCCATCACTTCGTCCATCCTACTTCCTGTACAATATTGTAAAAAGGAAAAATTGCTTTCCACACAGCTCTAGCCTCCGCTATAAAGACTATATTTAAAAAAAATTAGATTATGGGGTTTTACGTGCCAAAACCACTTTCTGATTATAAGGCACGCCGTAGTGGGGGACTCCGGAAATTTGGACCACCTGGGGACCTTTAACGTGCACTTAAATCTAAGTACACGGGTGTATTCGCATTTCGCCCAAAAGACTATATTTAGTTTCCACCCCACCCTCGCTCAGTTATATGCTAGCCTCACCAAGGATTTTTCACGCATGGCAGAGCCGTTGACACATCTAACTAAATTTGATGTCGAGTTCAAGTGGGAAACGCCGCAAGCCGACGAATTTGAAAAACGCAAACGACGCATGCAGTCGCCACCGGTACTTGCGCACTTCGACGAGTACGCCGATACAGAAATCCATACTGACGCCAGTAGCGTATACCTCGGTGCCCTTCTAGTACAAAGGAAAAACCTAGCTGAAAAGGTGATCGCTCACGCTAGCCGGTCGCTGTCAAAAGCGGAAGGCAATTATTCTACGACCGAAAAGGAATGCCTCGCTATCGTTTGGGCTACAGCAATATTTCGCCCTTATCTATATGACAAGCCATTCAAAGTCGTCAGTGACCATCACGCGTTGTGTTGGCTAGCGAATTTAAAGGACCCTTTAGGTCGACTGGTGCAGTGGAGCCTAAGACTATAAGAATACATCACTGTAACCTACAAGTCCGGACGTAAACACTCTGATGCTCAATGCCTATCACGCGCCCCCATGGAGCCGCCACCGGAAGATGACGAGGATGATGACGCCTTCCTTGGAATATTAAGCGCGGAAGACTTAGCTGAAGAGCAACTAGCAGACCCGGAGCTAAAGGGCATCGTCGAGTATTTAGAAGGGCACACTGTCGTTGTCCCTAGGGCATTCAAGCAAGGATTGTCTTCATTCCCGCTTCAAAGCAACCTACTTGTAAAGACGAACTTTTCACCAGTCCACGCCAACTACCTTCTTGTTGTTTCCTCAGCGCTGCGTCCAGGAGTACTGCATGCCCTGCATGACAATCGGACCGCTGGGCACCTCAGATTCTCCCGGACGCTATGAAGAAATGTATTACTGGCCGCGCTTGGTCGCCGACGTGGCCCGTTACGTCAAGACATGCTGAGACTGTCAGCGACGCAAGACACCACTGACAAGGCCAGTGGGATTACTAAAGCCCATCGAGCCTCCTTGCTGACCATTTGAACAGATCAGGATGGATTGTTCGGACTATTTCCGGCGTCAGCAAATGGAAATAAGTGGATCGTCGTGGCGACGGACTACCTCACCTACCTACCACCTCACCTGCTTCGCTGAAACTACAGCTCTGCTGAAAGGTAGTGCAGCCGAAGTGGCGAAATTCTTCGTCGAGAACATCCTGCTGCGCGATGGCACCCCAGAAGTCATCATCACCGACAGAAGAACGGCTTTTACAGTGGAGCTAACCCAAGGCATTCTGCTTTACAGTCAGACAAGGCGCAGGAGGACAACTGCCTACCACCCACAGACGAATGCTCTTACGGAGCGCCTGTATAAGACCCTCGTCGACACGCTAGCAATGTACATCGACGTCAAACCTAAGACCTGGGATGGCATCCCGTCGTGCGTAGCTTACGCTTACAATACAGCGTTGCAAGAAACAGTACAGATCATGTCCTTCAAGCTGGTTTACGGCAAGAACCCGACGACAGCTCTCGACGCCATGCTGCCGCTCGTCACTACCGAAGACAATCTTGACATCGCTACCTATCTTCAGCTCGTCGAAGAAGGCCGACAGCTCACCTGCCTACGCATCAAGAACCAGCAGCGTATCGACAGCCGACACTACAGCCTCCGACGACGCTACGTCAAATACTATCCCGGTGACCATGTTTGCGGTTGGACCGCGATACGCCGACCAGGACTCAGTGAGAAACTATTGCGACGGTATTTCGGCCCTACAAGTCATCCGATGTATTGGCGATGTAGACTATGAGGTCTTGCCGGACGGCATTTCGCATTCACAGCGGCGCCGCGCACGATCTTAAGTGGTCCACGTGGTGCGTCTGAAGCCCTTTTACGCACGCTGACGAACATCCTTATTTTGTTGTTTCTCTGCTAGGGGTGTTTTTGTTTTTGTTTAAAACTTTCGTTTGTGTGCAGCATCGAGTCGATGCTTCTTATTATCGAAAGCTGTCTCGGCCGCCTTCGGAGGGAAAATTGACGGTTCGCGTTTCATCGTGGGCTTGAGACCCGGTTCTAACATAATTATTCTTAGTACCCCAGATCAGGAGGTCGCGGATATTTTGCGCAAGATCACGCGGATTGTGCTGGGCGGCAACCTTTACGAAGTCAACTCTTACGTTGCGGCACCGGACGGAGTGGCCCGGGGCGTCATTCATGGAATCGACCCAGATACCCCGCCCGAAGAGCTTATGACTCACCTAAGGGTGAGGACCCAAGGCGGGGAAATCGTGCAGGCCCGCATGCTGGCAAAGACCAAGACGGCCGTGATCACGTTCAGCTCTCCCGTAGTTCCACAATACGTCTATTACTACGGAGGGGTGACTGAGTGCCACCCCTACAAGCTCACAAAACAAATCTACTACGTGTGCCAGCGCATGGGACACATATCGGACGTTTGTCCTACCCCGAACATCAAGATCCGTCTCGCTTGCGGGACGCACGACCCGACGGACGACCACGAGTGCTGGCTCAAGTGCGCCGTATGCGGCGAAGCCCACGCCACGGGGTCTCGCGAGTGCAAGCAAAAGCTAAAGAACAACAGCACTACCACCAGAAAGCATACTCCACCCGGAAGGAAACATACTCCACCCACTTAAACCATCCAGCGCACGGTCGAGACGCCCAAAGTCGATCGCTGGCTCTTACACCTGTGGGAAGCCCATGAGGGCCTCCTCAAACGGTGGAAGCGACAGCAGTTAAACCGGAAACTACGTCTACGAATCGAGAAAATAATAGACAAAGCCAGAAATTACGCAAACGAGCTGACGCCACCCAATTGGTTACAGTTCTGCACCGCGCTCAAGGGTACCCTTGAGTACAGCGCAACCGCGGGCCATCCTATGTTGCCTGATCGAGCCCGATAAGTCGAAATTGACAACTAGTCGGACGCTTCTAGAAGTCGCTCAAAAGTTCCCCGGAAACGACCAGGATCTGATTGACACCCTAAAAACCAGATACCTGGGTTGCGACCCCATACAACCCTATCTCCTAAAATATGAAGGAGAACGAAGACCAGAACTGGACGCTCCCATCACGGAGGAAGAGGTGTATGCCGCGGCGCGAGCCTCACAGCGCAACACTGCTCCCTGAGTTGACAAAATCACCAACGTCATGATTACAAACCTGAGCCCGATGCACATCCAGGACTTGACCAAATACCTAAACGAGGAACTCTGTAGCAGGGGCCACGTAGCGAACAAGTGGAAGCACGCGGAAATCGTGACCATTCCGAAACCCGGCAAGAAGCCTCGGATCGACGCTCTGCGTCCCATCTCGCTGACTTCGTGCCTCGGCAAGCTGTACGAGAGGGTAATCGAAACCCGCCTCCAAAATTAGATACAGGACGGTGGCATCTACCCGCACACTATTCTCAGCTTCAGGCCGGGACTTTCTGCGCAAGATGTGTTCCTAATCCTAAGGGAAGAAGTTCTCAAGGGCACCCCGAAGGGAGGAGAACACCTCCTGCTCGCACTCGACCTAAAAGAGGCCTTCGATAACATCTCCTACGAGGCCATTCTCAAGGGACTGAACGACATCAGCTGCGGGGAGTGCATCTGTAATTACGTTAAATCGTTCGTGACGGGCCGGACGGCAACCATCGGAATAGGCCAGACTCGATCGGATACGATCGACGTGCCGAACAAAGGAACATCGCAAGGGGCGACAATCTCCCCGATTCTATTCAACGTCGAAATGCTAGCGCTGACCAAAGAGCTGCGGAAGATCCCTATACCTAGGTTACGCCCTGTACGCAGACGACATCACGCTCTGGGCCACCAAGGGCTCCCTAGCACGAAAAGAGGCGACCCTTCAAGAGGCCACGACGGCCGTGGAGAGGTCTGCGGCAGCGAGCGGGATGCGTTGCGCGCTCGAGAAGTCCGAGGTGATCCGGGTGCACGGAGGGGGAATCTACAAGTCCCCCGGCCCTATTTACCTATATCTAGAGGGCCAGAAGATCACGGAAGGCAATAAGATTAGGATTCTGGGTTTTTGGATCCAGAGCAACCTGGAAGCCTCCCACACCATCCCAACCCTATGGTCTGCCACCAACCAGATGTCGCGGATTATAAAACGAATTACGAGAAGCCGCAAGGGCATGCGAGAAGAGGGTACGCTTCGCCTCGTCCAGGCTCTGGTGATCAGCAGAATAACGTATCGCATGCCGTATCACTATCACTCGCTAAACTAACGCGACCAAGAACATGTCGATGCCATCATCAGAGGCGCGCACAAAACGGCCCTGGGTCTCCCTGTCATCACCTCAACGAGAAGTTAGCGGCCCTCGGGAGCCAGAACACCTTCGCTGAGCTGTCGGACGCGGTTATGGCTTCGCAAAAGGCGGACTACAGAACACGGCGGCGGGCAGAGCCATCCTCCACCGGATCGGAACGGCAACGGAGCTCCGTGCCCGCGATGGGCAACGATCACTCCCGCCTGAGGTCAGAGGCAAGATCAAGGCGAACCCGATACCGAAACACATGAGTCATGAATTCCAGGAAGGACGACGCAAGGCTCGCATCGACAGACAGCGCCGACAATTCAAGGGTGACCCGTACGTAACGTACATGGACGTGGCGGCGTACCCTGTAGCGGGCCTCTTGCGGTAGCCGCCATGAACGGGAGAGACAACTCCTTGACCCTCGCGGCCTCCGTAAGGGCGGAGACCTCAACTGCAGCTGAGACCATAGCCGCGACGCTGGTAATAAAGCAAGAAGACAGGGTAGGCAAGGAAGTCCATGTCGTTACCGACTCGCAACCGGCCTGCCGTAACTTTACCAACGGACGAACACCGCTGCTGGCGGCTTAGATTCTAGGCGCGAGGCTGCAAGAATACCATCAAATCACGTGGACGCCGGGCCATGCGGGTGTGGAGGGGAACGAAAGGGCGAACGCCATAGCTCGAGCGCTAATCAACCGAGCGGGGCAAGATCAATCGTCTCATCAATCCCCATCCTTTACTTTCATGCCGCTGCCGTCCAATTACTGCGACCGACTCGTGATCCAGCGACTCAACCGCAGGATTTATTCTCCGCCTCACAGAAAGCTCAGCACTGAAGATGCCGTAGCTCTCCGACTTATTCAGACCAACACATTTCCAAACCTACACAGATACAGTAAAATGCTCCCACATATATATCGCGCCACCTGCTCCTGGTGCGGTGACACACGCCCTACACTCTTTGATATCTCGGGAGGGGGGGAGGGGTGCAGGGGCAAACCTCAACACTTAAAGACGCCTAGCACGTCATTTGAGCGGTGGTAGGTACAGCTGACCGGCGATACCCTGGCGGGACAAGAAGCTCTCGTCCAGCAAGTACGTCGAGCAGCCATGACCAGTGGGGAGTCCTGGAATGAGGACACCACCCACTCGACCTCAAGAGCAACCACCTCGATGGTCCGAATAAATGTTTTCTATGTTTCTCCCTGTAGAACTTTGTCGAAGACACGCGGGTCCCAGCGATTACTCTGGAGCATTCTATGACTGTTGTATAAAAGCCGACGCGCTTAACCCGCTGATCAGATTTTGATGACCACCGGTCGTGTTCACCGCTATCACTCTCCTTTGGGTTTAAGTTGCTTTTGCGGGCACCATTTCGCCCAAGAAAACACTAGTTTCGCCATTCGCTGCCTTACTTTTTTCACCATCACTACCACATGACAATATAATAATGGTATATTCGTAACTTTTCCCTTTTGGAAGTGCTAAGTAAACATCTTTCTGATAAGATTACCTGCCCAAGTCGCAATTTTCGCGAACCATGACTGCATTCTGAATTGAGGGGGCACAGGCATGAGTGTCAAAAATTACACCAGAAATCAAATTTCGTACATTTGCATGTGGAAGTCAATACATGTCTTGTCGCGATGGTGCCGTGTAATGTCGGCAGCTTGTCCCTAACAATTCTCTGAGAATAACCCACAGATGGCCTTCTCTTTGGTTTCTTGATTTCGCCAGTGTTTTGCTACAGGAAGTTAAAGGGATCGCAAATGGAGACGCACATTCGTTCTTTGGCATGTTAGTCTGATGCACCTCCCATGAGAAATTGGAAGGGCAGAAATTACCATGGCTCGGTGATTTCGTCAAAATCGGGTGTTGTTGTGTCAAAAGACGTCATACAGACACATTAGGGAGTAGGTCTGCTAGTGTCCGCATTACGTTTATTTTACACTAAACAATAAGCGAACATGCAACAGATGATTTCTACATGATCTATGTCTTCTCCTTGAAAAAATTTATGTACATGAATGAGTACTTACCAAAACATGCCATCATCAGCTCGGACGTTCTTTAACTTCCCTTTTGTGGCCTACCGCCTCATAAAAAGCTGCTTCTCAATCATTCACTGTATCAACCGTTCAACCACGAGCTGTCCTGCGGTATACAAGCTTTATTGACTACATTATTTGAATACGTACGCATCGAACGACAAAACAATAATGGTAACACTACGGATAGGAGTGTTCCAAGGGCAATTATTGCTTGTGCTCTCTCTGCATTTTTGTGCTTCACACTGTGCTATTCTTTTTAAACAGCTACTTGAATTAACGAGAAAACTGCCTGTAGCAACAAATCTCTTGCGCCAGCGTTCATGTCACAGCGCAATGAGCGAACCGAGGAACTGAAACATTGCTTAATATTAGGCAGAATATTAATATTGGGACAATGGTTGAGCTTGCACTGCTATCTCAAACAGATAGTAAGAGGCGCGCATTCTTCTTGAAAGCAGTACGCGAGCAATTAATAATTTGACTACGCCAGAAGCTACTGTAGGAGTCGCGCTAATTCGTTAGGCGTCTGTCAATGTTCTCATCTCCATACGTATTCCTAGACATCCAATATTAAAACGGCTCATGAATACCTTCATGCGTGCACTATTTTACTCTTAGTTGAAGACAGTTTTCTTCATAGTTTAACAGCTATCAAATGACCAGTTGGCGAAAAGAGCATTTACCGTTTCGAAAATGCCCTGCAAGTTGTCATAAATTCGGCAATGAAAAATAATCGCCATATGCAATTTTTTGATTGATGCGGATACTCCAGTACTATATTCGCGAGTTTAGGCAAGCAGCTGTCACTCATTGGGAGTGTACGTTGCGGATTTAGGTTATGGTACATCTTGTTCCGACTAGGATTGTAACAAGTCGCAGCCGGCTCTAGATCGAAAATTGAGCTTACCTAGCCGCACGTTCACCCGCAGTTTCACAGCATCTGGATTGTGCTTTTAAGTTGAACGAGATAGTCAATCAAAATATCTGAGCATGGGCACGGCTTTCTGAAATAATGAGGCGAATGTGCCTTATTTACGCCTGATTTTTGAGGGCGAGTGTGAAGCGCCCTAAAACGCTTCAAAAGAACCACTGTAATGTACTCTTATATTCGACTCGACTGCGCAGGGCGCTGTCGTTATTTGAGCTTTCCTTGTACCAGTCGATATCTCGCCCAATATAGTGTTAAGGGTGTTTCAACATGGATGTGCGCCCAAAATAAGCGTGATCACAATAGAAAGATGAACAGACGTGATGGAGCACATGACGAAGCTGTGGCATGCGGTAAGTAAAAATGCAAGGACTGAAGTCACCCTCATATCAGGCTGGGGTGGAAAGCGCAGTTCGAGAACTAACGTCGGCGCGGGTCTAGCGACCCGTTCCACCAATTTGCGCGAAGACAATGGCCATGACGCGGGCAGTTCACGGACATGTTGCGAATTGTTTTCTGACATCACTTACAACGGTACAGGCGACAAGAATAACGGCTCATAAATAAGGCCGAATATGAGTGTCCTCATGTACAACCAGCATGGCTGAAACGGCTCGAGGCACCGCTGCACTCAGCCTTCTGTAAACTCTGGCAAAACTTGTGTCTTTCACTCGCACTCTATTTCCTTAGGCTCAACAAATTTGAATCATAGCAGGTACTCAACAATTTTACTACAATTATTATGCGTTACGATTTTTCAGCTTCTTTAGCTTAAAAAATTGGTGTACGCTGAACAAAACTATCTACTACAGAGAGGCAAAAACAAAAAAGGTCACGCGCCTATCTTTAATAACAAGTTTCTCGCATAAAGAATAAGTTGCAGCGTTTGCAAAGCAGCGCAGGTGCTTCACTTCTACTATGAACGAGTATTAGCCTCAATACCTCTTTCGCCTTGAGGAACTGTGCATAACGGCTACTTTAGTGGGACGCAGCTTTTTCCGTGGAGTGAAGGCCACTGCACAAAAGGACTATCATTCTCATTGCGATAGATTCAAGGATAACGATCATAATTTTTAGGAGTGCATCGCAGTCCAAGCCTTTAGTCATCCGCACAGTGCGTCGTGGCCCGACGGCAAATACAACTTGTGAACTCTGCTGCACCGCATCGTAGACGAAATAACAGATCGCGAACAGTCATGTATCTCTTGCAATTCGTTGTTTTCTCCGTGCTTTCGATGAGTGCAATATCGAAAACAGGTGAGGATTTCAGCACAATTCAATATTCGATATTTATGCCCGCAACAACATACGCAGAATATTTGCCTGCTGAAATGTTCGGCAATGATGGTTGAACGCGATTTCAACCTGAGATAAGATCAGTTTATTCGTGATGGATTTGTACGTGCGCGATGCTGTCGCTTATGTTTTCACATTGCAGAGTGATTTTACAAAACGTGCTGATTTGATGAAATAATATTACCTGAAACAACGTTGCAACTTCACTGAAAGAAGAGGTTGAAATTCTTAGCTCTGCCAATAATAATACCAAATAGTTCGCCTTTGCGCTTAACGTTACATGTTCATGATAATGTATACACATGCCAGTTGCTGTAAACAAAAAGCTGTAGGCAATTTAAGTGAGATAGAGCTGTAGCGAGTAAGCAATTTTACTGCCGCCGCTTTGCCTTTTTTGCTGAATCTCTCTGTTTTCAGAGCACAAAGGATTGAACTAGAAAGCTCCCCGTATGCTCGATATCTGGTCAGAAGGTGACCTTAACCCTTTGACACGCTGTCCACACAATAGTGCACAGCAGGAGAGTGCATCAATAGCACAAACACTGATGAAAGTAATGGTATTTAAAATGTGTTTCCTACAGCTTGAAACACTTACTATTGAAACTGCGCTGCAATGTTGAATAACGTGCAGAATGTTTTAGTAAAATGAGTGGGAAGGTAGACGGCTGGGTGGTTTTACTTGGAGTCAGTACGTTGTACGTAGCGGGTTCACTTCTTTAATTATTTTTCACTATGTGATGCACGAGGCATAATTTTCAAATGGCTGGATAAGTGCTTTTCAAGCTTTTCAAAACACGAAATAGTATATGTTCTGATATTTTTTGTTCCTGTAGTGAGTGTTCGCATGGAGACGAAATTTTGTAAACTTGACAAAACTCGCTAAACAATTGAAAATTCTTAATCTTTTCTGCAGCTGTACGCTTTCTAGGATTCTGAAGATGCAAAAGATGTGGAGAAAGCAACTTTTCAATCAACAGGATAAAGTGGCGTCTGAAAGGTTTAAGATAAGAAATGGTTGTATGAATTCAACAGTATTTTTTCAAATAAAAGTATTCATATTAGTGTGTAGTGTGCGCTGAGGTTATTACTCGTGTTTCAATTGTTAGTATTATTGCCATAAAAAGTGTATAAATATTTTTGTCCTAAAGTGTCGCTTATAATATTCTATCGTCTAGTCTGGCAGTAACGAATCCATCCAGAGAGCACGATATCTTTGTTAGAAATCAGTCATATATCGAATTTTTGGAAAAGAACCTTAAGGGACGAAGAGCTCGAGATCAAACAATGGATGGTGGTGGGCCACAACAGTGATTTGTGTTTCGTTCTTTGAGGCTCGTTTCAGCTTGCGTCGTTCATTTCCTATGATGGTTTCTCACTCTAAGGATAAACAATTACTGATTACTAATCTGTAACGGCTTTATGCGAGAAACATTGCATTGTTGCCATAAGCATACATTCAAGACACCGAAAGATCCAGAAGGGGGATGACAATGTGCGTCTTCCCTCCCGGCCTCAACATGCTGACCCTCCAGCGCTAACATTACAGATTTTCCTATGCAGCAAAAACGGATCCGAAAACTTTCACCGACGACTATGATACTGCCTAATGCGAATTTCGAGCGCAGCCGCTTAGGTGTTTTGAATTCACGGTGTATTATGGCAGAGGATATCATTCTGGACAAGGAGCTTCTCGCGGCGGCGCTGAGCCTCTGCTCGGGCAGCTCGTTTAGCAGCAGCGGCAGACGAAACAATTCCACCGGTTGCGTCGATCATTGTTCAGCAAGAAAGCTTGAACACGGGAACACGTGGCTCACGCGGAGCGTGTTCTCGAGTGGTGGCGGCGGCGACGCAGGCGAAGTAACGCATGCGCACTCGCTCCAAAGTCCGCACCAGCGCTTTGTTTCCACGCTGGCCGCATGATTAGTCGTGCCGGCATTCTGCTTTCCTCCTCACACTTTTCGCCACACCCTCCTCGGCTTTCCGACTATTCGTGGCGCTGCACCCTCCTCTCCGCTTTCCTCATCGCGTCTTTCATTCCCCGCGCTTCCCGTCCGCTTTTATACTTCGATATGTTCATTCGCTCGCTTACGCCGAGGCCGACACACCAGGCAAGAACGGGCGCCTTAGAGCTGCGTTCTAGTATCCAAACGCAGAGGTGAAGGTAGAGCATCTCGTCGCATATTGAAACGCTGATTATGTTGTTGATGATGATATTCGCCATGATTTTTCATGTCAGCTGTCTCACTATTCGAAACACACTGAGCTTTTTAATAAATAACTCTACACAGCGTGAGAAGTACCTAACGACAAAGTTAGGTGATCTACTTTTTCTGTTTTTGTAGTTATTATTATTATTATTATTATTATTATTATTATTATTATTATTATTATTATTATTATTATTATTATTGTGCCTTCGTTTTACTTGATATTCAAAATTTTCAAAATGATAGCACGAACACGATCCCAATTTTGCTCGCCTACTGTGTAAGTGCCCTATTCTATCAGTCAGTAATCGTAGATTTTCTTAGATAAATTACTTAACAGCTTGTTTTGTCGCCTAGCGTTTTGTCGGACGTTTCAATTGATGAAGTTAAAGAATCCAATATTTTTACGGAGCAACGCGAGATATTTTATATTGCACATTTGTAGGCCATACAACTACTGATGAACACTGGTTGGAGTTGGATAAGTTATACCTAATATGGCGTACTGAGCTCCCTGAAATACGACTATTCTTGCTCGGATGGACAAATGTATTGGCGAGGTACGCCTCTCAACGCCCCGTGCGAGAATAGAAGGAGTTCTGATTGGGTCACGCGTTGTGCGACAATGTGAAATTTGCGCACACACCACATGCACGGGTGAGCAATGGCTTCTTTCGTCTACACAACAGTACCAAATCAAAGCACATGCGTAGTAAGGTTGCTTGAGTATAAGCGATAACGCTATAAGACATTTTAGTTACATCGGCTTCAGCAAACAACCCCCTCAGAACCTTTTTCAATGCAACTGAGTTTTAAACGCGTCGCTACATGTCCAGAGGATTTATCTGAATGTCTTCCGTTTTGGCGAAAAGAAGTTTCTCGAGGTTTTCGTCAGATAAGACTTGGTTCATGATAATTTTCAGTGCCTGATCTACTTTGTGCGGGCTGAGATGGGCTTCAACGTTTCCAGCGCGAAAAATCAGACGTATTAGGCGAAGAAAAACTGATGTAACCCTTGAGCCTGGGCACACAATTGTATTAGGCGCCTTTGAGCATACAAGAGAACGCGTTTTTACCACTCTGTCGCGACCATTACCGCAACCAATCAATACGGGTACGTAAGAACTTGTGCACCTTTTCCTTGACATAAACAATTGTGCTACCACATATAGATGGAAACAAATTTGATTTGTCGAAATAATTTCAATCACAATTGCAATCACTTCAAATGTACCAAACAGAGCCATGGAAGTGCAAGGATTAAGGCATAAATCACGCTCCGTAGCAGCCGTGATGTGTTCTTGCAATGGAACAGATGGCGCTACGTTCAGCTAAGAACGTGCTTTCACTGCAGGACACGCCAAGCTAGTAATGGTATCTACAGCAGTGGCGTAGCTAGGTAGTCTGGCACGCGGGGCTCATAGCTTTGCTGTTACCCACTATTGTCACGCTATAGTTGCTGTTACCCACTATTGTGCACTATTGTCACGTGGTAGTGATGGTCAAGAAAATAGTAGAATGAACGCTGGTACACGCAGCTACTCGAACAGTCCTGAGCCAGTCCAAGACGACAAATTGAAGAGCACCCGCTGTGAACTACACATGGAGGACATACGGGTGACGGATGAGAACGTCTAAGGTGGTGGCAGCAGTAGGTAACGAAGTCTGCAAACAACTGTGTCGCTGAGGCAGCAGCAGCCGTCGCCAAGTTGCGTAAGAAGCGACGGCGGGTAAGGCGGCTGATGGCGCCGCCGCCGATTCCTTGATCGCATTCTCGTGCAAGCTCCCGCTGGCGCTCGGGACGAGCGGATTACAGCTTTTCGGAACTGTGCGCCCGCCAGAAATACCTGCCCATCGCGAATCCTCCCAGCACCCTGCGCGGCCTCTAATTGGTCGCCTCCTCTCCTCGCCTTCTGGCTCATTAATTGGCTCATGTCCAGCAGGTGCACTTGTTGCCTTATGCCCGGACTTTGTAACACCGTAGATTAAACACAAAGTAAACGCGGAAGATTGCCGCATGATCACATGTTTTGGGGCTGCTTGTGTTTCATGAAGCAAGGTACGTCCCTCACTGTAAGGCAGTACTGGCCAAGTTGGAAACCGCAACTCCCGGAAAGCACTGAACACCTCATTTGCGCTTCACCAGCTTTTCTTTAACACACACACTCAGACTAAACAGAAACTGTGCACGTAAGGTTGAACTTGTGCGAGAAGCAGGCCCTCTCTGAACGGAGAAACTCAAAGCATGATGACCCGCGAAAGCGTTGACTGCGGCATGGGGAGTAACTTGCTTTTGTTTATTTCGCCGACGAGGGTCATAAATGAGACATGCAGTTAGGCGCTTATAACTACAGCGATTTATACACCTTCCTTTTTGTACAGCAGCCTAGATCGCATTTACAGCCAGGTAATTGTAATCACATATACAAACGTGCGGCATGGTTGGCAGCACCTCGACGCTTCTGAAGTGAAACACGCATGGACACATTTCGTGCGGGGTTTTCTCTATAGGTAATGTACAGCGGTGTACGCCACGCCGCCTACGAGTGATCCTTCACAAGAGCGTCAACATGAGAATCCTCAGGCTATGCGAAGAAGATTCAAGTTTTCAAGTTTCATTTTTTCATAGTTTATTTGTCAATACAGCATACACGTGCATAAATTCTGACATGCCTAAGCATGTGCTTGTCTGCAGCACGTCTCCTCATTGCGCGCGAAACGGGAACGTGCAACAGGGGGTAAGGCGGGGGAATGCTATTGCTCACGCATTATAGTGTCACTTGAATCACATTGTTCGCCCTCAATTTCTTTTTATACTAGGACCGCGTTGGCCCCATAAGTCCGTCCATGTATTAATGGCAAAATTTCGGACTTATAAATTTCACGCGTGCACAGATCCCGACTAATAGTGTGTGGTGGGCAGGCTTCGAAGCGAATTGCGGACACACAACCCGATACAAGCGATGTAGCGAGCAATAGCGGACGGTCAGCACAGGCGAGCGATGTGCCCACTGAAGGTCTTGCCACCCTCCATTTCTCCCCTTGAGTTTCACTTTTAGATGTCCAACACGCGGAGAGAGAGAGAGAGATAAAGAGGAAAGGCACGAAGGTTAACCAGATATCAGTCTCCGGTTTGCTACCCTACACTGGGGATGGGAGACAGGGGTTAGAAAGAGGACAGAGAGGAAAGCGTAAAAAAGAAACACGCTTACACGGAGGCACACACGCACAAGAGGCGTTCCAGTTAAAGACGTTCACAAAGGCCGGTAGATCGCAAAAAGCGCCGCATTGCTTGCACGGCCTTCATCTGTGGCGGTAGGTCCTTTCAATGGTGTAAAATTGTTTTTTCCGATAGCGGTTGGTCGTCCAGCTGGTCAAGTTCGTGGCGAAGGCATTCCCTGTGTGGACTGCACTGCAGGCAGGTGCACAAAATATGGTCAATCGAGTCTTCATGGCCGCAGTGGTCACAGGTTGTGGTGCCGGTCATCCCTATGTGGAATGCATAGGCTGTGGTAAATGCAACGCCCAACCACAGTCGATATATAAGCGTGGCGTCTCCACGGCGAAGCTGTGATGGCGCTCGAAGACTTAATACCACAATGTGGTATTAAGTGAGTACAGTCGCGTATTTATTAAGTGTGGTTCATTCCATTGCGACGCGGTGCACTGCCGAGCAAGTATGGGCTGAGCGGGCAGCTTGACCCGCCCCTTCATTGCCGATAATGCCGCAGTGAATTGGAAGGCACTGGAAGGTTATTTCATGGCCTGCATCACTTATATGTTGTAACGTCTCTGTAACATAAAATATTAGGTGCTGGTGTGGTCCGCGTCGTAAAGGTGACAGTGAAGACTGCAGTGCCGCCTTCGAATCGCAGAATACTGTCCACTTGCGTGGCGGTTCATCAGCAAGGTGATGAGGGGCAGTAAAGAGCGCTGCGAGCTCTGCTGCCGTCGATGTTGTCGCGTGGGTCGTCGTAAATTTGATTGTTATAGCTTTCGCTGGTATGACGATTGCCGCCGCGCTGCTTGGAAGGACAGATCCATCAGTGTAAATATGCGTAGAATCACGGTAGTTCTCGTACAAATATAGTAGCGTGAGCTTTCTAAGGGCTGGTGATGATAGATCGGCTTTTTTCGAGATACCAGGCATTGTGAGGCTGATTTTTGGCTGAGCGAGAGACCATGGAGGGATCGAAGGTCTCGGAGCCGGAGTGAAACAAGCTCGCAATGATTCGTCATATGTGGTTATCGTTTGCCTGAAAGGTGTGTGTGGTATGTCCGCTGTTAGAGAGGCTAAGTGATCACAAGGAGTCCTGGCTAGATGCCTCATATGGGTCCTGAGCGTGAACGGGGTTAACCGACACGCTCCCGCTCGTGAATAAGGAATAAATTAATTAATTACAGTGGCCTAATGGAAGCTAGCGTGCACGCATGTGCTCTAGCTCCCACTAAGTTGTATGTGACGTATGCGTGTCCGTCGTGTAAGAGAGGTGTAATACAGGTCGACGCCTTTACAACGAAGTGCTTGGAGCCTCCTGAATCGTTCGTTATAGAGGTAACTTCATGTCAAAGATCGCGCAGGACACAGCTCACAAAAGAAGAGGAAGAAGGTATTCTTTTGCTTTAGAGGCCATTCCGTTCTTGAGGCGTTCGTTGTACAGGTGCTCGACTGCAGTTGGCGCTCGCATGAGAGAGGCATGCATACGGTTTAAGCTCAGGTGTGCCTGCGGCCTCTTGGGTTCACGCATGGTTGCGAACCAGTGTATGGCACTGCCATTGGAGCCGAGAATCAAACTTACAAGGCTACGTGTTATCGCCCATAACCAGCGCAGCCACTCTGGGAATCTTTGCAGTGTTCTCACAAATACTTCGTCATTGTATGATTAACGAGAAAATCACGGCAGTCTTCGTGAGCCGCTTTGGTAGGAGCGAAAGCTTCTTAGCTCAATATCTCCCACGCAAAGCCTTTAAAGAGCACAAACACTAAGTTGAAGGTCATTTCTGGAAAGAATGCGCACTTTGACAGTCGAAAAAAAACCACATTGTCCGCCGACCCTCATTTGCAAGAAAAGTCGCATTACGTGAACGTCAACGTGTACATGCCATGTTGTGATACTTCCAGGGACACAGTTGTTCAAGTATGCGTAAGTGTTGTACCTCTTGCTCATCTCCATGCAGCCCGGTGTCATTACCAATATTGCGAAACTTGATCCTGCCAGTATAAAGCTTATGAACCCATATGAATTGTTATACTCGCGGACAACTTTTCTTGGCTATGAAACGAAGGCTACGGAAACTAAGCGCACCTGCTTTACCGATACTGGAAGTAGTCCCAAAGTTTTGTTGACGTTTCTTACGTGGGAAATTGAAAACAACATCCTGCTTCTTTTTTACAGCACCGAGTTTGAAACAATACCTAATATTGACCAGTAAGCTATTGGTATTTTATTGTAGTTTAGTCTTTCGAGTTTTCGCACATCCGTAACCGTCGCACGTTTTGCACATTCATCAAACGCAAAATGGTGCCCGTGTCTTCTGGTGAGTTTTCGTCGCTTGCTGTCCCGCCAATCAACTCCCCTGAGAGGTTGTTGACCAACTTTAGCAGCAAAAGACGGTTGAAGCACACACAAAAGTGTTTGCTGCATCTGCGCGGAAACCAAGCGAGCCCATCTAGAAATCGCAACCATCCGCATCTACCGAACTGATGATGTGGCGTGCTGATTGCTACGCCGGTTTTACCGACGCCATCGACGGTTGCGCGTCCAAGCCCTAACACCGTCATACGGCTGCTTGGGAGCTCTGACGCAGGCTGCGATGCTCCCAGTTCAGAACTTGGTACATATCAAATGTGAATAAACATTGATTCACACCGAGTTAATTGTATCTGCCTTAACTAAAGAGGTTCTGCGAGGTTGGCGAAACCGAAACCGATGCGGAGCGCGCCCAGACTACATTGCGTATAAATACAGTCATGTGCAGAAGCTTCGCCCCTTGTAGGAGTTGGGGAGGACGTCGGGATGAAAAACTTGGGAGGTTTATTTTTACATTATTTACAGTGAGACGTCAATGAACAGTCGTACAGTCATTACGGGCCGGCAGCAACTCGGACGCTGCGGCCCGTGGCAAGAAGTTCGAGAGAGGTGAATCAGGGAATGCTCTAGAATCCTCTAGAATGCTCTCGGTCTGCGTCTTTTAAGCCCTTCGATCTCTGGAAGGCGCGTCATGTTCGGCCGATGGGAGAGCCCGCTCAGATGACGCCACCTTCGGCCAATGGTAGGCACCCGTGCGGTGGTGTCACACCCGGCGGCTACCCGCGGTCTTGCCTTGCTGTGGTGCAATGCTCTCTTCAAAGGCGGCCGGTGAGACGCTGCCAGGCTTTCCCGGTACATCACAGCCGTCTTGTTGTCACGGTGCATTACAGCCGTCTTGTTGTCACGGTGCATTACAGCCAGGAGGTTGTCCCGGCGCATTACAGCCGTCTTGCTTCGGGACCCAATTTACTTGCAACAATGCCGGGCGATCCCTTCGCATTTTAGCAGAGTCAAGCATTGAATAGTCCAACCGGCGGCGTACGAAGTGGGGGCCCTCAACTTGTTTGCCCGTGCGCGCCTCTGCGCTTCTCAATTAGCTGTGGTGCGATTCGATGTGGTCTGGGGAACTCGAAGGGGGCTCAGGAAACAGCCCCATATCTAACAGCTCGTCCTCGCCCCGGATGTTCTGAATGGCCGGTGAACTCAATTCGCTGGCCATGAGGAACGCTGAAAGAACCTGCAGGGTATTGGTGTCGAGCCTCGTTTGATTAACTTCGGGATCCTGGGCCCTGGAGAACCTACGTCAAACAAACAAACAACACAGCGCTGCGCCACGCGTAAGCGCAGGCTCTTCACCCTTGACTCGCCAGGCTATTACTGAGTCAAAATCAACCCTGATCTTTTATTTCCCCAATTTTGACAAAGCAGTTCAAACCACCCTTCCAAACAGCTATCCATTTCTCCTCGAAAGCCGACAAGACCAGAGTAGTATTGTTGTCGCAAAACAAAGGGTCGTTGACGTTGCAAACAACAAATGAAAACAGCCGAACATAACTTAAGTGGCCTAACTACACGAACAGCATGTTTCCAATCTATCGCAGTGGCGTACTTATCGCACGTATTGGTGCCACTGAACAATCTGGTCAGCCTCAAAAGTACGTAATCACAAGCGCACTATAGCCTTGTGGTCACTAAACAGAACGCGTACTTGCGTTGTAGGCAAACTTTTCATTTACGCTTACTCACGTTTCTTCCCTGAAAATCCTACAGGACACGTGACTTAAACGAACAATTAAACTTGCGGGACTTACACACTCCGCAGAACCCTTAAAATAATGCGTCTTTTAATAACTCGTTCCACGCATACTTTTCAGAGAAGTCAGAATACGGCTGCCCTCAACACACGAGTAACCCAGTCATAAATCTGCTTCCTTCCGTCCACACAGGACACGCGCTAATGGAACTAAGAACGCTTCTCGGTGCAAATCATGCACTCACTGAAAACCCACGCGGTTAACCTTAGTAAATAAAAAAACGCTTAAAAAAAGAAGGTTAACTAAAACACACGCGCGTTATGATAGGCCTCTCAGCGATAACCTTGACCCTCAGGTTACTCACACATACAAAAAAGAAAGCCTATTTACTCATTAACTAACACTCGCGAGACTACATGTTTACACAAACCTCATCTTTCAAATCTCGGAGCTTCTCAAACGAAAACACAAACAAAGCTCAAACCTTACACATTGAAAGAAATCCTCGTCTCAATTCGCGAAAACTTTCCGATGCTCAAAAATAAAAAACAAAACACTTCATTTCTACGGAAGCGCTCTTGGCCTCCCTTTCCAAACGCTTATGTCTGACTCATACTTTGAGCCGTACCCGAGGTGGTCGCGGTTTGAAAGCTACTCTGGCTGCCGAGGAACAGCAAAAGGGTTGACTCAATATCAGCTCCCCGAAGACGTTACGGTCTCCTGCCAATTTGCATCCTGGCGCCCCGCTTTCCTCACAAACTCGATTGACCGCGTCTCTACTCCCCACCTGGTCTCGTCCTGCCACCTTGCGCTTCTTCGTACTGCACGCTGAGCTTTGAAAAGAACTACGGAACGACGAGGAGTTTAAGAGCCCCGTGCCCTTTGTCCGCGTCCGTGCAGAACATGCTTCGCGGTCCCCCTTTGACCGGTGGCTCGAACGTTTTGGATGCGTCAACACCGTCCGTGACGACCGCACCTTTTTCCTCGCGCCCTGCCCTTTTGGCTTTCTCGCCATCTTTGGCGGCGCTACATAAGTTACCGTCTTACGGTCTTTACCGCGCTTCTTTTTACGGCCCTTTCTCTTTGCACTCGCTTTCATGTCGCCTTCTCGTGCCTCGTGCTGGCCGGTACACTTTCGTCGGCCCGGATCGGTCTCTTACCCGCACAGTCTGAGTGATTTACATTTAAATCGACTCTCACTTTGCCTCGACTGGCGGACAGCCCAACCGACTCTGGAACAATGCAGCAAGCTTTACTCGAGTTATGCAACTCGCACTCTTGCGAACTGCCCTCTACTGCATTGCCCAGCTCACGCTGTGCATCGACACACAGCCCGTCGGTCTCGATCGCTGTCTCACGCGCACAGTCCGAATGATTAATAACTGAATCATCCCTATCTAGGCTATCTAGACTGGCGGAGAGCTGCACCGATCCCTTAAACAATGCAGTTGTTCTCTTGTGAGCTACGGAGCTCGCCACCCCGAGAACTATTCTCAACTGCATCGTCCAGTTCGCACCTCACTTCTGCACGCAGATCTGGCTCTACATGGGTGCTCGCGTCTGTCGGGTCAGCAGTACCCTTTTCTTCGCTAGCAACCTCGCTAACATTACCAGCGACGCACACGCGCGGTAACTGTGCCAATTTGTTCGCAGCTGGCCTAGCTGTCTCTACAGTCTTCTGCTGGCACCGCACCTCGTCGCTCTCCTTGCGGCCTTTAACGGCCTCTGTTGCCACTAAGGCATCGTTAGCAGCTAGCCTTTTCCCTTCACTTATGAATCTGCAGCCAATCTCCCAGGCACTACTCTTCTCGTCGGCTTTTGGCGAAAATCCGCTCGATGCTGCCTCATTCTTTCGCTCTGTACTACTTACAGAATTCTCAGACAGCCGTTTGCTCTGTGCCATTAAGTGATCACAATACTGTATCTCTTTGATCAGTGCTGCCTTCTCTCTCTCATACTTTTGCTCACGCTCACGCTTACGTTCCTGATACTCACGTTTGCGTTCATTCCCGCGTTCGTGACGCTCACACTTAAGAGTAAGTTCTTGAAGCTCACGCTTCCGTTGATTCTCGCGTTCTTCACGCTTACGCTCACTCTTACGTTCACGACGCTCACGCTCACGTTCACGACGCTCACGCTCCCGTGGTTCCTGTATCACTTCCCAAGCAAGCTCAATGCTTTTATCATCATTGCCACTATCTTCAATCGCCTTTATGATAGCTGGCGTTTTCATCTGTTCGTCCGCCTTAACTCCCAAATCGTCGCACACCAACAACAAGTCTAACTTCGTCAACCTTCTAAGATTCATGGCAGCTGCCCGGACAGGTGGTTAGAACTGTTTTCCTTAATTAATTTGTGCAAATACACAATGCATCAAATTCCCGATTCCCAGAACTATCAAAATGAACACACAACATTTGAGTCTGGCGAATCAAAAGGAAAAAAACCACGCGCTCACTTACGGTTGCAGCACCCTGCCATCCGGTTCATTTGTCCGCTGTTCCCGGTTCCTCAGAACTCCCTGGGTCGAAGGCTCGCTCTTCTTCGCTACTCCCAGTTCCTTCGGACCTCTTTCGACGAAGGCTCTCTCTTCTTCGCTCTTCCCGGTTCCTTAGCATCTCTCTCGACGAAGGTTGATCCGTAGCGCTGCCACCAGCTGTTGCATTCGGAGGTGATCTCACCGCTGCCAACCAGTTGTAGGAGTTGGGGAGGACGTCGGGATGAAAAACTTGGGAGGTTTATTTTTACATTATTTACAGTGAGACGTCAATGAACAGTCGTACAGTCATTACGGGCCGGCAGCAACTCGGACGCTGCGGCCCGCGGCAAGAAGTTCGAGAGAGGTGAATCCGGGAATGCTCTAGAATCCTCTAGAATGCTCTCGGAAACAGCGAAATGCAAGTAACACGGGTGTCACATGGCTCAATTTAAACGCGATCAAGCCCAATCCAATTTGAATTTCTCGGTCGCCATTGGTTCTTTTGCGCAAGCTGCGCGATGGAGCCAATAGCAGTCGAGAATTTCAATGCGGATCGGACTTGATCGCGATCGAAAGTGGTCGTGTGATACCGGTGTTATGGAGAATAGTCGAAAATTCGTAGCGTGATGGCAATAACCTTGCACAAGCAAAACACACGGAAGGCGTGTTACAACTATACAGATAATGAGAAAAAGCTGGACATACACGACAGCAATTCATTTGCTCCAAACGAGATTGTTTTAGAAGGAAAGAAAAATATGACATTTTTTTTTCCTTTACTTCAGCGAAGGAGGGTGAATTAGAGCAGCAAAATTATGCGAATGGTAGCGTGCCGAAATAAAACGGCTGCAAAAATAATTGAGCACGCACCAACATCCTCATCTGGAATGTGTAAGCCACTGCATCCGTCATTAAGCAGCTGCAATTAAGCACTTTTGTTGGGGGTCTTCACCTGCTGTCTTCGAAGCCTTGAAATCGTCTTCCGGTACTTGGAATTTTATCCTTGAGTATGCATGATGTCCTTCGGCTGTACAGTCTACTTTGAGGAAATTGTGGAAATTCCTGCAATACGTAGAATGACAGACAGAAGGTACGCCATACTGGAGTCTTCAAAGCAATTCAATGTAGACGTTACGTTCCTTCGTATAGGCAATACTGGAGCCTACAAAACTTTATAATGGAGATGCTGCGTTCCTTCATGTAATGCGTATTTTTTGTTTGTTAAGAAAGCACTGTTATAAATGCTAAGAAACCCGGAACTTTCAACGGTAACGACTCCATACACAATTAAAGCATGAAAACACGTATCTTCAGCCCAATGCAGCACAGCTATCCAATAACGCTCGAGCACACATAGTCTGCTACAGAGGTTAACAGAGTGCGCATTATTGCCATACTGCAAATATTGCACGTGTACCGCTTTAGAAATAGCTACATTGCTTTTGCAAAAGTAGAACACTAGACTTTTCAGCAGTCACTGCGCGTAACATAAAGCTCTCTGCCCCGAATGGCATGCGTTCATAGGCGGCACTTCTTAACGAACCACTTTATTTTATTTTCTAACTTCGTCATTGTATCGAACGTGCCTCGCGGCTCGGACGCTGCCGCATCGCTGTTATCGCCAGCATCACCGCTCATTGCTGCGCATAAAAAAGAATAAGAAATGAAAATCAGCGTAGCGAATGGCCAGCAGCTGTTCATGGCTGGAAGGCCGCCATCACTCGTTCATGCGGTTAAGAGTGACATAACGAAATTCGAAGAGAATAATACGTTAACAACGCGCAAAAGAACTTGCTGTGGCCTTGCCATGAAACTGCGATGAAGCAGACGCTGGCAAAAGAACCCAACGATGCTCAGGTGCACTTTACATAAAGAGCCCGGCGGCGCGGCCTGACTAAGCTTCGCACGTGTTGGGTAGCGCCCAGTGGTCATGCCGTCTGTCAAGCTGCTAGTAGCAGCCACAGTCGCATTTTTCTTGATGTGTTGTGCCACCTAGCGGAATCAACGAAGCTCCATAGCTCGGTCATAGAGTAACATAGTAAACGGCAAGAGCGGACACTCGAGCCGTTTCGCGACCGTGCTATGGGGCTTCGCCGATTCCGCTAGGTGGCAGATCCTATCAAGCAAAATAGGAAAAAGTGTCCGCTCTTGTCGTTTACTATGTTACTCTATGGTATCCTTGCGTTCCTTGTGCACTTCGACACGGTACCACCGCACGATTGGACCAGGGCAAGGTGAAAAATTTTGTTCGATAGTCTGCGACGCATTTCAAGCAATTTAGGCTTCAACTAAACGGAACCGAGACTTGTGACGCAGTTAGCGAAAAACCCCTGGGCCGTCCTGGCGTAGTTAAATTGAGTTAATGACTCGCACTGGGAGATGTTTGCGACCCTTTCTATGAGCCCAACATTATTTTAACTTTTTTTCGGTAGATTTTGGGCGCGCTCGCCGCACCCGGCTTTCTGATGGAGTTAGTTTCGCGTGTACTGAATTTTTTCAGCTGATGCCATTCGGTGGTGCTTCGTGTGAGAACAACTGCTTACCTGGTGTCACAATGTTGGATGAATGCACAAAAGCCCGGGACGAGCATTTGTATAGACCAAAATAAACATTTCCTCAATTACAAGGCGTCTTGCGTCTACTTTATGAGATTTGGCGTGGCACAGATTAAATGGAAGCTTGTAAGCTCTTTCGCAATCATTTCTACTATATGAAATGATTCCCTACTATTAACGAGCGCAATTTAGCAGCAGTAGCCAAAAAAGAAATGCCGCTCCGATTAGTGCAGCCGGCGCAACGCGTGCGCCCAAAACCGAAACTGGATGGTGTCAATCCGTTCCGTTTTTTGCGCTACAGTCCTTTTTTTCTGCGTTGCGCCGCTAGGCTCTATGGGAATGTCCGCTCTTATTGAATGTCTTCTTTTTTAAGGGCGCTGCGCGCGCGAAACCTTTTTCTGCCCTTTTCCTCCATGGTGGAAGCGAATCCGCTGTGATTGTTTGCGGAATTCCTGCTAGTGATCCACGCTCCGGCGCCCTCGCAGCCGTGAGCCCAAACCACCCTTTCCCGCAGCTGCTCTGCTCTGGGAGCCACTAGGTTTTTTTTTTTTTTTTTCTGCGTGACCACGACAACGCCACTTGTGAGCCAATACAAGCTTCGCTTGTAAAAGAG
The DNA here is from genome assembly GCF_023375885.2 of Dermacentor andersoni. NCBI lineage: Eukaryota > Metazoa > Arthropoda > Arachnida > Ixodida > Ixodidae > Dermacentor > Dermacentor andersoni. The sequence goes on along the minus strand of NC_092819.1, from coordinate 116,075,260 downwards.
AAGGCCGCGATGAAGCCTGTACCAGCGAAAGCTTGCGCTACTGTTGGTCCGCACTAGCAATGAAGAGGATAGAGAGACGCGACGTCACCGGTGGATCCTTTCATATTTCTTTCGGTACTGCTATACTGAGCCGCGCGCAGTGCCAAAGTACGGCAGGCTCTAGCAGCCTAGGCGATCTTGTTTAGATACGTTTTTGTTGAGTTAATAATGTGAGTTTGGGTCCTCTAATCCCGATTGCAATGTTTCCTCTATAATCGCTAATTAAGGGGCTAATTTAGATATCCTACTTTAATATTGCGCGGAATGAACGAAAGAGGGACTCAAGAGCCACATCTCCATACTGTATGTTTAGCGACGGCCGCTCCGAGTATGAGTGCACCGCAATAGCACACGAAATGTTCCGCTAAGGCGAGTAGTTTAGCGACCACTTAGCGAAATAAATTTGTTAGCCGCACATTCATGCAATTATTAGGTAGGATACTTATGAAGCTGCAGCCTACAATTCTGCGGCACTACACATCGGATACATCGGGTAAATGAGCACGGGATGGGAGTTAATTACCGGCCCATTCTTTGCCATTTACGCCAAGTCCAGCGGGTGCAAAGAGTAAGATCTTCAGACATATATGACCCCCCCCCCCATGTCACCAGGGGCCCACGGCCCCCCGTCTCACCCCCTTTTACTACTCTACTGATCTAGAGCATGTTTTGTTTAGCCGCACCAAATTATTTAAGGATTGCATACGGCAACACAATTCTAACCCTTGATCCAATTTACCCGATGAGCCATTACCTCCGCAAGAAATCAGACTGTTCAATGTATTAATTAACGCAGTTTGCTAACTTTTAATTAGTTACTTTACGCCACATATTTGAATTCGCGAACTATAGCCGCGGAGTTCAGAAGGCGTATCCACTTAGAATGAATTCTGTGGGCAACACCAGTTCCGAGATAACATTCAAAGTGTCCGCCAAAATAAATTGGGGCTCCAGTTACTTTTGCGCTTCAATGTATCAAACAGCGGTTTCATAAAAAAGTAATTGAAGCGCAAGTGCATTTTGTAGGAATATCTTGGAACTGTTGCTGTCCAGAGAATTCGTTGTAAGTGGATACGCAGGGGGAACTCGGCGGCTATAATTCGTATATTGAAATACGAGAAGAAAGGGGGTTAACCGAGGGGCCCGATTTTTATTAACCATATCTTGAGAAGCGGGCAAAGACACCAAGGAAAACATATGGGAAATTACTTGTACTTACCAAGTGAATTAAATGATAAATTAATGGAAATGAAAGTGAATGAAAAAACAACTTGCCGCAGGTGGGGAACGATCCCATCTCTTCGCATTACAGAGCATCGCACACGTAATGCGAAGGCGTGCGATCGTTCCACAACTGCGGCAAGTTGTTTTTTCATCCACTTCCATTGCCATTAATTTATTATTTCTTTAATGCACTTGCTAAGTACAATTTCCTCTTTGTTTTTCTTTGGTGTCTTTATTGGCTTCTCATGGTATATTGAAATATGTGGCATAAGGTACCTTATCAAAAAGTTATTTACAGAAATTACATTACTTACTCAATTGAGCTTTCTGATTTCTGTGTGACTGGTGTAAATGGTGGAACGCGCACGGTGCAGACAGGATAGTCCCAAATTAGCGACTTACTGTCGAACCACGGCTTGAATCAAGGAAACCATAGGCTGGTTGGCAATCGAGGCATCAGGCACAACAGGGGAGGGTGACATTGCTTCTATTTTACGACGAACGATACGTGTCAAAGTGTCCGAAGGAGGCGATTGTAAAGCCTGTGGCAATTGTTCGCATGATGGCGATGCAGCAGTATTGGGGAGCTTGGTGAATTGCTGGGCGATACGGCAGGATTATGCTTGTTTGAATCGCCGTAAGTCTTTCACAATGGCATCCACGGTAGCACACTTCCTGAATATCAAAACTTTAATTGCGTCGTCGGCGATACGTTTGAGTATGTGCCCTATCTTTTCCTCTTTGGACATGTTGCCGTCAACGTTGCGGCAAAGCGCTGTGATATCTTGACTATACCAAACGTATGATTCAGTAGGTGACTTCGAGCGAGAGCCAAGTTCCTTTTTAGCGGCTAGCTGACGAGCTAATGGCTTGCCGAACAAATCGTTCAGTTTTTCTTTGCATAGGTCCCAGCTAGGGACATAGTCCTCATGCATCTCGTACCAGACGCGCGCGGTTCCCTTAAGATAAGATACCACATTTGCCAGCATAAGGGTATCGTCCCAACTGTTCCGTTTGCTGAAACGCCCGTACGATGAAATCTAATCCTTAACCTCCACGTCATCTGTGCCATAGAAGGTGCGTGGATCTTTTGGAAGCGATAAGATGAGAGATGGTGGGAGCGGCTGTGGCACGGTAAGTTCCGGCGCGGTGGGTGCTTCGGCAGCCATCGCAAAGGGATCAACGCGGCGACCGCCTCGGACTTCCGTGCTGGGGTGATGGTGATGAACAGGCAGCGTACCCAGCACTTCCACCAGAAATGTTGCCTGAAATATTTTTATTCCCAAATACAAGTAAGGCGAGCAGCACAGGAGTCGTTGTTGTTGTCAGTGCCGCCAAGATAGCGAGAAGCAACCTCTATTTCTTTATCGACGGCGGCCTAATGTGACAAACTTCTTATGTCTCGCGGCAATATATATGTACCACCCCTCGGCCCCGTAACGACTACTTTAAGTTCGCTTACTTGGCTCGTCTTATCGTAGAATGGAACTTTTTACCTGACTCTACAATCAGATCTTCTTCGCTTACCTCATTTGAAGAAAATATAACGCGTTCTTTCTGTACATGACATTGTGACTACATGTAAATCTTATTCTGCATGTCATTCTCATGATTCCGCCCATGCTTGTCCCTTGCTCTTGTATACAATGCTTCTTGCACTGCACCTTACGTATGTACTTTTAGTATATGTGTGCCATTGTTCTTGTATATCTTGAGCTGCTCTTTACAACAACCCCGAGAAGCATCGCTAGAACTTTGTAACAAATGTTTGCCTCATTAATTTTTGTACCTTACAGCCGTAATGGCACTCTACAGGGCTAACAGTATAAAAAAGAGTTGAATGAAATGAAGTAAACCGCTGGATATGTTTTCGCCCTCCCTCGCTAGAGAATAGCTCTCCATAGTTCAAGAAAATAAGGCCTGGTACATGCCTGAATATGAACGAAACTTCATCAGATCCTTTAGGAATATTGTATACACGTCATGTTGGGGAAATCAAAATGATGCTCACCACGTTGGAAAGATTGCAGAAACATTGGCGAGTTCTCAGGATGGTCGCATAGGATTTTTGAGGCAGACGCAGCACTAGTTCCCTTCTGGTATTTCGGGCTTGTGAAAGTGACATGTGGCCCCTGGAAAGTATGTGTGCCAATTTCGACTTCTTTGTACTCATCTATGGCTTTTTTTTTTTTTGCAGCGAAGCTGTACATGGCTAGCCGATTCGTCCACCCGTTCGTGCGTCTGTCAGTCCCCTGCATGCCAAAAACTCTTCAGGCGCAAACCCATGAATGTGTGCGAAAAAGAAAGACAGAAGCAGAGGCGCGCGATTAGCAGCGCCACCTAGATAGCAGAGGCCTGTTTACGTCGATCCATGACGTCACGCTATGTGGCCCGAAACTTCAATTGACAAGGCTGGCGTGATGAAAGCAGTGATGTCAAAATCGCGGTGCCGATTCGGGGGCATGCCCATTAGTTTCTATGGCAGTCGGGCCAGATAACATGACGTCAAGGATCACAGTGAAAAAGCCTTGAGCCATCGAGGCGGTCTATAATTAGCTGCGCCAATAGTGTAGTCGTTGCGCTGCGTCACAGCTGAACGCGCCCGCAGCAGTTTCTTTCGGTCTCCGAAATGGGCATGTCACAGATCATACGTACTCCTGAGGAGCAGGAAGCTTTCGAGCAGCAACGCCGCGAGCAGAACCAGGAATGTGCTTGTCTATGTCGTGCCGATGCTGCAGCCCGGGCGCAAGAACGGGCTCGTGCTTCCGAGCACAAGCAGCAACTGCGTACCAAGGATCGGGCATTATACCAAGCCGTCCTTTAATGGACCATCAGGATTAACATCGTGATAAACACCGGGGCCGCATGTTTCAGCTTCGCATATTAACCATCTGTACGGAGTGCTTTGTCGGTGATCTTTTTTAAATCCCCTTTCAGCGTGTTCTGTGCAGGTTAATAAACCAAATTTTTCTTGTTCTTACGCTCCCTAATGCCATTACTTTCGATTTCAGAATCACGGTACACTAAGCAGCAAAACTATACTGGAAGAACTTGGAAACTCAGAAACGCGTTTAGCGACCTTACAGTTTTGTTATGCATTTTATCTGCATTTACCTAATATTTAGGCTTGTGCTTGTTCTATTCTACCCTACGACTCAACAGGTTGTAAGTCCGGCGACACTACATCGGCATTCGTGAAAATACTAAGATTGGGCGTAAACCTTTTGCAAATAGACCCACTCATGCTGCCAAATTTGACGGTAGAAATACCAGAGCTCGGAGACATCAAGCTGCACGACGGCCGCTTATCAGGCCTCGGCACCATACAGAGAACGGGATCGAACTACATCAGCGCTGACGACGCCGGACTAAATGTGCAGCTCGACGTTGGATTGGAGCAACTGGCCTTGAACTGCGGCACTATAATTTCGACTCCAATATTGTCCCAGGACGTGCACGTTTCCATCAACGCCGAAACAGCATGCATTTCGGCCAAAATTAAAGAGTAAGGCAGGTTTCCCTACCTATAATTTGTTAAACGGTGGTTGTCTTTCCAGATAAAAAATATTGAATTTGCAGACGCGCCATGCCAATATCGATGGCAGTAAAAATGTCAATATCCGAGTTTTCGTAAAAACATTTAGTGACTGCATTGGCTGACAACATCGCCGCACCACATCGAAGTGTGACAGCTGTTGTACCATTGCATTAGGTAGTGATGGTGATTTCAGTGGACACGGCAGGTAACGCGAGACAAGTCAAGGCCGCAATTGTTTTTAATTTCCCCATCATTCGGGACTGTGCGTTTGCATATCCATAAAATAGGCCAGAATGAGAACTGTAATAATGTCAGCACCCCATTAAAACGACAATGGCGCATGCCATCACGCTCAATTCTTTACATGTACTGCACAGCCTAATATAACTTCTGTCATACGCTCAGGTCAACAGGCAAAAAGAAGTTTGCCTTATTTTGCATGGTTGTTTTCCTTTACTCCGTGCAACCGATGTGGTGGCGTTCCAGACGTGTCTCTATGCCTTTGACAACCAGCCTCTGATGCCCTCAAAACGTAATGGCTTTGGCACGCAAACTATTTTCGGATTTATCTCTGGATGAATACTGTGACATTGTAACAAATAATGCTCAATGATCGTTGCATAATTTCTTCGTGGTAGGCATCTCCTTCAAGCGAAATTTTACACGTTCCACTTTTGAAACGCGATGATTTATTCAAATATATTTTGAGGTCTAAGCCATGAAATCTATACAGTAGGTTACCAGGGACATGGTTATGTAGGGTTCCACAGTGATTTCGGCCATCTGGGTTTCCTAATGCCCCAGTATTTTTTGCAGTTTTACTCGCCAGAAAACGAGCGCTGTGGTAGGGAACCAAACCAGTAACCTTAATCTCAGCAGCAGTACGCCACAAACCCTGAGCCATTGTAGCAGGTCTCAAATGTGTACAAAATAATTGTGATCCCTCTTTGTATAATGACGAAATAGAGGGCTCGGCGATTATTCCTAGTTTCCATTACGAACTAAATATTACACACTAAGTATTGGTAATAAGAAGCGAACTGTTCTGTATTTTCGTATACACAAACTAACCAAAATTTCGCAACAACCCACTGTGAAAATATCATTACTGTTTTCTCGTCTGCTAAACAAATCATCACAAGTTATCAGAAGTGAAAGATGAATAAAATCTTGAAACAATGCACAATATCGATTAAATAAAATTTGACATTCACTTTCGCGGTGAAATCCTTTATGAAAACCTGCGAGTTTTGCTTGCATTTCGTTATTTATTGTTCGGGGCGGTGTAATCGTCTAACATTTATATCTTTTAAGCAGCGACGTGTAGTATATTTTTTTGGCAACGGTCCATTTAACATTTATTTGCGGCCACGCAAGTTATCCAGCAGCTATCTTTGTTTCCGACAAAGTCTTACCTTTCTTCGGCAAGTATTTATTGAGCGTTTCCGGAAAGCCATGCTCTATACTGCAGTTATTCATTTTAGGAAAGCGTCATTGGAAACATGTGCCGAAAATTTTGAAAGGCTAGTCGTGAGGCGTCAATGAAATTTAGTAGTGTTTATAATATATGAATATATATACATATATATGTATATATATATATATATATATATATATATATATTCCATCTCATCTACGTGATCGAATGCGAGCGCTATTGCTTTGTTTCTGCGTGTAGTAGTTAAGAAAACGAGTTTAAGGGAGTAAAAAAAAAGGAAAGGAAAATTTCTGAAGCATAATTGCAGTGCTGTGGCTTTGAAGCGCACCCGCGGTAGAGAAGCGGAAGGAGATATAAACGTGCATGGCCAGGCATGGTTCGCACACGAAAAACTTCCTTAATAAATTTAGAGACTTGAGAAAATGTTTCGTTAATAACCGATAACATGGCAATCAGCACTCGAATACGAAATGAGGAATTATTGAGACATGGAGAATTTCCTTGAACTAAGTCTGGTTTGCGAGAGAAATGCTTCTAAGTGCTGAACATTTTAAACGATGAGGGAAAATAAGATATTCTCCGCGCTCACCGAGAGCATGGCGGCCGCACGAGACTACACCAGGCACCTTACTGAGGCATAGAGCTCTGTGGCCGGACCAAAGCCCCTTTTTCAGCCAGCCAGGCGCAGATCACGTGCGTTCCGATCGCCCAAGGATGCGCGGACATTGTGTAGTTTGAATCGAGCGGACTCCAGCGGCACTGGAGACAAGGAAAAGTTTAGGCAGGTGCGTGGCGAGTGCGGCACGCTTAGCGCGCTAGCCCGAGTAACTATCTCAAGGATTGCTGCTCACGAGAGCCAAATACCTTTACCTAATTATAATAACTCTAATATGACTACTTTCGAAAGAAAACGGCGCAGGGAGCTGTACTACGAGTGCTATGACTGGTAATTACTGTATACACACACACACATATATATATATATATATATATATATATATATATATATATATATATATATATATAGGGGTTTTCTTCAAAGTTCGGCACGCAGGGCCCCACGTAACATACGCAGGAAAGAGACGACGAACTTTTTGGAAGACTTCTTTTACTTGACTTCTTTTACTCTGACGAAGGCTGGTCCACCAGCCGAAAACGTTAAGTAAAAGAAGTCTTCCAAAAAGTTCGTCGTCTCTTTCCTGCGTATATATATGTATATATATATATATATATATATATATATATATATATATATATATATATATATATATATATATATATATATATATGTATGTATATGTATAGTCCATCTCATCTGCGGGATCGAACGCGAGCGCTGTTGCTTTGTTTCTGCGTGCAGTAGTTAAGAGAACGAGTTTAAGGGAGTAAAAAAAAAGGAAAGGAAAATTTCTGAAGCATAATTGCAGCGCCGTGGTTGCTCGGGCTAGCTTCCCACGCTAAGCGCGCCGCACTCGCCGCACACCTGCTAAACCTTTTCCTAGTCTCCACTGCCGCTCAAGTCCGCTCGATTCAAACTACACAATGTCCGCGCACCCTTGGGCGATCGGAACGCACGTGATCTGCGCCTGGCTGGCTGAAAAAGGGGCTTTGGTCCGGCCACAGAGTATGCCTCAGTAAGGTGCCTGGTGTTGTCTCGTGCGGCCGCCATGCTCTCGGTGAGCGCGGAGAATATCTTATATTCCCTCATCTTTTAAAATGTTCAGCACTTAGAAGCATTTCTCTCGCAAACCAGACTTAGTTCAAGGAAATTTTCTATGCCAATAATTCCTCTTGTCGTATTCGAGTGCTGTTTGCCATGTTATCGGTTGTTAACGAAACATTTTCTAAAGTCTCTAAATTTATTAAAGAAGCTTTTCGCGTGCAATCGCCCATCGCGGATAAGATGAGCCTCTTTCCACGCAAGGGCGAGGCTCTGGACATGAGCTACGGCGCTAAATGTAACCTGGGGCCTGACGGACCAACCGACTGAGCTGTCTCTCAAGGCATCATCCAAGGGTCACAAGTTCAAATCCCCTGTTCTCTTCTTTTTTTTTCGTTTTACTTTTTTTTCCAGTTTATCACTGTACGAGACCCCTAAAAAATCTTTATTATGTATGGCCGCACCTGCGCAGGTCACAAATACGAGGTTTCTGCAGCTATGTGCCATCTGTGCGGTTTAACCGAGCTCAGATTGGTCCACCTTGACTGATCTAAGAAGGCACCACTGTAGGTTAAATGAAGCGTACAACTCCTGCAGTGGCGGTAGAGTATCCGCCTCGCATGCAAGAGGACCATGGCTCAAATCCCGGTGCCACGCAATTTTCCACCGCAAAAAAAAAAGAAACCGTGTGTTGAGAAAATTGCATAAACAGGCCTGGGGTTCGGCCTGACCCTGGTGACCAGAACCGGTAACGCACTCTCTCACCAGAGCAGGATTAGCCACCCTGGTGCAGTACTTGGCCACAACCTCCTATATGAATACAGCAATCAAACCCCGGCCCTCAGTCCCCAGCAGCCGCGAAGCAACTGACCACGGCGGCAGTCAGATCTGTGACGCTGCAGAGGGTGCTAAGAATCCCTGGCTCCGGACAAGCCGCCATTGGAATCTGAACCTGGCAACGTTTAACGTTAGAACGCTATCTAGTGAGGCGAGTCTAGCAGTGTTATTGGCGGAATTAGATGGCAGTAAATGGGATATAATAGGGCTCAGTGAGGTTAGGAGGACAAAAGAAGCATATACAGTGCTAAAAAGCGGGCACGTACTGTGCTACCGGGGCGTAACGGAGAGACGAGAACTAGGAGTCGGATTCCTCATTAATAAGGATATATATGGTAACATACAGAAATTCTATAGCATTAGCGGGAGGGTGGCAGGTCTTGTTGTGAAACTTAATAAGAGGTAAAATTGAAGGTAGTACAGGTCTACGCCCCTACATCCAGTCATGATGACCAGGAAGTCGAAAGCTTTTATGAAGACGTGGAATCGGCGATGGGTAAAGTCAAAACAAAATACACTATACTGATGGGCGACTTCAATGCCAAGGAAGGCAAGAATCAGACTGGAGACTAGTCAGTGGGGGAATATGGCATAGGCTCTAGGTATAGCAGGGGAGAGTTATTACTAGAATATACTGAAAAGAATAACATGCGGATAATGCATACCTTCTTCCGCAAGCGGGATCAGAAATGAAATTGATCTTATACTCTGCGCTAACCCAGGCATCATACAAGATGTGGACGTGCTCGGCAAAGTGCGCTGCAGTGACCATAGCATGGTAAGAACTCAAATTAGCCTAGACTTGAGGAGAGAACGGAAGAAACTGGTACATCAGAAGCTAATCAATGAGTTAGTGGTAAGAGGGAAACTAGAGGAATTCCGCATCAAGCTACAGAACAGGTATTCGGCTTTAACTCAGGAAGAGGAACTTAGTGTTGAAGCAATGAACGACAATCTTATGGGCATCATTAAGGAGTGTGCAATAGAAGTCGGCCGTAACTCCGTTAGACAGGATAACAGTAAGATATCGCAGGAGACGAAAGATCTGAATAAGAAACACCAATGTATGAAAGGCTCTAACGCTACAGCTAGAATAGAACTGGCAGAACTTTCGAAGTTATTCAACAAGCGTCAGACAGCTGACATAAGGAACTATAATACGCGTAGAATTGAACATGCTCTCAGGAACTGAGGGATCCTAAAAGCCGTGAAGAAGAAACTAGGAATAGGCAAGAATCAGATGTACGCGTTAAGAGACAAAGCCGGCAAAATCATTACTAATGTGGATGAGATAGTTCAAGTGGCTGAGGAGTTCTATAGAGATTTATACAGTACCAGTAGAACCCAAGATGATAATGGAAGAGAGATTATTCTAGAGGAATTCGAAATCCCAGAAGTAATGCCGGAAGAAGTAAAGAACGCCTTGGGAGCTATGCAAAGAGTGAAGGCAGCTGGGGAAGATCAGGTAAAAGCAGATTTGTTGAATGATGGTGGGAACATTGTTCTAGAAAGACTGGCCACCCTATATACACAAAGCCTCATGACCTCCAGCGAGCCGGAATCTTGGAAGAACGCTAACGTAATCCTAATCCATAAGAAAGGGGACGCCCAAGATTCGAAAAATTATAAACCGATCAGCTTACTGTCCCTTGCCTACAAAGTATATACTAAGGTAATCGCAAATAGAATCAGGAACACCTTAGACTTCTGTCAACCAAGGACCAGGCAGGATTCCGTAAAGGCTACTCAACAATAGACCTTATTCACTCTATCAATCAGGTGATAGGGAAATGTGCGGAATATAATGACCCCTTATATATAGCTTTCATTGATTATGAAAAAGCGTTTGACTCAGTTGAAACCTCAGCAGTCAGGGATGCATTACGGAATCAGGGTGTAGATGAGGCATATGTAAAAATACTGAAAGATATATATATAGCGGCTCCAAAGCGACCGTAGTCCTCAATAAAGAAAGCAACAAAATCGCAATAAAGAAGGGCGTCAGACAGGGACATACGATCTCTCCAGTGCTATTCACAGCGTGTTTACAGGAGGTATTCAGAGACCTGGAGTGGGAAGAATTGGGGATAAAGGTTGATGGAGGATACCTTAGCAACTTGAGATTCGCTGATGATATTGCCTTGCTTAGTAACTCAGGAGACCAATTGCAATGCATGCTCACTGACCTGGAGAGGCAAAGTGGAAGGGTGGGTCGGAAATAATCTGCAGAAAACTAAAGTAATGTTTAACAGTCTCGGAAGAGAACAGCAGTTTACGATAGGTAGCGAGGCACTGGAAGTGGTAAGGGAATACATCTACTTAGGGCAGGTAGTAGCCACGGATCCGGTGCTTGAGTCTGAAATAACCAGAGGAATAAGAATTGGCTGGGTGCGTTTGGCAGGCATTCTCAGATCATGAACAGCAGGTTGCCACTATCCCTCAAGAGAAAAGTGGATAACAGCTGTTTCTTACCAGTACTCATGTATGGGGCAGAAACCTGGAGGCCGACGAAAAGGGTTCTGCTTAAATTGAGAATGACGCAACCAGCTATGGAAAGAAGAATGATGGGTGTAACGTTAAGGGATCAGAAAAGAGCAGATTGGGTGAGGGAACAAATGCGGGTTAATGACATCTTAGTTGAAATCAAGAAAAAGAAATGGGCATGGGCAGGACATGTAATGAGGAGGGAAGATAACCGATGGTCATTAAGGGTTACGGATTAGATTCCAAGGGAAGGGAAGCGTAGCAGGGGGCGGCAGAAAGTTAGGTGGGCGGATGACATTAAGAAGTTTGCAGAGAAAACATGGCCACAATTAGTACATGACCGGGGTAGTTGGAGAAGTATGTTAGAGGCCTTTGCCTTGCAGTGGGCGTAACCTGGCTGATGATGATAACTAATAAATTGTCCCGGATGTTTAGCTCTCAATATTGCGCTACTCACTAGAGGCATGGTACTTGATTTTTTCGAAACAAATATTTCTTCCGTACATGTATGCGTCTGTGGTTGACTGTTCAATATCGAAGTCCATATTTGATACTCACTATTCTTAGTCCATTCGAATGCGGAAACTTTATATTCGCCCAACTGTACTACAAAGATTTCCCACGTAATCTGATATTTTGACGATCAGCGTTGTCCCAAAGCAGGCTGTCTAATTTGTTTTTACACTACATATTTCTGTGTGATTTTCTAAAGGATTTACGCCCTCTAATAGACAATGTCAAGCAGGTTATCCAAGTGCTCGTATGCTTTGTGGTCTGTTACTTTTTTACTTTACTGGTCATTGCCAGCTTTTTTTATATAGATACCTCAGTAGCCTTAGCTCTTTCGTATATTCGTTGACATTTCCCAGCTGTCGTTTAGGGAATTTTCTTTGGACCTTGAACACTTGAAATGGCGCCCAGCTTTCCTATTTGTACGGCATCGCTGTATGTAATCATTGAGTGTAGAAGTGGAAAAAAATATAAACGATGGCGAATAATCTCTCCAATTAATACACCAACAACGAGGCAAGTCATAGTATTGGTCCCTAAATAAAATTATACCGCGTGATATTTACCATAAGCTTAATTTGAAGGGTCCCAAATTTGTTCTATGCCATACCCATCGGAATCTTTCTGCCAGAGAGGCGAATTGTGTGTGTGACCTTTTATTCAGCTGCACAACGTTATATCTACAGAACCGCTAATCTTCTAAAATTACTGTGGTTATTTTCCAGTCCAGGCCACACTTTCAGCGTTATTCACAGCAGCAAATTATAAAACCTTAGGCATGCAGCCTCACCTAAGGTATTATCCTTATATACATTAAGTACCAGATACAGTATTAACCAGCGTGTCTAGTGCCCATGGGTTTACACGTGAGTGTGTTCTGCAGAAAAGTACGATGCTTCGCAAACGACCAACCAGACAGGCCATGCCAGGAATACAATATGTGGCGAAAATACCTTCTGCACCGGGAAAACTTAGCGCTCGACTTGAGCGGTGGTGTCATTCGCGGAATACCCGCTCGTGAATAAAATTGCGTTGCAGTCCCAATCATGCTATGAAATATAAGGTTGTCAGAGAGTTTACATCAGTCTTACGATGATGGCTCGGAACGTTCCAAAACGGAATGTGAAAACATCTCACCACATGAGCTGTGCGACAAATACTTCGCCTTTACAAGGATGCCTAGAATGCGAGGGAGGTACGCGACCTTTTAAAAGCGAAGTTTTGCTTGCCTCTCTTCCCGAATTTCCTGGCGCTTCTGCTGTCGTCTGACTCGCACGCGCCGCTAGATTTCTTGCAACACCTGAAGATGGCGCTCGCCTCCGCGCATCCCGGCCGGCGCCGCCGCGGTAGCGTTTCACAGCTTGTGCCTATGACACGTGCTGTGCTTGCTTTCCTATGCGACAAAAACGCAAGTGCTGGTCTGCAGAGGTCGTCTGCTGGGCGGTGATTGGGCAAACGTTACGGTAGTTCATAGAATGAAGAGAGCGATTGGTGCTGGTGTCTCAACAGCATTTTGGTCGCGTATGTAGAATTTGCACATAAACTTGCGCCAGCAAAGTGGCTCCAAAGTGTGCAGTCAACGTCGACGACACCCACGCCCAAAAGAAGCGGGGCGCGGAACTGGAGTGTCTTCGCTAATCAGCGAAATTGGGTGCAAACCACGAATATATGTATGCAACGTGTACATAAAAATATAGTAACTATGTGGCATAATTACAGCCTCACAATTCAGTTAAACTTCAACACTTCTGCCACCATGCGATGAACCATGGGAGGCATTAATAATGCTCAACCCTCTCAGAGATTATGAAAAATGGCCCACCACAAAGCTTCAAGCAAACACGTCTTCCTTTGTGTTCTTTGGACTACGCAGATAAACCGCCGTGATGCACGCAAGGCACCGTTTCGCATCAACTCGCCACTCTCGTATTGGACTAAACGCCGAAGAAATTGCACATTCTCCGCCAACATAACCGCTAAATATAATCAAACAAAGCGAACGACATGAAAATCTTCGCTTACGCCGATTCGCACAGTCCGTAGGATCTGTCAATTATGTTTATTGCAAACCACTTAGGCCTATTGCCAGTCATTTTGCGGTGGTAGGTTTCTGCTTCGACTGTTTGTCCGCTTTATTTAAAACAACGTGCGTCAAATGGTAATATTCTGCCAGGGACTACAACTGTCTTAGCGGCACACCTTATGGCCTCTATATAACAAGAAAATATTAGGCTTCAAAATCTAATTCCTTCGTGCAAGATAGCGCTATGAAACGGCAAGTACTCGTGTGGCGCGTCTATTAGTAAAATGTGCTTCCAAAAAAAGTAGAGGGTGCTAGTTGTCTACGTACGCAACTTCTCTAAATGGTGTGCAACACTACACCGCCTTCAGAATCGGCCGAGGTTATAATGGAACAGGTTGCGAGAACATTTTGCATCAGTACAATACATCAGCCGCCATTGCCGTCGCCATTGTCGTATTCAAAGACTAGCTTTACCCGTGATAAAATGTGCGACTGAACGAGGACGTAGAAACCGACTGATAAGGTAGAAACTGATACACAGAGACAGCGTTACCTTTAACTATAGATTTTATTTTCGCACGCATCGATAAGTATATACTGAGCGAGGGGAAACGTAGGAGCCAACACGAACATTCAGTGGTGCATGTCGATGAACCGTGCACGTGTCCAAGCATGACCAAAACATACGTCTCTAAAGTTACAACGATAAACCGAGGGATCGTATCTCTTATTGAGATAGCGACACTGGTGGCTTGCTCACGCACCTTTTTTTTTCTAATTTTGCAACTTCACAGGCCTCCACAATCTCCCTTGTAGTATCAGCCCTATTCGAAATGAAATTGTTATCAAACATGGGTTTGGAGGGTCAATGTCGGCAATGATTGCCCAAATGGCCCAAAATTACTGTAGCGACGTTATATTGATGCTAATTTAGTCTCTCATTGATGCGTCTGCCAGTTTGACCAACATGCGTTCTTCCGCACGAAAGTCGAATGGTATGGACAACGTTATGAGGGAAGGTTTGTACAATTTGCAACAATTTGTAACATAGCAGAAGCACGGCCTTTCGCTATGTAGCCAAATGCCTCGTTCGAGCTGATTATGATAACTCAGTTCAACAACGTATCGCTATTACTCTCCCTAAAAAAAGTATATTACTAGAACCTCCCATATAGCTTTCGCTTGTGATGTACATATACAAGGGGAGTATGTATATTCGTAACAATCATATTTTGAGTTAGCGAGTAACATGTTAGCCTTCAAAAAAAATTTTGCTCTAACTTCGCCCTCTTCCTGTAAGAATAAGGGAATGAAGTGATCAATTGGCACTTTCTATACAAGGCAAATGTCGTGGATGTACTTTTGTGGTAGTCTGCTACTTAAACCGAGACAGTTTTATTTCTCGCGTAGAATGTCTCGTGTATCGTAAAATAGATATGGCATGCTGATTTCTGCACTCGCAACACTACTGTGATCTGCAATAATGGATGTGTGCTTAGATTGACATTTTACTTTTAGTTTTATATCTACGTATTGAGAATATGTTCACATAATTATGCGCCACTTTCATCGTGCTTTCATTCTTTTTCAGAACAAGCAGTACCACATTCGTCTTAGAGTCATTTCAATTAGGCATCATGCAAGAAATTAACGTTCAAATCAAGCCGTAATATTCAAGCCATCGTGTACCAGATGTTCAATAACGTAATATGCACAACATTGAGCAGGTCCTGCATCGACTTCAAAGGTGAAAGCCAGTGCATGTGGACTCTTCTAAGCATTCTTGGCTATTTCCGTCTCTGGCTACCATACTGACTGCAATAAGGTGTCTCTCACAGAAACAATCAAATCACAACTGGCTTACGTAATAAAAGCCTACGTTCGCAATTACAAGTACCATTGCTTGTGTGTGTAGACGCAACTTTATACAGCTGCAATGAAGATACACTGTCAGAGCGCATTCGCAGCCATGCAGAAAGAAACTATGTGTGGGGCATATGAACTCGTGCTTGTGTATATATGGTTTCTAATAGCAGGGCTATCGGCTATCGTAGGCGAAAATTCTAGATTTTCGCATTATTTGTCCCGTGACAGCAACCGCTTCACCGGAAAGCATTTTAACAAAATATAGGGCAAAGAGTTCATGACGAAAAAAGTTGAGGCATTTACTCCGATAGCATAGAAGCATTCCGGTGCATCGAGAAGCAACTTTCACTTCAATCGTTGCAGCAATCCACATGAATACGTGACGCCGGCAAGCCAAAGATGCTCCATCAATTTCAAATTTATTGATAGAAATTTTTGCAACAAACACGGCAGAAATACGGCAATCGCCGCAGTGGAGAACAGCAAAACAGTTTGGCTCCACCAAGCTCGTTCACTTGCACGCAATACTTGTCAGATGAGCATTTTACTGCCCACACCGAATGTAAGATGGGAACGGACCAAGTTGCGTTTATTTGTTCGCCACGCTTAGGACAAAGCACAGCCCTCTGTTGCGCAATGAAACCGTTGACCTAGCGTTGTTTGTCGGATTCGGAACGCCACTTCCGTTGTCTTTTTTTTTTTGCGTAAGCGTAGATGGCCCGTCTGTGAAATCGGTGAGATGATGTTTCCATCCACCACGGAAAGAGCGCCGGAGGAGGAAGGCGCAGGGAAGCGGCGACGCTCGGCGGCGATGCTCGCTCAATCTGCGCCAGCATCGCCGCCGCGGTGCTGGCTGTGGTGCATTTTCGCGGTGCCCATACTTAGCGTGTGCGAAGTGAAACGTCAATTTTCATTCTTCCAGAGACGCAACGAATTTGGCGGTTTCCTTAGCGTAGAAACATCATGAAATCAGGCTAACACAAGCGTGAATTAAAGGTCAAAAGCAAGATACCCACGTGGCTGCTGTGCTCATATATATCGCGGAATTATGCGCCCCTGCAAGGGAATCGGAGTGACAGTGGCTCATCTTTGATGACTAGGGAAGAAAGAATAAACGAAAGACTCGGGGGTCAGCCAAAACTAAGCTCGCTAGGCTACCCTGCACTTGACAAAGGGGCGAAACAATTAAAAGAACGATAGAACACCCACTGTTCATACAGCCAATGTAGCGACACTTCTCTGCTCCGTACGAGACATGGTCACTCAGTACGGTATCCTTCCGACATAGTGGCATCGCTTTTCGATGGATAAATTGACCGAGCCGTTAAGGCCAACCTGGACGAGTGCTTATATATTACCTTTGCTATTACTGTACATCGCCCCATGGTCTCCCTTTCTCTCTTCTTCTTTTTTTGGTACTCACCCCATGCAGAGCAGAACACTGCGCCCGAAGTGCACACAACTGATTGAGACGCCATACGTTTAATACTGCGAGATATTCGTTGCTGTTCAAGTTTCTTCGCTCCGTAGGCGCTAACATACCCGACGTATACATTCGGTGAGAGCGTATGGTTCTTAAAATTATATGTCCAGAATGAGCCACATGGTAGGGTGAACGCAGTGAAGGCCACCTCGCGGCTAGTCCTGCTGATAACTAGGGTTCCAACCCACGACTTTTCTTGAAGGACTAATTATTTTAATTTGTTCACCGCTGACAGGACTTGCAATTTTGCTATCAGGTAGCATCTATCGAAAATAATGGCGCTAACACGCCGCGAGACTGTACACGGGAACCTAGAACTTTTGTTGTTTGTCCGGTGCCTTCGCAACTCCCCGCGGCTCCCTTCGCATAATGTAAAACGTTGTTTGCATTATGCTAATGCATACACTATGGAAATATATACATGACATTGCGAGAAGTGATATTATTTGAATTTCTGGTTGATTGCCCGGTTGACCAAACTTTTGCGTTGCTTCGAAGCGACAGCGATGCTATGAGAGACGCGGCAATCGAAACCTGCGGATTGCACTTCATTTCACCGGTTCTATTTTACGTATATCTAACTGTATATACTAAGTTAGTTTTGTACTACAGCCACCGTAGTAGAGAACTGACCCCGACATCGTTTTCACCTGCATTCCATATCCAATGAGCCATCATAATTATACCTACTCAGGCCTTTTACTCACTATAAAGGATAGCTGTATTTCCTATGTAGCAATCGTGGTTGCTTACTGGTTTGTGGCACATTAGAAAGCCATAATTAAATATGCCGCTTGAGCGGCGTGCAATCTAGAAGATGGGCCACGGGTCACCGTACATCATAACCTCTACATCAATATTTATTGTGTTCTTTTCCGCTCAGAACAATATATTGCAAGATCTTTTTTGTGTACCTTTAAGTGGCAGTACACAATACTAGACTAATATGATCAAAATTTGAGAGGGCTGTATGTTTTTGTTATTCGCGCATGAAATAAGTCAAAATTTTCAAGGGAAGTTTTCAATATTTCCGTGAAAAATCAAGATAAGAGTAAGCAAGAGCGACTAAATACACCTTGCTGCGATTTTAGCATGCAGCAAGGAATGTACATAAAAAAACATCGAAGGATACTTCTTGCAAAAAATGTGTAAGAAAGTACCGAAAAAAGACCTAGGTGCTGCCAACCAGATGGCGTTTGGCACGTGTAACCGCCTATACATACAAAGTTTTTCTAATCGGCAAAACAGCGGTAGCCAGGAGCCACCAGACGAACGCGGCGTAAAGAGGCAAATTAATCTTTGCCTTAACACTGAGCGGCCTTGCTCTCCTGTCCGAAAATGCGCAAGGGCGAACCAGCTGCGTAGCATGACCGCAGCCGCTCTGTTGTCGTTCCCGCGCGTTTCCCGCAACTTGTCTCGCCAAAAAAAATAGCTAGGCGCGTGTATGTGGTTACTGAAAGTGGACATTTTCTTGCAGTTCACCAGTGTGGCAGTTTGGGCCATTGGTAATCCATAAGAATGTTAAAATGCACGAACTAGCCAAGGGCGAATAAAAAGGCACATGTGCACACACACCGCCTGTGCACCTGTGCGTGTGCGCATCCTCCCAACCGTGTCCAGGGGTGCTATGCAGGATGCGCCGAGCTTGGCGAAACTCGGGATCTTCACGAGCTCTGGCGACACCCCAAGATGAAAGCACAAATGATACCGAGACACAGTTTATCTTTCGAGAAGCCTCCAGTTTCATTGGTTTATCTATATTCACTCTGGGTTGGCTATCATTCCTTGGGCGTTGCCTTCTGGGCGGTCGACAAACTGGGGCTCACGTGATCATACCGTCGGTGCACGGTCGTGCCTTCTTTCACTTGTTTGTCGTTCCACCGAGTGCATTACACGCACAAGCGAGTTATAAAACAAATGCATTTAATACAATATTATTAGTTAGTTTAACGTGGTTTAAAAGCATTTTAAAGCTTACAAGATGTACACTGAATGTGTATTCGACTAATTTGTAATTTAGTACGCTTCGCATTATACCACAAGGGAACGCTGTGGTGGCGTCATCACATACATTCATCGGGCGAGCATGGCGGCTAAACATCGAAGAGGGCCAGTGTAAACAAACTCGTACAACGAGCTTGCAGTGCGCGACGTAGTGATCAGGCTCGACGATGACCACTATTTCTTGGATAGTTCTGTTCCTCCGTGAGCAATCTTTCTGTGCACCCCGAAAGACTGCAAATAGCTTAGGCGATTTTACAGATCGCAACGCGTACTTACTGTTCACGGCACAATCCTGAACAAACAACTTATCCGGTGCTGCTTCTGTGAGTGCGCTGAGTTCCTCCACTCTGCGTGACTGCGAGCGTCACGAATATTGCATAGTGTGTGCAAAAGGAAGACAGCCGATATAGCTACGATGCGACAAGGAGGTGGTGCCGACGATGGATCTCGCAACCAACACAGTGACGGAGGCATCGCCAAACTGCAGATAAGTATTTTTCTACTGTTTCATATTTAGCATAATAATAGTGAACGGATTAAGTCACTTTCGTAGTAACGAGCTGAATGTCCTGCAGTTTAAAAAAGGCATTGAGAGCCAATGAGTGTTCGTGCGTTGACATGTACGTGGGCCCGCGAAAATATGGAAAAGATAAAGGTAACCTTCACTAACTTAGTGATATAACAGAAGTTCATCAGTGACATTCAGCCCGCAGAATCTATGGAAGAGTATCTTTATTCAGGTGAAATATCAATAGCAGGTACTGATATAAAGCAGGAAACTTGTACAAAAATTTCATGGGTTGAACAGCACATGGGAGGCATTACCGAATCGTGATCGCCACGTTACCGATATCCTTGAAAAATGTTTAGAATCGTTGCATTCTACCGGTTATGCAATATGGGACATAAACCTGGAGGTTAACAAAGAAACTTGAGAAGTCGAGGACTGTGCAGAAAGCGAAGTAACAAAAATTGTTGGGGATCGCATTAAGGCAGGAAGACAGTGGCGTAGTAAACCGTGGCAACTGATATGCTAGTTGAGATTAAGAAAAAAAGATGGAATCGGTGGGCAGGCCATGCGCACCTTCAATCACTTGTTGCCAATTTATAACAGGTGATTACATAAGCGTGACAGAATGGATGTCAAGGAGAGAGAACTGCAGCCGAGGATGGTAGAAAATTGCGTAATGGGACAAAAATATGATGTTTGTAGGCATAGGATGCAATCAGCTCGCATAAGACGGGATTGTAGGGAGCACCATTGATATTGCAGTGAACAAAAATAGGTTTGTGGTGCTGACAGTAGAGACTCGTGGAGGTTCGAGGACACGTCAGCTGTTGGCACACTAATAAACATTGCAATCGGCTCTGAAAAATACAACCCGTTATGAAAAATAAAGCAATGTCCCGACAAATTGTTTTATTATGAGTACACTAAAGGCTTCCACAGTCAAGGGCAGTTAGTACTAATAGTGCAATGAGCATTTTTATTTGTAAATAATGGTTTATATGCGGTTGATTCATTCAAACAATCCACTTTTTTTGCAGCAAAACATTCTGCTGCTGGAGGCACTCAACCGCCTGGTGGCAGTAGGCGAGCGCCAGGCACATGCTCTTGAGAGTGTGGCAAGGTCCAGAGGGCTGCTCTGCAACAGTAGGATCAGTGCCCTCACTGCTTTCCAGTCGAGCCCCCAGAACACACCTTATAAAGGAGCTTTCAGTTTATTATTTTGTTTATTATTCAAGAGCATGAATAAAATTATTGCAGTAAACATTGTGCTGTGCATGTTGGGACACTTGTAACAGGCACTTGATGTCTCTTCAAAATTGGCAAACACATAAGACAACCTGGATCGTGTAAATGAAAAAGACACTAATGCAGCATATATGTCATTGTGCTGTTTGTTCTTTCTATGTGCAAGAATACAGTGGGTGTTGATTAGCCACAAGATGAACGGTGTGTGTATTTCACAATGAAAAGACAGGAAACAGCATGACCGTAATAATGCTATCACCTATAGACTGTGCACATGAATGCAACACTCCCAGATTTAAACGTGCCATTACATGCATGTTCGATACTACATATTCTTTAACAATGTCATATATTTACATGTACAAATTTTCACACAGCTTAAGCGCATGCATAGCTGACTTGTGATGTATCCATTTCATAGGCCAAATAATTGTACACTTTGTCCTTTTGTGTTGTATGAAAAGCGACATCCTATAGTCGGATACAACTTCACAAGACAGGAGAGGCCCCGCCCTGATGACCAAAGCGCAGCAGCCGATTGCCTCCACATCTAAAGAAATAGTCCCTCTCCAATGAGCGGGTATTAGTGCGTCCAGCGGCACAACGTCAGCGTAGAGTGTGTGCCCATTGGTGCAGGCTTGTGTTCACCTGCCGTTGAAGTGCAGATTCTGCGGCCTCCTAAAGTTGTATCTGACTATAGAATCACGTAATGCCTTGCACTGGTTGCATAGACTTTAGCAACTTGATAGCACACAATGATCAGGAACAGAAATCTACAAAGGCACCCAAGCAAAACTGGCTGGCCACACTTCTATTATGAGGGGCTGTAAACAGTTCTCACCAAATATTCCCATGACATCCTTGAAAAAGAGGTGGTGTTTGGCGCTTCTTTAGAATCAAAAACAGATTACAGTGAATGTTGTGTACCACGTTAAAACAAACTGAGCTTGGTTATCTGCACAGCATGTAATGAAAGCTTGTGCTTCACATAGTAAACAAACTGCTCTCTCCAGTACAATTGTCGAGTTCGCTGTGGCACCTATTATGTCATCAGTGTCAACATACAAATTTTCAAAGGCCTTTCATTTCACCATTATTTTTGTATGATGGTTCTTTCAATCGGTGCTTGTATTCCTTGAGCAGGTGGATTTGAAAGCAAAGCTTTGTTTGCAAACCTTCAGACTTCCATAATTGTGTGGCAAGGCACTGGCATGGTGTCGAATAGCTCACACTTCCTCGGTCCTGCACCAAAGAGGCCCAATGCTCTATTTGAAGTTGGATCGCACAACAATTTGACGGCACACAAACAAGAGTAACACACACAGCAGAGCGTTCTGCTGTGTGTATTTCACTTCTTTGTGTCCCGTCGAATTGTGGTGCAATTCAGCTACAAGCTTCTATACCGATACAACGAGTCTTCAACCTCACCAATGATCTAGTTATTAAGCTACAATGGCGCACATCTTTGAAATGTCCCAACACGAATAAGCTCTCCAACAAATCACCGCAAGCATAAAATTTTGCTGCACAGGTGTATGCACGTGCCATATTCTGTACCACTAAACTCGCAGGAATCAAAGGGGCAAGCATTAACCAGCCTTACTGCTGCCGTTACCATCATCATCATGACACCAATAGAAAGACAGTGCTGCGTTTCAGTAAAGGGAGTGCCGGAGGGAAAGGCGTGACAGTGAGGCTTGAGGCTTACAATAAAAATAGCATTTACAAGACATGTTCAATGCCAAAATATGCTGCATATCGCTCATCCTTCTTTGGCATTGCGGCAAGCTTTTACACGTTTCAGCATGTCACAGTTTGTGTAATCATTGCTCTAAAGCTGTACAAAAGGTCTATTCACTCTGCAATCTTTATTTTTTATCATCGCGGGTTAAAGACCCACTTTTTATTGGCATCTGCACCACATTTCTCGCGATATGTAATTTTGCCTTGGTGATTCACGACATCTTCACGCACGCCGAGTTCTGCAGAGCATTGGATCTGCATTGTTCTACTGCTGAAGAATTAGAGCCCTATTATGAGACGAAAATATACGATTTGTCCATACAGAATAACGCTGCCCCCCCCCCCCCCCCCCCAAAAAAAAGGAATACACTGAACCACTGGCACATGCACCAACAGTGAACACAGCAAACACTCCGAAGTATTTTCTTCATGCAAGCCAGCACACTAAGATTCTCAATGCATTTTCATTTTGCCATAAATGCATAGGCACAACCGGCTTGGCGCGACATCCGCATCTCGCACTGCAACAAATTGTGCAATGCCTTGCTGTTTCATAGTGTGGCCGATAGATGACGCATGACCAAAATTCAGCATTATGCATACTAAGTAACTTAGTATGCATACTAGTAATTATGCATACTAAGTAATCTCATAAAAAAACCAAGTTCTTTATGAGATTAGCATTCATAGGGTACTTCACACAATTTGTGATATCCATTTATCTATTTATACTTCATTAACCTCTTTCCCCAAAAAAGTGAGCCATTTGGAAGGCACCCTGATAGACAAGTAGAACAAACGGTAAAAAGTCAGCAACCAGCGAAAAAGTCATTATCATAGGCTGCCGCATGTGTGACGTCGGAAACACAAACTTTAAGTCGGCTACAGAGAAGTGACAAATTTGGCAATATGGTGCGTCTAGACATTGCTTCAATGCTAATCACAGTAACGCTGACATCGAAGGCACCTTAATCCTACGTACGTTGCGTCGACACACCGACTACGTTCGTAATGTTTCCG
The DNA here is from genome assembly GCF_023375885.2 of Dermacentor andersoni. Classification (NCBI taxonomy): domain Eukaryota; kingdom Metazoa; phylum Arthropoda; class Arachnida; order Ixodida; family Ixodidae; genus Dermacentor; species Dermacentor andersoni. The sequence goes on along the minus strand of NC_092819.1, from coordinate 116,051,635 downwards.
CGAAGAAGCGTTTTTTTATAAATGCCCGCTCAGCCACAGTCTTCGGCAAAGCGAGCCACCGCTTCCGCACAGCCGCATCAATAAGCGCATCACACATCTCTGACACAGAGGCTCACAATAGTTTGATGACGTCCAATGTAACGCTCGGCGCCGACGCTTCCCTGAAAACTCCCAGTCCCGTAGAAACGGAGGGCGCAGAGGACTTGCTCTTCAACGGTGAGCGAATGAAGCCCGCCACGCTGTCTCCACAGACGAGAGTCTTCACCTAGCCCGTCACACAGCCAGCGCACTGATGTCTTCGACAGGCCAAAATGACGCTGAAACTCCACGGCGGTCATGTACGCGAACGGGTCCAGACGGTCATACTGACGCTTGCTGCCGCTGGCTGCAATAACACAGGCTGCTGCTGCCGCCGCCATGTTCCCGAGTTGAACTCGGAGGGGGTTTCGCGATGTACGAGTTTAGCACGAGTTCGCCTGTCAATCAAAGCCAGAGGTCACGCCCCGCGCGAGGCATGTAACTCTTGTGCGCGCACCCACCACGGTTGGGCCGCGCTCAACTTATCTTTCGGCAACAGCGACGCGGTGCCGAGCTGAGAGGCATCAACAATATTCACCACCGACATAAAACACGCACAACACACTGTCATCGGTGATGTACTGCGCACTACAATCAAAAACAAAGCGTTGACGGTCGCTGGCTTCTCGGGCTGAGATGGCCCCACAGCACGGTATCATTGCCTGCATTGTGGCGACGTAGCGCACAGTAAATAATTATCGGCACGTCACTGCAGCTGCTTGCAAAGCGTCGATGCGCCGAGTGTGACGACGATGCTGAGGAGTGCGTATCGCAGCAGTCGTTTGAGATGACTGCTCTGTCATCGGTGATATATCGGAGCCACAACGTCGTAAACACGATCAGCGTCCGAGAACCGCTCGCTCTTCTAGACCCAGTGCAATGGCATTTCTTCATCACAAGCACTGCGCACTCAACAGTTCCCCCACCTTCCTCAGTTCGAAGTCTCATTTCATAACCGCACACAAGAGCCCTCACCTGCCAAAATGCGATTGCTGCGGTGTCGTTACGATATCCTTCTGCGATCGCTGCTGGCTCCAGCATAAGTAATCCGCAAGCACCTTGGTGTGCACAAAACACTAATACTGCGTACATGCGCTCAGAGGCACTTTCACTGGGCAAGCGATGACAAGGGATGAATTGTGTCGATGGGAAGCACGCACTTCTTCGCAATGCATCGCCGAGGCTTCACGCACAAAGATAAACTGGTACATTTTCACTAAACTGCGTCACTACGGGCACTACGGACCACCATTTTGCATCGACAGCCGTTGCTCCCGTATTTATGACTAGTGTATCGTTTTTAGTTGGTAAAGCGGGGGCCTTAAGGCGCCTGCGATGAACAGCCGTACCACGGCGCTGCGTTTCTATTCCCCTAATAGAGAAAGAGTGGTGATCACTGACATTATTGAGAATAGCACTGTAGCGCCCCTAGGTGACTTCTCACCGTATGAACTGCCTCGTGCGTGCGACCCACTTCAATGTATCCGCTTCTAAGCTTTCGCCTCGCTGTCGCCACTAGCGGCAAGAAGTGCAAAATTTAATAATTTGCTCGATCTCCGTTTGTCATCAGAAATTTCTAGCATTCAAAACTAAAACAGACCCTTAAAGAAATAAAAATGTTCGTTATTTTATTTGTTGTATTTTAACGTATTCGTTTGAGCGAAAGCGTAGGTGCAAGAATGCGCCGCATGTACCCTGTCCGCATTCGATCGAGGATATAAAGATAGTTGCCGAAAGAGGAGGCACGCCCTTGACGCGCCCGGGAAAGGCGTGGCAAGCGGCTCACGGCAAGTCTGCAGACAGACAGCGGGACAGTCACGGTATTGCTAAGTTGCGATAATCCGTTGATAACAATACGCGGCGCTGGCGAGTTTCTTTGTGCAGCCGTCTGCGCTTGAAACGTGGAAGCAGTGTGCCGCGCAGGGTGCGCTCATGTTGTCATACGCGGCTTTTTGTCTACATATTTTTTTGCCTCCAGCCTTTGCGCGTTTCACGCTATCTCCGCTCACTGACTGCCGTCGAGCAAACTCGGGTAAAACTCGGGTGAACGAGAAACTCGGCGCATCCTGCATAGCACCCCAGTTCGCGCTTTTTAGCGTTATTATTGACTCTGCTGAGCGTTGCTGGGTAAGAATAGTAACTGACGAATTACAAAACTACCGAAAATACATTTATTATTTATTTATTTATTTATTTATTTACACATACTCTAGGCCAATTATTTGGTCCTAGCACGAGTGACATGCATGTATTTAAATCATAAGAAGCCAACAAACACTGAAACCAAGGACAACATAGGGGAAATTACGTGCGCTTAATAAATCAAATAAAGAAACGATAAATTGAAAGTGGGTGAAGAAATGAAAGTGGGTGAAGAAACAACTTGCGGCAAGTTGCTGACCCGACTACAAAAGTACCGACGATTAGAGCAAAAAAACGGGGTACGAAGTTACAGTATTCTCAAGTACAGCTGTTTGACAGTGACCTGCAGACAGTGTGTCTGAATGAGCATAACCTGAAATTTTTATTGGTTCTATGGAATATCGTTGAGGCCTGACACGCTACAGGGCCCCGCACCCTCGAACTCACACCAGCATGTGCAAAAACCCTTCACTACGTACCTTAAGTGAGCGCGGCACTTTCAAACGTTCTCAAAAGCTATGAAGTGAATGCAACCCAGGTTTCGGTCCGCTAGTTACAGCCAGTAATGGTAAATATGAAAAATATGCAGGGGGTGTTTCCAGGCGTTGTATATAGAATAGCGAGCGAAAACTGCCGTTAACTTTACATCGGCGAAAAGAGCCATCTTTAAGCGCTTGAAGTAACAAATATAGCATGTAAAATAGAACAATTTGACAGTGTTGTTGTTGCCTCAAAACATGGCTCGTACCAATGAGGGGAAGTGGCAAGACTGGATTATTGTAAAGTACACCGAACAAAATACCAAAAGCAATAAAGGTAAATAGCCAAAGCGAAGCATTGAACGACTAAGTGATACCACAAATTTTGAAAGAGCCTATGCACAAAGTTAAGAAAACAAATAAAATAATGTGCCCGCGCTCGGTACCTCAGCAGCCGTGGTGAATCAGATCTGAATAAAAGAGAAATAATGTGGTATCCAGTTCATTTCCGATGCACGAGGCAGGCTGATTAGGCCATTGACCTTGATGATGCTTTCATTGTTACCAAGGAAACTGGATTTCAAGGCAGTATCTCCAGTCCCTTGCAATCCCGACAACAATAACAAATAAGAAAATACTCAAACACAGCGATGTCAATCTTCCGCCCGCATATGCAGAATGCCGGGCGACATATTGTCACGTGGGAGCGACTGTGACGAACACAGCAGCAGAACTGTAAACGGCGAAACTAAATCATTATTGGGCGAACTTGTGCCCTCAAAAGCAAGTTACACTTAAAGCGTAAGAATAGCGGCCAACACAGTCGGCGATCGTCGGCAATTTAATCAGAGGATCAAGCGTGTCGGATTTTCTGGAGTAGTCAACGAATTTTCCAGAATAATCGCTGGGGCTCGCGTGTCTTCCACAAAGTTCTATACAATCCGTGTCGCACAACGAAATCAGATTACACAAGGTTCGGTGACTACAGGCAGCGGATAGAACCATCGATAGCGTCGGAGAATCTTCCGATACATGCAGGCGCGTCCTGCGCAGTGCGATCACATTTGTTGGGCGGTGAAACATGGTCACCCGGTAAAGATAAGCAATTAGTAATATATAATGTACTAAAACGTACTTAAGGTCGCCTAGATGAGGGGGGGGGGGGGGGGGGGGGGGGGGCGGGGCAGGTCGTGTTCTGAAGAAGGGTTCCGTACGGCAGGAAAAAGGCTGAATTCTCATTAGCCCCTTTTGATCGGCTTCCTTTCTTTTTTTTCTAACATGAATTTTAGAATAGAGTAACAGTATAGGCCAGATGCAGAATTGAGTTGAAATGTTAATATCCGGTTTCAAATTGTGCAAGCTAATGTGACTAATAAACTGATTAGGGCAGAAACCTAGCTATTATTCATCCTTGTGGTTTAAATTGGTAGTACAGGTAGACTTCTCACAAACCAAGTGCAGTCGAAAAAAAATATCTACCTTAACACACAGTTATCGAGTCACCCGGCTCTTTCGGAGCTAAACTTTCAGTTAACGAAGACACAATACACATGCTGCACCGGCACCATGAATAAAGAAGCCAATTAATTATAAGCACAGGCAACATAAGCACACACAATAACACATTAAACCCGAATGTCGTTCTAAAGGTGAAGTTCTCGCATTATAGAGGGCGCAATGACATATTCACGTTCTCCTATCATCCTTGCTTGAATGGTAAGCTCACCCCATTGGGGCAGGTTCAGCTTACCGTTAACAGCACTCTCAACAAAATTGTGACTAAACGTGGGGAAGCGCGATTAGCCAGTCAGATCACTGCTTCAAACGATTACGTTATTAAGAGGCTTTCCATTTGCAGTAGTGGGAAGGCCCAGGATCATTTGGAGCTGATTCTTTAGTAGGAACCAGGCTGATGATGATGATGATTTTAGTAGAAAAATTGAGGTATTGTAGTAGATTTCGTAGCAGTCAAGAGTGACAATATAATTTTGAATGGTTATCGCCCAGACGATATTCCTGCGTGTCAAAAATGGTTCCAGGGTAGCAGCGCACATCATTCTTCATATTCTAGAGGCCTGAAGGCAACGACTCACACTCAATTAACTAGCATGCGCGTAAATGAAAATGCTACGCGTCCTGAGCTTTCATAAAGTGAGCCACACAATGGCAAAAAAATAACACCGCCGCAATACCGTAACGCGGTTTAGAGAAAATGCATTTGAGGAACACTATTTTAGTCCTAAACTTGTTTAGCTAGTAAAATGACACAGCTACAAATGCGGTGCGTTACTATTACACCCAGATAAATACAGCCAGAAAAGCAAGCAATGAGAAGGCAGGCAGTAAGTTTGAGTTTTCTGAGTTGACCATGACACAGCTGCCGTGCCCAACGGGTGCAATGAGCGTCGTCGGTGCAGGCACATATCTCCCACGAGGGTCACGTGGCTTGTACGAAGTGCAAATGCGGGACACGTCGTTGAGACTCCTAGCACGCACTACTAGGTCCTACAGAACTTCGTGCAAAACTACGAGAGCCTGTTAATATGGCACACAGAGTTCTTTAGAGGCGGACTGCCTAAATGCGCGAGTACGCGCTAGATTGGATAGGCTCAGTGAACCTTTATCCCATTTAGCTTCATGAATGGCAGGAGATGTGACGACACCCTTCGCATTACGAGGTGGCAAGCGCCACTTGGCATCGACCATAACTTGTCTTCAGTGTACACTGAGTGAGTGCGCGGCGCGGCACATCCTGGAGGAGCGTTGGGGCAGTTTATCTCATTTGTAGCGCGGATGTAGCAGGCTGTAGCAATGGCAGCAACGTTCTCGCCACTGCGCATCTGTTCTCATTCTACAGGGTGTTTTTTTAAGGACGCCAAATTTTAAAAACACTGTGATGCGGCAGATAGCGCAATTATAACCCTTGTTCTAAATTACTAAATGAAGCGGCTATTACTTCTACAAGAAGATCAATATGCCCAATGAAATTATTAACATAAATTATTACACTATTTACTTATTCATTAACGTTAACGCTTATTAATGAATTATTACGTTTTTAGTTGTTTACGTGACAGCACATATTTCAGGCTACGTATTGTAGCTAGAGAGTATGGAAGGTATATTGAAGTATAAGGAATTCTAAGGCTGCCACTGGTTTCGAGATATGCGCTGTCAAATTTGCGCTAAACACGCATAGTTTTCTCACTTAGTTTTAAGAAACGGTGTTGTAAGGACAGCCTTGCATATCGCACACATAATCCACTACGTAACAACAGTGGGGCCTCGTGTTAACACAGATGTGTTGCCTCATGAAATGCAGACACGTGTAAAGTGCCTTTCCGCATGTATATGACACAAGAGGAAAGACAAACGACCTTTTGTGCCTTGCGAATAATCAGCTTTGTGAAAACAATGATCTGTCGTTATGTGGGTGACAGGGAACAGTCCGTTACGCATCGCTCTGTTACAAGCGCTTGAGGTCGCTTGGTGGAACGCTAAAATCCTTCGATTTCGCTCAACGCTAGGACCAAGGAGGCACATACACCGTACACATACAGAATGTCGCATTGCGGTATTTGACTTCAAGAGCTCCTTCTGTATATTTACAACCTGTAACCTTTGTAATCACCAGAATGAAACCGTTTGTGATGCCTCACTTCAGGTATGTGTTAATGTCTATGTCGTGTTAATGTAATGTCGTGTTAATGTCTGTTCATGGTGGTTGTAATCACGATATGCCTAATTAAAGCATCAATAACATGCAGATTGCAACAACTGATTGATTAAAATATCTTGGTTCGTATATCTGGCGTGACTTAAGTTGGCCTGTCATGTTAACCACATAATAAATTCTGCTAATCGTACTCTAGGTTATCTACGCCATAACCTTTTCCTCGCTCCTCCCTGTATTAAACAACCTGCTTTTCTAACTTTTCTGCGGCCCAAGCTGGAGTATGCCGATGCTATTTTCGACCCCCACCACAATAACCGTATTAACGCCCTCGAGTCGGGTCACAACCGCGCGACACGATTTATTTTGTTAGCTTATTCGTACAATTCAAGCATCTCATAGAGGAACGAGGTTCAAATACTCCCCGCCCCATAACATGCTTAATTAACAAGAGGCAGTTCACTGGCGAAAGCTACAAACAGGAACCTTCATAAATCTACACATACAAAGCAAAATGTTCCCAAATCAATACACGGACATATGCCCATGATTTGGCGCAGAACCCACCTTTTATCATATTACGTGGGAATTCAGGAAAAACACAACATTCCACAATATAGAAAATCCGAGTGCGGAGCAGTGGGATAGTGTGTCTCCAGCGGCAACCCATTCCTCCAACGTGGGCTGGTACACCATCCCCGACGAGCAGCCGCGCTCAGTGGTGCCCTGGAATAGGGGCGCCAACCCTGCAAGACGGGAGTCACCATCGACAAGAGGAAGACGGAAGCACTCGGTCTGACCACCAAATGACTAAAAATTACAGCGATAAAGTGTATCCTATCCTATCCTACCAAGCATCTCAGCATTAAAAGCCCAAATAAAGTTACCCTCTCTAGCGTCATGCCATAGAACACGTCTTAACCTTTTTCATAAATTTTTCCATTCTTTGCCTTTTGAAAACCCGTACTTAAAAAGAGCACATCGCATTGCCCGCGCCATTCACTCTAACACAGCGTGTCCCCCACAAGCCCATACTGTGACCTTTCAGCAATCGTTTTTTCTGCGCACAACACAAGGCTGGAATGGCCTGCCCACCGAAGTTGCCACTATCATCGACCCACTTGCATTCAAGCGGCTCATCGCAAATTACCATTTGTAATTTGTAGAATCTTTCTGTGTCACTAACCCCCCTCCGTCATGTAATATCTCAACGAGACAGCTTTGAGGAGATAAATAGATAAAGAAATAAATAAGTAAGTAAATAAATAAATAAATAAATAAATAAATAAATAAATGTATGTATTGAGATATCGCACAGGCCCCCACCTCAACATTCCTTGAACAAGCATTTACCACAAACCACTTGAACCTTGCCGCTGCCGTCGCTGCTAGCGAGCACCTGGTTTGCGGGCGTTACCTTAGCAGCGCCACGCTTGAAACTGGCGATGCTTATCGAGCATGCGCCAATGAGGCTTGTGCCGCGAACCGTCACGGCAATGGTATACAGGGATACACAGAGCAAAGGTAAACATTTGTAAGAAACATAAAATTGGAATTTCCGTTCTCATCGAGTAAAGACCATTGGAGCAAATTGCTATAGGATAGTAACACTACACCGGCGATCCCATGAAGCGCTGATTAAATAAACGGTAAACGAGAAAACAGAGAGCCATTAAGAGCAGCGTAGAAACACGTACGTTTCCAGGCGATATCTCTTTAAGCAGCGAAAGCAAAAAGGATACAAAGAACGATCGTACAAAAACGATCGTACGTGGCGATCGTACACCCGCGTATGCGTATGCACCTCGGTAAAATTCTCAGTATAAAGAAATGTCCTTCCGTGAGAGGACTAGGCATTTGGCACAGATTATAGCGGCGACGGTTAAATACGGTGAAGCAAATGTTAGCGCTGCATTTTGGCCTCATAGTACAAGTTATTTTCAATGCTATCAGATTGCGCAAGAACAAAATTCATTGATTATTCGTCCGTTTAAAGCGCAACACAATTCCGTACCATGAATTATGTGAATTAGCGACCCTGCAACTGATTATCAACAAGTAAGGCTGTGTCCAGTGAAATAGACGAAGTTGCTGGCGTTATTCTTCACAATCGCAAGGTCCAGAGAGCATAGTCGCTACTTGCCAGAGTCATTGACTAATGTGTACTAACTAAGCTTATTGCAAACTGTTGCATAACATATATGTGTTTCAGCAGATATTGAATGGCCCAAAAACTGTATACAGAGCCTCCTCTCAACCACCCCTCCACCCCGCTAAAAAATACTCTCAGACAGAAGCGATCCCAACTGGAAAACGCAACGAACCGTTTATCAGCTCGATGCAGCCACATGTTACGATGGGACGCGTTACGCATGCACGTAGTTTTGTCAATTCAAATCAGACCAGCATAAAAGCTGGTCTGATTTACAGCGCAAACGAGTACCCACAACCAGAAATACCAGATCACTTATGATATCGTTATCAGTATTTCTAGAAATTACCTATGGCATATAAAACTAATATGCTTATTCCGCTGTATTAGGTAAAGAAAGAAAATCGTAATGCATGATTTACCCATTACCCAAAGTCCAATAATCAACCTTCGAACTAATCACTATAGCGCACGTACTGCAATACACGAACTCCAGCCAACGATTTCACAAGGCACATACACTTTGAAGCCCGCAGCAGATGACTTATACGCGCTATGAAACTTACAGTAGAAGTGAACTGTTGTCCCGCTAATAGTTTTACTAGAATTGGAACACGAATGCATTCTGTCTCAAACATTGGGAATGCATATCTGTAAGTTGTTGTCTTCCTCAGAACTCGTTCAAAGCGGATAGGCCTCTCAACGACGCGGAGCACGATTCGTACATTACGATATGTGCGGTCAGTTTAATTGTGTAAAAGATAACTAACAATTGTGCATCAGTCAAGCGTTTATTTCGATTTATGGTTCATAATCTCAGCTTCAAAGTAATCAAGTTCGAAAAGTACAATCGTGATACATGTCACAGGTGATTGTTTTGTTTAAGTTAAAAAAAGAACACGTAGTATGTTAGGTATGAGCGCCTCCATGCTGGCCCAGCACTATTAACACGCAATTCTAGCGCAACGTGCGACCGTACTACGATGTCGCCTACATGAGCGCGAAATCACCGCCGCGGCGGCGGCCGCATTTTAGTGGGGTCGAATTCAAAAATGCGCTGGTGTGTTTCAGATTGAAAAAACATTGCTAATAGAGCGAGGACGTAGGAAAGAAAAAAAAAGACAGTAAAAGGCAGAGCGCTAACTTCCAAGCTATATTGAAGTTAGTTATGTGGAAAGTTAACGCTTTGTGTTCAGTTGGTTTTCTTCCCGTTTCCTGGCGCTATTAAAAATGCTTTACCATGGTGTACCAGCAGGCCCAGATGGCGGCGTTCGTACATTGGGTGCATGTTAAAGGACCCCGAGTGTTCAAAATAAATTCAGTCTCCCACTAAGTCATCTCTAATAATGATATCGTGGTTCTGGCACGTAAAAGTTCATATAGTAATTAATCTTAATTACAAGTTCGCCTAAAGTTAAGTTCATTTCAGCCCGCGTGATCTAATAGATTTAGCATCCTGACTTGCTGTACGAATGGATACGAATTAACGTAGGCCAAGAAAAACCTAATCGGTCAACAGGGTGGCCCCAAACAAAATTATGCGAAAACCGGATTCGCAGCGTGAATGACTGTATCTCCACAGAATGCGCAGTACACAGTCACCTCAGCGTCACCAAAGGTAAATGAAGATAGTAAAACGGGTGTGTCACACGCAATCAGTACAATACGAGTTAAAAGGAAACACGTTCGGGTAACGGCATGCGTGCGAATTATCACAAGATCAGATTCGAGGTGGAAATATTTTAAACAGCGCTGCCGTGCCGCGCAGGTGTCGAAGAGTAATGAACATGCCAAACAAATTATTCCAGCTAAGCGAGCTTGCCTGCTTACCAAGCCATGCAGTTCTACGTCGCCAATGAGCGACACTTGTCGAAACATTAAAGTCTCGGCATGCCTACAGCCCCCGCTTTGATAAACCTGACATGAGTGATTAACTCTCCGTAATGGTCCCCCTATGTATATGGTAACTCTCCAGAACGAATTCCGCTGACCATCGATCAGGGCAATTTAATTAGGTATTAAAGTTTGTCAGTGTAGCACTGTGCCTCACACGCCTGTCAGAATCGCGGATAACAACATGAAAACACGTCAAGTAGTTGCTCACAGTGTTGAAAAACCATTCACATATATGAAATTATATGTCTAAACTTTTAATTTGACACCACGGTAAGCTCACAGTATACCCTTCGAGCGCGTCGCGCAGACGTGCCATGCCCATGCGAAGGACATTTCGGGGTGACGATTCTCAGAAGTAAGGCATTTTCATGCGGTAGTCATTTTTCGTCAGCGAAATCACGACATTGGCCCGGCAGGATCCTCTTTCAGAGTCAAAGAAGCGACGCCGCGTAATCAAAGGGTCAGCGTTGGTCCTTAGTTTACCACACTCATACCCTACAAAGCCCAGTACGCTCCGACTCGACCACAGAGGTAATATAACGCACTTCAGAGACAAAGCTCCTCGTAGCACCCATGCTTTGAAACTGGCAACCGCAAGGGCGCCGCAATGTTGATGCTACTAGTTTACCAAACGAGATGAACGCTTGTGTCATCAAGAATATAGGGCAAACTCTGCTTTGCGATTGGGAACAACAGCACGTGCTGCACAATATTGTTCTCACTAAACCGCTTTTTGCTAAAATAACGATAATCTTATTGTAAGAAAAAATGTTTTATATATTCAAAAGGAATTGTGGGGAACTACGAGCGTACCATGGAATTTGCATTCAACTACAATGTCGCTCTGCCAACGCAAAATCTTGCGCATGACCACTCCGATCCTGCTTTATTTGCAAAGCTGCGTTGACTGTCATTTTCTCGCTCAGCACGATGTTTGTCGACTGATTCACGCGATCATGTGGATGCACGCGAGATGTGGTCATATTGATAAATTCGCAGCTCCGCCCTAAAGGCGAAGTACCGATTGTGATAGCAAAGTAGTAGACAGCTGCACGAAGTAAGGATATCAGTCTTATCGGCCGTATAAGCTCGTAAACATACGCTTACTAACTAAATTAACAATGACAATGTGTGAGCTTGACTCAAAAGATCGCAGAAAGAAACAGATACACAGAGCCACCAGCGCTGTCTTTGTGTGTCTGCTTCTTTCTACGTCCTGTTCAGTCACGCTTACGCACTCTATCATGGATTCAAACCAACTAGCCCGTCAACGTGTTTTAACTAAAAAAACTAGCAAGGTGTCACGCACCCACAGGTAAACTTGAACACATCTTGCTCGATGTTAGCGGAAGATGTCTGTGAAAACGCTGGAGTCAGGAAACGTGGCAGCAGCCGCGAACCAATCGACCTCCGCGGCCGTGCATATGTCTCTTCAAGGCGACAGAAAAGTCGAAATCACAGCTCATACCAAGCTACCGGCCGTGCACGTACTCCGCAAACATCGCAGCTCACTTGGAAGATGAGGCCCGTGCTGGCGCGCACTTTGGCCGCGTCGCAGATCGCTTTCAAGACGCACGAGCGCAGCCAACAGGTCCCTGCGGCGTCCACCGAAGGCGTCCACTACGGCGTCTGCGATTCGCGTGGCCAACGCCGTAGTAGACGCCGCGGTTGTCTGCACTCTGTACGGAGCAGCGGGCGAGAAGAACATCGAGGCATCCTGGCAGCCGCCGGAGAAGAACGCCCCTCCTCCCTCGCCTGAGCACCCTGCCTCTCGCGCCACAGGAGAGGGCACGCATCTGGGCGGCGTTTCTCGCTCGCAAATGCGAGATTGAAGCGCGTTCACCTGCGCACCTCTACAAGCTTTCAGTCATACGGAACCTCACGGCGACGGCGACGGAGTGTCCGTATATTTGCTAGCGCAATAAAGAAACAAAAATACACAAAAAATGAATTGCTAGAATTTACTTACCGAAACCACCATATGATTGTCAAGCACGTAGCGGATGACTCCAGATTAGTTTTGGGTACCTGTGGTTCTTTATCGTGTACCTAAATGTAAGTATACTGCAGTGTGTTTGATTTCGCCCCCATTGAATTGCGGCCGCCACGGAAGACGTTGAATCAGCGGCCTCTAGCTAGGCAGTGCAACGTTAGAGCCACTGGTTTGTCACAACGAGCGGTAATGTGGAAGATACGCTTAATATATCATGTATGTTGTCCTCATAATGCTGTAATTACTAAAATTAACATTAGGAAAAATTGGCAGTGGCTTAGCTCGGCTATGCCAGGATGTAAGTAGCGAAAGCTAAAGAATAGCATGGTTAGCCTTGGTTAATCTTGATTGCAGGACCAGGTTAGTCTGGTTGTCTAGCTATGTTTCGCCGTTTAGCCAGTCGTTCGGCACGCTGTTTGTTTCCTGGGTGATTCGTTTCCTCTTCACCTCTATCCGATGTCGATTCCAGGCCTCCTCCTGCCTATCAGAATTGTCGCCGTCCATACTGCCGCCATAACTGTGCTTGTGGCGCACGCGAGCTCTCTTTTTCAACCCTCCGACATATTATCAGGCATGCGACGCAGCTAGCGAAGTGAGCGGAGACGAGCGCAACGAGGAGGAACGTGGTGTGACGTCATACCAAACGGCAGCAGTGGAAAGGCGCGGCGCTGCGCAGCGGCGGAACACCTGTGGCTTGGTGCTACTAGTGACGCATGCACAGTAGTGACTAAGGAGCGAGATAGAGAGAAATATCCGCGGCGAGGTGCGCGTTGTGACGTCATGTGCCAACTCGGAGCACTGCCACAGCGAAATCGCAAGTTCGTGGCCAATAAAGCTTCCGCTTTAAAATACTGACGAGTCATTCCAATCTTTTATGGTGGATGACCAGCGAAGCTGTTTAGCACGCGACACAGAGGTGACCATGAATATTGAACAGAGGTACGAACATATTTATATTCTCAATCTGTGGTCATATATAAGTACGCACACTCAAGCGATATAAGTACGCACACTCATTCGCGTATCACTTCTATTGTTACTTGTGTTCGTCAAGTAAGACAATGAATGGCTCATAGCCCCTTAAGCGATGACTCATACACCCGTAAGCGTGGCCTCCTCATTACGACGACAGAAGTGAAATTCTATGCCGGAATGATGAGCGGCAACGCAGCCAGCTGTTGAAGAAGACGACGAAAACGAACGCGCGAGCAGTGGCACTAGCGCGTTTGCGGGTTCGCGTCGAGAATTTTTTAACAATCCTGTTTGAAAAGTTGTATAACACATTTTTTTTCAGAAACACCTATTCTTACACTTTTGCTTGGGACTTACTTGGGTCCCACGTGTGACAAGGGTAGTTCGAGGGCACGTTACAGGCCCCCTAGTCCACAAGGGTATGTGACATCGAGCTTGGACCCTTGCTGCACAATCACCATGATCTGCCCACCTGAAGATTTATTTTTTTGAACACCTCGGACGCATTTTTGTCCAGTTCCTAGCCATGGACAGGCTCGCAGTAAAAATACAGATGGTAATTTGACAGCGTCGTGCTACGCGAGCACGCAGTCTGAGCGAGAGCATAAGTTTCAAAATCTAGCTATTCAAACCGAAGCGCAGCACACGGCAAAGGCGAGTCATCCCTGTGACGGCACAGGAGTGTCATCATAGCGCCGCCATCGGTAGCGCACGAGGCCAATAGCTAAAATGTATCCCGTCACGTACAAAAGCACCTTCGCGACCTGCTCGGTGCATTTCTATGTCGAAGTCAATGACCTTAAATTCTTTGCCTTCCCTAGCGTACAAATTTCATTATTTAATGTAATCACTGCCCGGTCGATGCCATGCCCCTGCATTTCGACCTCTGGCACTGTGGACGTTCGCTTTGCACTTCCTTTGCAAAATTACGCAGGTCGGTAACGCCTTTAGCTATTGGCGTCGCGATCCGAGTTCCCTTTCCCTGCAGTACTCAATCACTCCGCCCATTATCATCACCAGCTGCCTCTTCTGCATTATATCCCACACGTGTTGCTTGGCTTTCGCTGCCACTTCCCTAATCGGCCTCCCCGGTAGCGCACTAATCTGGACATGCTCGTCTGCGCCTGACCTCTTCATAGACATCGGTTCTACTTTACGCATGTTTATATCCCAAACAACGAGTCGAACGTGTTATTCCTCCTCGCTGCCGAAAGCTGCACCTGAGGCAGCAGTGCCCTCCCCCCTTATCTCATCTATTCCATTTGTTTTATTCCGCGGCCGGCGCGTCAGTGATAGCTGTTACAATGCTACAACAGGCAAAGTGCGGCGTCCCCACGCGGCGCTGATAGTCTTGTGTTTAGTTGTGCCACGTCTGGCAACAGCGGCAAGAGGCCGCGAGAGAGAATGAAGGCAGCTCGCTATGGATGGATGGCTCGCCATGTTCCTTGTTCACGCGAGGGCCTAATGGCCTACTTCTTTTTCCGGTAGTTACCGACTACCCCCGGCCAACATTACATTTATCTATAGCCCATTCCTGACTAGCACTGATGTGTCCGCCACTGCTTTCCGGTGTGATGGTTTCAGCTTCTTTACGTGTTGTCGCTTCGGAGCCAGCTCCGTTCGCGATCCTTGCATCGAAGCTTGCTTGCTTGGTGGAATGGTGGTCCTCCGCTTTATTTCTAGGTTGGCTAGCTTATCCTCTACAACGTTCCTTTGCTTCTGCTCGATTTGTTGTTAATTTTCTAGCTTCTCAACCCGCTTAGCTAGCTTATTTCTCTCCACAAGGACAGAAAAAAGCTGCCACGTTGCCATCGCGCACTGACTCCAACCACTTTTCTTGTAACGCGAACGAACGCTTGCACTCACAAAACCACAGCCTGAGTTTCTCCTAATCAAATTGTACTAACAAGGCGTCGTGGACAAGTAACCTTACTTATAGAAAAATATACAATTATCCGTTACCAAAATATATCTAACCCAAAAGGCCAAGAAACTGAGCAGCATGAAAAACGTTAAGTATAAATTGCTAGTTTAACCTTACAGTTCTAACAAAGAAATGATGGAAAATGAAAGTAAAGAACACGTCGCCTTGGCACGTCTTTTTGCTGAACTGAGAAGACACTTCTAATCAGCACGTCTGCTTCCTCTGGCGTCAAGAATCCGCGTTAAAACCCGCTGTCGTCATAATGACTTGCCAGTACACTCAGTGCCTCGAGCTTCCCGCGGTCATCCTGCCACCTCCACTTCCCGCCAAATGACTTGTTTACGCCATTGGTGAAACTTTCCGGTTTTAAGCTGCCGAAAATGGATTACCACATAGCCAAATTATTTACAGTACTAACTTATGTTTTATTGCCCACGTTCCAGGACACAAACAAAGCACGTGTAGCACTGCGGGCACGTTCCTTGGTCAGCTTCAGTCGAACCCCAAGCCCAGGTCATGGGTGGTCTAAGGACGGCTACAGTTCCAAGTCTCCAAAAATATACATCCTACACGCGTGTAAAGTAACCAAGAAAGATGCCGACACACGAGTGGAATATTGCGCGTGTCCCGACAGAAGGTAGATTTCAGTGTTTAGTGGGGAGTGCGCAGATCAGACGGAATGAAGTCAAGTTTCTCATATGAGTGAGGTAGCTAAACAGCTTAGTCAGCCATGTAGTTGAAAAAATTTCTGACAAAGGTCCTGTGTTAAACTGCACCTAATTTATGACATTGCATGACTTATTGAGTTATGGAATTTATTGGCACATTGGTAGCGTTCTGTTCACTTGATCATGTGCTTCCCCACAAGCCATCTCTTGCCTTGTTGACTGCTCCCGTAAATTGTAGATCTCATTTCAAACAAAATATAATTGTTAACTACGATGGCTATCTTTTCCACAGGAAATGTCATCTGCAGACATTTCCTAATATATTGTTTCCTGTTCCTCCTTTTTGTTGGCACACAGATCCCGATATACTCCTAATGGTGTTGAAATGAATAGCAAATCTTAATGAGGAGAAAGTAACAATATTTAGTTCGTCGTGAACTGACAATACATACGTAACCTCTTGAAAATCTTGGCTAACAAGTCACTCCAGAGAAAGACTGGACAGTCTCAGCGCAGTATTTTTTATATCTAAAACGGTGCGTTTAAATGCTGCTTTATCTATGTCATGGCCTCATACCCGAGATCTATATAACGTTCTGTTCTGGCCTGAATTTCACGTTTTTAGCGAAAGCCAGCTGTTCCGACCGAGCTGAATTAGGCATGAGATTAATCAGTGTCATGGTTCTTAGAACGCAAGCACTGCTTCTGAGCACATGCTTTGAAGCTCAAATAATATAAGAAAAAAGTAATACCTACTGAGCTCACGGCATTTGTAAATGTCCTAGTGAAAAGCATGCAGAATATTCTTTAGGAGCGAATGCGAATTTTGTTAGCAATGAATTTGTTGCTCGTGCCTACTATTTTATGCATTTCCGTCACTTTCGCAAGTGGAAAATCAGGTGAGTTCTATTCGCAGTTAAAATAGATGCAGAGATTAATAACGAGCCATATATACGTGTAGTCAAGTGAACTAATCCTAAAGTTTGGCTGACGAAGGACACTTCCAGTCGGCATGTCAGTTCCCTGTGGCGTCTAGAAGCTGCGCGAGAACAGGATCCAACGCACCTGTTTAAATCTGTAAAGCAAAGCTTTACTGCAGTTGTTTTATTTAGTAATGTATTCATTTATTTTTACACTTGCAACCATCGAGCGCTTTGGAGAAGAAGGGGGCAGGTTGCAATACTACTGATCAAGAAAGCGTGCTGATGTAACAATATTAAACACTGCGGCTCAAACAAAACTACTCAAATGTCACAGTGGTTGTATGGAGCCTCACGCGTTAGGTTAAGAGCTACGTCAAAGAGAAGGTATATTAACACCAAAAATATATTATAATGTTTTCTGTAAACAGTGATCAGATGGCGCTAACGCGGCACTGCCCATTTAATACATATTGGCGGGTCACTTCAACGACGGTTCTTCGCGCATAATTGACATGACGTCATATGGTAGGGGGAAAAATTTATGGAAACAGGTGTACGTATCTTGGTTTTCTTTATCCTGAAAGGGTGGTCACGCTGACTGCATATATAGGCTGGTGATCCTAAGTAAATGCCCCTGCCTAGGGCAAGGCGATTAGGCTAAACGTCACATTGGTAAGCAGTATGTAAAAGTGTATATCGCATTGAAAGGTTTGGCAAGCCAAGCAGCCTTTACTTTCCGTCATACTATAAACAAACCAGTAATTATGAGTCACTTAGCGAGCAGCACGGTTGCAAACTTCTTCCAGGCGGTCAACAATACTTGGGTGTGTTAGTTCCATACAGAGCATGTGTACCCAACAAGGCCCCTAATTTTTGATAAAAATAAGCGTTTTTTACCTCTTGAGGTGCCAATTAAATTTCTGCGAATGAAGTTAAGAGTGACCAGTACTTTTAACGTGATTGCCTCTATGGGCCGATTCCAAGCTAGGTTTGATGAAAAGGTTGCACTTAGCTTAAGTGGTCTACAAATTGTGAGATCGCCGGCAGTCGTCTTATGGACAACATTTATTCCACGTGTGAAAGGATAGAACATCAGGGCGTTGTCATAATGAGGCACGCCTAGATCATGCAGGATCGCAAGACGTCAGCTTTTCTCATCACTGCTATGTGATAAACGCTACATTAGTAACGAGCATGCGCCCAATCATGTTTACGTTCGTGTTGTGCAACGTGTCACCTACCACAATGTACAGGCACTATAAATGTGAAAACGTTATTCTCGCGAAACATTTATATTAATGCACAAGAGCTCTTGTAAGCAATACCAAAATAGAAAAGCCAAGTCAGGCGGATGCACAGTGTGAGATGTCTACGCCACAGCGGAGGGCTCCGGACTACTGGAATTCATTAGAGCGCATTCCACAACCGGTACGCGAGCGTGTTGTGCTCCATCGCCATCAAAATCCGCCCGATCAGGCCCGGTTGAACCAGCGAGCTCATTTTCACTAGCGCATCGCTATAGCTACTATGCTATCGTGACAGATAAGGTTGCGGTTGGATGCAAAAATACTGTTTTGCTAAGAGATTCATTAGCGACGGACGCAGGTAAACGGGCCGCGGTCAGAAGCGTTCTGCCAAAGACAGCAACCACGAGCTCACGCCGGTGGCGATGCTGCTGAGGCGCAGGCTACTCTTCGTCATAATTGCCCTCTGCAGAAAATGGCGCCATCTTGGCGGATTAAAGCGAAGAGACTACTATTGGGTCGTAGTACAGTTTTATAGGAGAGACGTAGACAAGTTCGCGGCTGTGATGGCGTAGGTCGTCGATGACGTGAGGGGCTTTACGATGCAATAGGCGGAGGATGTTTGCTCCAGGACGCTGTAGGGTCCAAGTTATTTTTCGACAAGCTTTGGGAAGAGGCCGGGTGTGGTAGCGGGTGCCCGAAGCCATGCGAGAAAGCCAGAAGAAAAAAGTTGGTGCAGCACGGTCGGGAACTTGACCGGATTGCTGCTGCCACTGACCCTCGGCGGAAAAACAGTGGGCAAGCTAGCGGCATTCGCCGGCATGTCGAGCATTTTCAGATAGCGCAGTACTTTCGGAAGCGTCAGGTTTGTATGAAAGAATGGTATCGAACGTATTCGATGGTTGTCGTCCGTATAGGAGTAGTGCGGGGGAAATCTAGTAGTTGCTTGGGTTGCAGTATTGTACTCATACGTTACGAAAGGGAGAAAGAAATTGGCCCCAATTTGAATAATCAGAGGCGACACCAAGAGCATATCGCCAGAAGCACGGCTGAAGCGCTCGGTCATGCCGCTAGTATGCGGATGCTACGCGGTACTGGCGCGGTAGACAATTCAGCATTCGTCGAGTAGTGCCTTCAAACGGCCGGCAAAAGAGGCGTGGCCTCTATCGCTCTGAGGTTCGCGAGAGCCACCGTGGCGAAGAAATAAATGTTTAAACAGAAACGGTGCAACGTCGCGGGTGTTGGCGGTCGGCAGAACGGCTGTTTCAGCGTTTCCCTGCCGAAGTGAATGGTAGCAATCCGTATATGTCAATACCAACACTATCAAAGCGTCGACTAAGGCAGGGAAGGGGTTGTGACGGGTAGATTTGTCCGGGAGGTAATTTTCAGCGTTGGCACTTAGCACAGGAGCGAATGGACTTTCGGACGTAGTTAGATATGCCGCGCCAATAAAATCGGAGGCGTAGTCAAGCGTGAGTTTTGAAGTGGCCGGCATGCGCGCATTGTGGGTCTGCTTGGAAAGCGCCGCCGATAAAGTCACGGAGATGGCGGGGTGTCACAAGAAGCCACTTGCTCCAGTCACAAAGGTAGATACGGCGATAAGGAAGGCGTTGCGAATGTAGAAGGGGGTAGTCCGGCAGGGAAGAGTGCGAGATGGTGAAGAGGTGCATGGATCAGAAATGATGCTGACGAGAGCACTGATCCAGGGATCCTTACGCTGCTCCGACGGCATGTTACGCAGTGCATGATATGTAATTATGGGGTGAAGAGCGGATAGGCCAGTGCAGTGAGCGGAGTCCGGTGAGCGAGAAAGGGCGTGGGCGTCCGTGTGTCTACGGCAGGAATGGTAGAGAACGCCGATGTCGTATTCCTGTCGGTTAAGGGCCCAGCAAGCAGAAAAAGTGAGAAAAAAGCATGCATAGAAAGGCAGGGAGATTAACCAGAGGCAGTTCTGGTTGCAGCAAGCAAGTGTGCAAGATAGGACATTGACGGTGGACAACCACCAAAGGGCTTGGTGGTCAGTGACGACATCGAAAGGGGGACCATACAGATATGAACGGAATTTCCAAAGGGCCCAAATAATGGCTGAATACTATTTCTCTGCAACCGAGTAATTAGCCTCGACCTTTTAGTGAGTTCGGCTCGCGTAGGCGGCGATATATTCATCGAACCCCGCTTTTCGTTGCGCGAGTATGGCGCCGAGTCCGATGCTGCTGGAATCGGTGGGGACCACGGTGGATGCTGCAGGATCGAAGTGGCGGAGGATAGAGGGCGAGGTTGGCAGGCGGCGTAATTTCGTGAAGGCTACCTCGCAAGCGGGCAACCAAGCGTCGCGAATTACAAGGTCTGTGAGGGGTACACTTATGGAGGCGAAATTTCAAATGAAATGATGCAAATACGAACATAAACCAAGAATTTTTTGTAGCTCCTTTAACCTCTTTGGATATGGAAAGTCGGCGACAGCGCGGAGTTTGGTGGACCCGGAAGGATGCCGTCTCGCGATAAAACATGGCCAAGAAAGGTGAGCTTTCAGGTGCCTAACAATTTTTTTTAATGTTAATTGAAGTCCCGCGTCAGTGAGGCATTTCAGAACGTACTCGAGAGGGCTTAGATGTGCAGGATATCCCCGGAAAAGACAATCATATCATCCAGGTAGCATAGACATGTGTTCCATTTGAGGCCGCGTAAAATATTGTCCATCATCCACTCAAAAGAGGCTGGAGCGTTACACAGGCTGAAAGACAATGCGATGAATTTGTATAATCCGTCAGCTCTTACAAATGCTGTCTTAGGTCGATCAGATGGTGCCAAATGGACTTGAAAGTATCCAGAACGTAAATCCAGCGAAGAAAAGAACTTTACTCGCTGCAAACAGTCGATGTTGTCGTCGATGCGTGGTAACGGGTGAACATCCTTGCGCGTTATCTTGTTCAGACGTCGGTAGTCGAAGCAGAACCGAATAGGGCCATGCTTTCTCTTAACGAGAAGGACTGGTGACGCCCAGGGTTGCACAAGGCGACGCTTGAGCATGTCGGCAACCTCGTCATCAATGACACGGCGCTCTGAGGCGGATACACCGTAAGGGAGTTGCCGTAGAGGTGCATGATCGCTGGTATCTATCTGGTGAAAAACGGTTTATGTGTGGCCAAAACCAGAAGCATGGCTGTCGAACGAATTGCGGAACTTCTGCAGGAGAGCGATAAGCTGGCTTCGTTAAGACGATGACGTTTGATCGTTGATGCAGCGGTGTAAACCGTCTATGACTGATCAAACGTGGGGTCACAAGTAAGTAAATGCGCTACAGTCCGCAAAAGTAGAAGCAGCGCCGAATATGCAAAATGTGTCGGTCGGTTGAACAAGGCCTACGCATTCACCATGAAATACAGGTAAAGGGTACACCGTGGGATTGTTGACGAGCATCTTCATGACGCCAGTGCGAAGCGTAAGGAGAGCAAAAGGCAGTGGAGAACATTTGCGGCGAATGAACACTTCAGAGGGCGTAAAGAGAACAGTACCACGAGAAATATTGGCGCATGACACAGGCACAAGCAGCAAAGAGCACGAAGGATCGACACTGTCTTCGGAAGCAAACAGTTAATCACTAGAAGGGCAGCTTTCGATAGTCTCAAGGTCGGGAAGTGCAGAAAGATCGAGTTCGGCCTGACAACGGTCAATAACAGCGTTATTATTTGCAAGGAAATCTCAGCCTAATATAATTTCACGGGAACACGAGGGCAGCACCATGAATTCGACGGTATGCGTAGTCCTTGAATGAAGACTCGAGCAGCATAGGCCAGCGAGAGGCGTAATATCTTGAGCGTTCAAGTTTCGAAGGGAGAAGTCGGAGAGAGGCGTCAAAAGCTTTCGTAGTATGCGACAGAGGTCAGTGGAAATTGTGGACGTGGCGGCTCCTGTATCTAAAAGTGCCAGGATGGCGATTCGTTCGACAGACACTTCAGTTACATTGGCTGGAGAGGGACGAAGACTTGGGCACTGCGACGTGGACACAGTTCGTGCCTCGGAGACTGCGGCTATCAGTTTTCTTGCTCGGTGTACACGGTACGGCGCCGCATCGGAGAAAGCGAGTGACGACGTGGAGCTGGCAAGCGGCGAGTAGACGAGGGTGAGCGATCAGGGGAAAAGGAAGAGGTAGGAAGGCTGGAAGGCAAAGAGGAAAACTGAGCGGGGAAACGCGGCATTCGCCAGATGTTCGGAAAAGGAAGCATGCAATGACCCCAGCGGCACGCCACCTGACCAGGCACCATCTGTTGATGCCACCAGATGGTGCCGCCACCATCTGGTCGGGTTACAGCGAGTGGACCTTTGCGTCACAACACAAAAATACTACTTTATTAGAAGTACCTTCAGGCGCCAGCCTTGCTTCTCTGGCTGCGGACGGCGCCTAACGGCGCGAAAGTGAGCACCGGTCAAGCAAACCTAACGTTTTAAAAGATCGCGTGCCTGGCATTCATTCGCACTGCTTTGTACAATCAACAAAAGTGCGCAAATTCTATTTCTTCACTTCATTGGCATACTCAAGACGTGGTAACCTTTGGGACAGCGCACATTTCGAGAATTTCTACCGAGCGCATCATGCTTAAATTAGAGGTCCCAAGCGCGCTGGCTAGATGCTTTCATTATCTTTTCTACAGTCTCTAGGTAGTACATGTTGCAATAAAATGAACACAGACGCAACTTGCCTAGTGAAATAATTCATGATAAAGTAAATTATATGCATGTTCCATGATTTAACCTGCAATCTCAGTAGTGTAGCCAACTTTACATTATTTTTCCCTATACCTATAGACTTTAGGTGTTTCTTAGGGAAATAGGTAAATTTGCCAAATACGGAGTAATTGTTAACTTAGACATCGAAATTATAGAAAGGCTGTTATGACGACTGTGTTTCAGTTTGTCACCGCAAGTTACCTTTGGATTACCATGTGAAATATACTTTTGTTCCTACTCCAGAGTAGTGAACGCCTGTCGCCAAATATACAACAGCTGCAGATGCACTGGGTCATCAACAACATACTGCTAGTGCTATTTTGTCTTTCATACCACTAGGTGTGTTTTCGATGTTTCTGAGCCCTATTGATGGTATACATATCGGTGACCGGCGAAACAAATGTATGTTGCAGCACCAAACAAAGCAGCACGGGGGAATCTGAATATCACGGGACACAGTTACCTAGCGCCTAGCCCACTGATGCGATTGTTCTGCTACACATGCGTCTTCGCACATGCATCCTAAAATTTTCCGGGAGCCACCCGAGGCAGAGCAAACTTGGACAGAGTTTGGCAAGTTTTGCTTTCGAGCAAAGATAAAAATAGCTAACGCAGCTGCGTGCTTCGCTGCAAACGACGTATAAGCGCATAAATGTGGCGGCGTTACGACAATGCAAGGCTTGCAAAAAAAATGCATACCATTCAGATTTCTGTAATGAAGCGACACACTCATCTGAAATGGTTCCATACTGTAGCAGAGGTCCGGTGCCCACTTCCTCACAATTCGAATAAAGTTCCCTCTAATCACGTCCCTTTGCTCTACTTGCAAAACAAGGTTGGCCAAGAATGATGTGTAATCGCGCAGACTTCTTCTACTGATATGTTAAGCAGGAGGCATACCTGCGAGCCTAACTCGCCACTGCATATTTATTACAGCTTAAGGTCAGTGCATTCGCTATTTTAACATTTTATAGTGAGCTTTGGTACCAACTAAAAATTTGTAGTTTATTTTCATAATACAAACATTCATCTATGCACAAATCCACACAATAAGAAACCGATTACCAGCAACGTTTTGCAAAATTGTAAGGAAGCACTCTCTGACTTTCCTTTGGTGCTGTAGCTTGACGACTGGCATTGAACCACTTGTTCAAGCTCATACAATAATATTTCAGCCATAATAAACAGTTGAGCTCGTAGAAAACGGTTTCTTTTAATTGCATTTGAATTCGCAGGAATAAAAAGTTGCAATACAGAAGACACGACGTCAGCGTTTGTAAAGATACTAAGGCTTGGAGTGGAAACCATGAATCTGGACCCGCTCCCATTGCCGGAAGTGTCCCTCGACGTTCCGACGTTGGGTGGCGTGAAATTGCAAGACGCTAGCCTCTCGGGACTCAGCAGCGCTCGGAGGACGGGAACAAATTACCTCAAGTCAGACAATCGCGGCCTCCAACTGCGCGTCGACGTCGGAACCGGCCGTCTCGCCATCAACTGTACCACGACGATTTCTGTCCTGCTCTTGTCTGTTCACGTGGACATATTCGTCAATGTGGACACTACCCGCATCACGCTTCTGATCAAGGAGTAAGTTTTTCCAAAGTAAAAATATTTTTGTGCGAAGGCTCCACTGAATTATTTTCGCTCTATCATCCAACGCGAACTCCGAAACTTGTGCGACTGCCGCGATTGCGGCACTGCCATATCCTAGTTTCTACAAGTGCCTAATGGCATGCCCCATAAGTGATTCTACTGCTTTACAGGATCTCAGTATTATGGCCAGTAACAATAACTTCATATACCAAAAGAGCTACGACCTTTGTTTTCAATTTTGCTTTCATTTGGGCTGCTTCTGTCTCACTTGTTTGATTTAAGAACGAGATGGGGGGGGGGGGGGGTTAACCGACGGCCCCGATTTTTATTAAGCAGATCGTGAGAAGCCAACAAACAAGGAGAGGAGGAGACAAACGAGAGGAAAGACAGGGAGGTTAGCCAATGTAATTACCGGCTGGCTACCCAGTGCTGGGGAAAAGGGTAAAGGGAATAAAAGGAGAAAGAAGAAGAGGAAAAAAATGGAAACCGGAAAATTCAAACAGTAACGCGAAACTACGCGCTACAACATTCAAAGGCGGTCGCACAATTCGCATCTCCTTAAAAACTTAAGCAAAGCCCTTAAGCCTTAAGACACCAAGGAAGATATAGGGGAAATTACTTGTACTTAATAATTGAATTCAAGAAATGAAAAATAATGTCAATTAAAGTAGACAAAAAAAAAACAACTTGCCGCAGGTGGGGAACGATCCCACGTCATCGCACCTTAACTAGTTTATAAGTGTTCAAAGCCACCAGTATACTTGCATCGTCTCACTTGATTTAACTGATGAGTTAAAATGTTGCCTCACAATAAACTGCAAGATTCAATTTAATTTTTGCCGCTTTGTTCACCTGGAACAAAGTTAATTATAATGATTGAACGAAATATACGGGACCCATGTTCTTATTCTCGAATAAATCGGTTCCTACCTTTAATACAGAAGGTGAAGATTTTTCTGAACACGTGGTAGAATTTTAATTATTCAGTTGATTACGTTACAGGGCTGGCAGCCCTTCGATTCATAACCGAGGAACGACTATGTCAAAAGCTACAATACTAGCTGGAGTAATGGAAAAATCTAGCTCACCAACCTTGATGTATTATTTCAAAATATTTGTACGTAGACTTAAACTGCACGCTGAAGATTATTCTTTACAAGAGATCAAGAGCTATCAGCCGTTTTACACTGATTATTTTAGGCCATTTACTCCTAGCCTTCGAGGTTTTTGATTTTAGAACTTTATCTTAGCCTACACTTATATATATGAGAAACATCGGAAAGAAACTCTAACCACGGATCTGTTTTATTAATTGATATACAATAAAACTGGGGAAGCCTGCCGAAAACCTGCTTGTGCATCACACTTCTCGGTTAGTTCCATAGCACGGGTCGAGAAACGCAGAATATGGCATTGTGAGGAAAAATAAACACAAGATATTATACGTAGGACAAAGTGGAACAGAGAGAAAAAAAGGGGCAGACTCTGCACACAGACCGCGCCACCACGAGTGAAGGAGCGTGCTGAGCAGCTGCAATGAACATGCTCCCATTCGAATAACCTACAAACACCCAGTCACGGAAGAATAACACCTGGACTACAAGACGTGCTAAAATACGGGTTGCGATAGTCCTCGTTCGTTGTCTACAAGCGTAGGCTTGAACGGAAGCACACGCTGGCTATCGTTGCAGGCGCACAAAAGGTCGGCCCATTTTATTCTTTTTTTTTATTTACAGATACTGTTGTCTCCATACGGGACAAACCAGGGGGTGAGTCAATGAAAAACCTCGAAGATACAAGAACTCGTTTGAATAAAAGGGTTGTTGATCACGCAAAAAAGCGAAACAGCTTTGCAGAATGCCGATCAAAGACAACTAATAAATACTAAGAGAACATCTATGTTTCACTTCTGCGAAAAATTGTTCCGTGGGTAGTCGTCTAACGGATCCATCAAGTTTGTTACACAGTTCGATTGTTGGTGGAAGGAATGAAAATTTAAAGCGGTTCAGTTGCGACCTAAGCGGGACAATGTTCATGGAACCAGTGCGCCTGGTGCTGGGAACAGAGCTGGTGACGAAAGATATACGCACAGAGACATGAACAGAAGAGCTTAAATTTCTGTGAAACATGATAAGACGGTCATATTCGCCGGACTGATCACCGGACTGACTCGCAAACCGACCAAGACCGTTGCAGGATTTCGGACGCAAGTGACGGCCACGGAGGAGACACTGGAAGCGCGCAGTAGGCAACACAGTGGCTAATTGTTTACGGCTAAGTTCGAAGCGCAAGCACTAGGCTTCTACCATCTCCGGGAAACTAACAAGGAAACCTGCGTAAACGGGCTAAAATATTTCCTGCGTGGTATCCTCAGGTGGCCTCGATCACAAGTATTGTGAGGAAATATGTTCATCGGTCCCTGACAGTTCCCGGTGTGCACTATAGGAGTGCTCAAACCGCCGCAACCTAAATCAGAAGCGATGAATTACGCCGCCGTCACCTGCCGACTAGTTCCGCCGCTGTGTCCGCGCCAGCGTCCTGTTACGCCGCCAGCTCCATCGCCACACACCACTGCAGCAGCCAGCCAGCCCACCCGTCGGCAGGGGAAACGTCCCCAAGAAGACAGGCACAGGGCGCACCTTAAACCACAGCCCACTGTTGCTTCTTTTCACCTCGACCAACCTTCCTTGCGGCGCACATCTGTGGTTGTTCACCGTATTGACACTCGTGACCGCGCTCCCCTGCGCCAGTGTCCTTACCGGGTATCACCGACCGAACGCCACGTTTTCAGCCACAACGCCAACGATATGTTGAAACGTGGCGTGGTTCAAGAATCTCACAGTCCCTGGGCTTCTGCGGTCGTGTGGTGCGTGAGAAGGATGGTTCGATCAGGTTTGGCTTCGATTACCGCCGACCAAACAAGATTACACGCAAGGTTGTATATCCGCTACCGCGTATTGAGGACGCCCTGGATGGCCTTCAAGGAGCCGAATATTTCTCGTCGCTGAATCTGCGCTCCGGCTACTGACAAGTGCCCATGGCTGAATCCGACCGCCCAAAAACGGCTTTTGTTACCCCTGACGGTTGATATGAATTTAATGTGATGTCTTTCAGCCTTTGCAACATGCCTGTTACTTTCGAGAAGATGATGGACTATATTCTCAGAGGATTCAAATGGCAGACCTGCGTGTGCTACTTAGATGATATAGTAGTATTTTCTGCAGCATTTTCCTCTCGCATCGCTCGCCTTGAATAAGTTCTAGAGTGTCTCACTGCCGCAGGATTACAGCTAAACTTGAAAAAATTGTCATTTTTGCAGCCGTAAACATACGAACTTCCGCCACGTAGTCTCGAAAGAAGGCATCTTACCGGATCCTACGAAGCTTTTTGAGGTTGCCTATTACCCCAAGCCCTGCCCTGTAAAGGAGTTCCGTAGCTTCATCGGCTTGTGCTCGTATCTCCGGCGTTTCGTCCGCAATTTCGCCTCCATTATCGCTCCCTTGACACAGCTTCGTGCCGGCAGCACTGACCTCTTGACGTGCAATCCCGAGTTTGATGAGTCATTTACAACGCTTCGCCGAGTCCTCACATCCCCTCCTATACTCCGTCACTTTCATCCTACCGCACCTACTCAAATCCACACGGACGTTAGTGGTATCAGACTTGGTGCCGTACTCGCCCAACGCATGCGTGTCTTTGACGAATATGTTGTGGCATATGCAAGCCGTGCACATAGAAAGGCAGAATCAAATTGCTCGGTAACGGAAACGCAATGTTTGGCCTTTGTTTGGGCGATCGGTAAATTTCGTACTTAACTTTAAGGTCATCAATTTGACGTTGTAACCGACCACCATGCCCTGTGTTGGTTATCGTCGTTGAGAGATACCACTGGACGCCTCACTCGCTGGGCTTTAGGCCTTCAAGACAACGATATTCGTGTCATTTATCGCTCGGGACGGAAACACTCGGACGTAGATGCCCTCTCCCTTTCGCCCCTATCATCTGAACCTGTCTGCTCAACCACTTCCATCTGCGATTCGTCACACCCTACCATCACCGACATGCCGGTGGAACAGCGCAAAGATCCCTTGATCGTTTCGATGGTTGAGCATATATCTCAATCTTCGGCTTACTCACCTTCTCGCACCCTTCGTTGTCAAGCTCCACACTTTGTCGTTCGCGAAGGCTTGTACCGTCGGAATTACTTAACCGACGGCCACAGGTGGCTCCTTGTTATTCGTCGTCATCGGCGCTCGGACATTTTCAGTGTTTTCCACGATGACCCCAATGTGGCCACGCTTGCACATTCAGGACGTACTCCCGTCTTCGCCTACGGTACTACTGGCGCGGCATGTATCGCTACGTTCGCCGGTATGTTCGGTCATGCCCTACGTGTCAGCGCCGGAAGACACCTGCTCACAGCACCGCCGGTCCTCTACAGCCATTGCCTTGCCCTGCCCGACCGTTCGACCGCGTTAGAGTCGATCTTTTCGGTCCACTTCCGAACACTCCTGACGGCGACCGGTAGCTCATTGTCGCTGTTGGCCACTGCACACGGTATGCTGAAACATCGGCGTTGCCAACCGCCACCGCGAAAGACGTTGCTTACTTCCTTCTTCATCACGTCATTCTTCCACATGATCCACCACGTTAATTGCTAAGCGACCGTGGCCACGTGTTTCTCTCAAGAAGCCCTCCTAAAGGAATGACAGATTGTATATCGCGCCGCCTCAGCCTACCATCCTCAAACTAACGGCATGACGGAACGTTTCAATCACGCCCTTGCCGACATGTTGGCGATGTAGGTGTCCGACGATCACACGAATTAGGACCGGCTGCTTCCATTCAATACATACGCTTATAACTCTGCCACCCAAGCTACCACTGGTTTCTCACCTTTGTTTCTTCTCTATGGACATGAACCTTCATACTGCATAGGCACAATTCTGCCATACTGACCTGACCTTTCTCAAGCGAAACCTATTTCTGAAGCGGCTGCTTATGCAGAAGAATACCGCCAAATGGCACGTTCGTTTACGACGCAAGAACAGTTAATCAAAGATCTCGCCATGACGCCTCTGATCTACTGCCCACTATTGCCCCGGAACGCTGGTCTGGCTATGGGTTCCATCCACCACTCTCGGCCTTTCTACCAAGCTCTTGTCCAAATACTACAGTCCTTACAGAGTCCGAGAGCAAACGTCGTCCGTGAACTACGTCATCGAGCCGCTCGAGCCAGCGCCCGACAATCGTTTCCGAGGGTGCGAAACAGTTCATTTCGCACGTCTTAAACCGTGCTACGACCCGCCTGTGCTGTCTTCTGCCTAGGTCGCCAGGTTGACTCCTTTCTACCCGGGGAGTGTTGTACCCGGGGAGTGAGTGTCGGCACCAGTTTTGTGCCAGCACAGAAAGAAGTTGACGTTCGTTTGTGTCTCGCTCTGTCGGGCTGTGGCTGCCTTTTGTTAGTGGACCTTTTCCAGACGCCATGGCCATGTTGCTGAAAAGAACATGCCGGTTAAATTTTAAGATATTGTGTTATATATATATTAAGCCAAGTGAAAGATGTGACACGAGAGCAGCAGGAACCGTTGGCAGCGTATTTTAATCAGAACAGCCCAGGCAATCTAGAGCTCGCACTGCCCCGGAGACTTGAGACGTGCCTGCCGCGCCTAAGATTCCTCTTCACTACAATATATATATATATATATATATATATATATATATATATATATATATATATATATATATATATATATATATATATATATATATATATATATATATATATATATATTTACATCCCTCAGATACCTTAAATATCTGGCATTAAAACACGCTGCTCATAGTCTGACCATTCAGGACAAATTAGCGGTACACAATAACACCAATTCCAAAAAACGCACTGAGCCATGCACTTTGTCTAACTGCTGACATGCCTAGCCTATTTTTCGGTCATACAGACGCTGGGATCATCTTCTGTGGCAACTGTTGCTTCGTATCAAGGTCGTACACGTAAGTTTCGTTTATAGTGCTTACATTTCACGGGAAAGACAGCTCATTCATAAGGATTCTCTCTCACTTCGGTCGATGCCCTCTCCACCCACAACAAACTAAGCCGATCTAACCCCCGTGTTCGAATATGAAATGCGAAGCATTCGTGAAGTGGTTAAAGTATTATGGCAAAAAGCAAATCTCGATTATTGTCTACGATAATGTAAGTAGCGTTCAAGCAATGTAGCGGCACCACGTATTGTTGAAGTCACGTTTACATAATAGCTGCAGTGGTATTTCTGAGTGTTATTTTTTTGCTTCGACTATATAGAGTTTAATTTGTCTCCTGTGTTACATCGCTGTCTCACATGCTTCCCAATGTCGCCAATGCGCGAGCTCGCCGCGGCTTTCCTCCCCTCCCTCTCTTAATCTCATCTTTCCCTTCTCCCTTTCCCGACCTCCCAGAGGAGCCCAACCAAGCAGATGCATGTCTGGTTAACATCTTTGCCTTTTCTCTTTACTTTCTCCTCCTCCTCCTATGTGCGGGACGGCATGACGAAGATTGGATAATGTCAACGGAATGAACAAGGCGGTTTTCTGACGACGGCGTAACGACAACAACATGACAATATTGAAATGGTGCAGCTTCAATAAGAAAGACAGTATGACGATGCCGGCATGAAGATAATGTGATAACAATCACGGTAGGGAGGCAATGGCAAAACGAAGATGACTTGATGACAGCCGGATGACAAAGGAGGAACAATGACGATGACAGAAGCATGACGGAATGATGACGGTGGCATGATTCCGAATAAGCTACAGCATGGTTACGACATAATTACAAGCACAGATAGACATCAATGTAACGATGTGGGCTGTATAATGACGAAGACATGACGACAGTGGTTTGACGTTTCTAAACTGATGAGGATAGACAAACGACAGCGGGCGACGAAGGCGACAACAGCTTGACGGCAATGGTATGGCGATGATTGTGTGACGATGATGGAGTAAAAACTACCGCCTGGCGAGACTCGGACGACGAAGTTCATATGAAAACTGTGGAAAGACCACGACGGTGTCATGACGATGATATATCAGCGAATGCGTGACAACGGCTCTGTGATCATGAGGCGTTAACAGCAATGACGTCTAGATGGTCGCATGACGAAGCTGCACTGACGACAATAGAACAACCACAAGCGTATCACGATGACCTTATGACGACGAATGCAGGACGAGTGTATGACGACGACAGCGTGGCGGTGACCACACGACGAGTCATATGACAAAGCTATAAAGATGACGATGATATGACGAAGATGGCATAACCAGTATAAGCAGATACCTCGTAGCCCAATCTATTGGAGAAATTAGCCACTCTGTCTGCGTAGGAGCTGTGACAATGACGCTGTGACGAGAGTGCAAATATGAAGCTGAAATGACGACGATGGAATGACCACGATGGCATACCTACCATGAGCATGGCCAAAATAGTTTGTCGGTGAGTGGGTGACGGCGATGAAATGACGATAACTGCATGGCGAGAGTCACATGACAAACCTGTAGGGACGACGATGTAGCCACTGCGACGGCATCACGACAACAGTATGAAAACGGATGCATGAAAATGCAAGGACAGCGATGTAACGATGACTATAGCACGACAAGAGTCGGGTGACAACCGTGGAGTGATAACGATAAGAGGACTACAATAATATCACGATGACAGTCTGACCACGAATGCATGACGATTGTTTGACAAACATAGAGTGGCGACGACGGCATTACGAGCCGCATGAGAAGGCTGGAATGACGAGGGTGGGAAGTTTACGACAGCATCAAAATCATAAGTACATGCTTAGTGGCCAAAGCTATTAGAAAACGTAGGCCACTTGATCGGCTTAGTAGGTGTAACGATCACGGCACGATAAGAGTCAAATGACGACGATGGAATGACCACAACGGCATCACGACGATGATCACAAGCAGTCGCCCTACCTGGAAGACAACTTGAGCTGCTGTGTTGGCATAAGTAGTCAGCCAGCGGGCCAGATTAGATAGATAGATAGATAGATAGATAGATAGATAGATAGATAGATAGATAGATAGATAGATAGATAGATAGATAGATAGATAGATAGATAGATAGATAGATAGATAGATAGATAGATTCAAAAAGGAAAATAATGCCAATTGAACAAAAAAGTAGAATTTCGGGCCAGTTGGTGATGCACATTGTGATAACGGTAAAGCGCAATAGACGGAAATTGTCCAGTCTTTTAAGGCGAGACAGGCAGGAGAAGTACATGTAATATCTGTCTCGCCAAACTTTGTCCCGTCTATTGCGCTTCACCGTACACATAATGAATGCCATGCTACTGATTTACGCGCTCCACAACATTTTGCACCATACCAATCACCTGCCTACGAGTGAAAATGGCAAGACACTCTGACAGTCAAAACGTGAGCCACATGACCGCACATTCTACTGCCTTTGCTCTGACGCTCTTCTCAGGGTAGGCGCGCCGACTAGAGTGGGACTGATTCTGTAGATGGTACCACAGGAAACAGCCCATCGTTCGTGGAAAGAACAATAAATCAAGTGCGCCGAACCCAAAGCCCTAGAAAAACAGGACTTGAAAATTTCGCTTTATTAAAGAAACTGCGCTCTTGATGATGATGTATATTCGTCGCAATGAGTATGTTTAGGTATCGTTTGTTTTATAACTGAATATTTATATAAAAAGTTGGGTCAGTAGCCTGTATACTTTTGAGTTTAGTAAATATGGTGGTTCTGTTCTGCATGCGAGATATTCGGCAGGACATACAGCAGTGAGCAGCAGCCACGGTGTGGAAAGTCCGGGATGGCTCTTAAAGATAGCGCTACGTCAAAACGCAGCTCAAAAGTTCCCATATCGACATAATTGCTTAGAACGAGCTCAAATTGCATAATAGTGTTGGACTTGTTCTGGAAAAGAGACTTCCAGCAAACGTTCACAAATTCGCAGTCACGGTGGGAATTTAAATAATTGATGGTCTTTTACATTCCAAAACCACGATCTGATTATGAGGCATGCCGTTGTGGGGGACTCGGAAATAATTTAGGACACCTCGGGTCCCTTAACGTGCACGTAAAATATGTACAGGGCAGTTTTCGCATTTTTCGCCTATTAGAATGTGGCTGCCGCGGTCGCGATTTCATCCCGTTACCTCGTGTTTAGGATCCCAGCACCATATCCACTAAGCAACCAAGGTATGTGTGAAACGAACTGTAGGAGCCCTTATAATTGTGGAAGGGGAGTGGTGTGAATGTAAGTGTTTAAATTCACAGAAATTACTTTTTTTGTTCCAAATAGAGCTCGCCTCGGAACTTCTTAATACCACTCGTATATATATATATATATATATATATATATATTCCTCGTGTGGTTGTGTTCGCGTGTGTGTCAGTTGCGTTGTTTGCCAACGAAAACAATATGGAGGCCCTGAAATGCGCCCTTTTACACATTTGAGCATTGATTATTAACGCACATGATTATATATCACACACGGTGAACCATTCGGAACCTGTGAACTGTTCTACCTTCTTTGTTTTTCCGTGTGCCTAAGCATACTGACCAAGTTCACAGTTACTTCAGAAGACAGCATAAAATATTACAAAGTTGACGTGTAGAGTACGACGCCTCATGGCTCAAGAACCATGTGCCGGACCGTTTGGCGGAGTTAGAAGAAAAATATCAACAGAACACATTATCAAAAAATATCTTTGCCAGTGTGAAAATACAAATGATATGAATTGAAATACGCCAAAGACGACAAGAATAAGCTGTATATACAATAAGAACGGTTTTAATTTAGGCTTGATAGCTTAGTAGATGTTACGCCCATAATATTACAGCCTGAAAAATGCCAAATTTTTATATAAGACAAAGAAATACATTGGGTTTACAACAGTTGGTATTTGTGCTTGCAAAAAGAATATTTCGCTTTGTGAAAACCCTAGTATTGCTATGATTTCAAAGTAAGTTAGCTCGATATACAGTTACAGATATACAGATAACGAACTTAAATATAACAAAATTCTTGATATAACGAAGTATTTATTTTTCATAACCCTTTGTTCATAGAACACTATGTAATTAGAACCTCAATCTAACGATGTGTGTTTCTATGCAAATTCAATTTAACGAAATTTAGCTTCCGCAGCAAAGGAATTCCGAGACAATAAGTGGAGACTTGCCCGGGCGCAGACGTTCCAATGGTTGAACTACAAGCGGCTCCTTGCAAACGCACCTCTCAAATCGCGCGGCGCGACAAGTGCGGCCCGCCATCCTTGTGGAAGATCGCGTTAGTGCGCTATCTTCTTTGAGATAACATCCCTACATAAACCTTTACAAGTAGCGAATAAGCAGCTTGTTGCGGCAAGGCATTGATGTGTTCCTCTTATTCTGGGGTGTCGTACAGCAGCACAAATTCGGGTCATGCGCTGGAAATATATTCCATACATTTTTGGATGCATGAAGCTGGTGGTACCACGTGTTTTATTTACATTGATACATTGATTACATTGATTACATTGATACTCATATTGTAGTGTATTTTTTCAAGGCAGAGGGGTCTCGAAGTGAAAAAATTCTGCAGAAATTATGAGAATTGTTGACTAATGCGTAAGCACTCTATGTCTCGGTTGTTCGCTTTTGCTTACTTTCTTTTGCCAGCTTATGCACTTCTAGCCATCGCTTTCCCGGTGCCAGAGAAAGGAAATCAGTGTACTGAACGCTCTCGAGATGAGTTGCCAGGAAGCTGGATGACCCTTTCAAAGCGATCGTGTTAACTGCGCCGGAACGCCTTCAAACATTTTTCACCACAGCTGTCTTTTGTCTTTTAGAGCGTAGCTCTTACGCGCCTGTTTCTGCGGCGAGCTTTGCCATCAGCTTTGTCCCTCGGCGTGCTCGTAAGTAAGCGAAAGGGCACAGTGAAGGAGGGTACACTGTAACCATGACATGGAAAGCGGGGGAGAAGGGTATGGCAAAAGCGTGAGAAGAAAAGCGTAGTGCCACGCAAGATGGGCTTTGCGGCGATGGTGGCTACCAGATGAAGCCAGAATAGCGTGCGTCATCTGTGTTCGTTGATGACACTACCGATAGCATATATGGAAGCAAAGCGCTGCATGAGCGGAGGTCTGTCTTTGGCGGCTGCTGCGAAGCGTCGTCCACGCCCTGCCTCTCTCGATCTCTCGAATAGCAACGCTGTCTCGCAACAATTTGCTCCGTTTCCAACGTGCCGTATGAGACAGATTGTCCGTGCCAGCAAGTATACCGCGAAATAAAAACACTCATACAGTTGCCCTCGAATTTTGCATTATGGGGTGTCGTAGTCGCACGTGAATTTTTCAAATTTCATTTCTTTTTTTTTTTGTTACAACCTTCACGTGGTGACAGCGATGTCACTAGTTTTCTTAATGACTATTATTATCGGATGCCCTATTATCGTATCGTATGCACGAAGTGCAGCGGTGGCGTAGAGGTAGAACACCCGCCTCGCGTGCAAGAGGTCCGTGGTTCGAATCCCGGTGCCGGCAATTTTCCACCGGATTAAAAAAAAAAAAAAAAATCCGCGTGTTGATAAAATTGCACAAACAGGCCTGGCGTGTGGCCTGATCCCGGTGACCAGAACCGGTAACGCACTCCCTCACCAGAGCAGGATTGGCCACCCTGGTGCAGTACTTGGCCACAACCTCCTATATGAACACAACAATCAAACCCCGGCCCTCAGTCCCCAGCAGCTGCGAAGCTACTGACCACGGCGGCGGTCAGACCTGCGACGCTGCAGAGGGTGCTAAGAATCACTGGCTCCGGACAGGCCGCCATTGGAATATGAACCTGGCAACGTTTAACGCTAGAACGTTATCTAGTGAGGCGAGTCTAGCAGTGCTATTGGAGGAATTAGAGGGCAGTAAATGGGATATAATAGGGCTCAGTGAAGTTAGGAGGCCAAAAGAAGCATATACAGTGCTAAAAAGTGGGCACGTCCTGTGCTACCGCGGCCTAGAGGAAAGAAGAGAACTAGGAGTCGGATTCCTGATAAATAAGAATATAGCTGGTAACATACAGGAATTCTATAGCATTAACGAGAGGGTGGCAGGTCTTGTTGTTAAACTTAATAAGAGGTACAAAATGAAGATTGTACAGGTCTACGCCCCTACATCCAGTCATGATGAGCAGGAAGTCGAATGCTTCTATGAAGACGTGGAATCGGCGATGGGTAGAGTGAAAACCAAATACACCATACTAATGGGCGACTTTAATGCCAAGGTAGGCAAGAAGCAGGCTGGAGACAAGGCAGTGGGGGAATATGGCATAGGCACTAGGAATAGCAGGGGGGAGTTATTAGTCGAGTTTGCGGAACAGAATAATATGAGGATAATGAATACTTTCTTCCGCAAGCGGGATAGCCGAAAGTGGACGTGGAGGAGCCCGAACGGCGAGACTAGAAATGAAATAGACCTCATACTCTGCGCTAACCCTGGCATCATACAAGATGTGGACGTGCTCGGCAAGGTGCGCTGCAGTGACCACAGGATGGTAAGAACTCGAATTAGCCTAGACCTGAGGAGGGAACGGAAGAAACTGGTACATAAGAAGCCGATCAATGAGTTAGCGGTAAGAGGGAAAATAGAGGAATTCCAGATCAAGCTACAGAACAGGTATTCGGCTTTAACTCAGGAAGAGGACCTTGGTGTTGAAGCAATGAACGACAATCTTGTGGGCATCATTAAGAAGTGTGCAATGGAAGTCGGTGGTAACTCGATTAGGCAGGATACCAGTAAACTATCGCAGGCGACGAAAGATCTGATCAAGAAACGCCAATGTATGAAAGCCTCTAACCCTACAGCTAGAATAGAACTGGCAGAACTTTCGAAGTTAATCAACAAGCGTAAGACAGCTGACATAAGGAAGTATAATATGGATAGAATTGAACATGCTCTCAGGAATGGCGGAAGCCTAAAAACAGTGAAGAAGAAACTAGGAATTGGCAAGAATCAGATGTATGCGCTAAGAGACAAAGCCGGCAATATCATTACTAATATGGATGAGATAGTTCAAGTGGCTGAGGAGTTCTATAGAGATTTATACAGTACCAGTGGCACCCACGACGATAATGGAAGAGAAAATAGTGTAGAGGAATTCGAAGTCCCAAAGGTAACGCCGGAAGAAGTAAAGAAAGCCTTGGGAGAAATGCAAAGGGGGAAGGCAGCTGGGGAGGATCAGGTAACAGCAGATTTGTTGAAGGATGGTGGGCAGATTGTTCTAGAGAAACTGGCCACCCTGTATACGCAATGCCTCATGACGTCGAGCGTACCGGAATCTTGGAAGAACGCTAACATAATCCTAATCCATAAGAAAGGGGACGCCAAAGACTTGAAAAATTATAGACCGATCAGCTTACTGTCCGTTGCCTACAAAATATTTACTAAGGTAATCGCAAATAGAATCAGGAACACCTTAGACTTCTGTCAAGCAAAGGACCAGGCAGGATTCCGTAAAGGCTA
The DNA here is from genome assembly GCF_023375885.2 of Dermacentor andersoni. Lineage (NCBI taxonomy): Eukaryota > Metazoa > Arthropoda > Arachnida > Ixodida > Ixodidae > Dermacentor > Dermacentor andersoni. The sequence continues at coordinate 116,013,621 of NC_092819.1, read as the reverse complement.
CTCAACAATAGATCATATTCACACTATCAATCAGGTGATAGAGAAATGTGCGGAATATAACGAACCCTTATATATAGCTTTCATTGATTATGAGAAAGCGTTTGATTCTGTCGAAACCTCAGCAGTCATGGAGGCATTAAGGAATCAGGGTGTAGACGAGCCGTATGTAAAAATACTGAAAAATATCTATAGCGGCTCCACAGCCACCGTAGTCCTCCATAAAGAAAGCAACAAAATCCCAATAAAGAAAGGCGTCAGGCAGGGAGATACGATCTCTCCAATGCTATTCACAGCGTGTTTACAGGAGGTATTCAGAGACCTGGATTGGGAAGAATTGGGGATAAAAATTAATGGAGAATACCTTAGTAACTTGCGATTCGCTGATGATATTGCCTTGCTTAGTAACTCAGGGGACCAATTGCAATGCATGCTCACTGACCTGGAGAGGCAAAGCAGAAGAGTGGGTCTAAAAATTAATCTGCAGAAAACTAAAGTAATGTTTAACAGTCTCGGAAGGGAACAGCAGTTTACGATAGGTAGCGAGGCACTGGAAGTGGTAAGAGAATACATCTACTTAGGACAGGTAGTGACTGCTGATCCAGATCATGAGAGTGAAATAATCAGAAGAATAAGAATGGGCTGGGGTGCGTTTGGCAGGCATTCGCAGATCATGAACAGCAGGTTGCCATTATCCCTCAAGAGAAAAGTGTATAATAGCTGTGTCTTACCAGTACTCACGTACGGGGCAGAAACCTGGAGGCTTACGAAAAGGGTTCTACTCAAATTGAGGACGACGCAACGAGCTATGGAAAGAAGAATGATAGGTGTAACGTTAAGGGATAAGAAAAGAGCAGATTGGGTGAGGGAACAAACGCGAGTTAATGACATCTTAGTTGAAATCAAGAAAAAGAAATGGGCATGGGCAGGACATGTAATGAGGAGGGAAGATAACCGATGGTCATTAAGGGTTACGGACTGGATCCCAAGGGAAGGGAAGCGTAGCAGGGGGCGGCAGAAAGTTAGGTGGGCGGATGAGATTAAGAAGTTTGCAGGGACGGCATGGCCGCAATTAGTACATGACCGGGGTTGTTGGAGAAGTATGGGAGAGGCCTTTGCCCTGCAGTGGGCGTAACCAGGCTGATGATGATGATGATGATGATGATGATGCACTAATCAGTTATTTTTATTTTTATACTTAGCAGCCCCAAAACTTTCTATGCAAAATACCTACACACATACACACGCACCCGTAATACGGGAATGTAAGCTTATAAAGCGGCCTAACGAGAATGATCAATCTCTCTCTAAACAATTTTATTTTCATGTTTCAAATGTTACTCATCGCTAATAGAGCTAACAATCATCTACATTTACAGTATTTCTACGATTAGATGTCTTAACTACGCAAATTACACGTTTTTATGCAGATACAAGGCATTACACCTTTCCCGTAAAAGGCAGATTTTGCTGGGGTACTCGTCAAACAACTCTTACGCATTAAAAGCCTAGATCTTACTTTAAGTGGCCTGTCTTCCTCTGTTCATCTATCACCTCTATGGCGAATTTCTATTTGGCTAGGACATCAATAGCACTTGTAGAGAGCATATTCCGCACCGCAATATCTATTTTATGCCGATCACTGTGTGTTCCATATCTTGTGCGTTCGAAAGCTTCCCAGGATTTTCTGTTATCCTTGAAGATGCCGCCCCATACCCCTAGAAAACGATTGCACTTTTACTTTCTAAGATAATATCAGGCTGCCAGTCATCCCCAAATGTTCCCACTATATGCGCCGGAACAACTGTTATATTAAAAATATCTTTCTGATCGTCCGAAACTCAAAATACCATTCTTCCTATATAGATTTTCTCATGCAGAGCTTGTGTGTTTGACTACTAATGACTACCTATCTTCGTCTTTGTAAAATATTGAGCACTACATTGGGATTAGATTTATTTTTCCCCAAACCTACCTTACAATTTCACAGTTTTGGTCATCTGTCAAATCTCGTAAGTCTTGTTGCACGAAAACATATATATTACGAGTAGGGATGAAGTCACCATTATGGGAGTTTTACAACAATACGCTGTAGCCACACGAAGTAAATCATCTTAAAGCGCATTATGTTCGTCTTTTGCCGTGAAGGCCATACAACTAACGGGTGTGCTATGCAGCCGCCGCGTACTATTACCGCGCCGTTCTTGTGGCTTCTGAATAGGTGTCTTTTTATTTACTTTTTGCATGAGCAGAACGCAGCTCTTTACGGACAAGGTGGGAGCATTGCGAGGGCTTCTTGTCGACTAATCGTCAGCTTTGAGGCCACGTATTGCGTCACAAATATTCCTTGACATGACGTCACATTTCCATAACTGAGGTTTTTTCGTGCACGAAAAGGGACGAGAGACAGGGTAAGACGCAGACACAGCGCTAACTTCCAATCGTTTTATTCCACGAAGTGGTACACACATATATATAGGTAACAGACAACACCGTACGCATGCGCATATGTACTGATTTCTAATCAAATGAGACAGCAACGTGACATGTTTAAGATGATATCGAAGATGAAAAAATGACCATGCATAGCGACATTTTTTTTTGTAATTGCAAGATTAAAGTGTCGTATCCATCCCGCCACCCTCTGTGTCACGTTTAACAAATCGAATTCTTTTCTTGTAAGATCGATTGAAGGCGCGCTAAGACAAGCGCTCCCCAAACTAGCGATCTTCGCCGCTTAAATAATCTCACGTGTTGTAGTAATGGAGTAGTAATGGAGTGTTTCAGTTGAGCGTCTTTACAGTCCATTCCGCTTCGAGTAGCCCCGACAATACACAGAGGAACGGTGGGCGATTTCCAAGCTTTAGTTTTGCGTTTAGTGTAGCAGGGTGAACCTTTCATACCCTGTCGAGCCTTCGTAGTCGCAGTTCCCTCTGGCCAAATTCAGGGTAGTGAAAAAAATAAAAAAAAATGTAATCGGTCAATGTTTAGCGAATATACATGTTATTTGTCAATGAAGAAGCTAGACGTGTAGTTATACAGCTTTATCGGCTTATTTTATCGAGCGGAAAATAAAGCGCCGACCTGGGCAACGCCACCTGATAGCCATCAAACTTGCACTCCGCATACTATCCAATCGTTTCTGATGCCACCGCGCTACACAGCGCGCACCATATTTTGCAGCATATCCTCTGACCTGTGGGGTTTTTAACTAGATCGATGGGCGCGAAAGGCGAAAACACCCGTGTGTTTATCTTTATGTGCACGTTAAATAACCGAGGTGGTTTAAATTTCCGAAGTCCCCCACTACGGTGTGCCTCATAATCAGATCTTGGTTTTGGCACGTAAAACCCATCATTTATTTTTTTCAACTGGATCAGTACATGCAACTTCTTTGATCAAGCATAAATTTTCATCTATTGGAAAATCGCTTTCGTGACATGCGGTGCGCAGACGAACATAAAGGCGTGATCGAAGTGGACGGCATGGTTGAGAACATCTCACGGGAGTAGCCATCTTAGAAAGAGCGAGGCAAGAAAGGTGTCTCGATGCATGGGTGAAAGAGGGTGCGCGCGTCGACCACCCTCGCTAGTGAACGACGGCAGCCACTTTCCGCCGTCTGCTTCGGCAGCTTGTATTGGGGCCGTGTTTCCCGCTCCACTAGCCTGCTTAGGGCTAAGCGGACGGCGCATGCGCTTGTGTGCTTCCGCTTCGTTCAGCTGCTCAACGGAGCGCAAGAACGCGAGACTAAAACGCTGCAGCGTCTCAGCCGTTTTGACGACGGAGCTTTTACGAAAGGAGCCTGAGAATCACGCACAAGCTCCCCAATGCACCACCACCTTGCTGAAGGCAACTGGGCTATACAACCCGTTGCAGCAAACCGATATTGAATATTGATCTGCGGGTGTGCGCGCATGGACGTCCGCTCATTCTTATCTTTTTTTCTCTTTTACCCTAACCCACGTGTAGTGTAGCCAACCGAGCATGATCATCATTAACTTTCCTGCTCTACCTTCTTTATTATTCTCCTCTTTCTATCACTAAAATTATATCAAGAATTGCACTGTTTTTTTGTAGGCCAAGGCAAGCCTTAGTCCCTCCCCTCAATTTCACTGCAATAAACTAAACATTGTTCTCACGCAGGACGAGCGATGCGAAGTTGGCTTTGGAAACATTCCACATAAAGTCAATGCAGGGGCTTGACGTTCAACTAAAAGCACAGAAGCTGACTGATGCAGCCGTGAATGCAATCCTGGACGCTTCAACGACAATCTTCAAAGGCCTGATCAAGGAAGTAGCCCAGACCATGATGCGCGAAGTTATTAGCCAAATCATTAAAATTGTAAACGAAAAACTCTGATTGCATGGTGGTGCACCAATAATTTGTACTTTTACTGCAGATTTTCTAGTTCTACGAAAAAAATACATTCGTAGTTAGGCCACATGAAAGGCAGTGATAAGGCTTTTTGGAGAAATACGACTCGTAAATTCAGTTTTCTCTTGCGAGCTTGAATGATTTCGCTTTGGCTATTTTCAATAAAGGTGATCTTCCTGCTACCCCATATACCTTCGTTTTCTTTTGTTCATGAGTTCATTGCAACAAATTTCGTATTGGTCATGAGCGTTGTCAAGTGTCCTGATCATACTTCATTATTTTTTTGTCATAGCGCATAATCCATTCATCTTTTTCCAGCGTCTTCAAAGCTGATCAAGTGGTGAATTATTAGCGTTCTTTAGTACATTTAAATTAACGCCCATTAGCGCAATCCCAGATGAGGTACTCTGAGTTGGTCTCATGTAAGTTATTAAGAAGTCTGGGGAGAACCACGTGAAATGTGTGCACGCCGCGGTGACTTAGCGGTATTGGTGTTGCACTGCAAAGTATGAGGACGCGGCATCAAATCGCGGCCACAGCTGCCGCATTTCGATGGCGGCCCATTGCAAAAATGCCTGTGTGCCGTTAATTGGGGAATAGTTAAAGATTTCCTGGTGTTCATAATTATTCTGGAGTCCCCAACTACGGCGTGTCTCATAATGAGATCGTTGCTTTGCACGCAATACCCCTTATTTCAATTTCATATGAAATAGGGCGCGCAGAATATATTGACAAGTGCACATATTTGTTTTTTTCTGGTGGCCGCAGCTCACAGGCTAACAAATGTTAAGCGTTATCACTCAGCGAAAGGGCAATGTTTCTGTATCAGAAGTTTTTTAATGCTATTGCGGGCTCAATCTGTTCCTGGCTATGTTTTCACCCAGCATTGTTCAATCACATTGTATGAGCGACACGAATACTGTTGTATTTCCTTGAATGCACGCCAGCAGCATTTATTACGATGTAGCCTTTGACAAGGCATGCATAAAAACCGACATGCCTGACCCGCAGGTCACGTTTCGAAGATCACCGTCTGTAGATTCAAGCACACTGCCGTTGTCCTTGAGGGTCAGTTTTCTTGCGGGCACAAGTTCGCCCATTAACGAGTTCGTTGCAGCGCTTGCAGTTACGGCACCATGTTATTCTTAAACGTCACTACAATATGGCAGCTGGTGGAGGTGCGCAGTCTGTGCTGGAAACCCCTGCAAAGCTAAGTGGCTTTATTTATTTATTTATTTATCCCCAGGGCCTTTCGGCATGAGAGAGGGGAGTGGGTTATACAAGAAACAAGGATAAAGTATATTACGAGGTTATACACAATATTTGCTAATTATAAAGTGTTAGCTGAAAATATGGTGAATACAGTAATAGAACATGACATATAAAAGTGACATTCTAAAAACGAAACACTAGCAGTAGTTCGTACAAGTGTTTGCTATTATACACCTTTAGGTAGCGCTTGTCGAAAATTATCATTGTTATTAATGGAAACAATATCATCGGGAAGTTCATTCCAATCTTTTGACGTACATGGCAAAAATTAGTGTAAAAGCATGTCGTCTTACATGCCCCAGTTCTAACTTTATGCTGATGATCAGTACGGTGAGATAACTAACATAACACGAGCATAACCACGAGCATAACAGTTGGCTGTGTAGTGGGTTTGCAACTTCTGAAGGAGCGCAGGTTGGCGATGACGAAGAGGCACTCTCAGTGAAAGTGTCGGACGGGACCTTCCTGCTTCAATTAGATCAAACTTAATAGTTTTTTCTCATATATATAGTACCGGGACTATATGGCCACGACATGAATTTCGGATGAAGAGTAGGCTGGCGATAGAGCTTATGAAAAAATGAAAGGCGAGAAATTCGTCGACGTGTTGCTAGTGGTTGAAGACGCAGACTCGATTTCATTGAAGATACGCTCGTAGGACGGTTGTAATTCCAACGAATAAAACACGTTCAACACGTCAAAAGAAGACGTCGACGAAACCACACACCAGCAAGTTAGCCACGGGTTCCAGCGATTGCCATTAGGGCACGGACTTCCACACGAAAAGGCCAAGAAGATTATGACCCAGTCGACAGTCACAATGACTGCCCCAGTGTCGTCTGCAGCAATTTTGATGCAACAAAGCAGGAGTCCTCGCGGACGGTGTAAAAGAGGAGGAGAGACACGAGGAACCCTGCGACACCTGTCACTAAGTAGCCCATTGGCATCGCTTGAGACGTCGCACGCTCCTACCACCGGCCAAGCAACTCGATCAAATGCAAGCGGTCATGTTTAGGCGACTCAAAACAAACACATATCCATACGCAAAGTAGAGTAACAAAATCGCGGGGGGCAAGGAAAGCGACCTATCTAGGCTCTGTTCACAAACCGGCTGTCGCGGCTCGTCACCCCTTCGCCATTGGTGCGAAGTCGTCGACGGGGTACACACGCCGGTTGGTCGCTATGTACTCAAGCGAACACAGCGAAGGAGTCATAGTAGGGAGAAAGACAGGGAAAAATATGTATCGACAGGCGATGACACAGAGTAAAGGAAACACAAAAAACACCAGAACACTAACACACATGAACTTAATCTAGATCAATGATCAATACAGAACAAATACAACGAACACTTAGGAGTAAATATAGAAATTAACATTATAAAACGCACAACGGTGGTCAACTAAACAGAGTTGAAAAGAAAAACGATGACATGCGCATGGCCGGGCAGCTTCAGCAAATCCATAAAGTGTGGAGTCGACGGCAGAGATTTCCTGAAGAACGCTGGCAATCCGAGCTTGTTGCGGTGCATGCGATTGCTGGGCTGTGTTTCCTGGGAGTCGAGGTCTGACGTCTTCCCTCGAGCAGGTTTAGCTAAGTTGAGGGAAACTACCGTGAGCTTCGTTGCAGACGTTGGTTTCTCGTATCTTACGCCAACTAGTCAACTAGTTAACACGCGGCTAGGCAGCCCAGGCGATGCTGGAGGCCACTAGTTCGTTCACGCTATTCCGCAGATTGCAGGCACAGCTTCTAGACTGCTTAGCTTGGTCTAATACCTGCGTTTAAATAACTTCTCGTTTCTCTCGTTCCCTGGGCTGGAAGACGGCAGGCATTAGCGGCGATCCAATCAAGTTCACCCAATTGTATGCCAGCTCCTCCCAAGGTCTTGGCTGCACCCCTTTTATTTAGGGCCAGCGAACGGGTGCTTTTTGCCCCTTCATTTAGAGGTCGCGCACTCGTATTGCACCACACATGCGCACCCTTGAGTCCGTGGCGGCCCTCTATTGTTCCTTCACAAAAACAAGTGTGTGACTGAGTGAGTGAAAAATTTTATTGAGCTGTTGAATAACTGGTCTTCTGCGGTCTCCAGATGGCTTCATCCATCTTCTTGCACAATGGTCGGTTGCCCTTAGTCCAGGGCTCCGCTGGATGCTGCTGTTAGTTGTGCGCGCTGAATCAGACCTTCTTGGTCTACCCGGCGATCGCTGGAGAGCCCTCCCTCACATTGCTCCGCTGTTTAGGAAGCACTGTAGTGAGGCGGCCAATCGTTGTCACTTTCTAGACTCCATCGCGAAGTGCGCCTAGGCGGCTACCGTTCAGTGCTCTGCCCCACCGGACACCCGTGCTCCGGGTCTCCGCCTACTCAATCTCCGTGCCTCCAGGCGCCGCATGGAGCGCAGAGAAATTCGGACTGGGAAGCCAAAGCATTGGACTGAATACAGACAGTCTGGACGCCTGCTGTAGAAGTCAGGCCTGGCGCAAGAGGACCCAGAGCTGAGTGAGCCTGTGCTCCAGCATCAAGGACCGTTCAAGGGGCCCCCTAGCCTGGCGACTACTCAAGCCATTCACTGGCAGGAGGACGAGCCATCAACCCGTCCTCGCTGTGGCCATTTCGCTAGGAATCAGCGAAGAGGCCCTCGCGGAACTTCCGGTGGACCGGTTCGCCCCTCCCGTGCAAAGAGTACCGCCATCCTGCCGGTCGGACACCCCCGCTGCCCAGCCAGGTTGCTGCCCTCTTCCAAGAGCCACTTGCCCTGCACGAGCTCCAGGCGCCTCTGAGGCGAGGGAAACGCCGCAGCGCACCAGGAGCAGACGGTGTAACACCACAGATGCTTCGCAACCTGGCCCCCAGCGAGCACAAGCGCCTGCTAGAGTGCTTCAATGAGAACTGGCAATCAGGGCAGGTGCCAGAGGCATGGCACACCGCCATTGTGGCACGCATGCTCAAGTCCAGAAAACCGGCTAGGGAACTGTCATCCTATCGCCTGGTCTCCCTCACCTCCGCTGCCTGAAAGATGATGGACGCTATGTCCCTCGCGCGACTGGATTGCGGGTCTGTGCTCACGGTTTCCTGGCAGACCAACAGACGGGCTTCAGGCGGTGGCGGTGCACTGTGGGCTCCATCGTTGACATGGTGTCCACCCTGGAGGATGCCAAGGCCGGCGGGGACCTCGTGATGCTTTTGCTGATGGACGTACAGGGTGCCTTCGACAGCCTCCCTCACGCATATGTCCAGCAGGGCCTGGACCTCCTCGGCATCTGTGGCAACCTGCGGGAGTTCCTCTCGTCGTTCCTGCACAATCGTACCCTCAGGGTACATGTGGGTCGATCGAAGAGTACCACCCGTCCAGTCGCTGCAAGTGGGCCACAGGAGTCAGTAGTGAGCCCCTTCCTTTTCAACTTGGCCATGGCACGGTTACCTGCTGCCCTGCCGATCGACCCTCACTACCCCGTGCAGTCCACAATCTATGCAGACGACATCGCCCTATGTGCGCGGGGACCACCTGAACACACCCGCAAGGCACGTGCGGCCCTGCAGAGAGCCCTGCACACTGTGGCTGCCTACTTGTGCAGCATCGGCCTTACCATCTCGGCCAGGAAGACCGAGGCCTTGCTGTTGCATCTCAGAGCAGCAGCCCCCCGCTCAGCTGCCCGGCTGCGCTTGGAGGCCATTCAGATCCAATGGAACAAGGCAGTCACCTACATGGGGCTGCGCGTTGACCATCGGCCTACTTGGCTGCCGGCTACCAAGGCCATTGCGCCCAGACGCTTCGGGTCCGCAAGGCGATCTCACAGCTCGTTGCCCGTGGACAGTGCTCTACCACCAGGTGGGCCCTGCAGCTCTTTGAAGCTGCAGGCACTTCACGGCTGCTGTATGCCCTTCCTTTTTCGGCGCTGCCCCCACCTCGCCTGCGCAAACTGTAGCTGCAGCATCGGTCAGCCATACGGCTCTGTCTTGGCGTTCCCCGAACCTGAATCAACCTGCATTAAATCAACTGTTTCTTGTTATGCTTTCTTTTTGTCATATGTATTATGTATATATTCCCCTCTCTACTTTTCCAAGATCTTATTGTTTGTGACGAAGTGCCTGCATTATATAATTTCATTTCTTGGACCCATAACTAGCCTACGGCTACGGGTCGAAACAGTCGTTTTGCCGCCTGCATAGCGTGCATCGTATTACGCTTACGCCACACTTGACGTAGTTTGGCACTTTCTTGCCGTCGAAGAGCACTACCACCGTCGAGGTGTTTTTGATCCGCTTGGCTTCCAAGGCCTTGGGGTTTCCTTGGTACCCAATCACGGCCTGAAGCTGGGCCTCGTTGATTTCGGGGTCCACGCCTCTGATGACCCCGTTGCACGTGTTGTCCGGCGCCGCAATGTATGCGGCCACCGGGGAAGAGAAAACGATAACCTGGACATACCCATCACCTGAGAAGAGGTCTACGCAGAGATTCGAAACACAAGCAGAAACAATGCCGCGGGTGCAGACAAGATCAATAACGCACTCATCCGCAACCTCAGTGATGAGAATTAAGCGACTTTCTCAACAAACACTGGTAAGCGGAGAAAGTCCACTAGGAGTGCAAGCATGCGGGGGTAGTCATGATTCCTAAGCCGGGCAAGAAACTGCAAATTGAAAACCTCAGATCGATCTCGCCCACGTCGTGCCTGGGAAAACTGTACGAACGAGTGGTGACGCTAAGACTACAACAGTACATGGTGGACAACGAACTGTTTCCCCACAACATGCTCGCCTTCAGAGCAAAATTATTGACCAAAGACCTACTGCTTCAAATCAAAGAAATACTCGGGAACGTCCCCAGGAGCGGGGAGAATATAATAATGGCAGTAGATATCAAGGGCGCTTTTGACAATGTAAGCCACGAGGCTATCCTCACGGGCATGAACAACCTGAACAGCGGGAGCAGAGTCTACGGCTATGTGAAAGCCTTCCTTTCAAACAGAACGTGAACGATTGGCCTGGGAGAGCTCCGATCAGAGAAGTTCCTTACTCGAAACAAAGGGACGCCTCAAGGGTCGGTCATCTCTTCCACGCTTTTCAACATAGCCATGAGTAACTTGGCAAAACAGTAAAAAGAAATCGATGGTGTACAGCATGCCATGTATGCCGACGACATCACCATCTGGGTTAACACAGGCTCGCTCAGAGAGACAGAAGAAAAGTTACAAGAGGAACCCACCTGCGTAGAGGACTACGTCGGAGCAAGAGGGCTAGCGTGCTCCACTGAGAAGTCCGAGCTCCTGAGAGTTTGGAGGGGAAAGCAAAACCGCACAGTCCCCACCAGCGACGAGTTGAAGCTCAACTTCTACCTCGAGGGGATGCCGATACGGGAAAAGACGCTCATCAGAATCCTTGGGATGTAGACACAGTAAAACCAACAAAGGAGAAACGACGGTGGCCGGTCATGCGGTGCTGTCGGCCCACATACACTGTCAGCACTTCGTGGACCCACGATTGCATTGACACGCCACACATTTCGGAGTATTCGCATCCCTACATTCTTAGTAAGAGCTTCTAAATTCACGCGCGGGGCAGGGAATACACGGGGGTTGCTACAAAAAACTGTCGGGGCGTCACGGTCGCGCCGATGACAAAAAAAAAACCGATAACCCCTAAACCTGCCTTCGAATTCTTTCAGCCGCTTGCCCGAGTGGCCGGCAATGACTGTCGTGCCCCTATTTCCACAACATTTTGGAGCCCGTTGATCGGTGCTTCGCCGAATCGAGTAATACCGCACCGTGACACAGGGACACTGACACACATAATGTGGGAAAGCTTCTCGCTCCCGATTTCGCATCCCCCGGTCAGCGCACCGCCGTCAGTCAGCGCACGTGGGCGCAGCGCCGCCGCCGCTGCCGATGTTTCTTGTTGGCGAGATCGGCGTGCCATTTAAATAGGAATAAAGTATTTTTTAAAGTCAAACCAGCTTCGTTTGAGATATTTTGTGTTACCTTGTTTAATTCTTTTGCCTGTCTCATGCATAGTATCACGTCGAGCAGGGCAGCAATGAAGCAACACAACCCTGCTCTCCACGTGTCTTCGAATGCGTGTCGTCACAAATCAGCCCAACGTGGCATTTCGAAACTTCTTCAAAAGCGCAATATGGCGCAGTGTGAATAAACAGCGACCTTGGAACGTCGGAATTACGGCTTGAGGGTCGTGGTCACTGTAGTCGTGGGTAGAATGGGCGGTATATCTGACAGCGGCATCAACGCTAGACATGCAACTTATAGCAAGATAGAAATTTCTCTCGTTGATATGTTTAAGATGACTGATGGAAGTTCTTGCAATATGGCGACCGTTGCGTTCGAAGGAGTTTTTCTGCGTTTCTGCATGCAAACGAGAATATTTTTACATGTCTACTGCATGGTGTTGTTTCTTCGTAGCATTCATTAAAAAAACTGAATGTAACTTACACCGAATTCGACATGCAGGTTCGAGAAGAACAATTTTTTTTTTTAGAAATAATTGCGCATCCGAGCACTGCCTGCTTTTTTATTAATCTGCGATTCCTTCGTTCACTCTCGTGATGAGAAGTCAACGAATTGAACAAATTTGTTTTCAACCACACACCTGCTATAGAACAAGATAGCATTTTAATTGAACTTATTCAGGGAAAAAGGACGGTATAAGAAAGTTACATAAGCAAAAGGTGACTAATATGTAGAACAAGTCATTTCACTTATTGTCCAGACGGGAATGCACGTTATAACATGTTCTGATTGGTTGACAACAGCTTAAGAGCTGAACCCAGCAAAAGTTGGTCATAGATGAGGTATTTTTTGCCGTAGAGCATATTGTATATACGGAATCCCATTGAGAACAAGAGGAATGAAGTATCTAGAGAGTGACACGTGCGCCGCCGCTGGCTTAGCAATTTCAGATGAATTCACTGACTATTTGCTTAACAAAAAAAATCTCGCATAAACGAATGCATACACCGAAAGTAAACAGTTGCGACTACGACGCAAAAGACAGCAAGACTCTGCATATTTGTGGAGAAAGGAATATACAAACAGACTTAACATAGAGACTTTTAGACAAGTGCCCTATTTCTTTTGTCGTCTGGAAAGCAAAAGACCTACCAAACGTTTTGTATTTCTCTCACTTTCAACACCCCTGTATTCGTTCTTCTCAGCCTTTAGTATGAAAAGGCCAGGATTTCAACCAGTTTAGCAAATAAGGATGTAGCGAAATAGCTTTTCAAATTTGTGGTTTTGGTTTCCTCGCTGCAAACAAAATATGGCTTGCACCGCCCCCACCAATGAATAAGCCAACGCCAAGCCGATGACGCCGCCGCGCCGACTAGAAACCACCACCACGCCGCCGCCGGTGCCCACGGACACGGCGCACACCTCTAGTTCGAGATTGCTCCACGCATACTCCGAAGAGAGCAGCCGGCGGCACTGCCATACCATTATACAGGGGATGGCATTTAGGTATGCTCAACGCAAGCGGTGTAACCTGCATGGAAGAAGGATAAATTAGCAGAAAGACTCACGCAAGAGGATTCGGTTCAACACGTGTTCGCACGTCAAAGTGCACCGTTGGTTTTAGCAGACAGTTTTAGAATAGCATTTATCGCCTTACGTACTTTAAACGTGAGCAACTTTCCGGGACGTTACGGTGCGCGTCCTTTCAAGTCCTTTAGTTTACCGTACGGGAACGCAAACGTAAAGCAGACGTTCTAGAACAGGGCGCCGTCTGGTGCCGCGTACCAAACGTTCCCAAGCCTAGGCGATCCATTAGCTATCATCCTGCTGTTGCTATGCGGATGCATCTCGTAAGGCCTACGGGCGCCAGAATCACCGAATGATCTCAGAAAATGGATGCCCTATGTCATCATAACTAACTTTTCAGGTGAGCTTAGAGAAAGCGAAAGCTCATTACAACAGTTACTGGCCATCAATGCGAATGGAAGAAGACGGACGCAAGCGCTATGGTTCCATCTCGGCTCCTGCTCTCTTGAATGATGTCGGCAAAATTTTCGCCTCTAATCTCCATCATGTTGTTACCAACGCAGGTCTAAGGGGAAGGGGATCACATCGATATCGGACTTTCTCCGGTGGATGGCATCTTTTCCATCTTATGAAAGTTTTTGTGCTCGGACCACGCCGCCGCCTTTCTGGCCCTAACGACAAGCCTAGCCCGGTGTAGCGCCGATCGGCGCCACCAAGTGTAGCTGGAGCAACATTTCTGAGATGTCAGTGACTATGCAGATGACGGTTGAAGGGGGGATCTTCCACCTGAATAATTTTCAGCAGAAGTCGGATGGCAATCGGCAGTTTCAAAACGTATGTCCGCTAAGGTGGACTCTGCCAACCGCCCTAGCGACGGCAAAAGGGGGAATATGCCTAACGCCAGCGCCTCATTCAGAACTCAGGAAAATGGAGATAATCTCAAGAGCAATGTCATCAGGGCGTCACGGATGTCTCCCATGCCCAAGGAACATGCAAAAATTATCATACGACCCCGCAGAGGGCTGAATATTGCCAAGACAGGACCGACCTTGATCGGTAGGGCGATCGTTATGCAGATAAGCTCGGACATCAAGTGTCCTAACATACAACAAAACATTCTGGTGGCCAGCACGCCCAACCGAGACAACGCTTTAAAGTACACAAGAATCAGGGCAATTCATGTGGCTGGAAGAATGTTTGAAGTCAGTGCATACGAGGCCGCCCCCACACCGCGTGTAAAGGGGTAATCAGACACATCGGCCTCAAGGACAGTCCATCGGACCTGGAACGCAACATCATCTACGAGAGAAACCCACTGGCCTTGGCGGTCAAGAGAATTAACAACACAGGCACAATCATCATTGCTTTCGACGGACTCAATGTTCCTAACTTCGTACGCTATGGCCCAGTCCTTGTGAAATGCTTTTTTATCGCAAACAAGTCGATATTTGCTACGCGTGCCGCAAACTCGGCCATCGTGCCGACGTTTGCCCGACTCCCCAATAGTCCACCTGCAGAGGATGTGGGGCAGTCAACCCGGACGATCAACACCAGTGCACGCCAAACTGTGCGTTGTGCGGGTGCGCACACCCTACGGCGGACAAAACGTTCAAGGAGAGGTTCCAGATCCCGTACATCATCAGAAGGAGATGATTGGAGAGTGCGACGGTGGAAGTTTCGACAAATGGGGCTTCGTCAACACCACATAGCAGCGACAGCAAGAATCACTTCGAGCAATCTCCACCGCAAGAGCCTAGGGGGCGCTCCCGATCCAGGGGACGCTCTTGTTCCAGAACCAGGACCAGATCATGCTCTAGGAGTCGCTCCGGATCCCGGCGCCGAGTCAGTCGAGTCCGGTTCAAGTCCTGCTCGAGGTCCTGCTCCAGGGATCACCCACCCGAGTGCTACCCGACCTGGGCCGACCGAGTTCGAGGAACGCTGGAAAAGGTAACACGGGGCTCAACGCCAGAGCATAATAGAGGACACAACAGACTAGCCCAACTTGAGCGCGAAAACGAGATGACGAAGAACACAATAGCTCGACTGATGACAGAAATTGCCGAGATTAAGAAGGGCAGTCAACCTGACATGATTGACATGCGGCCAGCCACTTCCCAGCCAATGGAAATCCCCATGGTTGAGAAGAGCGATACGGATAAGGAACCGGCCGCTCCCCAGCCAATGAAGTCCCCATGGTAGAGAAGATCGATACAGAGAGCCCCGCTAAAAAGTAGGCAATCGCTAACGAGCAAGAGCACCAGGCAGGGCTAAATCGGAGATTCGCGAGTTGCTCTGCGGTCTCAGTGACAGCATTAAGCAGATAAATGAAAGGTTCTCACTCTTCCAAAGAAACGTGGATTCCATGGAGGAGCGCACTAATCAGCGGATCAGCAAAATTGAATCCTTCTTAGAAAACGTTGTAGCACCTGTGCTGGTACCTAAAGCTCCTACACCCCCAGCAACAGCTCGGGCGCGATCGGCCCTCCAAAGGTTAACACAGCTACTCAAGAGCAGTACGATGGCCACTCAAACTAGCTCATTCAAGATGTGGCAATGGAATTGTAGGGGTTTCCTTCCCGAGAGGGCTCCCCTGCAACAATGTATTCGCTCACACGCAGAGAAGCCAAATGTTATCATTTTACAAGAAACATTAACATCTAACGTCACGCTGTCTGGCTACACGCCCGTAGCAAAGCACGATGAAGGACGGGGGGTCGCCGTACTGGTTAGCAGCATGCTGACCCACATCACTCACGACCTTAATATGACCGCAAGTAAAGTCGAATACATGATGATAGAGATCATCCCTAGCCCAACGAACCGCGAAAGTATATTTATCCTGAATGTCTACAGTAATCCCAAAGCTCCAAGGCAAAGCTTCAAAGCCCTAATCACCAAAGCCACGCAACTAGCGCGCGACTCCCCTCTGATCATAGCTGGTGACTTCAACGCGTCGTACAACACCTGGGGCTACCCATATAACACTAACAAGGGGAAGGGCCTCTGGCGTGATGCTATAAACCTAAACTTGACGAGTCACGGAGCCAGCGTTCCCCACCAGATGCGGAACATCGTCGAGCCGTGACACGACACCGGATCTCACCTTTGTCAGGAGCATTGCAGCGGTCAAGTGGACGAACCTCTGTGTACACTTTGGTAGCGACCATTATATCTTGGCCATGCACCTCTAAGTCGAGCAGAAAAGACAGCGCATGTTCCTTCAGTGCACAGACTGGGACAAATTTCGCAAAATTAGGGAAGAGCGAACGGAGAATGAGGACAAACCTAGCCTCGAACAATTGGTTGTACAGGTTAGAAACGACATCAAAGCTACCACCAAAGAGGTTTCTACGACTTCCCAGTGGAAAAGATTGGCAGCCGTCTGGCTGACCTGTTGGAGGCCAAGCAGTCCCTCATCGCCAGGTGGAAAGGACAACGGCTCAACCGCAGGCTCAGAAAAAAGATATCGGAAATCAACAGAAGTATAGAGGAGCACTGCAGAGCCCTCTCTAAACAGCAATGGGAGGAGGTGTGTAACTCGATCGACGGGCAGATGCGCACCGGGTGCACCTGGAACTTCCTAAAGCGTCTCCTCGACGAGACGAACACTAAAACGAACCAACGCAACACACTAGCACACACTCTACACAGAGCCAAGCGAGAATATTCGAGCAAGGAAATTTTATCCAAACTCGTGAAGTACCTATACGTCCCATCGGGCCCTACACCACCTTCCGCTGACTCGAAGGCTCCGAAAACCGTGAGCTCGATGCAGAATTCGGCATTGAGATCAGGCAGGCGCTCCACGCCCTCAATGGCAGATCGGCTCCGGATCCGGACAAGATCACAAACAAAGCTCTACGGAACCTGGACGAGAAGTCCATCGTATACCTAACGGACATCATTAACCAAGCATGGAGCAGTGACAAAGTCCCGGAAATGGGGAAATCGGCCAACACCATTCTCATCCACAAGTCAGGCAAGCCGCCCAGCCTCGATAACCTCCGCCCAATTTCGCTCACATTGTGCGTGGGGAAGGTCGCTGAGCACGCACTCTTAAACAGACTTTCACGATACCTGGAGGACCACGACATTTACCCAAACAGCATGATCGGCTTACTGGTCGGACTCTCGACGAGGGACGCGATGAAGCTCATGAAGCATCACACTATTGACTGTAATACGCGGGACACGAGAGCCATACTAGGTCTAGATCTGGAAAAGGCATTTGATAACAATCTTCACTCGTGCATTTTAAACACAATCTCGAGCCTTATCCTGGGGAAGCACTTTCAATCCTACACGAGATCTTTCCGGTCAGACAGAGAAGCCACCTTTAAGATCGGTGACCTCACTTAAGACATGATCAAACTGGGGTCTAAGGGGACGCCACAAGGGGCAGTCACATCCCTAACCCTCTTTAACCTCGTCCGGATTGGTCTATCCAGGGCCCTCTCTGCTATCGACGGTGTCAGTCACACCTTATACGCAGACGACGTTACCATCTGGTGTATGGGAGGTAGTGACGGACAGGTAGAGACGGCCCTGCAACAGGCGATTGATGGTACCGAGAGATACCTTGAGTCCACAGGCCTTCGTGCTCACCGCACAATCCGAACTGCTACCTTATTGACCCAGGCGCAGAGGCCCGAAATTAAAGGGATGGAAACCACTCACCGAATGCGACATAAAACTGCGTAACAAACGATGGAGGCAATATTCCGAGGGTGGATCCTATCCGGATTCTCGGCATGATGGTAGAGTCGAGTGGTTCAAACAACCAGACAGTGCTGCGACTTACTAAGAAGACGGACAATGACATCAGACTAATCAGAAGAGTGGCCAACCGACAGCAAGGCCTCGGAGAAGATAACCTTGTGAGATTGGTACATGCATTCGTAATGTGTCATTTCACTTACATCGTAGCCATGCGCAGTTGGCAAAGATCGGAGCGGGATAAGATCAACGCAGTAATCAGGAAGGCAATCAAGGGAGTTCTCGGCCTCCCCATATACACTCACACGGAACGCTTACTTCAACTTGGCATGCATAACACGCTAGAAGAAATAGCGGAAGCACAGGAGCCGGCCCAGTTCGTCAGGCTATCTACCACACAAGCTGGAAGACACATCTTACAGGAGCTGGGCGTTCCCCCCACAGTAATATAAAAAAATTCTGCAGCATCCTTCGAGGGCAGCGGGACCGCATCATTGTCGCCCCGATCCCAGGAAACGTCGATCCAGAACAAAACGTCGGAAGATGTCGGGCACGCGGGAAGGCTCTCCTGGAAAAGGCTCGTGAACGGGCTTCGGAGAACAGTTTCTTAGACGCAGCGCGCTACGCCGACTGACAGGCCTTCGCTGTAGTTAGCGTAGATCATGGAAGGCAAGTAACAAACGCAACCTCGATTCGCAGGACGTCCTCTGAAATCGCAGAGCAGGCTGCAATAGCAATGGCCTTATTGGACGACAAGGGGACATTAATCTACAGTGACTCGATATCAGCTGTTAGGGCATTTGCCCAACGAACCCTATTCGAGCTGACCCTAGGGATACTAGGAAGCAAGGAGATCAAGCCACACACATTGATCTGGTTTCTAGCCCACATGGGACAGATCGAGGGTACCCCGCCCAACTTCAATGAGTCGGCACACGGAGCTGCGCGAGGGATCATCAACCGCATAGCTACCGGGCAGCGTGATGCTGGGGGTACTCACAATCGGGACTCTCCTTCCTCGTACATCGAAATTACTAAGCACTTTTACTTGGCTCGAAGGATCTACCCATCCCACATTGCAAACTCAATAGACCTAAGGCTTTGACACTGAGGCTTCTACCGACAGGGGCATACCCAACCCCCTACTTCTTCACAAGATGTACCCCGAAATTCAGACAACAAATGCATGTGCACTATGCAATGACTTAGCGAACTTACCTCACATGCTCTGGCGATGTCCCGCGTTACGCGGCGATGAAAGCAACACTTCTTCACGCTGGGAAGCTGTACAACACAGCCCCAACCTCGAAGAACAGTTAGGGGCTGTTCAGTGGGCCCGCGATGCGTTGGAGAGGCTCGAGCTCTCTGTCCGGACGTAGAAGCGGCCCGCTGCGCGCTAGTGCGCGCCCTAAAGGACCCTAATAAAGTTTTTCATCCATCCATCCGTCAACGCGAGTGAGAGCGTAGCCATCACAAGAATTCAAGCAGCACAAGCTGGATCCATGGGTGCGCCATGTACGACAACGCTATTTCTTAGCGTCCGTAAACATTACAAACGGTAAACTCGCAAAATAACGTACGTTATCACATCGCGCATAATACACAGAAACCCAATAACGTTCGAAGCATGCGCACTGGGGACGACGCCAGCTCTTTACGAACGTGAACTCTAAACTGAACCTGTCTAGTATTCTCGCTCTGTACACTCTTAAAAAAACAGAGACAAAAGAGAGTCACGACTACCTCGACTCTCTTTTTTCAGGGACTGAATGCCTTTTTTTCCAATGGGAGTCGCAAAACGAAGCCAGGGCTAACGCATGAAATTGATGACTCCCATGCTGCTTGAAGAGAGTCAGTGAAGTGGATATGTGATGTTAGAGGTTGCAACCATTGTGGATTCATTTGTTCACTCAATCAAATAACTGATTGACTAAAGCAAAGAAAACAGCATAATATTTAACTAACCGAGTTCAACTATATAGCTGCAAAAAAGTAAAACGTGTTTCATGCAGTGCTGCACTGCTGAGTAATCAGCATAGCAAGAAATACAAATTGTTTTTTTTCATTAGTAAGTTAAAAACAATAGAAGCAGGATGGTACAACACCAAACTCCAAAAGTGAGAACACTGGATGGTATTTATATACAACACACTGTACATGAATATATATTTGGTATATAGAAATATCTTCAAATGGGGAGCGAGTACATAAATATTCATTGAACATGCACAGATTAGAACAAAAAGAAATTAAAATATAACATGAATATACACACAATGTCAATAGAACACAAACTGTGAAGTGCACTTGGTAGAGTCATCATGACATAAGGCTAAGGAAATATTTCTATATTTAATGAAATAACACCAATTCACATCTGGGGACGACCTCCCCTACCCGATAAAGATCCAGGCACTCTGGCAATACTTCATCTCCTGGCCGCGCCGCACAGACAACATTGCCTTTAGATACCTTAAATGCATATCTATGTCTCCTGAATTCAACAAGTCCCATCTTGTCTAACAAGAACAGAACCTCGTCCTCAGCAGTAAAAATACCGACAGTTTGTGCAAATTGCGGGTCTTGTCCTTTGGCCATTACAAGCACATCTCCCACATGGTATGCCATGTGCTCAATAGTGATTGACTTCGCTTGCCATACATTAGCTGCAGGCCGACGTTAATCAATGCATGTATGTAAAACAGATCTTTGCACAGGTTTCAGGCCTGACATGGTGTGGCATCGGTTGAAGACAATCTGACTAAATTCAGAGCTTTGCAAAAGTTGGTGACGCCCTGCGAGTGTTTTGCATATGTTTTTGAAGTTTTTCGTCTTTGATACCAATTTCTTAAAGTACTGGTGTTTAGCCACCAACCTCATACACCACACTTGTTTGAGTGGTCCGAAAAGAGATATCATACGCGGGTAGTGCACAAGGTAATGTAACTTTGAGATTATGCGGGCTCCTCGGTAGCGAGCAACGAATGAACGGAGAAATTCCTGAATTTTCATCTCCATATGCACAAGAGACTGTGAGGGAAGCTCATCAGACAAAATCATATCTACAACTTCTCTGAATAAGACGTAAACCTCCCAATCTTCGTTTCCCTCTGGAATTTTAGAAGCTAAAATCTGAGGCAAAAGTCTCAAAAGGCACCACTTCTGTGAAGCAGTGCCCTTTAGCGGGGCGTTGCCTCGTACGAAGGCTTCCGTGGGTTGTGGTGGTCTGTTTGTATGATCATTGCGGCCATAGTGGAATGTGGAAACTTCGTCTAAGTCCGGTAGTTACAGAACATTGTCTTGGAGCAGCCCTTTGAGTACATCCTGCATCACAAATGGGAATGCACCTTCAAAGATAGCATGCATAATGCCAGGTGGAAGCTGTGATGTGACATCAAAGTTTGGAAGGCAGTCCATCGCTGACATCTCGTTTACGCCATAAAGTTTCTTGTACAGAAGTGGATTTAGTTTAGCGGCTGAGAGGTGGCTTTCATGGAGCTGTTTTGTTCTTAATTGACAAAATTGTTTCCTCGTAAGAGATGCAAGATTTCTCATTTGTGCCATGCAAAAGAGACAAACTGCACCTCGTGAAAAAGAGCAAGTAAAGCCCCCAAACCTGTTCATGGAAAGCTTATCTCCACAGCATGCTAGAACTAAAACCGTCGAGGACCCTCCATATTTCCCTCTTTGAACCATTATGCCTCTCTCTTGCAGCTCCTTTAGTTCATCAAGCAATGGTCGCAGAACAGCCTCCAAGCCATATTTCTGTGCATCAGCATACTTCGCAAGAATGGTAAGATGCATAAATTTCAATTGAGAGCGGTATTTCAGGTGTACATTCAGAAGTGTATAGTACACAGCCAGAAGCTTGTGCACCCTGGCAGAGCCGATGGGGGTTAGTTATTTCCACTTCATCTATGTACAGAAGTATGTAAAGTATCTTAGCATTTGTGCAGAGGTGCAAAGTGTTCGGCTGCTGTTTATAAGCTGAACCATCCCGAAAAGTGCGAAATGTAGCACTGCCATCTACTTCAGTCCTCATAACATGTTCAAAAACATGTTCACACTGTACAAACTGACGTATGACACTGCCGACTGAAACGTACTGATATGAGGCTCGGTCATCACCTGCATAGGCGAGCTGCTGTGCCTCTGTATAGGGAATGTTGGCTTTGGTGTAGCGGAATCGTTGGTATTGAGATCGAATCTCATCAAACAAGCCAACAAGAAAGTTGCAGTCGAGAACCTGTGTCAAACTTTCTGGCACAACACAGCCACATTCAATGAGTAGCTGTTTTATGTACCCGGCAAAATTTTGCAAGGGTGAGTGCACCAGAGATTGCACTTCCTGAAACAAGCTGTCACAGACTGAATATGGTACTTTTTGGCTCTCGGATATGTTAAAGAACATCTTTGCCAGGCTTCGCAGTAAAGCCGTCGCGAAGCACTGCAATGCTGCCGGATCTAATTCTCGGTCAGACGTCCCAGGTTGCGTACGTGGCTCACTTTGCAGACCAGGGGAAGAGTGGCCGTCACTATCTCCGTCGTCCGGACAAGCTCTGGCAGCTAAATCAGAGGCATCATTGGGATCACACAATTCTTCTGAAGCTTCCGCTGCTGAATCACGGTCACATGTTGAAAGCCATCGCTGAAAGCCATCGCTGGTGTTGACGGTAGACGTCCTTTCGAAAGCTTCCAACGATTTTGTAAGTGTTTTGGCAGCCTTCAATGCCACAAGTTATATTGAAGCCTGGGTCCGACGCGTGTACTTCTCCTAGGTGCCATATCACACGTGTGAATTTCTCTGGAAAAATGGGCATCGCGGGCATCTAAAGTTACAGACGGAACTCATCACTCATTGAAGCTGATGAAGCGTACCCGAGCAGAAAGACGCAGCCCTTTGCGTCGTCTGATAGTAATCACGACTAATGCGAATTTGCAAATTTGCCACCGCCCATGGGCATGCAATCAGCTACCGCGACGGCGCAAATGTAAACTTGTTGCACAACCTGCCGTAAGCTGCAGAAAGTAGCGTCTCAAGGAGGGCAGTCGCCTATTCCAGGAGCGGGCAACACGCGGTAGCCGTCGATAAAATACAGCTTTCTACAGCTGACGGCAGGCGGCGACACAAGTTTATGCTTGCTCCGTCGCCGCAGCTGCTCGCATCCCCATGGGCGCTGGCAAATTTGCATTTTTCCTTACAAACAAGGCAATTAACTGTGCCACGTGTTATACTAAACAAAGTCATAGCCAAAATGCCATCGTTCTGCAAATTTTGAGTGAGAACAGTGCAGCGATGAGTGCAAAATCTTTTTTCGAATACGCAAAGCGAAATATTCGGGACCCTGTACAGTGGCTGACTTACGGCTTCCGTATTTACTTCGACTTTGGATTCACAACAGTGAAAAGCGCGGCAACGGCTCCTTGGAATCGCAAATCACGGCGACAAAAGGCTATCGCAACGCGAGTGGCATTTTTCTGTGAAAGCTGACAGCGGCGGCAGCATGTCGTCCGATCCGCTTTCAGCAAACTGCTCGCAGACTGATGCAGAAGAAGCGGTTTGCCTCGTTTCGCACGGGCCGTCAAAGAAAGTCGTGAGGCTCCCAGGCGCCCCGAAACTCGCCGACCTTCGCGAAAGCCTGCGGACGGGTGGGTTCCCGCACCTGATGATAGGCGGCGATCTTCCAATACAGGTGAGCTTAAATGTCCTGCGCGTTATGGAGCCCAAAAAGTATTTGGTCAGTGTTTGATTCATATGGACAAATTAGCAATGCGCAGCGGAAATATCGAGCACGATTAGTAACTGTTGGGTTGCCGCACGTTGAACTGACAGATCGAGTGTTGCGAAATTGCTGTGTCACTTCACTGTGCTGCCAACTACTAATATTTTTGTTTCGTCACAGCCAGTGCACTTGACCTTAAATTCACAAGTGCAGCGCATACATGCCCGTAGGAACACAGCGTTGCTCAATTATAATTATTGCCGTGTTGAGAAGCCGCAAGAAAACTAGCCGTTTTCACGGCTTCTATCCTCTGAAAATTTGCGCGGTTGGTTTACTACTGATATTGAGGTCAGGTGTGCAATCGCTACCCTATTTGGTGGGGGAAAGTAAAATACTGACAGCTTCAGTCAATGTAATGGTGCTTTAGTTAGCGAAACCGGTCATAATATGCCATTTTCGACAAATTTCTGCAGCGTTTATCCTGTAAACAGAAAAGACGAGGAAAACAGACTTGTTGTTTGCCTATTCAATCTTTGTCTGTTATCATTTGTGTGCTGTAGCAATCACGCAGCAATGAATTTAAGTTGAACCCACTGAGGAAAAAAAAATTGTTGGCATTTTCAGCAATAGAACTCTGAAAACCTTGTGCAATCAGCAACATGGTTCTATCTGTGAAATCATCTGTTGTTATACACTAATGGTTGCTGACATTGGTAAATAAGCTCAGCCTTGTATGCTTAATGCGTCCTGTAGTTAGCTCACATATGGGCAGCAGGATTAGTGTCGCGCTGTGATGGCTCTAAATAACAAACCTGTTGGGACAGTACAGCGACCATAGAAAAAGGCTGTTTAATCAATTTACGTCTGTTCAGTGTCCACTGCTTCACACTTAATGTGCAAAACTATCGATAAACCATCTGGCTTTGCTTTCAGATCTTCAACGACCGGTTCCAATGCTACGTCGACATGGATGAAAGCACCACAGTGCATGATGGAACACTGATTAACTTGGTTGTCTCCCCAAGCAACTCCGAAGCATCAGAGGCACCAAAAAAGCCATATGCACCCTGTCTTATCCAGTCTGTACTCCTGTGTAACTCTGTACAACATTAAAATTTGTCGTACGTTGGAAGGCTAAAATGCCGGTATTTGAGCAATACATTGAAGGGCCCCTCACCCAGCTGCGTAGGGAATTCGGTTATATGCTGGAAGTTACGTGCCCTCTTGGGAGCGTTCTACTGCAAATATTTTCAAACTGGTTCATTAATACCTTATTGAAGTCCCACGAACCCATGATTTCAGGAGGCGAACGTCACCGTCAGAAAAAAACACTTGGCTGTCACTTGCCAAGCCACTAGTGGAGAAAAGGTCGTATGTTAATCCATACATGCACAAACTGGCCCACGATTTAAAGAAAGTGGCCGGCAGGTACAAAGTACCTATTATTTTTTTTTCTCCACAGAAGCTTACTGGCCTGTGCCCATGCATCTGAGACCCACAGAAGCTGGCCATTTATCGTAAAAATTATACAAGGCCACATGTGACTTGCACGGTCGGCGTGGTGTACGAAATTCCACCTAATCTCAGCTGGGTGCATATTGGCCAGACAGGACGCTGCATAACGATTTGGCAAGGGAACATGAGCTGTCTGTCAAGAATAAGATTAATACACAATTGCCTTTGCGCCGCGATTCCCGCACGTGTGAGCCAGATCTTTTCCATACCCGCATTCTTGGTAAAAGGAGATTCTCTGGCATAGGAATTATTAGAGGCCTGTTTCATCAACATGAAACGTGACGCCTGTGTCATCGATACATCTGTGGCTTTACATAGCACTGAACGGCAGTTTCTACACTGTATGAGTGGATAATGATGCAAACTTGTTTGAGTATTGTGTGCAAACATATGTGCGCACATGGCCACCTTCAGCTATAAATATGATGCTATCTGCTTTCAATGAAGTAGTAGCAAGTGACACTCATCCCTGTCCTAAAGCTTTTTTTCTGCCCTTGCTTGCAACTTAACTTCAGGGAATAAGCTCATGGGAATTTAGTAAACAAATAAATGCATGCCATAGGGGCAATTCTAGTATGTAAAAACAAAAGCTTTTTCCCCTAATATCTCATGTATTTATGTAGTCCTAGTTCAACTTGTGTAGCATGCCACTGTCCTTGTTCAATATTGGAATGCTCAGCTACTAATAGATATGACAAATGAGGTGTATTTGTGAAAACATAAAAACAAAAAGCTGCAATACATTTTTAAAAATTTTTGCGGTCTAGACAGCCCAAATATAACATGCTATATGAAGAGCTTAAGAAGCACAATCATGTTCATGACTCCTCAATTGTTCCATACCACCTTTCAAAGTCTTACCCGACCTTAATGTTTGTATCTATCTCAGTAGCTCAGATTTATGTAATGCTGAGGGAAAAGTCATCTTCCTATTTGAAATAATGGCCATGTTTCACAAAAAAGAATCTTGTAATAGATAACATGAACTTGCAAAGGCGCCAAGAAGTTATCAGAACAAAATGCATTAATTGTAGTATTCATTCGTTAGCCACCAGAAATGCGATAGGGAGTTAATGTTTGGATAAACACAAGCAGTCTAGTTTGTGTATTCGAGAACCAGAATGTTCAAGTATATTTTTGTTCCATCATATCATCCTTGGCCTTTATCTGACCTACTTTTGTTCTCTCTTTATGTTCCGAAGACTTAATGCTAGTCTGGACTTGGCACTTTATGACCCAGTTTTTGTCCTTCACAAAGCAATACCTCTGTAGTGACTTATAGGTCGACAATGTAGCTAGCAACAAGTTTCCCTCAAAAGGAATGTTTGTAGGTGCATCATTCCGGTTGCTTTTTTCACCTTGGTGGGGGAGCTTCTTGCTCATGATACCCATGTTTGTGAAGGGACCATTAATGCACCTTCCTTGTGCATGGTACGAATACGAAAACGGGGAGAGGAGTCACGGTGTGTTGGTAAGGAGGTATTTATATAGGCGACGGTAAAATTCCTCTCCAAATTTTGTTTAACAACCCATTCATTCTGTAATCAGTCTTGGTTGTCGCAGTCAGTGATTTTTGCTGTTTGTACATCATTATCCCTGAACAGCAATTGGCTTCATTTGCCACTGGCAAATGTGCCCATATTTGGCTTGTCACTAACTATAGTAGGTAACTTTGAGCGTGTGCAGTGATAGTCTGTGAAACCATATCTTTCGTTTTTCTAGCTCAGTATTGTTGTTGATTTCAATGAATACTTCTCTTGTTAAGGCTGTCTGGTAGCGAAGTCGAACATAGGAAGAATGCAGTCAAAGGACAGTACAACGAATCAACGTATACACTGCCTCCGATGCCTATTGAAATTGCTGCACTCCTCCGAAATGTCACAGCAGGAGATGTGCCTGAGAATCTTCGAAAGAAAATAATTGAGTGGATTGCCTGCCATTTGTCATCTCAGACGATGTAAGTAACAACACTTACCTGGATGCATACGTCAGCAAAATAATGAGGACTCACTCACACTCACCAAAATTGTACTCAGCCGGGCTCATCCGGGCTAAAACTCACCGAAATTTGAATCAGCCGGACTCGCTGAGACTCAAATTCAGAGATCAGTCTGAGCGAGTCGACTTGTGAGTCAGTTTCCCGACCTATGCCCCGATGTAAATAAAGGTGGAATTGAATGTATTTAATGAGAATTCGTTCCACAGCAACCTCGTATCGCAACATGACTGTTAAGCACAATGTTAATTAGAAAGGGTATTGCCCTCCATGCTCATGTGGTTACGTCACTGAGGCAAGTGGGAGGTGTCTGTAATCAAAACAAGTTTTTGTTGTCTAATTCATGAATATAACTTAGTTTCTGCACAGTTCCCCTTGCAAACTCTCGACAAGTGAGGGGAAAAATTGTTTCCTAAAGCTTTGCATTGGGGCAGTGAGCAATATCCAAATTGTCTAGTGCCTTTTAAGCGTGCAGCAGTGCGTACGGCATTGTTGGTAGAAAATGTTTTTATCACTGATAATTTTTTGACTAGTCTTGAATTATAGTTCACTCATTTTCTAACCGGTGAAATTTAAATATTCAATGGCTTTGTTGACATTGAAGCCCTGCGCCCATTTTTTTTATTCCCGCTAACAATACCAACCCTGACATCTCCAGCGCTACATTTCATGCATGTATACAAACACCAAGTGAACTGGATGACAAGACAGTTGTGGCTAGCTGAATTCATACAGCACTGCGTGTATCATGTGAAATTTGCGGGTTCGGTTACCACCGGCAGCATTTATTCTACTTACAATCCTCCTTATCCACAAAAAACAGTCACGAAAACTACAGAAAGGTTAACACTCAGTCATAATTAATGGTAGATGCATTTTCAGACCAGTAATACAGCATCCGTACTGTAATATATGTTGATATACTTTCTAAGATGTAGTGCAAGGTGGGTGGCTATGCTACTCTGACACTTGAGTTGTTTTAACCCTTTATTGATGAATGCTGCATACAGCATACCAAAAAAATATTTATTTTTCTTGCTGATTTTTGGCACTGAGTA
This sequence comes from Dermacentor andersoni, assembly GCF_023375885.2. Taxonomy (NCBI): domain Eukaryota; kingdom Metazoa; phylum Arthropoda; class Arachnida; order Ixodida; family Ixodidae; genus Dermacentor; species Dermacentor andersoni. The sequence continues at coordinate 115,985,484 of NC_092819.1, read as the reverse complement.
AGAAGTTTCTGGTTAAATGTCTTGAGCCAACACTGAATGACTGAGAGCAAGTGTCACATGTTCGTTTAGAGCAGGAACACAGGATGGGAAGGAAGTTAGACATGCGACTCGCTTTCTTTTGAAAGCACGGTCAGAGGAGACAGATCGGCATGAGATCTCCCGCTGTAGTGATGTCAGACACACAATGTGAAGAAATGTACACCTATAGTATACATATGCAAAGAGCTCTCTGTACAAATTCCAAACGCAGCCAGCCATATGTGGCTTGGGGAAAAGCCCACTTCCAGTTTTATTCCCCCATATTTATTTATTTATTTATTTATTTATTTATTTATTTATACAATACTGCAGGCCTCATTGAGGCCCAGGCAGGAGGGGCATACAAAATACAGAATAATTGCATTTGCAGACATAAGAACAAAAGGACCAAATTAGTGTGCACAATAGCAATGGAGTCCACCAGCTGCGAGAACCAAATGGGTAAAAAGAACACTCGGTCTTGTAACCAAACAATTCCCAAAACAAAAGTGAAGAGTAAATGTACAAATGAACCGTCAGCACAATTTTAAGCAATGAGAAGGAATGTAACACAAAGATCAATTTCAGTTATTACTATGAAATCAGTAGTTCAAACGGTCAATGGAATCAGTACTGTTTAGTAGCGACTGAGGTAAATTATTCCAATCGGTTATAGTGCGTGGGAAAAAAGAATATTTAAAAATGTTAGTTCTGGCATTATAGGGAGTTAGAGAGTCAGCATGACGATGACGTGTTCGGCGTGCTGCCATTGGCGTTACATAAGGCTCAGGAGTGAGGGCGAGGAGATTATTTTTAAGAAGAAAAAGAAATTTCAGCCGTTGTATTTTTCTTCGTATTTCCAATGTCTGAATGCCATGTTGTCTCATTATTGCTGTCGGGGAATCAGTCATACGGTATTTCGAAAAAATAAATCTGATTGCTTTACGCTGTACTCTTTCTAGTGCACCAATGTTCGTTTTCGTGTAAGGGTCCCACACTATGCAGGCATACTCCAGTTTTGGCCTTATTATTGATGTGTAGGCTAAAAGTTTAGTTTCAGCGGGAGCTTGTTTTAGCTTATGACGTAGAAGACAGAGTTTACGAAAGGCTGAGTCACATACGTTAGAAATGTGAATGTTCCAGTGCAGGTTATGAGTTATTGTGACGCCAAGATATTTGTATTCCCTAACCTCGGTTAATGGTTCAGATCCGAGAGCGTAAGGAAAAGATAGGCTATTTATTTTTTTAGTTATCTTCATGTAAACTGTTTTGTTAGCATGTTAGCAGGAATTTCTGCAAAATATTATTTCATTTCGTTGATTATGCTTATTCTTGATGTCTTTTGCACATTTAAGTATAAAATAATTTGTTTTGTATTTATATGTGCAGTAATTAAAGGGTTAAAAATGAAGTGCTTCCACTGAATGTGAATGTATAACTTTACGGACTCTTGTTGCAATGTGTTGATCATTCCCCAGTCTTTGTGAGATGACGAAATAGGAACTAGGTAGAATGAAAATCACTCGGCAGTACCAAGAAAGAACCTTCAGCACTTATACGGTACCGCAGAATGCACTTCATCGACGCTGTGGCTGTGGTGTCCTTTTTATTATGTGGTCGTGATCCGACAATGGAGAAATATTTCTGCTTTGCAAGTGCGTTGCAGTATTTTAGTATTATAATTGCTTGCTGCAAAAGGAAAGTGCAAGTATTACGTTAGGATCATGTGTTATGAGGCAGTCGATAGATGTGGTATGTCACAACACTGTGTTGCCTGAGCCACTGTTTTTCGCTATTTTGTGTGGCGTTAACTTTACAGAAGATAGTGGCCGTTATTTGATCAATAAAGAATACTACTTAATTCTGGCCCTTATTTAGAACTATGTCTCATCTTTGTCAAGCGCGCAACTCGCTTTTGATGTTACTGAGATGGAGTGACGCCCTGCAAAGCAGCAGGGTAGTCCTGTTAATGATGCTGTCACTCACACTTATGCAGATTGTTTAATAGGCAGTAGCTCAGTGCCATTCCCCCATAGAATCACAGCTTGCATTTCATTCATGCATAACAGAAATATTCTGCACATTTCATGCGAAAATGTGACATTGCAGGGCATTATGCTATAAGTTCACAGCAGTGAGCCCCATTATTTGGAGACAGTTGTCTCAAATTACAGCGAACTGAAGCCATGTACATTTAAATCGGTTCTGCCTACTGCGTATCCACACTAACCCAGTGTTGGTGTTGTCAGTTGTTGCTTGATCTTGGGTGAATATGCTGGGCTTCTTTTCTTTCTTTGTATTTTTCTTGCTTTTCTTTTCATCAATGATTCTTTGCAAGTAATTTACTCATCACCTCTGTAGCACGCATAGAGGCCTTTTGGTGTGATTATAGACAAATACTTAGAAAAACCTTTAGGTTTCCTGTTTTATACAGAGGATTACTATATTTCTTGTGCATTTACAGTAGCAGTACAAAATTACTGGGTGACTTTAGTCACGTTCTAGAAGTATAGGAAGTTCTTTTAAATGATAACATGCAGTGCATATGTTGCTGATGCATAAGTATGGTAAATGTGTTTCTCCTTGCCTTTAATTTTTCCACTGTTATGAAACCAAACTTTGTTATACTGTCTCTGTTATCTCGCACTCTCAGGCTGCTGTGAAGCCATCATTTGAAGTAGATGAGGTCTTCATCTCCGAGACAACAAATTTTATGAAAAAAGAACTCAAGAAGGGAAACCCCAACATGGACAAAATAGAGGACGCCATGAACAGGACCACAGCTGCTAGGAGAGCAAACATAGAATAAGAGGGCATGAGTCTTGCCGGTCTTCTAGAGCTCTATCCAGCTTTAAAGCTAGAAAAGTAAGTGAGTGTACCTAATTGTTCAGCACTTTATAGTTTGTATTGTGAAATTTCTTCAAATGCCTCATTGGCAATTTTTATCTTGCATTATCATAGCAGGTTAGTTCAACTACCTTAATAATAGCTTTAGTCCTACTGGGGAACCATTACCTGAGCCTTCTCTAAGCAAAAGTCAACACCAAAAAACATATATCCAAACATGTTCTTTACCCTTAGGTTATATGTCTAAAAATAATTATTTCTAATACAGTAAACAAGGCTTCTTCGCACTCTACCATAATGATAAAGCATATTGAGAAATGCAGACGTGTAATTTAAGAAACTGCTGGCACAAACTGTTATTCTCACTCTGTTCCTTGCTGGGGTACTGTATGTGATCACAGCTCGACCCAAGAAATTGTCACCATTGCTGCCTACTCTTCCCATTTTGCTGTCTTGTGGCAGCTTAAATCTCCTAATTTATTTAAGCTGCACTGTTTTTTCCACTTGCTGCTACATAGCAGTCAACTGCCTCAGAGCTGCTCTTGTAAAATCTTGTGAGCACTAAGTGTTACAAGCATTGCTGAATGGCAATCACTTACATACCAGGAAGTAACAGCAAATAACTGCATGCTCCTGCTCCAGCGAAGCTACTTCAATCGAAATAAAAAGCTTTGTGACACTAACTTTGTAACAGTTGTGCCACCACTCACAGCACACAGCATTTCTTTTTTAATCCTCATGGAATGTCAAGTTATCAAAGTTACATTTCTTGATGTTCAGTTTTCGATGATTTGTTATCCAGAGGAGCCAGCCAGAAACTTCACATTTCTCAACAACTGTCCTTTACTCTTCTGCAAGACTGTACTTCACTCATTGTGACCCCAAATAATCACATTGTCATAGCATTGATGTCTGCAAACTGACAGTGCCTTGGTACTTTTGAACATGCTCCACATTGTTTCCATGAACTGGTTTCAAGCTATGTTTTAATTCTTACAGATCTGCAATGAATGATGTCGCCTAACCGGTGTACCACCTCAGGACGCATTGCTAAAAGCACTGAACGAGTACGGCGACCATATTGTAAATGCAGCAAGGCTCAAGCGAGCAGCGCAGTCACCTCTGTGCACTCTGCTGGCTGAAATGGCTGTGGAGAACAGAATTGCGAGAAACTGTAAGTCTTTGTGGTTCAAGGTCATGCGTCCTTCTAGCGGGCCAAGCGCACAAATTCTTTTCCTGCAGTGTATTTTAGTGAGTGCATTGCCAGTGTTTATAAGCAGCTTTGGAAAAATAGAAGTTTGAGGTGTCCAGGGATATATGTGCCATATTAAAATTTTTCTGCACCAGCACACCTCATAATGTAGGTGCATAGTCAGATTGAGCACATTTTGCCTCCTATTACACTGTTAATCGCTGTGCCATATAAAGTTCAGCTAGCAGTGTTCACTGGCAATCACCCTTTCAGCCATAATGCGGTCTTATCAATATGCAGCTCTTAAATATCCTGATAACAACTAAGTTACAAATATTGAATATGGCACTGATTATGAATGTAAGCTTCTACTAATGCTAAACGGACAATCACTGTAAGGCAAATAATGCCAAAGAACAGTATCTTAAAATCATAACACCATGTTTCACAAAAAGGCAGAAGTGTTGCTCTGTATCATCGCTGTTATTTAGTGGTTTTGTTTTCATTAGAATGACCTTAGATCAATAACAGTGTCACCTACTTCTCTAACAATTTTAATTTATTTTCGTGAAATAATGTAATTAAACTAATAAATTTCACATTCAACTTTTTGTGTAAGGGTGATGACTGGCCTGACGTCACCTAAACATCCTACAGGTTGAGATTTCTTCTGAGTTTGCTTTGTATTTGCAGAAAATTTTGTTCATATTGAGGTCACACACAGTCATGGCTGAAGGGATAACGTTATGTGTTGTCCCTGAGCTATATTTCAGCTTTAGTTAAGGAAGCCACAAAGCTATTTGAACATAAAACCTATTTTCATTGAATAACTTCTGCTGACTGCTAAGGAACCGTAGAGGGCTTTATAGCTGCAGTATGGTACGCAGCATAAGATTCACTCTCAACTGCTTGTTTACATGACACTAAAGTGAAACGCACTACTGAGTCACGAGGAAGCGTGGCAGAAAGGACAGACATGATACCATTCATTGCTTGTTATTGTAGCTTAATAATGCATTTCACTTGAAGATGTATAACAAGCTAGCCCCGTATTAAGGTAAGAATAGCGCTAAGGACACAAATTGAAGGCAAACAAGAAAATGACACATTGTGATCTAACATTTTTTCTATGCGTTCTCACATAATCCATGTCCTTAGGGCTGTGTCTGTCTGAATAGGAGTAAAAAACTAGCTGATGTGTTCGTATGAACTAGCCCTATCCTTAAGCTTTCTAAAATTAGGATTACATATTTCTATGAAAACTATGGTAATTTGAATCAGTGTCTGTATCTTATGCCTTCGAAGTACATAGTTATTGCTAAAGTTTGCCTAAAACAAGAAAAACAAAGAGCAATGTGAAATAAATAAGGAAGGTTTTTATGTTCGATCCAACCATAGAAAGCCTATGGTTCAACAAACATGTTTCACGGTCAACCATTGCCAAGGGTGGTGTTAGTTAACACTCCCAAGGTCATATCTAATAAACGTACATAAACGCTGAGCGAGGTGAATAGGAGAAAATAGCCTCCACCGTAGCCTAATTGACGTAACATCACATGTGTAAGGCAGGTTACGTGGCAAATTGTTTGTTTGTCGACTTTTCCATTTTCCTAATTAGTTGTGCATTTCAAAAAATTATATTTAATTTTCCCTGTGCTTTCGTTGGTCTAGATATTCGTTGGCTTTATGCAGTCTCGATTAACAAAGTCTGGCCCCTTCGTCCCCTTATTTATGTTTGAACCACTTGCAGTACACTTCCAGAACTCATACATCAAATGGCTAAACAACAGATCTTGCAAATACCCTTATTGTAGACAGCTATATGCAGTCACTATTCGTTCACTGCCCATTTAGTACTGGATGGTGCCACCGAGATTCCTGAAGTGTACTGCTGTATGACTGTACGAATCTTATAAACTGTTAGTGCTTGCAGTTTTGTTGCACTTGCTAATTTACTGAATAATTACAAGAAGCGAAATTGGTCAGCAACTGCAGCACTTTCACTGGTGTCATTTTTCTCTTCAGATGCAAGAGGCGTGGGCGCTCTGATGATTCTACCATTCCTTGTCAATGAGCGAGCGGACGACATCTTCGCAAAAATGGTTAGAACCTTGAGCTATCAGCATGACTAAGTACATAATATCCACATGGGGCCACAAAAATGATGTAGAACTGCGGGGAAATTTGGGAGCTAGAAAACCACTAAGATAAACATTTGAAGTCTAGCCTTAAATTCAAATTGCCTAATTTTGTTAAACTTAATTATTAAGGCATAAGAAGTATCAAGTAATATATCCTCGTGCGCAGGCACTTTATCTACGCCATCCTATGTACTAGGATTATTAGGGTGACCTTTTGCTGGGCTTTGAAAACATTGAAAGTAACTAGGCAAACCATTCATGCTCTCTACCTAATAGACATTATCAAAGAAATTATATATTGTTGTGCGCTCCTTCCATGGATACACATATGATCTTGCAAAATTAAGTTATAAAAATTGAACTCCAGCATATTGCATTTTTCGTAGCACACTAATATGGGCACTTCGGCTTTTGAAGTAAATGCTTAGAACTGTTCTGTGCTAATTTCTTGTAATACCGTATTTTACTTGCATAACGATCCACTTCCATAATCATCGCAGCCATGAATTTTGTCCTCAAAGTTCGATTTTGTTCCCTTCCTATGTAATGATCGCACCCCGAACTTTCCGCAGCGATATGTCGTGCGCCAAGTCCAGCTAATGATCATCCCGCCTAGCATTCGCGATCATCGCGAATGCTACGCGAACAACTCTCCATGACATACCTAACAGTCTGCACGCCCGAACATTCTTAAGCAGATGCCCCGTTTCGTTCCTTTTATCACTTTCCGCACTTGCATGAAAAAAAAGCTACAACCAAGCTCGCCTTGGCTTTATTACTTCTAGGATTCATAATGGTTGTGGTCAACAACAACAAAAAAATTTACTTTTCAATTCTTCTCACCTGCACTCGTGGGCACTCAACAAATCGCGAGTGGCAACGATAGTAGCCTTGTTACACTCATACGTTAGAAGTGTACCCTATTCTTATGCCGATGCTTGTAACACAGCTACGATATTCGCCCACCCATAGTGGAAGCATGCCGTATCAAGATAGTAGTGAAGACAAATGCCGCAGTTTCTACAGGGTGCCCACCATGCGTTTATGTCACTGGCAGCTAAGCGCGCCCATCTCTGTTTCTGTCCCCTCAAAGAGGTCATGGCTATGTTATTGCCGCAAACTTGCCGATAGTAACAATAATATGCATTACTGATACGGAAGAAACTGTGTCAATGCGAATAATGTACTCACGAGAAGAAGAAAAAATCGCATTCGGCGTGTCTGGCTTGCTCCGCAAGCCACCATTTTTGTTTTGGTGTCCCGCACTGTTACAGTGGCAGCCGCCTATTTGTTGACCTGCTGTCATCCCGCAGCAAATGCGGGATGAAAAAAAAATGTTTTCTTTTCGCTGGAAATTTAACCCGCGTAATGATCGCACCCTTGAATCTGCATCAATGTTTTGGGCAAAAAAGTGCGACCATTATGCAAGTAAATACACTATAACAAACCATTTCTCCCTACTTCAAACAAAAACTTACACTTTTGATCTTTTGCACTGCTTAAGTTTTCATTTGGACAACCCTTAACTAAAATAAAAGTCAGTTTTTGATATGTCACTGAGCAACCCCATTTGTTTTTGAGCACCAAGAATTTACGTTATTTATATGTTTGTTTTGCAGACACCAGGACAGGAGTTTGCCCACCCCAGATTGCTGTACACTGGCGACAGCCCCATGTCTTCCGAGGCCATGTGTGTGAAGTGTGAGGATGTATGTGTTGATGTACTTGACTTCACTGCTGGTGTAGTACTGTTATTTTCTATGTACTGGGCGTTCAACATCGAATACGTCAGCTCTGCAAAGCAGACGCTCTCATTGCTAGAGCACAGGATGCAAATAAAAAAAAAAGCTAGGCACCAAAGTACTTAAAGTCCTAACAACATTGAAAGCACGGTCAGCTGCAGCAACTAAAGAAACAGCAGCCAGTGTTGGGCAGGCTGAGAAAGCTCACTAAGTCACGAAAGTCTGAGTGTTCTTGGGATGCACCTTGCTGTATCCACGTAGCCTCTTTTTTTTTTAACAGTCAGGCTGTCTCCCTGTTCTTAGCCTTGGATTATACAGCTGAGGAGTGCAGTAGCCAGCCAAACCTAAAAAATTCTCTTGCTTTAATGTTGTTCATAGTTAATTTTTATTATGGGGACATAAAGCAAATACTCACCAGTTATATTTTTTTTATAAACAAAATTACTTCTGGGTCAATATGCGTTCCTTGTTTGCAAATGACAGGAGAGGCAGTGGCTTAGTTCTGTGCAGGTGAGGTGGCGGAGAGCGCATGCATGGATGTCAAGCAGGCTATCGTGTCACTTTTATCGCTTAGCGTATCATCTGAAGATGCAGTGGTTTTAGTAGTAGTTGCGTTGGGAATACAGTAGCTATAATGAATGCCTAGTCTTAGTCTATAGAATTACCTATCGTCTCCTGGTGTTTGGAGTGTTATCAAGGCCAGTGACTTTTCAGCAGAACCGGAACGTTTCTTTTGTGAGCTATACATACTTGCAATTGTATAAATATATGCATTTTCTGCCGGTTTTAGTTCTGTTTTAGTTCTTTTTCTTGTTGAAAATTGCTTCTCCATTGTGTTAGCGTTACTTTTGCTTGTTTTCTAATTTATTACTGGTATTTATTGTTTGTCATTATGAAAATGCCCCTCCTGCTAGTATGCCTGCAGTATGGTTAAAGAAATAAATAATGTCTTGGAAACAGGGTTGCGTTTTGCGACTTCGTGCTGATGCTGCTTTAGACACTTTTCGAAGTTTTCAGATTTGCCAGTGTACAGTGAATCTCATTTTTTGCATAGCAATTTATACACGACAGCAACGAAGTTCTTCACGTGCACCATTTCATCACTTAGCTTGCTGGAAAGGACATGCGCCACAGAAACACTGCAGTCATTCAACACTCTGGTAAAGGTCCCGCTCATGCCACCTGCATACAGGATGGTAGCACGCTTGCTTTTCTTTGCCACCACTTGGCGGATGGGCGCCAAGGCATAACATTCTTGCTCACTTAGCAGTTACAGAAGCTGGCCGTTACTTGCCATGCGATTTCGCACCAAGATCAACTCTGCTTTCTGCCTTTAGGGCTCGACCGAAAATAGAAAAGCAAGGTTCCTAGCTATGAGGCGACCGAGCATGTGGTCGCCCTTAAGGTTTACAGAATCTTGGAAGAACGCTAACATAACCCCAGTCCATAAGAAAGGGGACGCCAAGGACTTGAAAAATTATGGACCGATCAGCTTACTGTCCGTTGCCTTCAAAGTATTTACTAAGGTAATCGCAAATAGAATCGGGAACACCTTAGACTTCTGTCAAGCAAAGGTCCAGGCAGGATTCCGTAAAGGCTACCCAAAAATAGACCATATTCACACTATCAATCAGGTGATACAGAAATGTGCGGAATATAACCAACCCTTATATATAGCTATCATTGATTACGAGAAACCGTTTGATTCAGTCGGAACCTCAACAGTCATGAAGGAATTACGGAAGCAGGGTGTAGAGACGCCGTATGTAAAAATACTGAAGTATATCTATAGCGGCTCCACAGCCACCGTAGTCCTTCATAAAGAAAGCAACAAAATCCCAATAAAGAAAGGCGTCAAGCAGGGAGATACGACCTCTCCAATGCTATTCACGTGTTTACAGCAGGTATTTACAGACCAGGATTGGGAAGAATTAGGGATAAGAAGTAACGGAGAATACCTTCGTAACTTGCAATTTGCTGATGATATTGCCTTGCTCAGTAACTCGGGGGACCGACTGCAATGCATGCTCACTGACCTGCAGAGGCAAAGTAGAAGGGTGGGCCTAAAAATTAATCTGCAGGAAACTAAAGTAACGTTTACCAGTCTCGGAAGTAAACAGCAGTTTACGATAGGTAGCGAGGCACTGGAAGTGATAAGGGAGTACATCTAGTGCGTTGGCAGGCATTCTCAGATCATGAACAGCAGGTTGCCATTATCCCTCCAGAGAAAAGTTTATAACAGCTGCGTCTTACCAGTACTCGCGTACGGGGCAGAAACCTGGAGGTTTACGAAAAGGGTTCTACTTAAATTGAGGACGACGCAACGAGCTATGGAAAGAAGAATGATGGGTGTAACGTTAAGGGATAAGAAAAGAGCAGATTGGGTGAGGGAACAAACGCGAGTTAATGACAACTTAGTTGAAGTCAAGAAAAAGAAATGGGCATGAGCAGGACATGTAATGAGGAGGGAAGATAACCGATGGTCATTAAGGGTTACCGACTGGATTCCAAGGGAAGGGGAGCGTAGCAGGGGGTGGCAGAAAATTAGGTGGGAGGATGTGATTAAGAAGTTTGCAGGGACAGCATGGCCACAATTAGCACATGACCGGGTAGTTGGAGTAGTATGGGAGAGGCCTTTGCCCTGCACTGGGCGTAACCAGGCTGCTGCTGCTGTTGACGATGATGATGAAGGTTTACAGAAAGAAAATTTAGGTATTTTGACATGTGTGGACTTGCGATATACCATGGTGGCAAGGCCATTTGTGGTTCATTCCACGAGAACATTAACGGGTGCAGTATAGCAATTCTCAGGCTCTTCCTGTTCTCCTCTAAACTGGGTGCTCTGCTTACGAGAATTAAGTGCCCCTTGTGATCACTATATGTGCTCTTGCTAAAGGTTACTGTGATGTGTGCATATCTTTTATTAAAAAAATTTTTGCAAGTTTTTAACAGTTGTGCTGTTCTTTCAGATGTTGACCGGAGCAGACAGAATTTGATGCAATCATGGTGGCAGTGCAAACGGAAACATTTAGGAAATGAGACAACATTCTTTTTTGACAATTTGGGTGAAAGGATGGCCAAGAAATTGCACTTTTCAAACTTTATGGAATGTACATCCTATGCAGGCATCACAGGTATATTTAACTGGCAGTATTTGTCATGCCTTGCTTTGCATTTATCTGCTCTTCTGGCAGATTTCTTCCGTTGGCATCGATGCTGTATTAGTGCTTTGTTTTGGAGAGATTGTAAATCGGTCACCTAATATCAATATTTAAATTTAATTCTGTCCACGTATGCCTCCATGGCATATTGAAATAAATGGGCCCTTTGTCATGGCAAAGAATTAAATTCCTGCTCAAATGCCTGAAATGCTACAATACCTGAAAACCTTGGACATATCGTAGCTGTTCAGTGTGCCTTCTAAACTGAAGCATAGTGTTTCTCAGCGTTGGCTATTGATTCCAGTTGAGAAAATCAGACTGCTGTCTTCTGTTTTTGCCAGGCATAGTGTATTGGTGTGTTAGAGGTTAATACAGTTAGAGTAGTCAAATTTTTGCTCTTGGTTTTTCACTCACTGTAGCGCTACGGGCTCAGTGTTTTTTTTAGTTGTTCATAGTATTACAGTTTATCATAATATATAATGGTGGCTAAGAGCTTCAGAATATCTAGGCATTTGTTACACATGCAGACTAAAATCTATTATGTTGTGAACTTCCATCTTAGTGTAGAGATAGTCTATTGACTACCCAGGCAGAGGTCACAGCAGTTGCTCGAAAGGGTTCGGTTAAGTACCAGGAGGTAGTTTAACCAACTCTTGCCATGGTAGTCATGTACACCGCCGTTGTCAGTCTTCAGATGATTACCCTAGGAAGGGTCATTGTTGCCATTCCAAAGGGTACCACTGACTACCAAGGGGTACTTGCATGGACCACTGAGGTAGTCACATCAACTCCTGCTTTGGGAGTAATACATACACCTCAGTAGGTCTTGTGGGAGAGAGTCACCGGTACTGTGAGGGAGTCGCCCGCACTGTATTTCCAAGAGAGTACGTGTTACCACGCAAAAGGTCATCATATATGCGACGAGCAGATACACCCCGAAAAGAGTCAGTTGCGACTACCTTTTTTAAGAGTGTAGGTAGAGCCACGGCTGGGTAGCTAAAGACTGCTGGTATCTATAGCTACTGGGAACCAAACGTCTCAGAAAATCCCGATTCCTGCTCCGTGTCCTCGACGCAAGAGGTGGCGCGTTCGCCACTGAGAAAAGGTGCTGGCTTCATGGAGCATTCGCTTGCCAAGACTGGATGCGCAACATAATGTTCCCTCCTAACATTTATTGCGCGAGCAAATATATAAACACTCCACGCGCATGTCTGCCATTTCTGCCATCGCAGTTGCCGTCGCGGTGAGGTTCCGTAAAAGTCAAAAGGCGACAGAATAGTCTCCGTGCGCCGTAGGCTTTATCTGTGAGTGAAAGCTTGCGAGGCTGAGCCGGGGAACGCGGCTCAATCTCGCGTGCGCGAGCAAGGAGGGCAGGCCAGAAGCGCGCCCTCTTGTGTCGCGCGCGAGTCAGGGGGATGAGGCAAGGGAGGGGGGCGGCATTCTTCTCCAGCCGTTGCTGCTTACGAGCGCGGCCGTGCGGGCGCCATATGGCCGCATCTTGAAAGCGATCTTGAAAGCGATCTGGGATGTCTGCAGAGTGCGCGTAATGCCGGTAGCTTCGTATGCGCTGTGCTTCCGACGTTTCTTTCGCGTTGAAGCGTGAGACGGACAAAGGTCAATGCTCTCACTGCTGCTGCTGGCGCGATGCCTCGGTGATCGAATGTCCGCGGTGATCGAGCAAGATGTGTGCATCTATATCCTTGATAATTTAGTTAGGAACAGAATGTTTACAAATTTATACGGCTGATAAAAGTACTATCCTTCCCACGTTTACCTATCTGCTAATTGGGTATCGCAATCGGTGCGTCACTGTTCAGGCGAAACTGCGATTTTTCTTCCTTCCTCCACTGAAGCTTGACTGGCCGCAATCACGCCCGCACGCGGATAAGACCTAAAAATGCGCCATAACTGTTTGCATGCCCCTATCACCTGAGCGCGCCGCAACCGCGTTGTGGAAAAGCGCACTTCACCCACTACAGTGTGGTGTGTAATTGCCGCGCACGACAATTCAGCGGTCCCTATTTTCAATGCCGCAATCCCATCGAACTGCATGTATTGCTGCAAACTTCTCTGGATTGATTTGGTATGGTTTATGTGGTTTAACGCCAGGAAGCACTTCTGTCTATGAGAGACGCTGTAGAGGAGGGCTCCGGATAATTTCGACCGTCCGGGGCTCTTTAACGTGTACTGGCATTAGGCGGCACACGGCAGTCCATCTCGCCTCTATGGAAATGCACCCACAGGGCCTGGGTTTCGATCCCGCCGCCTTTCTCTCGATGTCTGTTGCCTCTTTTTCATGTCCATTTATGAATATCGTGCAACGTCGAAGGGGTTTAAGCAGTCGCCCAGCAAGTGGGTCTCACGCACCCAGCACCATCCTACTGCTCTCCGGCATAGGTCTGAACCGGTCATCCTATAGTCTGCTGCATTGCAATGCATATATCGTCGCTTCCGCTACCTCCCAGGCTCATTATTGGGAGACAGCGGCCCTACCCTTCGTTGCTAGCTGCTACGTATCTATCTTTGTTCTCTGACCCGTACTTCCCAGCAATAGACCTTCGCCAGAATTGAGGCTGGTCACCAGTTCCACGCGCCGTCGTTACGGTGCGGCTTCTCCGTTCTTGAGATCCGCTACTTCTGCATTCTTCTCTTCATGGTCCCTTAACGCAGGGCCTAGCCAAAGGCCATGAACGGAAAATTCAATATGTTCAATATGTTCTCAATGTGGAATAAAATTCCAAGGACAGCGACATCACCCTGCCATTCATCATCTCCGCATTCCAACACCGTACGACGCTAGACAATTGCTTTAAATTCATTATTGTCTACGCTCAACCCCGGAGCTATACCTTGAATACTATGCTATAATTTTCTGGTGGCCGCTCCTGAAGTAGCCTGTCATCTCACCCTCCTTCGCTTTCTGGATTCCCAAGGTCGCTAGAAAGCGCGCTAAGATGGTTCATATTAGCGTAGGCATGGTACCCTATCTGTTAGTGACGCTGAATGGGGCCGCAAATTATTTACAAGCTAACTGTCTCGTCTGCACAGACGAGACATTGCTTGGATTGCTTGTGAATGCTGAAGCCACCAGATGTTGTATTACTCAGCGTAACCGTATTGACTGAAAAAAACATCATACTATGACCACTTGTGTTGCGTATAGTGCTTCTTTATTTCGTTGCTTCTAACACAGTTTCGATAATAAAATGGCTGCAACCTGGCAAGGCCACATCACTTTTCGGCAAACGTTCGGGAAGACGGCGTTGTCAGGTGTTCAGGAAAACAAAAGAAGACTTATTGTATACCTAAGCTTACCAGCCTACACTCAAAGACAGATACCTAGAATAAAAGATCAGCCGCTTTAGACGGTTAACCGGATCATCGAAGCATACAGAAGAGAGCGGAGAATTAAAGATGCTCCCCGTGAAGCCCGTCCAAAAATAGTAACAACTGAACCCGAGGACATCACCATTGTTGCGGTAGCTATGGAGAGTAGAGCTTCAAGTGTTGGCGATATCAACAGTGCACGTCTGACAGGTCTACCAAACAGAACCGTGAAGCGTCGCCTATATGCAGTTGGACTCAACTCTAGAATTGCGGCTCAGAAGGCAATTGTGAGTTTGGCCAACAAGCGAAAGGGCCCCGAACTTGCCTGTCAGCATCAACAATGCAACTACAACCACTCGGGGAAGGTCGCTTTTAGGGACGAATCTTCCTTTGCCATAAGGTGTTACCAGTCGCGGCGAGTCTGGCGGCTCTAAATCTGCCGGTAAGCAGAATCTACAGAATTTTTTTATATCTTAAGAAGTGCTGCTTCTATATTTCTTCGAAGTCATTGGCTGTCCAAATACGCATTCAAATTTATGTTATATAGAGAGGCATTCCATTAGCCGCATCTCACTATGACTCCGCGCCATGTGTTTGCACCAATGCATATCGCATGTATGCCTTTAGTAAAGCGTGCAGATTCCTGAACCCAGAGTACAGCCCCACAGTGTATGCCACGAAGTTAGTAGTTGTGAGATATTTGTAAAGAACCACAGCACCCGCAATCAGGAGATGTTGGCCTCGTGAAAAGTAAGTTGTTTGCGCCAAGAACGGAATAATAATAATAATAATAATAATAATAGTGTCTGAACATCCCAAGCTTGCACGTGAAGCAACAGAGACGCTATAGAATGGAACCGAATTATGACTTACGTTGTGCTTATCAAGCTGAACATTTTAAGCGGAGCATTGAGCAAACAAATATAATCAGCGCGCCATGCCGCCAGTACAGGAGTCTGAATTTAGCCACGTTTAGGATTAACTGTGGCGGAAATATACTTCCACTGAATGTAATGAAAGAGGGTGGAACTTCTGAGTACCATAGAATATTTAGCTCCTTAAGAAATAGTAGCAGTTAGAGCCGATTTACATGCAGTGTGGCATTCGTAGAAGCGGTCTTCTGCCAGAATACGCGAATATGTATTAATCTGTGATAACAAATAGAGATGAGAGGCCCCGTTTGCGATATTTTTCATGAGAGCGTTAAGTAAAAATTAGTTTCAGCCCTTTAACGCCCATTACGCAAAGCTAGAAGATACCACAATTCAATACTTCTTTTAGTGACCAATGGTTTCATTCGCATTTTATACCAACGCCAGCCAAATATCTTAATTTTTTGCACGCATATCACGCAATTGGTCCAGCGAGTTCTAGCCAGCAGTCACCCTGCAGGAAGTGTATGGAGCGTCGCGACAGCCGAAGGCCGGGAGTCCCTCGTGAGAATACAGAACCGCTTCAAAGCAGATTCGGAGTGCGCCCTCTTGGACGATGTGCTGCTCCCATACCTTGTTGGCGGACCATTTCCGGAATATAATTTCATCCTGCAGCATGATAACACACCCATACGCAAGTCCAAAAGGTTGCTTTGTTTCTAGAGAGTCGTGACGCGGCATTCTTCGAATGGCCTCCACAGTAGCCGGACCTCACCATCATTGAATATGTCCCGGGCAATATGAAGCTTGCTATGGCCCGCCGACACCTCCGTGCCCTCTCAGCGGACACTCTATGGGCTCATGTCAAAGAGAAGTGGGAGCTGTCTAGATCAAGCATCGAAATTTGCTGGTCCCTTCACAGCGCCCTGCAGAATAGAATGCAGGCTGTGATAGGTGCTGGAGGCGAATCCACGCAGTACTGAACTTATAGCGCACGGCCACCGTGCGCACGGCTATTGGGGGCGAAGACTTACGGAGTCACCATCTGTCGAAAGCCCCTCACTTACGTAGTATGAGAGATCACGCGGTGGGCTCCTCACAGATTTGGCTTACCACGTTCAATAAAAACACCACGCGGAAGACCTCCTAGACATCTGCCTATGTACTCTCAAAGAGAGGGAAATTTTTTACTGTTGAAATAATTTTGAGCAAACTGAAAGCACAGAATCGTTTACAGACGCTATCTCTTTACCGAATACGTACAGTGAACTCCACTGCGCGCGGTCGCCGCGATGGAGCCTCCCGAACCGGCTTCTTGCTGGAAAGGGAGGCGAACCCTGTGAGCAAACTATGTGAAATATGTTCTTATAGTGAGCTGTCTGTATAACTAAATAGAGTATAAGAGAATGCAGCCATCGCATGGGTGTCTGCATCCATGTACGCGCACGTTTTCCTCTCTCTGCGAGCGCGTTTTCTCATCGTGCCCCGAGCTTTAGGCAGCAGCATGAGAGCATTTGACAGCACATAAGCAACCAGTGTTGCGTGGAAACTATCAGAGCTGTTCAAAAGTAATTTCGTTATGACTACGGACTTCGATACCTACCAGGACGACTTGCATTTTGGATGTCCCGTCACGATGATTAAATCTTTGTTATTCTAAGGTCTTAGACGTTTAAATATCATTTCTCAAGTTGCCTCGGACTGTATGTTTGTCGATCTTCTCAGCGAGCAATTACCCGCCGATTTGTTTATTTAACCCAGTACATTTCATTCTTTGGTGCTACACAAGCATGAGTATATGTCATGCCTCTTTATATGTGGGTTTTACGGTTCCCTTTGTATTACTGTGAACTTGCCAGTATCTAGCATCTACAAGTTCTTAGGCCAAAACTTCATGACATTAGACCGGCCGCGCGCGCGGGAGAGCGTCTCAGTGCGCGCTTTTTGCTACTCACCGAACATCTCAGCCCCAACGCCGTATTAGAAATCTTCCTCACGTCTGTCCTTGCTGCACACTCGAGTTGTAGCCGATGGCTGTCTGCCGGTGCTAAGTTTCGCAAGGCTAGCTTCACACAGCTTCCTGTCCTGCAGCACCATCGCTTACGTCCGGCACTGCAGCAACTAGCAGTAGACTAGCATGTGGCACGCCTCCGAAGGCGGCACTACTTATTATAGTGCTTTGAAATGTCAAGTAGGCACCCAAGGCGGGAAATCCTCAACACTTAATCGGAACCGCAGTGGATGTGGGACTTTGAACTTTCGTTTTAAGCTCGCTTCGGTGCTTCCGAAGCAGCCGACGCGGCCGCTGTGTCCACGTGAACCCTCATGTTACGTTATGCCGACGGTGGCTCCAGCTTTTCCAGTGGTGGACATCGCCCCCATTACTGAGCCGTGAGGCACAAGTTCGTTCCCGGCAGCCGGTGCCGTGCTTCAAAGCAGGCAAAATACAAGAACGCGCTTGTGTTGCGCGATGTCAGTGCACGTTAAAGAGTTTTGGGTGGTCGAAATTATCTGGAGCCCGCCTCAGAGCCTTTTCATTGTCAGAATCGCTTTTCGGAGTTAAACCCCATAAACAAAACTAGTCATGAGAAGTTCGCAACAATACTTGCAGGTAATTGTAATCGTGGCAATGAAAAGAGGCCACACCTGTATCACTCTGTTCACCGCTACGTTTCAGCCTGTGCGCTCTGTCAGCGCCGCAAAATAACCTGGTGTGCCTCCCCCTGGACCCCTTCACCCCATCGATGTGCCCTCAGAACCATTCTTTCGCGTCGGTCTATCTTCTCAGTCCTTTCCCATGTCGAAATCTGGCAATCAGTGGGTCGTCGTGGCGACTGGTTACGCGACCTGGTACGCGATCACGCTTGCTTTGCGCACAGGCTGTGCAACTGGGGTAGCAGCTTTCCTTTTATACGACGTCATCATCCATCACGACGTGCCCCTGCAGCTCCTCACTGTTCGCCGCCGCACCTTCTTGTTCAGAGTAGCTAAAGACTTGCTTCACTCCTGTTCTGCCGAGCACAAGCTTTCCACCACCTACCACCCACAGACAAACGGACTGACGGAGCAGCTCAATTGAACGCTGACAGAAATGCTGTCTATGCACGTTTCTTACCGCCACAGTGGTAGGGACAGCACGCTACCCTTCATGACCTTCGCCTAAAGTCGTCCCGTCGCGATAGCGCTGGCTTTTCCCCCTTTTACCTTCTGTTCGGCCGCCACCCTTCCTTGCCCTCTGACACACTGCTTCCTTCCTCGACGAACGCTCCCACTGAATGTGCTCAAACGTCTTCGCACAGGTTAAAAGGGCACGCCAGACTGGCTGCTCAGGGCTCAATGAGTCTCAGGCCACGCAGAAGATCCGGTATGCCAGCCGACATTGGGACGTTCGATTTCCTCCTGAATCTGTTGTCCTCCTATGGACACCATGTCGCTGCGTCGGCTTGCCTTAAAAGCTGCTGCCACGCTACACAGGGCCAACGACATTGCGTTTGCTTGGTGATGTCAAGTACGAGATCACTCCGCTGGACTGAAGTTGTGCATGTGTCCCGGCTGAAGCCTTACTCTGCCGCGAGTTCCCCTCCCTTGTAGTTAGCGCCGAGAGGGCGCCTTTACAGGCGGAGGTCATGTTACGGCCCAACCAAGAGTGGCGCCAGTCGGAAGACGCTTTGACGTGTGTAGATGGAACCTGTCTCCACATACATCTTGTTTGTACATCGTTGTCTCTTGCAATAATTGTAAACACATCATTTAACGTGACTTATGCAACCTCACAATGTTCACTCGGCGTTTGCTCGTATCACCTCAATCCTTGTGATGTTGATGCGTACACGTATTTCACTGTGCAAGCGCGGTATTTTGCATTTGGACTTTCGCATAGCTCGTATGCCTATGTGAAAAAAGTTAATGATAATAAAGCTGTGAACATCTCTATGCATGGGCACTGCGACCATTTCGAGAGACTACACGCGGCGTAAGATGAAGTGCACATCACCGCCAATGGCTTAACCTTTATGCGCCCGTTTCACTAAATATTTGCTCTGTATTAATTTCAATATGGGCACTTAACATTACATCCCATTCCACGAACCTAGTGGAGAGCGCTGCCAGCGCTTTAAGCTATCCTTTCTTTCTCACTTTTGTTTTCTGCCTGAACGGTTATGACGAGCATAAAGTAATCCAATGGCTTTGAGCAATTCCTACGCAGTAATGAGAGGTAACCTCAGTGCTGCAAGTTTCACAGTGACTGCTTCGAGGCGCTCGCCGCGCAGCTTCGAATGTATCAATCATTTCTTTGGAGGACAGTATTACCGCATAAAAAATACGTTATCCATTCCAAGAGCTGCAGTGCTGAATGTTTTTGGTAGTTAACAAAATATTTGCCAAGTTATTTTTATGAAGTCGAAGCACTACTTGAATTCATTGAATGTATATGTCAATGTGGGTGTAGAAATGCCAACAGAACAACGAATGACGACAATGTATTCATCCAGAGAGCTAGAAAGTGCAAATTATATGGACCCTGCTTAATCCTTAAAAAAATTACGAAAAGGCGTTGGATTTAGTAATGACACCATTGTTGAACTCATGCAAAAATTACCCAATTAGGGCGTAAAACAATCACATGTCAATTTTCTTAGGTTCTGCGTAAATAAAATATCAATCTATAATAACTAGCCCGACAACCTACTTTATTTACGATTGACAACACGTTGCAGCTGAGAAGGTCAACGGTGGAAGTGACCGAGCCCCGCAAAACTAGCTGTTAGCTACTACGCCTACGTCGCGTGACATGAAGTAATTTCTCATTTATGCTCCTTCTACTACTTCATTACTGTGTATATCTGTGTGGAATTTTATCTTCACCTAAGGCAAGGCAATTCCACTCCTACAAACACCTTGATCTCTGCAAGGGCGCTGATAAGACCCGACATGAGCATAACGCACCGCATATTAAGGGGCTTCCACGAAGTAACTGATACAACCGTATGACCTAGGAAAATTACAATAACGCAGCTGCAGAAAAGGTGCATTTTATTTGTATGCCTGTATCCACAACGAGTATTCCGATGTCTGTACACATTTATTTACATTGTATTCTAATTCAAAATATTTCGTGGCTTACAGAGCACTCTCATTAAACGTTAAAGTTTAAAATCACCAACTTTGTGAAACATTAATAAATATAGTGACAATTCTTGACAAAGAATATAAACCACATGCTTTGCGCCCTCCATAAAGCAGTGTGCAGCAGAACTACATCTGGAGGAATGGCAGAAGTTTTGCGGGGTGACCAAGAAATATGGAACACCTTGCCCTAGAATGAAGCCGTCAGTAGAACAGTGGTCGTGAAATCCTCCCATGATCTGCGATAAGGCGCGCAGTGAACGGGGACGCATCAACAGTCTTCAAACGCCTCTATGAACCAATCTGGGATGCCGTAAATGTTCTCGGGATCTGGCAGGCGCTTGCAGGCGACTTCCCGTGAAGACGGCGTATACTCGAAAAGGTAGGCTGTCCTGCGGGTCGGAAAACACAGTATAGTGACCCGGTTAGCAGTGAACGCGTCACATGTATGTGCATGTTCCCCTAAGGAGAAATTTTTCTCTGCTGTAACATATGTAGGTGCGTGTGCACGCCTACGGTGATTATGATATGCATTCGGTCATATGCACCAGTGCACAGGAGAACCAAAATCAAATCGTTCCTGGTTGTATAGGCAAGGCGTAGACCCCTTTTTGAAGCAATAAATCTGTTCTCGAATCTTCAGCTACACTGTCAGAAGTAGTGAAAGTTTTGGAATAATCGCTATCGAGAATGTCTTCAATAGAGGGCGAAATGCCGGTTCTTATTTCTTTGTATATCATGCGTGGAATGGACGAATGCAGGTCACCATTTTCACTTTAAAAGTCCTGCCTGGTGGCACTAAGGATTCTTACCCATTTAGGCAGGGTAATTAATACTTAGCTGCGACTGAAAATTTCGTGCAAATGATTACAATACATTAACGCTATCAGTGTTCTGGAAATGAGAACAATGCAAACTGGTAAAATCAATAGCAATTTTCACTGACCTGCCATCATCCCCTTCAACATTCTCTTTGATAAAGGAAAGCAGGCGGTTGCAAAAATTCATGCATACGTCATCTGACCAGTGTCCCTGTAACCAAAAGGAGCAGGAAGATTTAGCACGACAAGCATTTCAGTAACCAGAATATTTGGAGAAAATAAACAGAATTACTTCAAAATTGCGTGCCATTAAATATATTGAATACGAAACCGAGTACTTTTTCCACATACTCTGGAAGATTGATGTAGGATGAGCTTCAAAATTAAATATCGATTTCTTCAAGTTATATTTTTGTATGGAGCGCACATCAATCTTTGTAGTTAGGGCGGGAGATTTATCCTTAAATGATTTCTTTGCGAAGTTGACCTCAACTGAGAAGAATTTTGTTCCCTGGCTTTACGAGAATCGCCAATGTTGATTAAGATTCGTGCGCTTAGATTATAGATGGCGCTAGGAATATATTTCAGTTAACATACGAACAAAATTGTAACAATAAACTATATATTATGGTAATTACGTTGAGCTGTCATACGCGTGCTACTCCTTGTGCTTTTGCACCTGCGAACGTTATGAACCAGGAAATGCTGCTTTTTTTGGCTTGCTATAATGAGGTATCATTGCGAAGACAACTATGTGAGGTACGTGGGACGTCGTACCTCAAATAGTTGCCTTCACAATGGGACATCAAATGCAGTCATTTTATCTCTTAAGGGTTAATTCTCAGTGAACGCCTTCCACAGCGTTTCACACTGACAGACGTAAACCACAGGAAAGGTAGAACGAAAAAGTGGAAAAGGAGTGGCTATGTTTGTAGTTTTGCACTTGTGGTTGTCTCAGAACCACCAACTGCGCGCTGACCGCAAAGTCTACGGAGACAACAGGACTAGCTGTGCAACTGTGCAAGCTGAACAACGCTGCCTTCTAGGAGACTATGCTTGGCTAGCGATGCCTGAAATAAAGAAGTTTCCGAACAGAACTGGGCGTCGTCACATTGCTGTACCTGATTGCGCCACTTATCGTATACGCGGACGACAGCTTCATTACGTTCGCTTCCTCTGATCTAACCTAGATTGTTAGCGGAGCAACTCGCACACTGCGTGTGCTAACGCAGCAGACCGCAGTAGAATTCTCTGACTACGAACAAGATTGCATTCTTTCTTGGTTGTCTGCTATGCTTCTATATCACCCCTCTCAACACATGGCAGCATACGAGACGACCAAGCACGCCGCGGCGAATGTCAAACGTAGCAGACAGCATACTGTGTCCTGACGTCACACCATAGAATAATTCTGCGAAACAAAACAGGAACTGGCTGTACGTAGGCTACCATATTAAGTCGTTTAGGGTGTTTCTGGCTCGTGGCTATTTTTCCGAAGGCTTATAAAGCTGAATAGTCAAAAATAACAAATCAGTACCCCTTTAAGTAGAGGCCACGCCTGCACCTAAACTTCTGCGTCGTTGCACAAATTTGCTTAACCTCATTACGTTTAGTTACACATTAGATTGCTTTTGAGTCATTGACATTTCATTTCAAAAACTAAGACATCCTCTACGTAATTTTATGTAATTATCTCGTCCACTGGCGTTGCGTTCCTCTAACGATGGTAACCGTTAGCAGACGAACTAAAGCATCGGTTAACCCCAATTTTTAAATGAGGGTAAGATGCGTTAACTTTTGGTGTGACTTTTTCATTTATTAACATTGTCTTCCTTCCGACAGCACCCGGGTGGCATTATACCTGCCAGGAGCCATGGCCCTGTGGTGGAAGCCTTGGACAAAGGGATACTGCAGTCTCCATACGATCACCTTTTTTACCACATAGCTGACATACCGTTTCAAAAACGATTCTGAGGACAGTCATTTCGTGGGTGTCACCACGAAGCTTATTAGAGACCTTATTAGAGGTATTTTGCATACGGCATTCTAATGTCTTTACTGACACACGCATGCAGCATACAGAATTGCGACTAAAGTGTTAAACAACTTACCCTAGCCATCTCCGGCATCTTCATGACATCGATCTCCCTGATGTAGAGCACAATCCCGTTGTCGTCGCGAATGCCACACAATGTCCTCGGGACGCCAGCCAGGCGGCAGTGGGCCCACCACCGTATTAACTTCTGCCTACAACGTCAACAACAAGAAATCAATAAGCTATAGCGCCATATAGTGCGATAACCTTGACGAAAATATCACTGACCTATGGCGCCTTATCACGACTGAAGACAAAACACACTGGTGTCAGACTTGCCACCATCAACAAGAAAGGCAGGAAAAGCAGTTAATAGCCGTAGCCGTCGTCGGCAGCTATATTTGGCAAAATTTTACATTTTTCTTATAGCGCATCTATCACTTGTCTCTGAGTGACTGTACAATAAATCAGAAAAGATGTCATATTTAGTACCTTTATTCCTTTCATTTATTGTTTGCAGAAATAACGAACAGCCCACGACTGATTTTGTTTACGAATAAACGTTTTTGGGAAACTATGAAAGGATGGCAGGTGAATCGTTTTATTGGAACTGATGTGCCAAACCACTTCAATCATTTATTCATTTGTTTGCTTCTTGCTTGCAATCACTTGCTTATTTCTGCAAGTGGCCATGGCGAGCACAATGCTTTGGTGATGGTTATATTTAACGAAACCAGACTTAAATAGAAATTTGATACGTAAGAAACTTGCAATAGAATAAATGTATACGTTATTAATATTCAAGTAACGCTTAAAAGGCTAGCTAACGAAAACAAGCACACAAAAAGGAGCTCAACATTTAGACGTACTCTATCGAGCTTGGTGAAAAGTCGGGTAATATGGCAACGTTTATATCCATCACGCATGCAAAGAAATACACCGGTGTTCCGCAAGCGCCGTAGCGTTACTGTAAGCAAGTGCCGAAGCAAAACTCTCGCATGAAACTAAGCTGTCCACAATTTTAGGTAAAATCGCATAGTCACGGTACTCTTGAGAAGCAGTGAATGACAACCGTGAAATTCCGCAAAACATGCTCTTAATCGTTACTAATGTTTATGTAGCAATAAGCGATCGCATAGCAAACGAACAAGTCCCGTCTCAGCCTATTCAATGTTTATTTAATTCGTTAGAGTTCTGTTGTTTCGGGCAATTTGGCAAAACTGAAGTTATTCTCACACCAGAGCGAATTACAAAAGTAAAACGCATTCCTCATTAGAAAAGGCTTCTGTTATCCTGAGTATCCCTTCTAATAATCTGCCATAGAATTCTCAACAATTGACACATGACCACCAAATGTTTACCGAGAGACCAAAAAGAAATTGTGAGCCACTCTGTGAAGGGGGTTGACCAGTGAAAATGCTTAGCACTAGACACGGAGGTGGCGCATAATTTTGAACAAAGGTACGAACTCATTTATTCTCTTGATGGGTAGTCATCGTTACGAAAGGCAAGCACTAAACTAATCCGTACCAATTTAGGTACAAACTAATTAGGAAGGCCTACTAAGCTTTAACAAAAGACACTCCCTCACCAGAACAAGAATTGGCCTCCCTGGTGCGTATTCAGCCACTCCCTCCCAAATGACTCATTAGATTAACCAATAGTCCTCAGTCCCCGGTCCCTGTGGAGCACCTGAGCGAGGCGGCGGTCAGACCTTTAACGCAGCAGAGGGTGTTAAGAATCGTTGGAACTGGACAGACCGGCAATGCAAACTGACCCTCGCAACGTTTAACACCCGAACTCCCTCGAGTGAAGATAGCCTAGCAAGACTCTTTGAGAAACTATCAGGCATTCTTTGGGATATCATTGGCCTTAGTGAGGTTAGAAGAGCTGGTGGGGCTTATACAGTGCTGACACATGGCTACGTCCTCCGCAATAGAGGACTACCCGAGAAGAAGCAGTTCGGAGTAGGATTCTTAAGCCATAAACACATAGCGGTCAATATCGAGGAATTCAACAGCGCTAAGAAGGGGGAGCAGTACTTGGAATAAACCTGAATAGAAGCTATAGAAAAAAAGATAGCAGCCGCCTGCGCTCTAACCTACAGTCACGAATATGAAATAAAAACGACCAGTTTTATGAAGATGTTGAATTAGCGATGCGAAAAGTGCAAACTCAGTATACTGTAGTCATGGGGGACTTAAATGCAAAACTGGGGAAAGAGCAGAGTGGTGAAAAGCAAATGGCAACTGCGGCATGGATTCTAGGAACATAGAGGAGAGATGTTGGTAGAATTCGCGGAAAGAATAAGTGCCGAGCAATGAAAACCTTCTTCAGGAATCGTTGAAACAAAACGTGGGCCTGCGAATGCCCTAATGGTGAGACAAGAAATGAAAGTGATTTAATACTTCTGTCCATCCCAGCATAGTCGAGGATGTAGAAGTGTAAGGTACGGTAAAGTGCAGAGATCATAGGTTAGTGAGGGCTAGAATTCACGTCAATTTCAAGAGAGAAAACATTAAAATTTGTCACAATAAACCAGCCAACCTAGACGCATTAAGGCTAAAAGCGGACAGATTCAGGTTCATACTTGCAAAAATATATGCAGTCTTAGAAGAGAGAGTTGAAGATGAGATAGAGGCAACGAATGAAGCCGTAAATAGGCTGGCTGAAGAAGCAGCAATTGAAGTGGGAGGTAAGGGACCAAGGCAACCAGTAGGCAAGCTCTCCCAAGTAGCAAAGGACCTAGTAAGGAAACAACAAAGAAGGATATTGTCCAATTCAAGAGATCAGATAGAATTTGAGGGCCTCTAAACTGATCAACAAGGCGCAAATAAAGGATATTCGAAATTATAACGCGAGAAAGACTGAGTAATCAGTAAGTCAGTAGAGAATCAGTAAAGCAAATCAGCAGCATGAAATAAGTGAGAAGGAAACTTGGCATACGAGAAGCCAAGATGTATGCACTGAAAGATAAGCAGGGCAATATCAGCAATCTCGAAGATATAATAAAAGCAGCGGAAGACTTCTATACTGGCCTGTACAGCACCCAGAGCAGTCAGGATAACTGAATTATAAACAGTAATGAACAGGCTACACGAAACTCTTCCTATAACTAGTGATGAGGTCAGAAGGACCTTGCAATTAAGAAATGAAACGAGGAAGAGCGACAGAAAAGACGGAATAACAATAGAAATAAAGGTGGAGGAGACAATGCTTGTAAAAGTGGCGGCTCTATATACGAAGTTTCGATCGACTGCAAGGGTCCCAGAACACTGAAAGAATGCAAACAATATACTAATACACAAAAAGGGAAATGTTAAAGAATTGAAAAATCACAGGCCCATTAGCTTACTTCCAGTATTATATAAAATGTTCGCCAAGATACCCTCCAATAGAATAAGGTCAACACTGGACCAAGGGAAGAGGCTGGTTTCAGGAAGGGATGCTCTACAATAGATCACATCCATTTCATCAATCACGCAATCGAGAAATTCGCAGAGTACAATCAGGCTCTCTATATGGCTTTCATGTATTACGAAAGGCATTTCATTCAGTAGGGATACCAGCAGTCAGAGGCATTAAGTAATGAAGGAGTACAGGCGCTTACGTAAACATCTTGGAAAGTATCTACGAAAATTCCACAGCTGCCTTAATTCTTCACCAGAAAAGTAGGAAGATACCTATAAAGATTGGGGTTAGACAAAGAGGCACAATCTCTCAAATGCTATTCGCCGCAAGCTTGGAAGAAATATTCAAGCTGTTATTAAACTGGGAAGGCTTAGGAGTAAGGATCAACGGCGAATATATCAGCCACCATTGATTTGCAGATGACACTGTCCTGTGCAACAACACTAGGCACGAGTTACAACAAATGATTGAGCAAAACGTGAACAAGGTGAATGCAGGAGCCAACGTTTCGACAAGTGGACTTGTCTTCTTCAAGGCAAGTCCACTTGTCGAAACGTTGGCTCCTGCATTCACCTTGTTCACGTTTTGCTCATCGCCTTGAATTGCCATCTCCCGGATTCCCCGTCTTTTCTCAACAAATGATTGAGGACCTTAACAGAGAGAGTATCAGAGTGCGGTTGAAAACTAATAGGCAGAAGAGAAATATAAAGATCAATAAGCGAGCAAGGGAACGAGAGTTCAGGATCGCCAGTCACCCTTTAGAGTCTGAAGGAGTATGTTTACCTAGGTGAATTACTCACAGGGGACCTTGATCATGAAGAGGAAATTTACAGAAGAATAAAAATGGGTTGTAGCGCATTCGGCATGCATTGTCAGATCCTGACTGGAACTTCATCATTATCATTGAAAAGAAGGATGTACAATCAATGAATTCTACATGTGCTAAACTATGGGACAGAAACTTGGAGACTGACAAAGAAGTTCAAAAAGAGGGTAAGGACAACGCAAAGAGCGATGGAACGAAGAATGTTAGGCGTAACATTAAAGGGAAGCTGAAAGGTCTACCAGAAAAAATGAGTGAACATCTGTACATAATGGTTTTCAACCCTCCAAATTCGAATATCGTATCGAAATTGAGCGAAAGAAAGCGCAAATATATTTTATTTCGACGAAAAGTGCAGCAGCGGACACGCCCAGCTCGCGCGTCTCGTTTCTGCCTGTGATTGGTCGGGCGCCTCGTGACGTCAACGCTAGTAACCGACCGCTGCCGCTACACATGAAGCGCGGTGCCAGGTAGTTTGGTGCTGTTTTTCTGAGACGGTAATGGATAATTTAGAGAGATTGCGTTTATCTGAGGAGTTCGGCGTTACTCCCTACATGTAGGAGCCGATTGCGAAGAGCCGGCCTCTCGAAGAAGCAAACGATGCTGATGCGAGCAGTGCTTTCGACGCGAACGAAAGCAGTCTTGGGATCTCCTCGTGATGGAATGCTCTTTGGTGAGTATGTTTTTTGCAGAGCGATCTAGTGATCTCGCCGATCTTTCGCCGATCTAGTCAGCTCGTTTCCGGTCAAACAACTGTAGTGTTGTGTTCCTGCATGCCTCCTCGTGGAACGTAAGCGGGGATGCGATCGTCGGCATTTGTGCGCTGTCCAAAGCTGTCGGCTATCTACAAAGACGGTTTAAACGCGTGAAAAGCTTCCCGGTTCATGCAGTACTTGTAGTGACCTTCATCTGTTGAATACCACGTTGACTACCACGCACGTTGACTACCACGCACGTTGACTACCACGCACGTTGGCTACCACGCACGTTGGCTACCACGCACGTTGGCTACCACGCACGTTGGCTACCACTCTACATACACGCAGACGCACCAACAAAGGAATGCAGGGTCGATCGAAACAGATAACGATGGCACGCACGCAGAAACAAGCGCGGTCAGGCACGGTCGCGGACGCTGCGAAGGAACGAAACACTAGAGTTGACGTCACAACACCGCGGTTTCCGGTCTCCGCTCGCATCGTCAGCGTCAGCAGCAGCGCGCGGCATTTGACGGGGGGCGGAGCTAAAGCGCAATTTCAACCGACGATTACGTCGCTCCTAAATGAAAAAAAAAACAAATTTTACCTACATGGTTTATAAGGTTCCCGCATCCGTATATGAGCGTCTTATTGAATTCGACAGACTCTTCAAGCTTCCCTTTAGGATACAGGAAGAGAAAGCGGTGTGGATAAGAGAGCAAACAGGGATAGCCGATATTCTAATGGACATTAAGAGAAAGAAATGGAGCTGGGCAGGACATGTAATGCGTAGGTTTGATAACCGGTGGGTCATTAGGGTTATAAATGGGTGCGAAGAGAAGGGAAGCGCTGTCAAGTACCTCAGAAGACTAGGTGGGGTAATGAAATTAATTCACAGGCGCTAGTTGGGATCGGTTGGCGCAGGACAAGGGTAATTGTAGATCGCAAGAAGAGGCCTTCGTCCTGCAGTGCATGCGGCTGATTATTATCATTATTATTATTATTATTTACTGTCCCCGTCATTGCCACTATGCTGACAAGGTATCGACGACGTATGTGTAGGCGGCGAGATTAGAGTTAACAAGTCTTCAAACACGCGCTCGACGCGCAGGTCCTGTGGCTTCAAGAACAACGTAGCCGCCGACGCACCGGGACGCTCTGCGCCCTCGTTCGTGCAGGCGGGAGAAAGCGCCTTTCTAGCTGCCACTGCTGGTGTATGTGTTGTGCGTACCCACACTAATGTTGCTGCTGATTACACGTGTGCATAAAACACCTCGGTGTACACAGAATGATCTGATCAGGCGGAACCGCGAATGTACAGTTAAGGTTACTCAATACTTATCAATGACAATGACAGACACGAAGTGTTTTCCGTCGGTCTCGCCTCAAGCACCATCGAGGTGCGGCGCACACAAACGCCCCGATTGCACCAGTGACGCGACAGGCCAGGTATGTGCCAGCGCGCGTTTTCTTCTGAGTAGCAGCAGCCTACCTCGCGTGTTGTATCGCGCCATTATGTCGCCTTCCACATTCGAAGTCAGCTAGGAGACTTTTGCTGACGCGGTGAAGGCTGACGTCACGGTTGCCATATTGCTGCAACGCCGCCAGTGTTAAGCCCACACACATAACTGCCGGCCACGACTGCGTTCGAGCGAAGTCGTGAGCTTACCAACAGACCTCTAGTACTTCCAACCGAGTGTGAGAATTCGTTTATAGAGCTGTGTTGCATATGATATATTAGTCTTCAGTATAGCATAGAGGTGTGAAGTCTTATGAAAATGACGCTTTCCTCGCACCTTCCTTCGACTTTCCCGCTGCCCCCACTGTCGGATGGCTGCTTGCTGTCTTGCCGGATAGCTCCTACTGGACCGCAATCCCATCGTTATACCCCTACTCATTCTTTCGTTGTCATGTCATCATGGTAGTTCAGTCATCATCATTTCATTTTAATGATTCTACGATATTCATATCATTGTCGTCATGCCTGAGTCTTCTACTTTAAAGGGTGAGCCGGGCGCTTCAAAATGCGCTGGGCGGACGGTATTCATTACACGCGGAAATATCCACCACTTTGATCAAGTGCCTGCCCACTATTTAAGAACCAGTAACTATTTAACAACCAGTCCATCTTCGTTTGTGCTTCCTTGGGTCACTGCTACTTGCGACAGCTCGCAACGAAAGAGCGATTACAAGGATCCTCTATGAGACCCCGACATCATAAAAACCTCTATTTCTTTGACTAATTCGAGATACTGCCAAATCCAGCAAGTCAAAGTAACTTCGGGCCACTGCTATATTTCTGAAAAGCTTGTTTCTGAACATAGGTGCTTCACGATAACGCAAAAACAATCGGAATCGAACTCTCTTTGATTACGTTTTCTGCAAGAAAATCGTCTACGTGTGTGTAGTTCATTGTGGTACTCACTTGTAGAACTTGTTCCGCTGCGTCTTATTGTAGTGCTTGCGGTTCGTCTTCAACTCCACGTATCCAGCCGTAGAACCCGGCTCGCATTGAACAGAGGGGTCCACCGCTTTAACTTCGGCGCCTAGCACGATGGAGTGCAATCCAAGCTGGCAGCGGAGGACGACGTTGTATGCATCGTCTTCCCTGCAGACTTCACCCTCCTCGGCAGAAGCTCCGGGATCACCTGCATCGTACAAAAATTTATGCAACTGTGACCTTGCGTATGCAACTATTCTTGGACAGTGCCTCAGAAAGTCTGTTCGACAGGGCATACGCGCAAATAGAAAAGCAGTACCA
The DNA here is from genome assembly GCF_023375885.2 of Dermacentor andersoni. NCBI lineage: Eukaryota > Metazoa > Arthropoda > Arachnida > Ixodida > Ixodidae > Dermacentor > Dermacentor andersoni. The sequence continues at coordinate 115,954,508 of NC_092819.1, read as the reverse complement.
AATTATTTACAGTACATTCTCTATACCATCTGCGCCATTTTGTGGAAAAATTTCCGCCATTAGCGTACG